>NC_068558.1:42749318-43362500 GCF_022201045.2 Citrus sinensis | reverse complement strand
GGTGCAACATTGTGAAGTGTGAAATTATATGTACTTAATTAATCAAAACTACCTTTTTGTTTCTCCATGTGGCACAATCATCACTCTTTATCAACAAGCGTGGTCATATCTTGGATGCAACTTAAATGATTATCTTGTGCAACTTAAATGATATATTATTCACTTAAGTCTAGCTTCACTCATCTTTCACTTATCTTAAAAGGGAGACTTTAGATTGTCTTTTAGGTATGCTTCAACATGATGTGGCTGTGTTGCAAGCCAAGACAGGGGAAGAAATAAATGAGTTGTTGATAATGCAAGCTAAATCAATAAAGCTGGTGTCATCAGCAATATAGATTCTGAACTACAACATTAAAGAAAAAAGTTGAAAAAGAGAGTTAAAGGGTTTATGGAGAGAGTTGATGTGCTAGTGAATTGGTTGAAAGTTAATAGTGATCCAAAAGCAATTAGGGTTACATTGGGAGTCAAGTGAAGGATGCATTTTGAAGCCATTGACGTGGAGTCAAGAGATTGATGGCTTGGCTGCTGATGAGGCTACAAAGGATATGATATATGCATTGGACAAGGCACTTGAGCAAGGAGTCATAAGAATCTTGGCTAGGGAACAATTCTTTCATTGAGATTTGCTAGTGAAACTCAAGGTCAAGAGAGGATTTTATGAGTTAAATCCTATTTGTAAGAATTTCTTTCAGCGTACACTCGGATTATAATGCTATAGTTTCCCTTGATTGAGATTAGTAAAATTTTAATACCCATGCATTAATATTCATCTAATATTCTTTTATTGATTAATTTCTCCAAATTCCATGATTAAGGACTCACACTAATTTTTCCATGGCAATTGAAAACATATCTATTGGCTACCATAAAAAATGAGAATATCTCAATGTTAGGCTCCACATGAACAATCCATTGTAGAAAGTAAAATTAGAGCAAGAGTAGACACAAATGAAGGTGCAGCTGAAAGCCATTTCTTTATTTTTATGGACAAATGCAAATACATAGATGTATTTATAAAGGATATTATTATTGCATCACATAGCTTTTTCTACCATATCACTTTACGACTAGAATTTTAACAATTATTTTTCTCACTTAACGTTTCAATTTTTATCATTTTACCATCAATTCATTAACAATAACAAAACTTTTAACATAAATTATAATAAATGTCTATTTTACCCCTAAACTGTGTAATTACAATTTAATCTTTTTATGTAATGCTTTTCCAAATTGATTATTGTCTATAAAAATTATAACACTTTTGGCTTAATATATTAAATTTCTTCAAATACTCCTATGAGTTTATGACACCAACAAATTCTTAAAGTAATAAAATGATAAAAACTAAAATACTGAGTTGGAAAAAATAATTGCTAGACATCTTTTGTGATAAAGTAATATGTCATAAAAATTAGATGGTAAAATGATAACATGCCTAAATAGAATACTAAAATAAATTTAAGAATTGTATTGAGATTTTGAGAGAGTAAAATAGAAGGGTGTTAATGGGATTTTATAAGTAATAGTAATAGAAAGAGTAAAGGAGCATGCTTCGGGCCGTGCTTCATAGGTCAAGGCCCATAACAAAAGTTTCCAACATAAGATCAATGATGGGCTAAGTATTGACTCCCTTCAAGTGTCCTTGTAAAATCCCCCTTCTCAAAATACCCCATTAAAGTAATTCTAATAATATCCCTTTAATTTTAAAAGGTTTCTTTCATATATTTAATCATTTTCTAGTAAGGACATCCTCATATTATTAAAGAGAGGATGTTATTAAAATATAAAAAATTACAGATTTCAATACATTAAACACTGTTTTTTTTTTGTATGTGTTTCAAAAGATGTACGTATGTATGTATGTATGTATGTATGTATGTATGTACGTATGTATGCATGCATGCTTGCTTGCTTGCTTTTTTCTTTTCTTTTCTTTATTTTTTGTTCTAATACAAGTGTAGGTCTTTTGACACCTTTTAAAATTCCTCAAAACACTCCATTTCAAATGAAATTACCCAAATAACGAAGATAAATTAATTGATTTTTTAAAAATTTAAATGGGAATTCAATTAAACATTTAAATGATAATTATTTTATTAAATTATTCAAACTTACCCCTTTCCATAATTTTAATTCGTATTTGAAATTTAATTAAAAATATATTTTTTAAAAATTATAGAGGTATGGAGATACAAATTAAATAATATGAAGAAAATTATTTAAGATTTAAGGATTTGTATGTGTTTTATAAATAAAAACTTTAAAAAATATTTTTTTAAAGATAAGTTTTATGGAAAGATGGTTACTTTTAATATATATGTTTCCATTTATAAATCAAAGTGAATGTATTATAGGAAATGGATCTCACAAGGGCTGCTATAAGGACTTTAGAGGTGTGTTAAAAGTTCTACTTTTCGTACAAACTACTTCTCCCTCTCCCAATACTCAACTTTACACGATGAAATTGATTGTCATTTTGAAAAAAGGAGAGGAAAAAGAAAAAAAAAACATCAAACACAAGTTTATTGATCTAAGATAATGCTAGAAGAAAAGAAATTTGAAAAGTAGACATGGCTATAACAAGAATATACAATACCTCTACTAAATGAAATCGCAACAAGTGCAAAAACAAAAACTAGTTAATTGACAATACAATTTTTTTTTCATGGAAGTGATTTGTAAACTTTATATCTTATTATTAAAAAAAAAAGAATAAAAAGGAGAAGACGAAGAAAAGCCAAGCATAATGAAAGAGGCAAATATCTATAAAGGGTGTGAGCAGTTCTTTTAACGAGAGAGGAGGAACCATGCATTTTCCATGCCTTTTACTTCAAGGGTGGTGATATTTTTACCTATCCCATAGTTTTTGTGAATTCGCTTCACTTTAAACAAATAATTATAATAAGTACACATTATTTTTAAACAATACAAATGATGAAGAAGTCTAAAGATTTAATTAAATAAAATAAAATATTTAAATTATTAGATATAATAGCACATATTTCTGAGTGCAATGTGATCATTTGATATTATTAAGATTAAATAATCAAATAAAAACTTATTTTAAAGTAATCTTAGTGGTCAAAGATACATAAATAAAAGATATTATTAAAAATATTTAATTGATTAATTGTTAAAAATATTTTCTTAATCTGTATATTTTAAAAATAATATCAACTTATTACAATTATTTTTTTAAAAGTGGGGTGAATTTAAAAAAAAAATTAGTTGGGTGAAGATAACCTTACCCTTAGTTTAGTTTAATTGTGTGGTGTTATAAGAAATTTGAGGGGTATCGAAACTCAACTCACCGAAGAAGCCTCCTGGTGCGGAACTTCAAAATTCCAAGTACCGCAAGCACATCAGAATCGAGTGCACCTTAAACCGACGAACCAAAACATTACACGTACAGATACTAACGTCTTCTCTCCTGAAAGCTTCACCGTAACATCCTCGTACTCCAATAATACCCTTACTCTCAAGAGGCCATTCGATTCTAAATCTGGGATCTTTCTGTAAATTCATCCAAAGTCCTTAATTCTCTCGACTCAAAAAGTCCAAACTCTGTTGGAGGTCCAATCTTCTACTTTTGGCTACAAAAACCGTTCCCTGCTCTTTACTCTGTTAGATGCAAAAACCACACTTTGCGGATGCATGATCCTTAACGTACACCAATTGTCACAATTTCTTAAGATCCCATTCCTTTTCCGTTAAACTTTTGTTCAAATCCCGCTTTCTTTCGTTTCTCTCATGAGTGCTTTCTATATACAGTTGCATTTACGAGCCACTGGCTTTGCCGCATTTGGGAGTTGACATTCTTGGCTCTGCGTCGTTTTTCAGTCATGGGGATGTCGTTTCGTTGTTTGGTTTTCTCTGTTCTTCTCTGCCTTTCCGCATCTGGGTTACTGGCTATTGAGAATTTTCACCAAGCGTAAGTTTTATTTCAATTACGGCTATTATCATTATCAATTTTTTTTGAATTCTTTTTAATTTGAAGCTATTTTTTGATTGATTTATGGTGTCACTAGTTTTTAAAAATCTAAACGTGCTCTTTTGAACTTTATTATTGTATAAGATGAACATTTTTTAGCTGGGCTTAAAATGTTTCAGTGATCTATCTGTGTCATTATGGTTTTTTAATGCAAAGCTAGGAGCTTGTGATGGTATTTTGTTAAGGATGTTAGGAATAGCTTTATTGCTTTAGAAAAAGGAAAATCATTTTTTTTTTCCCTGAATGCTGATAATGGGAATTCACGACGAGTATAATTACGCAGCTTAAATGAAATTGTGACATAGATGTAACATGTATTCAAAGGTTTCATAGAGTATAAAAAATAAATAAATGAGTATTAAAGTATGATTTTTAAATCAGATAAGCTGATTCCCCTGTTTCTACTAAAATCTGTCAACTTTGAGTGATGACCATTAGGACTCACAGAGTAGCCCAGTGAATTCCTAGTATAGGATATTTTGGTGGGCAATTTGAATTCATTAGAATGGTAGGTCAGGAAATGACAAATATGAGGTAATAAATAATTCTTTTTCTAAAAGAAGATGAAAAGGAGCTTAAAACTTTGTGCATTCAATTGGAAATTTAAAATCATTTTAATCTAATGGAATTAGTATTGCATTCTTTAGATGCTGTTTGATTCTTGCATTTCCATTCCTGGTGAGTGAATGAAATAAGCAAAGTAAACATTTAAGGAGTCACTTTTATTGGAATTAATGAATGTGTAATCTACACACAACCATACAGTACTTTGTTTAAGGCCTGTCTGATCTTTGTGCATCTAGGTTTCCTATTGTGGAGCCTGATCCTGGTCATACAAAACTTCGTCTTTCAAGAGAAGGCTTGGAAACCATCCGAAGAATAACAAACCCAATTGCAGCTATTGCTGTAAGCCAGAGATTCATCTTCTTTCAAATCTATTAGTTGCATTTTTTTTTTTAATTTTGAATCAGAAAATGTTTTTGGAATATGCTATTTTCTTTATATCTCATAAAGATCAAAATAAATTTTAGTGTGAGTATTTGTTGAAACCTTCCTTTCCTGCATTTTGGTTAATTATTTTAGCTGCAGTTTCGAGATGAAGTCATTAGCTACTTATACATGCAGAATAGTTTTCCTTTGTTTATTGGACTTTTTGCACTTATGGTTAGATTCCATCTAGATACTTTACCGTTTTGCATATTTTGGTTTCCAATGCTAGTTTATTCTTAGTGGGTTCAGTTTTTCGAAGTCCAGATTGATAATAGGTCCCACGTTTAGAAGAAGTACAAGCATTAAATTTGTTTCATCATCAGCTGAAACGTTGGTGTTACAAGAGGTGAAAATGAGTTGCAACTGGCCAAGGTTACTGGATATTAGATGTAGCCAATTTCAATAATTTAAGTTTATTTCCAAAGCAAGGTGCCCTTAGTGGAACTGATATCATTTTTCCCTTGTGCAAACTTGGATGTTTTGGAATTTCGTTCGCTGCCTAATTTGATCAACTAGGTTTGACAAAAAACCCTTCTGTTTTTAATTTCTTACCCTCTCTAAAATCGAGAAATGATGATTGACAAATACCTATCATTGTTTTAATGAACATCATTATTTTCATACATGGTTATTTGGTGACATTGGTTATCACATTGTTCGATGCTTTTGAGTGTACACAAATGCTCATTTAGCTCTAGCGCTATTTGAGAATTTCCATAGCCTTGTCTCAATATCAAATTTTTATTTGTGAATGGCATATGCTGTGAGTAAAACTATCTTTTTTCTTCTATTTCTTCTGATTTTGACCTTGTATCGATGATTGTATAATGCATATTCAGGTAATTGGTCCCTACCGCTCCGGCAAATCTTTTCTGCTTAATCAGCTTCTTTCCCTTTCTTGTGATGAAGGTGTCTTTACTAGTATATACTCCTAGTTTTGTTTTTTTTAAAGATGTTCAATATTGATTCAAATTCTACAACCTGTGATTTAGATGACCTTTTTCTGCTTCAGGTTTTGGCGTTGGACATATGCGTGACACAAAGACAAAAGGTAATCTGTGCTTGATGCAACTCTTTGCTTTGATAGCATTTATAATATCTATTTGTTTCTTATAGGGATTTGGGTTTGGGGCAACCCAGTTGAGATGGAAATTGACGGTTCAAGAACTTCTGTATTCTACCTTGATACTGAAGGGTTTGAAAGTATTGGGAAGTCAAATGTGTATGATGACCGGTAAGTTCTAAGCTCTTCTACGTGAAATTGTTTTGGTAGTTGCTAATATTGGTTTTTTTTGGCCCCTGTTGCAGGATTTTTGCTCTGGCAACTGTAATGAGTTCTGTACTGATTTATAACCTGCCAGAGACGGTTAGTTAGTCTGTCTTGAACCTTTTTTTTCTTGAAAATGTGGATTTAGCTTACTTACACCATTGCATTCGAAAGTCGCCAAAGATATCGGTTTCCTTTCTGGCTAATGGAAGTCTCTTGACATATGTATATCATGCACATGTCAAAACTAATAATGTTCTGTGCAACCCATTGCCCTGAGCTACCATACTACATTGTTATTTGTTCGTTCTTCATTTGTATCTAATAAAGCCGTATTTGAACATCTGAACTGGATGCTAAGTCTTGGAAAAAGACTTGGAATCCTGCCAACCATAAGAAGAAAAACTAAAAAGCTGCTTGAAATTTTGACTTGTCTCTGTTGGAGGTAAAATCAAAAGACACAGTAACATACGAGAATATTTACTGTTTTTTTGTTTAACTGTACTAATGGGATGGTGGAACCCTAGAAGTTGTTTTGTTGGTGATGACTGTAGTTTATATTCTAAATCGTGAGGTAATTATTTTTATGCCCACAATTGGCAGTTACCTCAATTTAGTTGATTTTTATTGTGCCATAACATGTTTGTCTTTTTGTGTGTTAGATCCGTGAAGCTGACATATCACGGTTGTCTTTTGCTGTTGAGCTTGCTGAAGAATTCTATGGAAGGTCTGCACCTTTGCCTTGCTCTGATTTCAATATATTACTTAACTGAATTGTCTTTCGTGCGATTATTAATTTTTGAATCCCTTTTTATTTGTACTACCGCACTAACTCATTCAATTTTTGGTTTACAATTACTTCATGGAGAATAGAGTGAAGGTAATTTATGGGTCACTTGAGTGAGATTTGTTTTGTTTGTTCTCCTGTTGTAAATTGTTTTATATTGATATGCGTTTCATTGGCTGGATGATTGTAGGGACAAGATGTTGCTTTTGAGCCAGCAAAACTTGTGTGGCTTATCCAGCGTGATTTTTTGCGTAAGTTAACGGATGTCCTATGTCATGAGTTATTGGAGTTGGGTTTAAGAGCTGTCTTGTTCCATTCCATCAAACTGTGCATACCAGTTAAACATTGTCTCACACCTGCCAAAAAGATAATTTTTTTTCTTTTTTTGTGGCTTTAGATTTTGAATAATCTACTCATTGCTCTATATACCCACTAGGCTTTTCTTTTTGTTTCTTTAGTTTTTACCCTTAAAGTTTCCAGCAAATTGCTGCAAAATAGATGATAATTTTTGGATTCAGAAGTATAGTTGGCTGAGTTCATCTCTTGATGTGTTTTTTATGCTTCATTTTGCGTAATCAAGAGTGAATTTTCTGATATTATCTTTGGTGCTTTACAGAAGGGAAATCTGTGCAAGAGATGGTGCATGATGCACTTCAACGTGTTCCAAATGATAAAGGTCAGTTCCCATCCCTCCCTTCTTTTGGATGCATATGTCAAATATATATATTTTTTGCTTACAATTTTAGAACTGCATTTTAGAGCAAATATGTGATGGAAACTTCTTGTTGTAACTGCAGGGGACAAAAATATTGATATGGTACTTCTCATCTGAACTTCAGGTTTCTGTTTTTCAGTGAAATAATCTTTCTGGATTATAAATTATATCTATTTGTAACTTTATCAGGTTAACCAGATCCGCAACTCTCTGGCTATAATGGGTGACAACAGCACAGCCTTTAGCTTACCGCAAGTATGGATTTTAGTTTGTAATATTAATAATCTCTCAAGCCTTCCGGTTTTTCATTTCTTTCCATTTTTCATTCTTGGAAATAATTGATTGTGTGAATTAACCTTGTTGGAATTGATAGGACATTGTTATAGGACCTTTGGGTTTATGAGTGAATTAACCTCCTTAAAACCATAGCCACTTTCTTCTTCAAACGATTTAAACCAAAAACCACTTTGTTCCTCCTCTTCATCAATCCTATTTTGCTTTATCTTGAAAAAAATTTGTGAAATTTACATGGATGTGAATCTTTCGGCCTTAAGAATTTGAAAACAAGAATTTGGACTTTCAATTTTTCCCTTGTTGATGCTACAGCTTCTTTGATACCATCTGCAACAATTATTGCAATCTGACTGTTCAATGTTTATGGTGACTGAAGATGGGGATGATGGGCCCAAAATGATCCATGTTTCTGTTGTGAGATGAAGGCAGTATATGATGACACCAGCACACATACGTGTGTGCATACATGCATCTGGGTTCATGAATTGCATATATTTCTTTTTCATATATATATATATATATATAATCTTTCTCTAGGGCAGGTGTCCTCATTTTATTTTCATGCGGATATACTTTAAAACCGTGGATAAACCCCACGGTTTTGTAGTTCATTCAAAAACTAATTATTTTAAACCGCACGGTTTAAAAGTGTGTCCGCATTAAAAAGAATGTAGACATTCGTACCTGAGAACAATTTTATATATATATATATATGGTGTAGATTAAGGTTATTTATTCACATATATATAATGCTACCAATTTCCTTGGATAATCTAATAGTCCTGTGATTTTGAACTTGCAGCCTCATCTGCTGCGAACAAAACTTTGTGACATGAAAGATGAAGAACTTGACCCAATATATGTGAAAAGAAGGGAACAATTGAAAAAGCTTGTTGCTAGTGTTACTCGTCCAAAAATTGTGCAGGGAAAATTTCTAAATGGAAACGAGTTTGTTGCTTTCATGGAACAGGTATCTCTGTTTGCACCTGAGATGGTTAACAATCATTCATGGTTTGATTGAGAGTTTTAGAGTTCCCTGACCTTTCTATCAACTTAGGTGGATTAGGCATGAAAGTTGATGACAACTCAAATTGGAAATTTAGGTAATTTTAGACCTACGTCCTTTAGGAATAGCTGGTATTCCTTTTTTGATCACCTGATTGTTCTTAGTATCTATGATAGTGCATGAATCTTGGTAGAGGATATTCAGGCCACTTTTCCAAACAAAAGATCATGTACTGGTGTCTTTGCCATGCGGGCTTTGCTATTTTAATTTCCTAGTAATAAGCTACATTTGTAGTTGTTGCCTTTAAAACAAGTTGCAATTTGGATTTATTGGTTTGCTTTGTTATTCTACATTCTTTTAGCTGTACGCATTTATATTTTTCAACCTTTCAGATACTTGAAGCCTTGAATAAAGGAGAGATCCCATCAACAGGCTCTCTTGTGGAGGTTTTTAATAAGGGTATTCTTGAGCGATGTTTGAAGCTATATAATGAAAGGATGGCGAAAGTACGTCTTCCTCTTCCAGAACAATCTTTACAAGATGCACATGAAAGGTCTAAAAAAGAAGCAATGGATGTTTTTGATGTACAACATTTCGGCCGTCAACATGCAAAGAAATCTGTCATGCAACTGGATGAAGAGATACAGGAGGTATTAATTGCGGACATTTATCCTTTCTCAAATGAACAATATGAAGATACATATTTCTGTTCGTATACAAAGTTAAGAAGTGTACGAAAGGATTTTCAAACTATCAAATCATTGGGAACTTGATTGAACAACTATCCTAGATGAGCTATACTTTTATCTATGGGATTGCTTTCCATTTAGCATGTTGCACATTTTCAAGTTTCTTACTGTGGCGCATGGCATTTGGTCATGAGTAATGCATAATAACAGTAATTGGAGCAATATTTTATTTCACTTGCACGTTTTTACTCTTCCAAACTGTATGCAGGCCTATAAGAATGTCATTATGGCAAATGAATATCAATCTTCAAAGATCTGCGAGTCACTTTATACTAGATGTGAGGACAAGATGGACCAACTTCAAGTTCTCAGACTTCCTTCCATGGCCAAATTTAATGCAGGTTTCCTGCAGTGCAACCAAAGTTTTGCTCATGAGTGTGTTGGGCCTTCAAAAGCAAACTATGAGCAACGTATGATGAAGGTTTGTAGTCTGATTTGATCTAATGCTCTTGTTTCTGGGCTTTTAGAGAGCACGTTGAAATAAAACTCTGCTATTTGATTTATTGTTTGCATCGTCTTACGTGGAGTTTCACTTGAGACATAATTAAACTGGAGATATGACAAATTATATTAATGTTACTAGTGCTTACTCCTTCAATATGCTGAACGCACATTTCCATATTATTGTATAAAATTGCAGATGTTGGGGAAGTCTCGATCTCTATTTATCAAGGAATACAACCACAGGCTCTTCAATTGGTTGGTGGCATTCTCCCTTGTCATGGTGGTGGTGGGCCGGTTTATTTTGAAGTTCATTATGATTGAAATGGGAGCATGGGTACTATTTATCTTCTTAGAGACATACACGAGGATGTTTTGGTCGGCAGAGTCTCTTTATTACAACCCAGTTTGGCACTTCATTGTGTCCACTTGGGAAACACTTGTCTACAGCCCTGTTCTTGACTTGGACAGGTATGAAATATTCTCTCACACCTTGAAAGAATTCTGTGCAGTTGTCACCAGTATTTGAATGGCATAATAAGCTGTGTTCAATTTCAGTTTACATGTTGAAAGGCAAAGTCGAGTAGCATACTAGTAGTATTCTGTGTGGTGTGAGGAACCTAGTCATCATTTGGTAAACAATAAAATGCATGCAGTCATTTTAATGTGGACAACCAAATAAATGTTTCTGACCATCTAAAAGCTTTCACAAGTGCATAAATATATATAATTTTTTTCTTTATGCTTGAGCAGATGGGCTGTTCCGCTTGGCTGTATGATTGCAGTCTTTGTACTTTATTGGCGGTGTTGTGGAAAAAGAAAATATGGCTCACGGGGGCTTTTGCCTTTGTATAATAATCATAAAGGTGGCACAAATCGGCCAAGAACAGACTAACGGAATGATGCCCGTGCCTAAGGCCTTAGCACTGGGGAGCATCTTGATTCTTGGGCGAGCATTTTCTTTTATATTATGCAGCCCGCCAATCAATTCTTTTTTATGTTCTCTATAGATCAACCAATCCGGAAGTGTGAGCGAGCAAAGGATGAGCTGATGATTGGCCTGTCGACTCTTAATAGTTTTTATTTTTTAGTAGTTTCTGTAACTGTAAAATTTTTAGAATTTTGTATTATTCAATGAAATCTTTTATTTGGTTATTTCAAATGCATATTATAATTTCACAGTCGCTCTTTTTTTTTTTTTTAAATTTTAACATACGTAATAGAAGTTAGTCCTAGATGTACATTCTCAAAATTTTATTTATTTATTTTGTCTATGTTTATGAGGAAAAGACAAAAAAAGTTTGAGGACACCTTTATTTCTTCCGTAAGTAATTATTTAATCTAAACTTTGTAAAAATTGATTCTAAAATTTGAAAGCATTTTTTTTTTTTTAATTCTCCTCTCTATCCCTGCTCATTAATAGGAAAAGATTTAAAGTCTTAATATCTTTTTTTTTTTTGGTGATAAAACTCGAATCCTGCACCCCTCAATTTTGGGGGACGCGGGTTCTGTGGAAAGTTAATAGAATAGTAAAATAGTATCCCAGTACTACTACTACTACATCCCTATGAAAGTAGATTAATATTACGGATTAGGGAATTAGAATCTAAAATCAAAATTTTTAACGGTGTTTACTTTGCAAAATAGAGTCGAGAATTAGGAATGAGTCTCTCATTTTTTAAATTGACTAGTTTGCCCTTCCACAAAATTTAAAATGTCTATTTTGTCTTCTATTATTATTAATTAGA
This sequence comes from Citrus sinensis, assembly GCF_022201045.2. Classification (NCBI taxonomy): domain Eukaryota; kingdom Viridiplantae; phylum Streptophyta; class Magnoliopsida; order Sapindales; family Rutaceae; genus Citrus; species Citrus sinensis. The sequence continues at coordinate 43,350,509 of NC_068558.1, read as the reverse complement.
GTGATGATAGAGCCACAAACTCTTGTACAAACTGATGTGTCATTAATTCTGAATGAAAATATAAAATAACAAAAATAAATTATGTGAGCCAAAAAATATTTAATTCAATTAATAAATTAATGTCATGTCAGTTTGTACAAGATAAGTTTGTACAAAAGTTTGTGGCTCTATAATTACTCTATTAATTAATATATTATTATATTTAACTAATTTATATATTAATATATTATTAACCATAATTATTAATAATTATAATTTTCAAATAAATAATCACAATAATTAATATATTATAATAATTAATTAATTAATACACTATTATAATAATAATTAATATAATTATTATAATTAATTCATATTTTTTTTAACTAACTAATATAATTATTACTATTAATTAATATATTATTAACAATAATTATAATTTCTGATTAAATAATTGCAAAATAAACACATCAATGGGATTATAATCCATTTCCATTCCGATTTTTATAACTCAAGTAAACAATTTATTATGATTCTCATTCTCCTTTCTCGTTTCAGCTCATTCCATTTCGATTCTTATAAGTTAAATAAATAACTTATTCTTATTCTCATTACTCATTCTCATTCCAGCTTATTGCATTTCAAGCTATTCCGATTGTTGACAACTAATTGCAGCGTAAATATAATTTTAGCGCGTTTTCCCTCCATGATTTGGTAAGGCCTTAAGATTAAAGAATGGAAGGAGAAAAAAGAGGCTTAGCCGCCAGCATCAAAGACAAAGAAGAGGCAGACTCCAATATTATCATCAAATTGGTCTGACCTGAACGATGATATCCTGATTTCGATCTTAGCCCGATTGTCACCCCTCGAAATCATCTGCGCAAGCATGGTTTGTTCTTCCTGGAATAGGATTGTAAGATCTCCATCCAATTCCCGCCAGGGCTGAGGCTCCTTGGCTCTTATTGCCTTCCGAAACTGAAGAAGGTGAAGATATCGACGGTTGCCGCTTTTTCAATGTCGAAGAGCCAGAAACAGAGCCAAAATCTACAAACTGAAGAACAGAGTATGCAAAGATTTCGGAAAGTGGCGTTGCATCGGATCATCCCATGGATGGCTCATTCTGTTAGACCATGAAAGATCCTGTCCTTTTCTTTTGAATCCCTTTTCAAGTACCCGGATTCTCCTTCCTCCTCCAGAAACGATTGCGGATATTGTGGGTTATTTGGATGGCGAAGGTTATTACGTCTTGGATTGTTCCAATTCTAAGCGTTTTATCTCAATCGAGGTGTTAAGAGATGGTTTCTTCCACAAGGCTACCCCGTCGTCACATCCGTATTTGCGGAAGAAATATGGTGCGATTGTAATTTACAACAATAAATCCAAACTTGCTTTCTGGAAGCATGGAGAAGTTACGTGGCACAACTTCAATGGAGCTAGCCAAAGTGGTTACACTGATGTTACATGCACTGCTGATAATCGCATTATGCACTATCAACATTCGCCAACAATTATACCGAAGGTACAGTTGAAGCATGGGATTTTAAGCAACATGTTCCTGCAATGCTAATGCGAGTCACTGCTCCATTACCAGGGCGACCGGAGGATATGACTACTCCTGTGGTCGTAAACTCGTACGTGGTGGAATCTTTGGGCAGTATCTTGCTTGCTGTCAGGTACATTTTGAGAGATAGAGAGAGTTAAACGGGACTTTAACGATGACTCAAATGGAGGGGACGTTTGTTCGTTTCGGTTGTTCTACTGGTGGTAGCTCCGTTGTAGATCGATCATCAGCAGGCATTGAGGACGAGTTCTGTTGCTGCTTGCAGCGTTGGATGGTGATGGGGATGAGTAGAGAAAGGAACGCCTGAAGAATGGAGGGGACGGAGTAAGGAACGTGTGAAAAACGGAGGGGAGGGAACGAAGTTCTGAGAACGAGAACGAGTGGAGGGGATTAAACAAATAAGTGGATAGTGTTTCAAATAAGGAAAATAATAAACGAAGATATTTGAGCTGTTTTTTTTATTTTTTATTCTTTATTTTATTATTTATTATCGGTCCCATAAATAAAAAAATTGGACTAAGGTAACGAATGAAACGGCAGCCCACGCTACTGCCATTTTTATCGTCCTTTAGTCTTGTTTTCGTTCGTTTATCATTTTCCTTTATATCATTTACAATAACAATTCCTCTTTCGTGGGTCACGATTTGAGTGTTTTCGGACAGGGGAAGTTCAGTAACAACACATCAGATTTCTTATCCCTCTTTAGTTTTAATCATATAATTCGGAAGCTCACGAAATGGACAGAATCGGGTAATGAAGCCAAGATTCAACCGTCTCCTGTTTGGATTGTTCCTAATCCGTGGTAAACAAGAATCTTGCAGCTTAACATTTTCTTTTTCTTTTTCTTTTTTTGGTTTGTAGTAAATTACATTGTATGTATAAAATCCTTTACATTTACTGTGGACCAGTATTGCATTCTTAGCCTTAGTATGTCTTTGTTCCGAATATACTAGGCCTTGGAAAAATAAGTTCGGTCATTATACCTTATTACCTGTTCTTTTTTTTTTTTTTTTAAATAACAAGTCAAAACAAAAAAGAATGGGATATTTTGCATTTTTTTTACACTGGTGGTGAACCTTCAGATAAAAATTTGTGAATGGCTAAGATGGAATAGAGAGTAATACAACATTAAAATGCTATAATTTTGTTCCATCAAAGTGTACGTTTAGTTTTTATTCATATTTTAAAATTCAATACAAATTTTAAATAGCAAACCGTGAAGGTTATATTGTCATGTGCATGGCACACACTCTTATCAAGATTAAAGTGGCAGCGACAACAATTAATTTATAAGCTAATTGCTCATTAACCAATGCGTGGCGTAAAATTTGGCAGCCCACTGTTAAGGGCCTGGGCTTGGAAAAGCCTGGCCCAAGCCCACAATTTGCAAATCTTAAATTGGAACCTTTTCACAGGCATTTACCATGCTCTTGTTACCCTGCTATCAACCTAAGTGTCCCAATGTGCGCCCAGCTAGCTTGAGTGTACGGATTCAAGTCTCAACAATAATTAAAATTTGATTTTTTTTTAATTATATGGGGTAGGGGTCAAAATATCTTTCTATTAATAAGAATTAAATAGATATTTCTCCAATATTATGTAAGGGTGAAAATTCAGACTTTACCATATTAGAATTATCAAAGATAGTTTTGATAGATTTTGATTGTAAATATCAATAGAATTCTAATTATAATGTGTTAGTGTGTGTATAAACTAAGGTGCTGTTTATTTTTTTGTCTGAAATCTGAATTTAACTTTTTTTTTCAGACATTTGTTTATTTTAGGTTGTTTTTTTTTTTAACTTATCATTTATTTTTAGACAATTTTATCTTCATAGAAAAAGTACACTTTTATCTTAAGTTTGAAGTCTAAATGGAAAATTTTAATTTCAAATCTCAAAAATACCCTTAACAATTCATGTATTTCCAATATTATGTATAAACCTAATATTTTTGTATTATTCTTGAAGTTATTTTTTTAATTGCTTTAAATTTTTATTCACATAATAACATTAGCTAAACTGAAATATTGAAAAAAATCAAATTATGTCCATTGTGATGAATCAAAAACAAAATAACAATGTTGACTTTATAATAAATTTTGATGTTATAATTACATCTTTTATTAAAAAATTAAATTAGATCAACAATGAGTACTTTTTTTAATGCTACCAAGCTAATCAACCTTTAAAAATTATAAATTATGAAGAACAAATATATGCACCACTTAAAATGATATTTATGTCAAACTACTAATTTTTAAGTTTTTCTCTTCAGATGTTGAAAAAGAAAAAACAAACATGTCATTCAAAAATTTTCACTCAAACTTATTTAGACTTCAGCTAAATTCAGATGTATTCAGATTTCAGATAAAAAAGAAACGAAACCTAAGTGTAAGAAAATTAAAAAATGAAACGACATGTTCAAAATTATGAACTAATTTATAAATTATAGGAGGTGGGACTATTTGAATTTACAAAATTATTCTTCACACTTAGTTTCTCAATACATCTATAAATCTTAAAATATACTGCCAATTTTATCCTTTATTAATATTTCTTATTTCTTCTCATACTCACACATAAAGGTTTTTATTTTTTTTTTCTTGCCATTGAATCAAATTATTGTTGAGGGAAAGTTAGAAGTAAAAATGACCATATATGATCCAAAGATTTAATGGGACTTCGGCTTGGCTGCCATCATTTGATCGGAGAGAGGAAAAAAAATCCTTATCGAATTGCACAATAGTAAGACATGAACAAGAAAAACGAGTGATATAACTATTAAGGAAGAGAAAATTCATTTTTTTGTCAAATCATGTTTAAATTTTGTAATTTTAAAAGCATGAAAGGATTAAAGGACTTTATTTGCATAGTTTCCTCCTGCTTTTGGATATTTACACCAATTGCACGCTTAAGGACACTGATTATCCGCAACGACTTACTACACACAATAATTTTATTTTCATTACATGATTAATTAGCAAATTTAATACCGTGAAACCTTCTCTCTTACTTTGAATAAAAATTTATTAAAATTTAATTGGTAGATTTATTAATCATGATAGGCTTGGTGTATATATTATTTTATCCTTTTAACTTTTGAGTAATTTTACTTGAGGTCTTTAAGGCAATAAAAAAATTACAGGACCGTGGATGTTGAGAGTTTTTATTATGGGGTGGGATTACTTGAACTCAACATATTCCTTTACACATATTTTAAAAAAATAAATTCATTACTAAAAGATTTAAAATTTGAAAATATTAAAATTACTGATTACTAATCACTTTCTCTCTCTCCATTATAATTGCATACAATCTCTTTACTCTTACATTTTATAAAATAAATACTCAATTTCACTCTCTTTTAAATTTATTTTTTAGCCTTTCGCAGGTATATCACGATCTATATTTTATTTTTTTATATAATAGTTTTTGTTTATATTCGTTAGCTTTTCAGTTTGGTAAAAAATAATTTATTGGCTTTTATTAACTTTCATAGTTATAAAATTTTATTGATGTTTATTTTTAAATGGTAGGTAGATTTTGCTCTGTTTAGTTAATGATACTAATTATTTGCAACTAAAAAAGTATGTGTAAAGGAATAGATGAGAATTTGTGAAATTAAAAAGAAAAAGAGAGAAGAGAATTAATTAAATAACTTTTCAAAAATCATTTAAATAATAGCAGCTTTAACTAAAAAGAGACAATAGAGCGAAAAATTAGTGGGTTTTGAAATCGCCCGGCCTTTTATTATGAATTCAATTAACCTCACCCTAGACTAGTAGAGCATCACCAAAAGCTACCAACTTGTTGGGAAAATGTTAAAATGATAACTAAGTACGGCATTACTTAATAAATAAAAGTCACGTAAACAATATTTTGGCTGGCACCAGTTTAAATCTAATACTAACAAATAACTAAAATTTTTAGCGCATCTTAAAAAAAAAAGAAAAAAAAAAGGAAAAATTATTTAATGTAATTTGCATTTTCATTCAGAATACATGTTTCGCCGGAGGCGGTTAGAAAGCTGCACGGGAAATAAATAATGTTCACTCCTCAAATGGTGACACCTCACTCGTCGCGTCGCACTCCCAAATAAAATCAAAAATTCCTGCGAAAACCTAACTCGTCTCTTGAATCAAAACATCGATTCAAGTCCATCTGAAGAGAGATGGATACGCACGCCCACTCCGCTCACCTAACCGCACCGAACCGCTCCCGCAGCTCACAGACCCCGTCCCCGTCCCACTCCGCCTCTGCATCCGCCACGTCATCCATTCACAAGCGCAAGCTTGCAGCAACAGCCGCGGCGGGTGCGTCTGAGGACCACGCGCCGCATGCATTCCCTCCCTCCTTCTCCGCCGACACTCGTGACGGCGCGTTGACCTCGAATGACGACCTCGAGAGCATCTCCGCCCGCGGCGCCGACTCTGACGCTGACGACTCCGAGGATGCCGTCGTTGACGACGATGAGGACGAGTTCGAGAACGACAACGACTCCTCTATGCGTACTTTCACCGCGGCTCGCCTGGAGAATAATAATTCCGTCGGCTCGGCAAGAAATACGAAGCTAAAGACGGAGAATTCGACCGTTAAAATTGAGAATTCCGATGGCGGGAAGGAAGGGGTTACCTCCGGGAGTGGTGTGCTTGGGTCCACTGCTCTGGCCGGTAGCTCGGTGCTGGGAACTGCAGGTAAAGAAGACACGGTGAAGATTTTTACAGAGAATATACAAGCTAGTGGAGCTTATAGTGCAAGAGAGGAGCTCTTGAAGAGAGAGGTAAAGTTTTGTCTTTTGAATTTTCTTTTATCTTTTAATTTTCAAAAAATGAAAATAAACTTTGCTTAAAATTTGAATACCACGGAGTTTACTTCATGAAAATGGGAATTTGATATCATGGTACGAATTGGTTATGACTGTTTTATATGGTGTTCATGCTGTGGTATGCGTATGGTGTTCAGGAGGAAGCTGGAAACCTGAAGTTCGTATGCCTTTCAAATGATGGTATTGATGAGCATATGGTTTGGTAGCTATTTCTCTTTTCTTGGACATCCATGCTCATGTTTTCTTTTCTCTGTTCAAAGTCAATGTGAATCCCATTAAAATTCTGTTATTTTGTATATTAGAATGTGTAGTATTGCACTAGATACAGATTCCTGAAGGGCCAATGTTTAGATTTTGGGAATTTTTTTGGTTCCCAGAATGTGATTGTGTATGATATGGAGTGTATTCATGTATTTGTTTCTGTATCTCAGGTTGATAGGATTGAAGAATATATTTGCAAGGCAACTACCTAACATGCCTAAGGAGTACATTGTGCGTCTTGTGATGGATAGGTAATATCATTAAGTATTTTTCAAGCGCTACCAGTTATTTCTTTCGCTTTGTCAAAAAAATTTATAAATAAAGTCTTGTTGAGTCAGATGTTTGCAGGTGTTTTTTTGTGGGGGGGGGGGGGGGGCGGGGATGGTCCAAGCAAGTCATTATGTCCCATTAGACAGCCTGACAGAAAGATGAAAACCAATTCCAGTAAAATAAATTAGGATTTGCTGATTAGAATAACAAAATTTAGGCTACATGAAACTATTTGCCGATTGGAATAATATAATTTGGGCTACATGAAACTAACATCTTCGCAATCATACAGATTTTACATTTATATTAGTATGCATACAGGCAGTGGTTATTTCTACTGCCATCAGACACATTTCTGGACTGTGTTATGTAAGGCCTAATTCCCTTTTGGCTGGCCATATCAGCTCAAAATATGTGTTGGAAAAGTTTTCTTGAAATTTCATCCTATGGACTGTCTCCTAATTTTTTTATGGATTCCAGTTGCATTTAATATATCCCTAGAGTGTTGAGTAGTAAACTATCTTAAGAGGAATTTATCTGCTGGCTCAAACATCCATATCCAAAATCAGTTCTAGATTCCTACAGTGTTATGCATGACCTCAGCTCAAAGATCTGAAATAATCATGCTGCTTTCTAATAAATGATCGCTGGGGTTTTCTAGCTATCCAATATTGATGTCAAATTTTCTTCCTCATATTCTATCAAGATAATCATTATGCTTTTCTTATGGGATTTACAGAAGCCACAAATCGGTTATGGTTATCAGAGGAAATGTGGTTGTTGGTGGCATCACATATCGCCCATATGTCAGGTTTTGCATTCAAAGTCTTGCCTTCTCATGATATATGTTTACTCTGCCTGAATGTCTTCCTAAACCATCTGAAGCAAAAGCAGAAGTTAATTCTGTAAGCCTAGTTCATGGTTTAAACTTTAAAACCAAGCATGTAATATGAGATTATCAATAATTTGGCCTTGGTACAACAAAACAACAACCGAGCTCTCAAATCTTTGAGTTTTTCATTATATGTCGATTTTCACATGTAATTATCATAAATAATTGGACTTGGGAAATCTATTTTTTATCAACTTTTTATTCCCAATATTTCTCTGGCAATGGTGCAACTTAATTCATAGATTGTCATCAATATTTTTATGATGCCTCTTTTCCCACCTTTTTCTTATACCAAAGTTCTGGAATATGGCAGTCAAAAGTTTGGGGAGATAGCTTTTTGTGCAATCACAGCTGATGAACAAGTAAAAGGCTATGGTACCAGACTGATGAACCATCTAAAACAGCATGCCCGTGATGTTGATGGGCTTACGCATTTTCTAACATATGCTGACAATAATGCTGTGGGTTATTTTATTAAACAGGTCCGTTTATCTGTTTTTCGTGTGGTCGTCTGCTATAGGGTTTTTTAACTTGTTTTTAGCAGGCATAATTATGTTCTATTTGTTTGAGTTTTAAATTCTTGGAAATCATGATGTTATTTTTACTGAAAATTATTTGCTGAGAAATTTATGAGTGGTTACTTGCAATACAATTATAAATTTGTTGGTGGTGACCCGGATGTAGAAATTCTTGATTAATCTAGGATTTTTCTTTTCCAGAAATACTTTTGTCAGAATCTTTCATTTCAATTTTGTTGATGCCTTAACCTGTTTTGAGGAGAATTTGTTTTAGAAACTCATGAGATCTACTAACGTGTAGGGTTTTACCAAAGAGATTTACTTGGAAAAAGATCGATGGCAAGGGTATGTTGATGTTCAACTCCAAACACTTGGACAAGTTTATTTTTTATGTTCTGTAGGTTATTTCGGTTATGGTTATGGGTTTGATGAATTTACAGTTCTTCTACATAAAGAAAGCTATGTATTTATTCTTTTTCGTTTGATCTTTCTCAATCTTTTTGTCAGTACTAGAGAAAATTAAGCAAAGAGAGAAAAAAAGAACATTTGAGGATTTGAGCCTTTGGTCCTTTGTTGGAGCTGCTATGAATGACCCTTATTTAAAGCTTTAAGCTGTATTATCTCATTTTTTTCTGCTCCTAGATTGTCTCTAAGAATCCCAATGTCATTCCAGGTATATTAAAGATTATGATGGGGGAATTCTTATGGAATGCAAAATTGATCCCAAGCTTCCATACACTGATTTATCGACTATGATTCGCCGCCAGAGGCAGGTAAGACAAAAAGGATGCTCTGCTTTAATAAACTAATCTTGAATTTTGTGTCTGAAATGGCTTATAGAAGTAGTCAAAGGTTCATTATAGCAGTATCTTCATCTATGGTGCTGCCCTTTTTATTCTAAAGTGAATTTCTCAGATGATCCTTAGAAATTTGATATCATCCTCACTTATCCTCTTCCATCTTAAAGATCAGGTCAAAAATCTATAAAATATCAAAATGTGTCTGGAAAAGTAAAAAAGCCTCTGCACTTTCTTACCTCATCGTAATGAATTTTAGCTACAAATTTACTGTCTTTCCCCCTCTAATGCTAGGCAATTGATGAGAAGATAAGGGAGCTCTCCAATTGTCACATTGTTTATCCTGGGATTGATTTTCAGAAGGTATGTAGCAGCATTCTAAATTGGTCTTGGGTTCTGTTCAGTTCATTCTGTACATATTCAACAGTGTATTGAAATTTATGTTTAACAAAACTGGTTATCAAATACTATTATATTGGATTGAATCTGTGAGCATGAGGTACAATTTCACATCTAAACCAGTTGGAATTTCCAGATCAACGGCACGGCCATTTTTTAATTTCAGTTATTATACTGTTTGTGCAAAACAGATTTCACATTTTCTTTCAATTTACCATTCACTTGAAAGCGGTATTATGGCATTACTCGAAGAATCCTCAAAATCCACTAAAAACTTTATTAATTTGATATGTCAGGCTCGTTGCACAGATAGTTTAAACTGGTAAGAGTATGGAATGCCAGACCCTGTGCAGTATACAGGGATTATATTTGTAGAGGATATGTCATTTGTTTTCATAAATGAAAAAAATCCCCTTTCTCCTAAAGATTATCAAGAGCTGTATGCAAGAAATGTATGAATGTTTTATACTTCGCTCTGATCAAGAACTTTTTCATTCAGAAAGAAGCTGGTGTTCCCAAAAAAATCATCAAAGTCGAGGACATTCCTGGCTTGAGTAAGTTCTTTGACATCTTGCAAATAGGTGGTTTTAGTTTCTCATGGTTTTGCACGATTATATCTGCTACATATGGGAATGTAACGAGATTAGATAATATTTGACTCGATAATGTAATTCTTCATAAATTTCAACCCCATTTTAGTGATGTTATATGTTGTGAGTAGTATGCATATTATTGATGAATCATAATGAACATCATCATGCAGTTTCTAGAACTTGAGATTTGATTTCTAGTTGAGTTTTTCTTTGCCTAAGCTTGATGAAAGTTTGGACCTGATTGAGAGTTTGTGATGAATCTGATGACAGGAGAAGCTGGATGGACTCCTGATCAATGGGGCCATTCACGGTTTAGAACTTTAACTGCTGCTACTGACGGTGCATCAAATCAGAAGCATTTAACTGCATTTATGCGCTCACTTCTGAAGGCAAGTTTGTGATTAGTTCTATATCAAACTGCCATTAACTTTTATCAGAGTAATGTTAGGTGAACTGAAAAGCAGCATCTTGCCATGTCGCAAAGGAGTTGTTTATGGCATCAGCTGCTGACTTTGACCCATTCAAAATTGAATCAATTATCTTCTGCACGGGATATACATCTTGCTTATCTAATAGTTTCTCATAATTGTAATTCTTTAAATCAGCTTTCAAGATTCACTTGCAAGTGAGAAGACTAACTTAGCCCTGATTCTCATTAGATAGTGACTGCTGTCTAAGAAGAATGAATGACTCATCGGGTGTTTAGATTAAATTTTTGCAGACTGTTGGAACCAACAACCTTCAAATGAGACATACATTTCTAATGATCCTTTGGTCATTGATTAAATGGGTCTCGAAGCAATCAAATTCTGCCTTTTTTAAGATATCAAATTGTAGGCAAATTTCTGTCTTTTAATTGTGGAGCCAATAGATGATTGGCTAACGTGTGATGAGTTTATCTTTCTTCTTTTTAATTTGTTGAATCCCATGAAGCCATCAGTACTTGATTAATGATAGCGTACTTGCTGCTTTACACTTTGTGTTTTCCAAGAAACCACTTCATTTACCACTAAGCATGCTTGCGGTTTTCCTTATTCTTGCTTAATTCTTACAGAGTAGATTTTTTCTTTGAGCAGTCGATGCATGACCATGTTGATGCTTGGCCGTTCAAGGAACCAGTTGATGCCCGCGATGTCCCCGATTACTACGAAATCATCAAAGATCCCATGGGTAAGAAGTTTGATTTTGACTTTGTTTTCTGCATCATAATCTCTTTACAATTTTGGATTTATTTTAATAATTTTTTTAACACATTTTTACTAATTACTGATCTGGATAATTATATGTAAAAAACAAAAAACTGTGGTAGTTTCAATTGTAAAGCTTTCTGTCTTTCAAAAAGCATCAATATGAGTTAATGGATGTCCATTGTTCAACAGATCTGAGGACAATGTCAAAAAGAGTGGAGTCAGAACAATATTATGTGACATTTGAGATGTTTGTTGCGGATGTCAAGAGGATGTTTGCCAATGCACGCACCTATAATTCACCCGACACCATTTATTATAAATGTGCAACCAGGCATGTTGATACCATTAATATTGTTTTTGTGTTTCATCTTCTCTCTAACTAGCTTTAATTTGGAAGGATAAAACTTTGCAGGCTGGAATCCCACTTTCAGAGCAAAGTTCAGTCGGGACTACACTCTAGCACCAAAATTCAGCAGTAAAGAATTCTGAACGTTCGTACTTGATGTGTTATAGTTCAATCGGGTTCCTTCAGTATTGGTTTTAGATGTAGCATGGCATATGTAATATTGTTAATGTTATAGATTAATTATGTATTCTATCTTCCTGGTATCTGTCTGTTTTAGTGTTTTACTGTATTGTCCTGGCCCTGCCCGCCGCCCCCCTCTTCCTTCTCGGGTTAATTTCGATGTATGAGAATCTTCAAAACATCTTTCAAATTATTGTAAATCTCAATTTATTCTCATTGCCATTAAGAAAACAAAGTCTTTCATCAACATGCTTCCATTTTTTCTTCATCTTTTATGCTTTTTCCGGAAGAGTAATGAGAGGTATGTTGGAGTTTAATAATAATTTGGAAGTATTTTAAAGATTGTCATTTCATGATGGATAATTTGAAATTAAATTTTTCCAAAAATTATTTTATTTACCATGTCCGCAATGCTGTTTGTAAATCTTATGTGCCAGTGTCTGAAACAATTGAACGGACGGTATGTGTTACTAAATGAGCCACAACTTATAGCATTTTTGCTTAAATTTCTTGGATTTTATTATTATTATTATTATTATTATTATTATTTAAAAGGTATGGGATTGGGGAAAGCTCAAGTTAATTTGTTAAGTTTCTATTTCTACAGAACTCGAACGTGAATGATCAGTGAAGTAAAATAAAATTACTTGAAGCCATTTGGTCAAGCATCGTAGGATTATTATTAGACAAAGCATGATGCGAGTATAAAATGATTTCAGTGAAATTTTGCATTCTTGCGTATGCATATTGACACTAGCCCAAGCAATTCCGTGCGTCGTGAAGTGATGATTGATTCGACTTCAATCGCTTTGACAAGAGTTGTGCAGTTCTTGGAGCCTGTTGAACTTGTGTTTCCAATGGAATGAATGGCTCAGCTTCTTGTGTTCTCCCAGCGGGTAAATTAGGTAAAGTTGAGAGTGATGGTAAATTTGCAACGAACTTTTTTATTTCACTGGAAATTGTCCATAACAATAATAATGCAAGCTAAGAAAAATATAATCTCTAGCCGACCGTGGAACTCTCATGATTGAAAGTCTCTAATGTTTGAAGAAATTGCCCGTCCCTTATCCAGATGATCAAATTAGTTAACCATGCCTTGGTACCAATTAATCTTTTAAATCTAATTAATGTGCCATGTTTTTGCACTTCTTCCTATTCTAGTTGTTCTGGGTCGCTGCGGCTCACAACTACTCAATTTCAGTAAAAACACACAAGAAATCCACTGACTACTAGTCACGAACAAGTAAAACAATGAAATAGATCATCAATGATATTAGATACCGTTGACTCACAAGTATTCAAGCCAGCTGAAGGAATGGCATTGTAATTGTGATGCAAAGGGACAAAATGCAACATTTATATTGATCACTGTCAATACTTACAACTGAAAGTCAATCCGACTATTATTTGTTTCCCAAAATCCCAGCCTAAAATGACTATTTTCTTCTCTAATGTGCAGAGAAGATTAATTTGAAAAGAAAAGAGAAAAAAAAAAAAAAAGGTGCAGTGCAGGGCATAGTTTATTGATAAATTTAGACCAATTGGTGTGTTGTAACCATTTTTAGGATGAAGACAACAAGGAAGACTGATTTATTCTACCTCTGCTTGTTATTCTTTGATCCTGCATGCGGAAGTCCAGTGTCCCAGCCAGGCACAGCCCCAGGTGGACTGACTCTATGGCCTACCCCCTGTGGCACATGCTCTAAGCTAACGGCATGCTGCAAGGGAGATGTTTCAGTCATGTTTTTGCCCCCTCTATCACTTTGAGGATTTCCAACAGTAGGAAGCTGGATATTACTAGGGAAACTGCTGTCCAAGCTCTGGTGATTTGGGGTGGGAGTACTAATACTTGGAATTGCTTGGTGAAAGAACTGGTTTGGGTTTGGTTGCATTGGATGAGTAGCATTTCTAGACGCATCGAGTGGGACGTTGACTAATGGCATGCCAACACCTGGCACATCGGATCTGGCTAAAAGCAGGGGATTCAACCCAGTCACTCGCTTAACTGTTTCTTCAGCCATTTTCACCTAAAAAAATTTCTATAAACATATATAACTGTGGCCAGTATAAGGATAGCATCAGCATCAATAGAAAAATATGGGGAATTATGTGCCAAAGAGTAAAATACTAAGACCATAATATTTCTGCAGGTCAGAGCACAAGCTGCCCAGTTTCACACTTGGCTAACCACTTTGTTGCAGCTGCCTAGGTACTGAAGCAGCCAAAGAGAACCACAATGCAGAGTAGACAGTGGACACTAAATTACATCTGCATGCATTTTGTGAAAATGAGAATAATCAAGAGTACACAGACAGCTGAGCACATTTTGGATTCCAATAATTTAGTTTGTCGAGGTAGCTGATATATGCATTCTGCAAACAAGACCATTGTGCATACACACTAAATATGGTGTACCAACATCATGAAGATGAAGATAACCTTTGTAATTCTCAGAAAACCATACTAATTACCATAGCACATACTTCGACTTATTATCACATCAACAATGCTGGTCCAATCAATTTTGCTTAAGAAATGATCGTTATTTAAAACCATTAACTGCAATCCTAACCAGGATTACACAGGGACTTTTTAGCAATCTATGGAAATGCATTCCTATGCTGCAGTTTAAGTAGTGCTCGAAGAGAAACCATTTTTACTTTTCAAGGTATTCATGTTGAATATGTCACTGTATCAACTTATTAATGATGTCATATCTAGCAAACACAATCAACTTTCTTTTCACAGCACCACAAGACCAAATGGATCCTAACTATCAACTGGATCTTAACCACATGATGTAAAATATAGAAAGCTGTATAATCCGAATAAAGTAATAGGTTACCTTTGCTCTTAATGTCTCAATATCAGCTTTCAATATTCTGTTATTGACAGCAGATTCATCATATTTCTGGTTCACGTCGGTCAGACCTTTTAGTAACGAAGAATGTTCAGCTCGTAATTGACCAGCCTGTATGAAACCATGCATATCACATCAATAAAGAACAAAACAGGAAAAGTGTGTGCATCATGATGTAAAACATAACATGGAGTACAACCTGTGTTTCTAATTCATTCAGATGTGCTTGTTTTCTTCTCCTAGAGCGTCTTGCTGACTCTCGATTTGACAGCATCCTGAGTCATCATCAATGTATTAATTGACAAAAGGATTTTCTTTAAAGCATACAAAGAAATTTGAAATTCTACATCTCACAACTAGTTAATTCATTGGCATTGGAGATTCTACAAAGGATCAATTGTCAAAAAATACATCAACATACAAAACCAAACCTCCCTCTCTCCAAAATAGAAAGAGTTACTAAGTGAGATCATTTTGACTGGAAAACAAGGGAATATATTTCACTGTCATGAAGGCATCCTACTAACTATCACTAACAATGAGAATAGTAATTGAGAAATGAAAAAGAGAAAGAGGAACTCACATATTGTCCATATCATAAGGGACAAATCACCTCTCAAAACGAATGAAAGTATGCAATACAAGTTGTATACCTTCTTGCACGTTTATCATCCACCGAGTCCAAACCCTCTATGGTTTCTGTATCTCCTTCAAGCTCATCATCGTCTGAATCTTCTCGCGATGACCCACTCGTTGATTGCCTGACTTGCGCTGCTGGTCTTGCCTGGACAGCTGGTAAGTCAGCTGAGCCAAGTGGTCTGAAATCAGCCTTAGGGTGTGTTCCTATCGCATCATGAGCAGTGCTTACATTGACTGAAAATCAACATGACAGAATAAATGACGATAATGACACTAATACCCTAGAAGAGAGAGACCAATACCAAAAGGGCCGGGGGGGGGGGGGGGGAGTTAATAACTAAAAAGATAGAAAACACCAAGCAACATAAAATCCATGGTTGATCAAACACAAATATAATGTGAGAAGAAATGCAATAAGTGATGCTACTCCAAGCAGTGCCTGCAAAAGGAAACAATATTTTATCTGGATCGTTCATCACTAGGAAACCTCTCTCCAAAACTGAAGATGCAAAAATGTCCACCCGTTATACCAGAGAGCATAAGGCATCACTGACTATTACATAATGACTCAAAAGATACAGTATTATTCCAGTAACTATTGCAGGAGAACTAATATTTTCGTCAGCATATTTAGCTATAGCAATCTCCAAGAGCAACGACTCTTGAAATATCCAACAAAGTAATGGCTCCAGGTGAATTTGCCGAATACTTCACAACATGAACTTTTTCGATTAAAAGCAATACAAACAGTGGAACAACTGAAATTGTAGTGATATACGACAAAGCGATCAGATTTTTCTTGTTCTTTTTAGTTATTTAAAATTACCGGTAGCCATAGCTTGGGATCCCAACTCAGAAGGCTTGGCCGCCTGCGTTTGATTCTCAATTAAAGAAGATTTATCTTCTGGCTTCACAGGCGCTGTCTGAAAACAAAATTCTTATTTTACTTTTTTCGAATATCAACTAGGAAATACTAATATGATAATGTCTGTGTGTGAGAGCGATAGATACCCTGAGAGCAACAGCAGCGCACGCTAGATCGAGTTTGGTTTTTAAATAAGCTCGATACTCATCGGAATCAACCGGAGCCGTTGAGGAAGGAATCACCGGTGGGTCAAGAGATTGATCTCGATGAGACTTTTTTATCTCCACCACGTCATCATCTCCAATTTCATAAGCCCTTGATTTCGACATAACAGAAGGACCAATAACTGCAGGAACTGAATTGTCGCTAGCCGACGAAGAGGAAATCGCCCTCGGAGAAACCGTCACCTCTTGTAGAAACTTCTCCAACTCCCATTCCGATTGGCTCCGGTTCATCGGCAAAGCATGAAACGATGCCGGAGGCGGAGATGGCGACGACAAAAAAGAGTCAGAGAAATCATCGGCAGAAAACACACTGTTCATCGTAGGATTTACTGCTTGTCCCTCTTTCTTATTTTTATTTTTCAAAAAATAAAAATTCCTTTCTCGAAGAAACGTTTATTTTGCGCTGCTCTCGCTCTCCGTCTGGTTTTGCTTGTGTGGGACAACCACGGCGGTTGTTCTTCTCTGATTCTGTGTCCACGCAAGTGCGGAGTATGATTATGACACGTATGCATATTGCTTCTTGGTTACTACTACTTTGACCACGTGGCAGTTTTTGATTGTTCAAGTATTATGCGTTGATTTTGCGCGAGTGCGACTCTTTTGTGTGCGGGTTTAGTGAAATGGAAGATTCTAGGAAAGGACATATGAGACGTGGGATCCACATACTGCTACGCTTTCAGACAAATTGCCAACTTGTGGACGTAAGTCTTTTTTTTTTTTTTTTTTTTTAAATAAAAAAATCTGAAATTTGATTGAGCATCTAGAAGCTTTGACACCGGCGAGCGATTTAAGGAGGTTGCTATGTTACAGCCTCTGTAACATACACACCCAAAGCAAATAGCACACGTGTCCTGACTTACAGAGAAAAAATGAAGCAGCATCTGTAAGGTACAGAAGCTGTAACTTAGTCAGCTCCGCGATTTAAATATAATAACAATATAAACACTCTCTTATAGGCCATTGTTTGTTGAAGTAAAAATAAATATGAAAATTTAAAAAAAAAAAATCTGTTGATATATTTCTTTTCAATATTGTTTGGAGTCGATTTTGTATGTTGCAAAAATAAAAGCTACATATGTCAATGAAATATTTATTGGCACTTGGCAAACGACATTAGGTAGGACTTAAAAATCTAAAACTTTTCACCTTTTTTAAAATAGATAAAAAAAAACCAATTGTCATACTAAACACCTAGGTGATACAATCAGACATACTTTTATGACTAGTTTGGTATTGCTTTTTAAAAATTCAAAAGTGATTTTAAAAAATTAAAAATTATTTTTTGTGTTTGATAATTTTTTTTATAGTTAATGTCACTTGAGTGGGATCAGGCTATGGTGCAACTGTGGCACCGTGCCACAGTTGCATTTAGCCGTTGGATGCAGTTAGATTGGTGAGGTCTACTGGCATCTAACGGCTAAATGCAACTATGGCACGGTGCCACAGTTGCACCTAAGGTTTCCCCCACTTGAGTGACACATTTTTTGATAAATATAAAAAGGGTGATAGATTTTTCAAAAATAGACAGTGAAATAACAAACCCTTAACTTTTTCATTAACTTTAATGGAACTAGTTGCCTTTTGATGAAATTACATTTCTATCCGAATGACTTTCTCCAAATATTACGATAATGTCCTTGGTTGTTTATTTATTTACATCCCATATGAAAAAGGAGAAAAAATGAGAACAATATTCAACTCATACCAAAATAATAATATTAAAATAAATTAACATTATATACATTTTAAAATAATATATATACATTTTAAAATAATTTCTCATGTATTAATAATATTAAAATTATTTTATATAATATTAAAAATAATTTAAATTTTTTATATGTTTATTTTATATTATGTTTCTATTTATTATAAAATTTATTTTAATATAAGATAAGATTGTAAAGTATTCAAATATTTTTTTTAAATATGGAAATTATTTCACAATGTATATATTGTTAAATTTATTTTAATATTATTATTTTTGTAAGAGTTGAATTTTATTCTCATTTTTTTCTTTTTTGTGTGGGATATACTTGTAAATAAATAAGCAACCAAGGGCATTATCGTACTATTAAAAGAAAGTCATGTGAGCAAAAATGTAATTTCATCAAAAGACAACCAATTCCATTAAAATTAATGGAAAAGTTAATGGTTTGTAATCTCACTGCATATTTTTAAAAAATTATCACATTTTTTATATTTGTTGAAAAATATGTTACCCTGGTGACATTAACCCATTTTAAAAAATTTCTTTTGGTAAAATCACCTCATCCTACAATATATTTTGAAAAGTAAGTAAGTAATAACTTTTTAAAATATGATTTTAAGAATAAATTGTATACTTCAAATAATTTCATATATATCCTCATATATAATTATATATTATAAATACCTAAAATTATCCTCACTAATAAGGAAATAAAATCATTAATTTTAAAGAGTTTATTATTGTTACTAATTATATTGAGATAAAAAAATTAAAAATAAAATTAAAAATATAAATATTTATTTTAGTTATCAATTATTATATATTTTATTCAACATTAGTTTATAAATAAATTTTATTCAACATTATGTCAAATTCGGTCATTATATTCTTACATTAGTTTAACAGTAAGATTTACCAAATACATATGATTACTTTTAAAACTCATAGTATTTTTAAAAATAAATTTTACCAAATGTTTAGTTAATTTTCTTCGCAACTGATTAAATATACATTACAGCTAACAACAATTATTTTAAAAGTTACATAATTACCAAATTAGCCCTTAAGTGGGAGTAGGTTTTAAGTTAAGGACTTTTTTTTTTAATTTAATGGCTTAATTGACTTAATTTTAATCAATTAAGTCATTACGTCTATTTTAATTGACTTAATTTTTAATCACTTAAGTCATTACGTCGATTTTTCCTTTTCAGTTAAATGAGAGTTTTCAATCATCAAATCATTAAGTTTTTAGCTTTTTACTTAGGTAGCATTCTCTCTTTTTTTTTAAAAAAAACTAAACATGTCTTAATTTTTTTGAAGTTTGAATGTATCTAAATATGAATATTTGAATGACATGTTTGCTTTTATTTTTTTAATATTTGAATATAGGTGGTGTCTTATTTTTTCTTATAAATAAAAAAATCTTAAATATCGTTATTTGACAATTATGTCATTATAAATAAAAAAGGATTATATTTTATAGTTGGGGAAAATATATTTTATGAAGATATTTTTAGAATAAAATATTTGCTTCTCATTCAGACCTTTTCTCATTAAGATAAAAGTCACAAAAGTTTACTTTTGCATTCAAATGTAAATGTTTGAAATCATAAAAAGTTGCAAAAAACAAACAAGTAAATTTTAAAAAAGAAAAAAAATTATTAAAATTTCAAACTTTAGACGTTTAACAAAAAACCCTTAATCTAAAATGTGAATGACATCATTAAAAGATATTCTCCAAAAATATATATCTATTTAATTAATTTTCATCCTTAACTACATAAAATTTACTAAATTACATTATTACCATCCCTATAACTTGTGATAATATAATGATAGACTATTAATATTTTTATTTTTTATTTTCTTCAAATTAGTAATATTTACATTTATAATTTTTTATGATTTTTTCATATAAAAACATCATAGATCATAATACAATTGATTAACATATACTAGTTCATAATATTAAAGAGTTGTATTTAATTGGACATTATTTATGTTATGATAATATTAATATATTGTCTTATTTATATTCTTTGAGATGTTTATTATTTATTTAACATATAAGTTGTAAGGACAAAAATGTAAAAATTCTAGTTTTCAAATTTTTTAAATTAAAAAAATAACTTAATAGTTATTTTTAGTGATTTAGATAAAAAAAAAAAAGTCATTCAGATTTAAATATTCAGTTCTATCAAGAATTTAAAATAATTCAGATTTATATAATAGAAAGTCCTTATAAACCCCATATTGTAATTTATTGAAACCGTAAAAAGAATTAACTATGTAAGCAACAATGTATTAATATGGCACAAGATTTTTATTATTGCAATAGATATCAAACTTTATGTCACAATCGGATCATTGTCATGGAACATGTCACCGTGTTTTCCTCGGAAATGTGGCCTAAGGCAGTGACAGAATGACGCGTTGATTAGGTGGTGAGACTAATAAAATAAAAATTAACTCAATTGGTAAATATTATTAGAAAATATAATAAAAAAGTATTTAAGTTTGTATCTTTAATTATATGTGTCATTTATAAATTATATGATAAATTTATAACTGATAAAATTATTATTATGTCACATCCGTAAAGATATAATTTGATATTCAAATATTGAAATCCCTACTAACATTATTAAAAAAATTATTTTGTGGAAATTATAATATTACCATGAACGCAAATTGAATAGATTTATCAAAATTATGTTTCACTTATTTGAAAGGCATCAAAAACAAGTTTTCTCGTTTTTTTTTTCTTATTATTACTCTTATCGGTTGCCACATGATCATCCAAAACAATCTTATATAAATATATCTTTTTTTCTAACATCAGCATAAATATATATTGAAGATGAACCCCATGAAATATATAAAAAAAAAAGGAAAAAATCGATATCTGTACTACATTGTTCACATTACACATGATATTCTTCTCAATTTAAATCATTATGAATATATTATGATACTGGTTTTTCTCTCTTCCCAATAAAATTGATGATGTCCAAAACGGATCAGAATTTTTTCCTAATCTAATCATATCGTGAGTAAATAATTCAAGATTTGTTATTAATAAATAAAAAAATAAAAGAAATTAAATTTTATCCATACACTACCGCTAAAATACATATGACAAAAATTTTTTAAAAATTCAGCAGTGATCGAATTAGGAGATGATCCTATTCCGTCCGAAACTCCACTGTATTAAGACTAACTTTTGATAAGATTTAATAATTCAAAATTAAAATCTTCATTCATAATGCATACCGAGTAACCGGAGCACAGAAAGATTCAAAACAAAATCGAATTAGTAGTAAATAATTCTTGTAATTCTATTATATTTTTCCTCTTCTATGAACGAAACAGCATCAGTGCAGAGCTCTCACCTGGCTGGCACCTGGCAAGTAATTAGAAACAGTAACGGAAGCAAGTGAAAACGGCGCGTTTTGAAGGTAGCCGGGATTAAGAGATAATGCTTCTCCAAGGTTCTAGTCATAAATAAATAATAATATCTTATATCCAAAAACCAAAAGAACCAAAGCTGTGCGAGGAGTTGAGATCGAACAAAAGACGCAAGGTGCTGTATTCGTAGCTGGTAAAAAGGTTTTGTCGTGTGTATTTTGTGCATATTATGAAAGTATTATTCATGAATTTGGTGGCTTATGTTCATATTTTGCAGAATTTAATTTATGCAGCATGGCTAATAGACCTCAAATACGTACCGCTGCCTCGGCGCTCATCGCTATGATCGCAGATGAGGTACAGCTTATCAGCTGAATTGGATTGATATGAATGGAATAATCTTGAGTGGTTAAATGTTTTGTACCAATCTTTTTTTACTTGTTTGTGAGGTATCATATATAATTAATTATTCCTTCTAGTTTCTTTGCACAAGTTGATTGTACCTGCAATTTTTTTTCTCCTGTAAATTTTAAATAATAGTACCAATGAATTTATATTAACATAGTTGTTGCGCAAGCCAGTATGCTTCGAGTGTTTCAAGGACCATGCAACAGCCATACATGTTTGATCATCTCCTGATGCAAGTCCACTGTTGGGTTGTTGTCAAAATTTAAGATTTGATATTGAAAAAATGGGCGTCGCTACTTGCCTGAAGCATGTCTAATGTGTTATATTTTTTTTTATAGGACACTGTAGTTGGATTTTTGCTTGCTGGAGTTGGGAATGTTGACTTGCGGAGGAAGACAAATTACCTTATTGTGGACTCAAGTATGCTTCTAAACTTATTACCTTTATTGCTTTGAAAAGCATCGTATGTTTTCATGCACTGTTTGTATCAAACAATCATTATTTACCTTAACTTTATGTTGTGCTCAAGTAAAAGGTTTGCGATGAATGTTTGTTTATTTTTGCCATTTAAATTTTTGAGATTTTGTTGCGCAAAAAGCTCTTAGATTTTGTTTACATGCATATCTTATGGCATTTTATATTTATGCTGACTCTGTGAGTGGAGTTCATTTATATTGCAATCAGTGTGTTGATTATAAAAAGCTTTTGCTAATCCCTTTCAGAAACAACTATAAAGCAAATTGAAGATGCATTTAAAGAGTTCACATCCAGGGAGGATATCGCAATAGTTCTAATTAGCCAATATGTAAGTTGTCCCACTTATATCAGGTAGTGCATTTCATAATTTATCAAGTTGAAATTTGTTCACCGAGATGTTTGATTTACTTATGCCAAAAGATAATCTGTATATTCTATCCTTAAGTTTAATTTTTTTTGTGGCGAGAACGAGAATGATGTCAGAATGAAATGAGCTTCTAATTTCCTATGAGATCTCTAGTTTGGTATGCAGTATTAAACTAAGTCCTTGATGTTCAGGTTGCAAACAGGATAAGGTTTTTGGTTGATAGCCATAACAAGCCGATCCCTGCAATTTTGGAGATACCTTCCAAGGATCATCCGTATGATCCTGCACAAGATTCAGTTCTTTCACGAGTGAAGAACCTCGTCTCTGTAGAATCTGTGGCATCTGACAGGCGCTGAGCTTAGATATACAGTGGTGTCTCTGTTTAATCTCCTTTCCCTCGACTGCATATTTATATAGTTACATATATGATTCTTCCTATATTTGTACTTGGGTAATTTTTCTACCAACTATTCATGAACTCTGGTGAAGAAATATTAGTTTGGATACAAGTTGTGTTTTATATGTATGTATTTGTGTGCATAATACACGGTGGCTTTGGACTGAAATCATTTGGTGAGAAAAAAAAAAACCATTTGCTAGCATAGAGTTAGAATCAGCAGTGTTTTTATTTTATTTTTTTAATTCGAAGCGCAGAATAAGCAACATTCGCAGTTCAATCCTGCATCTATTAATAAGGTGTTTGCCCGATGATTTGGTATGATTACCAGAAGTTGTTTTTGCCCTGTATTTATATGCTCGATCATTGAAGAGTGGCGCCGATCCTCTGCAACATATCTTCATAAACTAATGAATAGAGATGGAAAGCCACTCCGATTAATTAAACACTGAATTCCGGGGCACGATTTTATATTCATCTCCAGCTCGTTGCACGGTGATAACGTATGTTGTTGTATATCACAAGAGCTGCAAAGAGTAGTGAGGGTGGGAGTAAAAGTTGAATGGTGTAATCTATGTGATGAAATAATGAAAGTTATGTGATACCGAATCTTTTAGTTGGGGATTGTAGCTGGATTGCGGTGTGATCTCCGAGTTAGCAACATTCTTCTAGGAAGAAGCCATCTCTTAATTGCTTGATAGACATTAATTGAAATTTTATTGCCTGGCGGAAAGATTTCCTAGCCGCTTATGGTGGCTAAGAATCCTGACCAATATCGAGAAATGCTGTAGGTGAAGAAATCAAGCGCATTTTTTAATGAGCTAGAAATGCAGTTTTTCATTTATTTCGCTATTTATTTCCCAAAAGGATTTTTTTTTCCTTTTCATTTCGCACCCAAAAACTATCCCACTTGATTGATAAATATACTTTTTAATAATAATTTTCAGAAGAATAGGTTACATGATTTCATTTTCTCTTAAATCTAGAGTATTCTTGAAGAATTTCATATACAACTAATGTGAAATAAAGTTTGTGGATTGCAAGTCTACAATATTATAGGATAATGACATATTTATAATTTTAACAACAATAACAATTATGATTATTATTCTACATAACTGATAAAATACAAACAATCTCTCACTTTTATTAGAATCATTTGAATTTCAATTTTATAGTTGTTGCATCGTTTGTCAAGCAAGAAAAGAACCGTCATCTCATTGGAACATTTCTAAATCCAATGAAATGTCTTTTATGATAAAAACATAAGTGACAAGTCATCTAATGTACGCACCGGCACATACAAGTTATGCATGTCAGTCATGTGAATGATGAGGATAACACGTCTTCTCCTTATTCCTCTTGCGTATGACATGTCATTTTATTTACAAAACGATAAACAATTGATCATTTAGTACTTGTGTGCCAATTAAAAAAGTAAACACACCAATAAAAATACAACTTATTTCAATTCTAATTCCTACAACTAATGTAATGATACATTTATCAATTGGTAATCAAAATAGTTTAGAATCGGAATGAACTAGAATCGAAATGGGTTGGAATCAAAATGAGTAATGATAATCAGAATAAATTGTTTATTTTAGATATAGGAATTCAAATCAGAGTGAGCTGCATTGTCATTTATGTGTTCTCTTTGTCTTGTAATCGGAATGGATTGTTTTGAATTACTAAAATGAACTTAGTTGATTATTGTTATTGTTTATTATACTAATTGTGTTATTATTATTATTATCCAAAAGAATTATTGTTAATAATAATAAACAAAAACATAACAATAGCAATCACAATCACAATCACAATAAGAATAACAATAACAATCGAAATACTAATAATAAAAATAGTATTTTTAATACTATTAATAATAATAATATTATTGTTGCTGCTAAAAATATTATTATTTGTAACAATAATTGCAAGAATAAGAACAATAACAATAATAATATTTTAATTGAAGACACTTCGAATGATGAAATTTGAGACAATAAAAATATAAAGAATCAGAACTTGATCCTCAATCTTCACGTGGGTGTCAAATTCTCATTTCTTAATTAAAAATATATAAACATCACGAATTTATTCTCATTTTCACTTTTAATTTAATAAGTAAACGTCATCATCATTTTTATTCCGAACTCCGATTTTTCAATTCCATAACTAAACACACCGCTAACATTAGCACAAAAAAAAGGACAAAATAGATAAATAACACAAATCGAGGGCCATGTGAATCCTCAAATATAAATACGGTCCCAAGGGTGATTTCCACTAAACACACCGTAAAATACAGTCGAATCCCAAGGGTGATTTCCACCCAAAAAAGTACGATCTTGCCAAGCCGATTACAAGAGTACACGTATACCAAGTTTTGCCATTATTTGAACTATGTTACAATTAATGTAACATACACACTTAACAACAACCACACAAATGATGGGCCCACACAATTTGTGTGGTTGTTGTTGAGTGTGTATGTTACATTAATTGTAACATAGCATTTGCCATTATTTGAATATAGAATCCATCTTGCAAGGACTTGCAGAGTAAGCATTACACAATCTCCAAATCAGGATTTGGAGAATAGATTCTCTAATTTTATACTACATATTCAACTTTAGCATCAGGAAATACAGTTCTTTTTAAAATTTGATTCTCTAAATAGAAAATCGTTTTTAGAAGTACACTTGATCAAACATTATTGCTGATCTACATTACTGTTCTCACGGGAGAGCAGATTTTAACGATTTTGCGAATTTTTCTAGCTCCTTCAGTCCCTCCTCAGGAGATTGTGCTTCACCCAATAGCTTCACCATAGCACTCCCAACAATCACACCATCAGCTCCCCATCCTGCTACCTGCGGCAATGTTTTGAATTGAATAATAATTACACCTATGGGGAGCGTAAGATAGGCAACAGAAAGGGATTCAGGTTAAGTCTAAAAGTCTTACTTGTTGCACATGCTCAGGTTTTGATATGCCAAAGCCAACTGCAACGGGCTTAGTTGATGACTGTCACATTACATATAAAAGCATGAGTTATTCGTGATATATCCTATTTGCTTCATCAATGAGAAACTTTTGGTTTAATGGATGTACAATGTACTGTTGCTGCCCTTATTAGAGCAGTAGAGATATTAAAATCATACATTTGTAATGCATTTTTATACACACTTAACAATAATAGATGGTAGGAAAATTGTTTTGATCATGAAGTATACAGCTGATTAAAATGAATATAATGTTAATAATGTCTTTGCACACCATAAAATCAAAGTGCCCAATTTTTAGTTCTTTTGACAGAAAATAGTTTCTCACGAGAATTTAGTTTATGCTGAAGGGATTTGTCAAAACAATTTTCATATATACGCCATCAGGACTAGTTGGTGTCCTTTAAACAAATGGTTGTCTGAGCCAGAAAATAGAAAAATCCAATTGCAAAGACAAACCTCTTTAATTTCCCTTAAAAGAGTTTGAACATGGCCACTAATAGAAGCGCGAGCTCCAGTAACTCCAATTGAGCTTACCTATAGTTCCAGCATGTATTAAAAAGGATGTCAAAATCTTGCCACAGCCTTATGTTCAATGGAAAGAGAATCCAACATTAAGCCATGTGAACTTTAAAAAAGAAAATGGTAAAGAATTTAACGATGCAGAATAGGGATCTTACAAGATAGACAAATCCCTCTGATGCTTCAACAATGGCTTTCATTCGATCTGTTGGAGTGGTGGGAGTTGTAAAAAGTACCTAAATAACATAATCAGAGTAAAAACATAGGATTCACTATAAACTTTTAAGGAAGAGAGAAGCCAATTGAACAAAACGATGAAATTTTTTTTCAAAAATTCACAATGACACAATTTTGAGGATTTTTAGAAAATCATTAAAGAAAATTTCAAAAATTCACAAAAAGGAAAAATTATTTTGTCTTATCCCTTTCCCTTATGGAAAAGAGGCGGGGGGAGGGGAGAGGAGGGGAGGGAGGGATTGAATATTCCTTTTATAAAAATGAATATTATGGGTCACAAATCTAATGATCTAATGTCGTCACAATTCCTTTTACTTCACACTTGACGGCAATTGGACTTCAATTCCATCATTAAAGTGGGTGGTCAAACCAGTGAGAATTTATTGAGAATGATGACCCATGCCCTAATGCAAGAAACCAAAGCTCTCAGATAATCCATCAACACATATGCTTCATGGACCAATGCAAACCACTGAAATAGGTTATAGTATTTCTAACAACCAGTAATCTGCAACCATCTTAACCTGAAGCATCATCCTCTCTCCTGCTAGAAAATCACCTCAATACTTGATACTATTAACTACCAAGGAAATATCATGCTGGGAATGCTTTCTTAAGAGCTCAAACCAAGAAGAGAAATATTTCTGGAAAAGAGACATACCAGCTCAATCTTATTTTTCATGGCTTCCTTCTGTAAAGATTCAGTCTCCTCCAGAGGGACATCTGGAACCACAAGCCCTGTAAACAAGAATGGACACAATACCATTAAACAAATAGAAAAACAAGAGAGGAAAATCAGCCATTAGAAATATAAAAAGAGGTGCATTTCACCTATAAGCATAGCCTGCAAAGTGCGAATAACATCATTGTTTCTCATAAAAGCTGTTACTTTAGTAACACAAACATGATTATTTTCCAATTGCCTTTTCTATAAAATAAGAAATAAAATTCAAGAACTAGCATATTTCAGAGGAGTCCACTGCCTCTCTAAAGAAAAAACCTATTTGCAGTATACTAAACTTGATCAACTAACTAATCACTGCCGAAGATATTGTCCTGCCGTTATTTTGTAATTGTTACTTATCTAAGAACAGTAACTCTTCACCATCTCTTTAAATAGCCCAAATAAAGAACTAGCATATTTCGGGAGAGCAAGTACTCCACATTATATCTAGCATTAACATTTTAAAATAATTAAGCTTCCTTATTCATGTATGGACACGGCAAGAGAAATTATAACAAATATTATTGACAACTAATCCAAAACCCTTTTTATTAGAAGTCCCAGTCATACAATATGTCACAAAGACTGGAACAAACAGCATCATTCTGTTTCTTCAAAACCTTTTTGATGGCCTTCACATCGGCAAAATTTTCTACCGAGCAAGAAAGGATTTTGACCCCATTGAGTTGTGGTAGCTATCACGTTTACAAGAATTATAAGATTGAGCTCAAACCTAAATATCTGGTTGGTTAAACCTCTTGCAGCACTTCATCATTCTAAAATTTTTTTTCAACACAAGGAGTATGAGACTGTAAACATCACAACTGAAAACTAAAAACTAATGAAAAACATAACATATAAATTACCACGTATGCCGATGTCTCTTACTGTGGACATGAAATTATCAACTCCTCGCTTCAGAATTGGGTTGTAATATGTAAATAAAGCAATTGGACAAGACATTTGAGGAACCACCTGTCCAGCAAACGCATAGTGAGAACATTTGGACGCACAAAATGAGAAGTAAATGCACAATGCATTAGCTGATAGAAACAGCATCGTTCAAGGAATCAATTGTAACCACACCCATGCATAAATCTGTAGTTCCCAATTTCATTTGAGGGGAGAAAAAAAAAAGTAATTCAACAAACTTCTTGGTGAAGTATGTACTTTTGCTCTTAAAATAGTTAGAAAAACAGTTAAGATGAATAAAGTGCCAAATCAGCTCAATTGGAGGGGAAAAAAAAAAGGTTTCTTAAGAGAAAAGGTAGATCAAAAGGGAACAGAAAAAGATAAAATAAAGTATCGATTTACAAGTGCATCAACGTATAATGCTAGCATAGGGGCGCACATTATCCAAAGCCCATCATCAAGATAATAAGTTTACCATGCTAGCAGCGATGGAACATTAGTTAAAATAGAAGCTTTGTCACCATATAAAGCTCTCTCATTAAGACAATAAAGAGGAAAATGTGAATTAAGAAAAAAAAAATTGCTACTACCATAAATGCCTTCCATTTGGTAATAGAAGGAAACATAGCATCATATAACCTCCTACCTCCTTCAACATAGAAAGAATTGCATTGAAGTTGGTTCCTCTTGCTAAAGATCGTGTAGCCGCAGCCTAAAAAGAAACACTTGTTAACAACAGAATTCAGAACACAGACTTAAAAACAAACAACGATACTATTACCAAACCTGGATGACTGGACCATCTGCTAAAGGATCAGAATATGGAACACCCAGTTCAATTATGTCTGATCCACAAGAGTCAAGCAACTTCAACGCTTCTGCGGTGGTTGAAAGGTCAGGATCACCAGCAGTGATGTATGGAATAAGGGCCACCTACACACGGAGTCATGATAATCGATGCGATGTTATAAGGTCACAGAAAACGTTGGAAAAACCACATTAACCCAAATCAATTTACAGACCATAAAAATGGGCCATCACTAATGAATTCAGGAAAAAAACTATTTTCGGGAATCCATCAGATTAGATGCCTCTGTTCACCAGCAAAAATAATTAATGAGTATCATTAAAAGAGATAAGCAGTCAAATGAAGTGTAAAACATTTAAAAGAAAAACAGTATTCGAGTTTCCAAAGTCCTTTTAAAAGCATAGTAGTTAAGTTTCTAAAATCGAGACAAATCTATACTTAAGTGACATAGCATTTCAAGAAAGACAAATCATATATAACAGATTAACTTTTGATTCCATCATCATCAGTGTTTTTTTTTTTTTTTTCAATTCACATCAATACCTAAATTGATCCATTATTTGAAACAGTAATTTGTTTCTGAATACGACATTACCCATCCAAAATGTTAGGATATCCTACAAAAATCCCATAAAAAAGATCAAGCATAATGCTTAAAAATATTAGCTATCAATAACAAATAACCAAGGTTTGCTTGTAAAGCTTCAAAGATATTTATTTATACTAACTACGGCTTATCCTAGACTACTCTTAATACGACTAGAAAATCTAATTTAATAGGACTTATGCCTAAATTAGGAATACACTCAAATATACAACGCCTGAAAGAAGGCAACCAAATTAAACTGGAATAAAAATTAATTAAAATATTTCTAAATATTATAAATTTCAATGATTTCTTCAATTTCTTGCCCAGCATCACTCAGGGTGGGGAAAATTTGAATTTTGCTTGTTGTAGTCTCCAATAACATCTTCCTGTGCATAAGGATTAATTTTCAAAATAAAGCTTCGATCTAGACAATGAATTTTGAATTTCCAACTTTTGTAGGGATGTCCATAACCTTGGGGTTCTATGTTTGAGTGGAGAAAGAAAGAAGCAATGCTAACCGACAACATGTAACACAACTTGCATCCATTTGTCAGCTTAATTCATTTTTGTTTTTCCTTGATGTCATAATTTTAACATACGAAATGCATCATCAACAATAATAATCAACAAGCCTGTTAAATCCTCAACAATAATTCAAGCAAACTCTATGAAGTCAGCGTGCCCCAAATAACATCCACACAACACCATAAAACCAAAATCGATTCTTTTAAAAAAAGAAAAGAAAAAAACATTAAAAACGAGATAAAAGAGCTTACTTTGCCTTGCTTCTTCAATCGGGTGAATGTTTCAGCGAGACCAACAGTGGGAGATGCAGTGAGAGCAGCCATGGGAGTGAATCTTTTTAGTGAAAGAGTAGATTTGTGACAGGGGAGCCGAGGGAGATAATGAGCATGTGGGTTCTTGAGATGGACGAAGTTAGTTGTTGCTTGCAGCGCAGCCATTTCAGACAGTGTTTGGCAAAGAAAAAGAGGCGGCTGCGAACCTGCGGCAAGAAGATCAAGTTGGAGAGAGATTGACGTGCCTCTTTATTTTCTTTTTTTTTTAATGGATTGACGTGGCTGTAAGTGATTGTTTGATATGGCTGATCGATAATTATAAGGGCAAAAGATTATTTAGTTCCTTAATTTTAAGATTAATATCTATTTAATTTATGTATTTTTTAAAATATTTTAAAATATTTCTGTTGTTAAAATATTAATATTTATATTGTTATTTTTTATTTTCTTTGGTTTATTTTTATAATATTATCTTTTTATAATAATTTTTTATACATTAATAAAAAGAAAATAATTAAATTTTAATTTAATCTTAAAAAATTATATTAATTTTTTTGTAAGTACCATTTGTACACTTGGTAGTTTGCATACAATTTTTGACAATTTAATTTTTGACAATTAAAATTAATATAATTTTTTTTATTTTTTAGGGTTAAATTGATAATCTAATTATTATTTTTTATTAATGTCCAAATAAAAAAAATTATAAAAGAATAATATTGTAAAAATTAAGTCAAAAGAAATAAAAAATAATGGTAATGATATCAATACTTTAACGGCATGGATGTTTCGAGACATTTTAAAAAAATAGGGACTAAATTAATACTAATATTAAAATATAGGGATTAAATAGACTTTTACCCTAATTATAAGCGATTATTTAATCTCATAAGTATATTTAAATTACTTTTTGTTTAGTTATTTTTTTAATATAATTTTTAAAAATTAAATATGTTTTTATGTTTTTTTATTTTTATTAGTAAAAATTCAAATTCTATATTTTTAAAAGTAATAGTTGAATTTTTTTTTAAAATGTTCAAATGTTTAAAATATTCTTTACTTATTTCATAATTTTATTCATTTCTTTCATAACATAATTTTAAATAACTTGCTTGTCAAAATAATTTTATAATTTTTAATAAAAGCTCTCATTAATAATCAAACAACTAAAGTATTTTTAGAGAAATCTCAGTTTGCAAAATCTCTACTTAAATAAATTCTATTTGAAAAGTTATATCAAAAAGAGTCTAAGTGTTATTTGTTATGACTTATCTAATAGTCATAAGTATTTATTTAATTTTATAAGTTTTTATCAAAATTTTTGTTGTTATTTGTTTTTTAGTAGAGTCTTTGAAGATTGAATAAGGTATTTTACCTTAAATTTTGGGCTTCTAAAAGTAGAGGTAGGAAAGATTTTTTTAAATATTAAAATGTTTAAAATATCTTTTATTTATTGGACAATTTTATTTCATTCTTTTCATAATATAATTTTAAAAAACTTATCTATTAAAGTAATTTGATAATTTTTAATAAAAAACACTCATTGGCTACCAAACAATTAATTTTTTTTTAATAAAAACTCTACTAACAAAAATTCTATTTAAATAAATTTTATTTGAAAAGATAAATCAAACAGAGCTTAAATAACGACTACTAATCTACCGCAAAAGCAATGCAAGGCCGAAAGCAAGAGTCCAACAGTTTTTAAGTTTTAATGGTACAGTGTAGTACTTTCAAATATGGCCACAATGGATTTGCTTAGGGATGACAAATAAACTCGGACCCGGATTAGACTCGGACAAACCCGAATTATCCAGTCCAGGTTAAACCCGGTCAGAATATTAAAAATGCGAAATCCGAAAACAATATTTTAAACCCGAACAAATCCGGGTCCGGTTCCAGGTTTAGGTGAACCCAGATATTCGGAACCCGGACCCGGATATTTTTATTTTAACATTAATTAAATAATAATTTTTAAGTGTAAAAAGGGCAAAAAAAAAGAAAGAGAAACCCTAAAGCCTAAAAAAAACTTACTTCAGTCACCGGTATGGTTTCTTTATCGCTCAACGTCTGAAGCAGTCGCTGACTGTTGAAGAACTACAGATCTTCGCTCCGACGCCACTATGATGGTGTGCAAAGAACGCTGGAATAGTTGGAAAGTATGGTACCCGTTATGGTGTCAGTTTGAGGAAGCAATTAAGAAGATGAAGGTTTAGTCAGCATAGCAAAATTTTCTGCAAATTTTGCAAGAAGTATGAGGTGAATTGCAAGGACTGCAAGAAAGTCAAGGCGAGTGTGCCTACACTTCCACTAACCAACCTGAAATTTTTTGCTGTATTTTACTGTGAGATGTTCATTTTCCCTAAAAAAAAAAAGCAGCCATTTATCCTTTTCCATTTTCTTGACTTAATCTCCACAAAGCCCAACTTGTCATTATTATTGCCAAATTTGTTTGAAAATTGAATTTGTATGCTTGGTTATCTTGGGCTTTATTTCTAATTATTTGATTTTGAATTATTTTTCATTATTGTTGTTAATAGATTTAGAGATCTGGAAAGGAATTCATTAGATGAAGAGATGGAAATCGCATCTCTATAGCAATCATCCGGGTCTGGTATTAAAAATTATCATCCGAGTCCGGAACCAGGAAGGCCAAACCCGGACCCGGACCCGGACCCGAATTTTGCTATCCCTAGATTTGCTTGGGTTGGACTTGAAATACAAGTTATGCAACCCAAGAGGGGGATGAATTGGGTATTTAAAAATTAAGCAAGCAAATCACACAATAATTTAATCTAATGCCTTAATGAAATCGAAAGCAATAAATCACAGAAAATAAAAAGAGTAAGGGAAGAGAAAACAAACACTAGGATTTTTACATGGTTTTGCAATCCCCGCCTACGTCCACGCCTCCAAGCACACCGGACTTGAGGATTTCACTATTCAAGCCTTCCAAGGCTTCAAAAGCTTACAATGACTTCCAATGTGTCAATAAACCTTTACAACAAAGAGATTATCTCTCAATCTTTTCACTCAAGTGTCTCACACACTTAAACACTCACAAATTTGATGAGAAATTAAAAATTACAACAAGAACTCTCTCAAAGAGTAGATATACAAATTGAAGAACAAAAATGATTCAATGTTTTATGATTTGCGAAATGAGAGCTCAATATATGTTGTGTGCTTTTTGTTTTTGCTTGCTTAGATTACTAAAAATGAATTGGATTTGAGTTTATATAGTTTGAGCTAAAAAACTAGTCGTTATGCACATTTTGGTGATAACCGGCTTACCATTTATGGAATCCGGTTAGCCGCTTTTATGTTACCGTTACATCATATATTTGAATTTTGAAGATCCAATATGCTGCTTTTGAAATCAAGATAGCCGTTTATGTTGCAAAAGCTTACTGCCCAAAATTTGGTCTTCTGCTTGTCAAATCCGGTTAGCTGCTTGCTAGAGTAACTGCTGCAGTGAATTATTTTCTAAAATTATAGTTTGACCTCAAAACTTTATAAAATTATATTATAACCCAAAACTTTATAAATTTTATAAATAAGTCCAATTTCAGAATCTCTAAATAATACTTACTGTTCCCAAAACTTTTTGAAATTATTATATAGCCCAAAATGCTATGAAACTTTTTAAAAAAGTCCTTCCCCAAAATTTCAAGCAATACTTGTTGATTTTAAAGTTTTCAAAAGTCTTTCAATTAAACCATAAACTTGAAAAATAATTAATTTCATAAAATCATTTTTCCATTAAATATAAAACCTTTATAATGTGAAAATAATGATTTATTTAAAATGTAGAAAAAATAATTTGAGCTTAAAAAGTTAATCATTATTAATCTTGTTTGTTATTATCAAAATCAACATTATGGAAACATATATGTTAATAGGACTCATTCAAAAACAATTTTAGAACCTTATTTAGTATTGAAGTTGGGCAGCTGTAACTTTTAAGTTACAATACTAAAATATTTAATCAACTCTAGCTATTGTAATTTTTCCCTTGGAAGATAAAAATATATTATATATTTACTAATTTTGTCATAATTATTATTTAAAAATTAGATTTACTACATATTATTATATTTTATTCCATAATTACAATTCTTTTCTACAACAGTTACAGTTTAAAAGGTACGACACTTCAATACCAAATAAGGCTTAAGGAAGAGTACAACTCTTAACAACTCTCAAAAATCCTTATAACACCTTGTTTTAATTTTTTTAAATAATGCAATTTAATTTATAAAATACTAACCCATAAATTAAAACTAATAATATTGACATTAAATTTCAAGCTAAAAAGAATTTTTTTAAAAGTTTTTATGTCTAAAATACATACAAATCCTAAAATCTTAAATTATTTTCTTCTTATTACATAATTTTAAACTCTTAAAAATGTCTAAAACACACTTTTAGTTAAAATTTAAAATATAAATAAAATTTTTTGAAATGGGATGAGTGTAAAAAAAAATTGTTAAGAGAATAACTTATTTAATTAAATATTCATTCAAACCAAAAATATGAATTAAGTCATCTATAGTTATTTAAGTAATTTCAATTAATGAAAGGTTTTATAAGGAATTTATAGGCATGTGAAAAGGCTTGCTCTTTAAGAAAAAGAGAAAAAATATATATATACAAAGTACAATAACATCTCTTATAAAAAAAAAAAAACAAAAAACATCTTATTTATTAAATATTAATAGATTGCAATATTAAATAATGTTATCAAATACAAACTCTTGTTAGGTGCATGTTTATGGTGTGCAACAGATTGCGCGTTGAATTTTCATTGGTGGGGCTGTATTGTGAGCCCTACAACTCTACTAATGGAATGTCAACATGCACTCCATATATCATACCTCATCCAGGGTCCAGCTATGGTGCAACTGTGGTACCATATCACAGCTGCACACATTCATTGGATCCAACTATGGTGACAATTATGGGATGAATCCAATGGCTAGGAGTAGCTGTGGTATGATACCACAGTTGCACCATAGTTTTGTCCCATCATCCAATACATTAGAATATAGCTTAAAATTTAAAGTTGTTAGGCAATAAATAACATATAAAGTCTTTCATTTCGCAGTCACAGTTATGTGAAATGTAAGTTTTAGCTATCAAGTGAGATTACATTGGCTTCTAAACCATAGATGTAATGGGGTTTGGATCACAACTTTTGTCAAACGGATAATAACAATAGGTTTGACGTATGAATAATTTCACTTGCCAACTATTATTCCAACTACTATCCTAAAAAGTGAGCTAACATTGACTTATTGATTAGCCAATTGGAGTAATAAATAATTTTGGTAGTAATGATATTCACCACCTATTAGGTGAGTATCACCTCAATTTTTGGGATAGTAATTAGAATAATAGTTGGGAATTATAGCATTGTTTACCTAATTGCATTAGTTTACTGTTTTTAAAAAGTGAAATAAAATAGCAGTATTGGTTGGTTTTATTAATCGACTTCAATAATAAAAAAAGGAGGCCTTTTGACATTCCTTTAATTTCCTTATAAAACCTCATTTCTATTGAAATTACCTAAATAGCCTAAGATAAATTAATTATTTTTTTGCTTTGAATGAAAATTCAATTAGACACTTAAATTATAATTTTTTTTTGTCTAAAAGCTAAATAGATATAAATTAACTTGTATTCTGAATAAAGTTGAATGTTTGAATTTGAATCACATATTTGTTTTTTTTTTGTCTAAATCATTAAAAATAAGTATTAAGATTTTTTTTACTTGAAAAATATGAAAACCAATATTTCTACATTTATGCGGTTACAAATTATAAATATTAAACAAATAAAAAAATTTCAAAGGATATAAATAAGATAATGTATTATCATAACATATATCATATTGAATTGGACACAATCCTTTAATATTCTAAATTAGTATATGTTAATCAATTTTATTGCGATTTATGATATTTTTATATGAAATAATATTCATTAAAAATTATAAAGATAAATAGTACTAGTTTGAAGAAAATAAAATAATAAAAATAATAATAATTTACCACTATATTATCACAAGTTATAGAGATGGGTAATAATGCTAATTAATAAATTTTATTTAGATAAGAATGAAAATTAATTACTTAGATAATGATATTTTGGAGAATATCTTTTAATGATGCTGTGTAACAAGACAAGTGAAAAGTTAAATAGGCATGAGTGTAGAAGAGCATAATGGCCAGAGAGGTTGGTAATTGGAAGTAGGGATGACAAATTACCAAGTTTGTGTCTGGTCAGGATTGGCCCAAATTGGTTCTGCTTCTTCAACGTGCATAATTTTCATCTAGATTGATTTACATTTGAAATACTAGCTAGGCAACCCAAAAGGGGGGGTGAATTGAGATTTTAAAATTATTCTAGGCAAACCACACAACAATTCAATCTAATGCCTTAATAAATTCAAAAATAATAAATTCAATAAAAGCACAATAATAAATGAGTAAGGGAAGAGAAAGCTAACTCAAGGATTTTTACGTGGTTCGGCAATCTCCGCCTACGTCCACGCCTCCAAGCACACCGGGCTTGAGGATTTCACTATCCAAGCCTTTCCAAGGCTTCAAACGATTACAATTGACTTCAAGGTGTCAATGAACCTTTACAACAAGAGATTATCTCTCCAATCTCTTCACCCCAAGTGTCTCTCACACTTGTACTCTCACAATTTGATGAGAAATGATAAATACAACAATGAATCTCTCTTTAAGAGTGGATATACAAATTATAGCTCAATGATGATTCAACAAATGATGATTTACGAAATGGAAGCTCAATATATGTTGTGTGCACTTGTTTATGCTTGCTTGAGTTACCAAAAATGAATTGGTTTTGAGTTTATATAGTTTGAACTCAAAAACTAGCCGTTACTAGCTGTTATGCACATTTTTTGTCGTAACCGGCTTGCCGTTTAACCATATCCGGTAAGCCGCTTTCGTTCTGGTGCTTATTGCCCCGTATCCGGCTTGCCGTTTATCAGTATCCGGTAAGCCGCTTGCTACAGTAACTGCTACAGTAAAATATTTCTCGAAATTTATCGTTTGACCCCAAAACTTTATAAAACTATACTATGGCCCAAAAAGTTATGAAACTTTACAAATAGGTCCAATTTCAGAATTTCTAAATAATGCTTTGTTTATCCCAAAACTTTCTGAAATTATGATATTGCCAAAGATGCTATGACACTTTTCAAATAAGTCCTTTACCAAAATTTCAAGCAATACTTGTTTATTTCAAAGTTTTCAAAATTCTTTCAATTAAACCATAAACTTTGAAAAACAACCAATTTCATAAAATCATTATTCCATTAAATATGAAACATTTATAATGTGAACATAATGATTTATTTAAAAAGAATAAAAACAATCAATTTCATAAAATCATTTTTCCATTAAATATAAAACATTTATAATATGAAAATAATGATTTATTTAAAAAGAATATTAAATAGTTTGAGCTTAAAAGATTAATCATTCTTAATCTTGTTTGTTATCATCAAAATCAATATTATGGAAACATATATGTTAACAACATTTACATCTTCCTCCCAACGGGTTCTCTCTCTTTGAAAGAGAAACCAGGAATGGAAGTTATATGAGTCTTTATGGCTCTTTATGGCACCCACACCTTGGGGGATCAGAAGGTTTAATTAGTTAAGCTTTCTTCTCAAAGTGTGGTTGGTGAGATAATTTATTAATAGTGAGGATTGAGATTTAGTCAATATGAATACAGAAGAACTCATTCGGAAATGTCAGGCCATAACGTTAAAAGAAGAAGAAGAGGATACGGTAGCAGTAATGGGCAAAATGAAGGCTAAAGGAGTAAAGATTACGGCAAATTGCTTAGTGGGCAAAATACTTCTAACAAGAGGAGTAAACCTGGAGGGGCTGAGATCAGCCATAAGGCAAGTCTGGAGGTCCATTAAAAAGGTGAAAATAGAGAGCATGGGAAGCAACGTGTTTTTATTCAAATTTGATACAGAAGAAGACAAGAAACGGGTGCTAATGGGAGGCCCGTGGTATTTTGATAGAGCTTTGATAGTTTTGACGAAGCCAAGGGGAATAGGAGATATCCACAAGCAGGTGTTCACTCATACTTCATTCTGGGTACAATTTCATAATGTGCCTATAATGTGCATGCACAAGGAAGCCATTCACATGCTGGGTGAGAAGGTTGGCACGGTGGAAGAGGTGGATACGGACGAAGATGGAGAATGCATCAAAGCCTTTGCTAGAGTTTGAATTTCTATAGATCATATTTCTACAACCGGAAGGAGAAATAAAGATTCCAATAGCAGTGTTGTATGAAAAATTATCGGACTTTTGCTTTTGTTGTGGGATGCTAGGACACCAATACAGAGAATGCTTGAAGTATAAGGGCCAACCAAAAGAAAAGCTGGCGTTCGGTAGCTGGATAAAGGCAATCACCCCTGCAGAAAGAGCGAGGCAAAACAAAACCAAAAGTAGAGAAAATTGGAATCAAGCTCATAATCAGGCCAATACAAACTTCTCCAATGAGACACACAAGGTCAGCCAACACAACCTGCAACAAAACCCGGATGAGGAAAACGGATCAGAGTCGAACCGGGTTGAGCAAAATGAAGGAACCAGCCCAATAGTATCAAGCAACGTGGCAGAAACAGGTGAGAACTCATTAATGCAAAGAGATGGGGAAATGCAACAACAGAAAATCGACGACATGGAGCAGACTGATACAACTGGGGCAGACATATTTCCTCGAAACAGGGGCATAGGAGCGGGAATTGAAAGTGAAAAAGAGAGGGAAAACCAAAATGAGGGGGAAATAGTCAAGATAGGCTTAATGGGCCGGAGCCAACATAAGCAAGAAATTAGTCAAGGCCTTTCTGAAGTCAAAGAAATGGGTAGCGGGACCAGTCAAACCAAAAGAATAATTAAAGGCAAAAATTGGAAGATACATGCAAGAACCACGAAAGCTAAGGTGGGGAGTCCAAATGAGCTAACTGGAAACAAAAGAAAGGGCTGTGACATTGGTTACAAAAGCCCCGAAAAAAAGAAAATAAAAGTAGTGAGCCCAATAAAAATGTTGATCTGGAATTCACAAGGAAGCTTTCTTCAATTTGAGCTTAAGCTAAATGGTAAGGCAACAGATGAGGCAACAATGCAGGCTGCAGGGGAAATGCAGGAGGAGATATTGGCGGAGGCTGGTGGCCAGCCCCGCCAACAGCCATGAAAGTTTTGAGTTGGAACGTCCGGGGTTTGGGGAATCCCCGGACGCGCCTAGAACTAAAGAAAATTCTCCAATTGCACAGACCCCAAATGTTGATTTTGTGTGAAACAAAGTTAAGGTCTGGACAAATAAATAAAGAGTGCAGAAATCTAAATTTTGAAAATGGTTTTGGGGTCGGACGGGATGGAATGAGTGGAGGAATTGCTATGTTTTGGGATGCTGAAGTTCAAATAGAAATCACCTCTTATAGTAACCATCATATAGATGCGGTAGTTCAAAATGGAAGTGGCAAGAAATAGAGGTGCACGGGAGTTTATGGACACCCTGATATGAAGCAAAAAAAGCATACATGGGAGTTACTCCGAAGATTGGCAGGGCTGCTCTCTTACCCTTGGCTTTGCTTTGGCGATTTCAATGAAATCTTACACATTAACGAAAAAACGAGGGGTAAAAACAGGAATGTAAGTATGGTGGTTGATTTTAGAAAAGCTATAGAAGATTGTAATTTGGTGGATGCTGGCTGCACGGGCTACCCATTTACTTGGTCGAATAGAAGATTTGGTCCCCACCTCATTGAAGAGAGGCTAGATAGGTTCTTCTATAGTAAAGAATGGGGCAAGAGTTTCTTTGATTCAGCAGCAAATAACTTAATTACTTGGACTTCAGATCACTCCCCAATTGTGATGGAAGTCCAAGAGAGAAGTGTGCTGCCGAGGTATGCTAGAAGAACTTTTCCGAGAGTGCATTACGAAGACATGTGGAGTGCTTATGATGCGTGTAAGGATATAGTGATGCAAGAATGGGCTACTTACCAAGAATGGAATTCTGGAAATCCGGCTCTAAACTTTCATAAAACAACAAAAAACTCTCTGGCAGCTTTAAAGATATGGAGCAAGAAGGAATTTTGGGGTAGACAAAAAGAAATGGAGAAGCTGATGAAGCAACTAAAGGAAATAAAACAGAATTACAAGCACTACGAAGGTGGGGAGGACCTTAAAAGAACAGAACAAAAGATCAACAACCATCTCATCGACGAGGAGATGTACTGGAAGCAGAGATCGAGAGCCGACTGGATTAGGGAGGGAGACAAAAACACCAAATTCTTCCATTCCAGAGCAACATCCAGAAAA
Source organism: Citrus sinensis (assembly GCF_022201045.2). Classification (NCBI taxonomy): domain Eukaryota; kingdom Viridiplantae; phylum Streptophyta; class Magnoliopsida; order Sapindales; family Rutaceae; genus Citrus; species Citrus sinensis. The sequence continues at coordinate 43,309,362 of NC_068558.1, read as the reverse complement.
AGAAAGAACAAGATTTGGGGGATAGAGAATAATCATGGGAAATGAATTGAAGAGCAGAATGAGGTTGATGTTGAGTGTTAGAAAATGCATATTTATAAAGGAGAAAACTGTCATTTTACATTTCAAGTCTTACTAACAACCCTTACTTTTATGTATTTAACCTTCTTGTGATTTAATTACATGTGTTTTATTTTAATTAAGTATTTTATGTATTTTAGGGGCATTATAGTCATTTCACAATAAAGGAGAGATCAGACGGCAAAACGGACATCACTTTTGAACTCAGGACAGTCGAAAACCTTAAGAGGAGCATAAAAGGAAAAATGGCACTATTCACATGTACGGTACTATTCACGTGTACGGTACTGTATACGTTACTGTTCACGACACTGTTCACATAGACGGATGATGACGTGGCATTGACCGATGATGTGGCATTGACTGATGAGGTGTCACGATCCTGTTGGACTAAAATTCTTATGTACTGTTGATGGTGACGTGGCAGCATATCAGTGGACGAAAAATCTCGCGTACGGTGCATGCATCACACAGGATTATTTTCAACCAAACCGTGTTACTGTTCATCCGGGTCAAACCGCGTTACTGTTCAAAGTCGGGTCAAACCGTGTTACTGTTCATCCGCGTGGTCAAACCGTGGACTGTTGACTGATGACGTGGCGCAATCCTGAGCGTCCAAACTGTTTTTAATCCGATGGCCATGATTTACTCCATGTATCTATAAAAAGGGGGCCTCTCCCCCCTAATTTGATATCTCTGAATCCATTTTTGGACTCTGTTTTCTGTAATTCCCTCTCCATCTTGTATTTTCTTCGTATTTTAATAAATTCCTATTTTGCCCCTAGTTCAATTATGAGTGGCTAATTTTCTTTCAAGCTTGGGTTGAAGGTGAAGTCTCAACATGTGTCATGGGCTTAATTTGGTAAATTTATTTTCTCTTCCCCTCTAGTTTTTGTGGATGTTTTGACTTCTCGTCGACAAATAATACTAATCTTGTCTAGTACCGCCTTGGTTTCACCGGCCCTCTAGTATAAGGTTATTATTATTTGGCACGATAAGCCCTTAGCACCATATTGATTAGAGCGTGGTTCATGAGGTGTGGATTCCCCCCTCATGATTTAATTGGCATTAATACGGATTATTTAGCCCATGATGCATGTTGATACGGATCTAGATACCCAAGTACGTCATTTCAATAGAATTATCTTCAATTTATTCTCGCCATTGCAATTCCAATTTTAGAATTTATTCTCGCCATTTTAATTTAAGTTTTAGCATATTCCAAACCATTTCCACCATAAATCCAACCACCCATTTACAAAATTAATTCTACACATAATTAAAATCCACCTCCTCGTGGGATCGACACTCGTCACCATTGATCTATACTACAATAGATTCGTGCGCTTGCGAGTACATTAAAATTTGCACAACAAGTTTTTGGCGCCGTTGCCGGGGAGGTAAGTAATTTTAATTCATAGAATTAATTTTTGTGAATAATTCCATTTAAATTATTTTCTTGTATTTTTTTTTATTAAAAAAAGAGTGAATCTACATTTAAAGGTTAGTATTTCTTTTATTTTTTCTCTTCTTTAAAATTCTGTAATTTAATTTTCAATTTATTTTTCTTTGTAATTTTTTTTTGTTTATTTTATTAATTTAATTTTTAGTTAATTTATTTCACGTATTTGTTTTTGTGTATTTTTATAGAAAGGTTTTAATAGCCCAATAAGGTTAGTATCGTAATTTCTCCCTCTTCTTTATTTTTATTTGTTTTGTTCCCATCTTTATTTTCATTTTATTTGTTTTGCATGCATGGTCGTAGGTCATTATTACCTAATCTTGAACCTATAGACCTTGAATTAGAAAAAACACTTCGCACACACAAACAAATTAAAAATAAAATGGATTTACAAGCACCACAGGAGAGGCCATTTAAGGACTATTTTAGTCCCTTAGCTAATTTGAGCACATCATGCATAAGATACCCAAATGTAGCTGCTAGGAGTTTTGAACTAAAACCTAGTGTGCTAAATTGTCTCCCCACATTCTATGGCCTAGAAAATGAGGACCCATATAATCATTTGAATGATTTTCATGCAATTTGTCAAACATTTAAATATGAGAATTTTTCAGATGATGATGTTAAACTCAGATTATTCCCATTTTCTTTAAAAGATAGAGCTCGTTCATGGCTTAATACATTACCTGCTAATAGCATTGCATCATGGGAACAAATGGTAACTAAATTTTTAAATAAATATTTCCCAGTGCATAAAACCAATGCTATTCGCAGGGAAATCTCGGAGTTTACCCAGAGAGATGACGAGCAGTTTTTCGAAACGTGGGAGCGATTCAATGGGCTACTCTTGAAGTGTCCACATCATGGGTACGAGAAATGGCACCAATGCCAATACTTTTTGGAGGGATTACTACCAAATGTGCAAGAATGGCTAATGGCAACAAGTGGAGGAGAGCTAATGTCAAAAAGTGCATCAGAAATTTGGGAATTCTTCCAGCGACAAGCGGATAATTCCCAACAACGGAGTCGATCACTCAGGAATACTAGAAGAATTAAAGGAGTAAATGAGGTTCAAATTGGCGAGTCAACTTCGGGAATCAAAGAAGTCAAGGAGATGGTTGAAGGTCTTGCTCAACAAATAGCATCGTTATCGACTGCTAAATCAACAGAACCACATGACCATGACTCATACTCAGATCAAGCCAATGCCATAGGTGTAATGAGAAAGCCATCAAATTACAACCCATACTCCAACACATATAATCCTGGATGGAGAGACCACCCCAATTTTTCATGGTCTCAAGGATTCCAACAGAATGGACCAGCAGCTCCAGCTCCACCAATGCAACAAATTCCTCAAGTTCCTCAAGCCTCTTAGCCACCATTTAGACCATACAATCAGAATCAGAATTTCTCTCAACCCAGACCATGGGAGGATTCATTCCAGAATCTCAAGAATCTTACTCACTCCACGATTGAGCAACAAAACCGCACCATTGATGGACTACGAAATGAGTTGAGAGCAGGTTTCAACTCACAAGCTCAATCAGTTTCAAGCCTAGAAAAGATGGTGGGACAACTTGCTTCTTCAGTTCAGACCTTGGCAATGACTGTTGAGAAAGGTAAGTTTCCAAGTCAACCAGTACCTAATCCTAAAGGAGTACATGAAGCAAGTACCAGTTCACCACAGCAGCATGGAGAGGTCAAAGCAGTAATGACCTTGCGAAAAGGAAAGGAAGTCGACAACAAAGTGGAGATGCCGGTGACAAAAGAAAATCAAATTGTACCTGTGAATGTTGAGGACTCATCACCGGAGGAGAAAGAAGAAACTAACCCACGAGAATATGTTCCGAAAGCTCCATTTCCTCAGAGGTTAGCTAAAGGAAAAAAGGGAAAATCCACAGGTGAGATTCTTGAAATCTTCAAACAGGTAAGTGTTAACATCCCTTTGCTTGATGCTATTAAACAAGTTCCATCTTATGCCAAGTTTCTTAAAGACCTTTGTACTAAAAAGAGAAATATGCATGTTCAAAAGAAGGCATTTTTAACAGAAAACGTTAGTTCTATACTCCAACATAAAATTCCTTTAAAATGCAAAGACCCAGGCTCCCCCACTATCTCATGTAGTATAGGGAACCACACAATTGAGAATGCTTTGTTGGATTTAGGAGCTAGTGTAAATCTTTTGCCTTACTCTGTATTCGTGAAACTTGGACTGGGAGAATTACACCCAACTCCAGTGGTGTTACAGCTTGCAGATCGGTCCACGAAAATACCTCGTGGTATTGTGGAGGACGTGCTTATCCAGGTAGACAAGTTTTATTTTCCTGTTGATTTCATTGTAATTGACACTCAACCAATACAGGATTCAAGGAAGCACATCCCCATTATTCTAGGCCGACCTTTCTTGGCAACTGCGGATGCTCACATTCAATGCAGGACTGGAAATATGCAGTTGTCCTTCGGCAACATGACTATGGAACTGAACATCTTCAACATTGCCAAACAACCTCACAGTGCAGATGATGGAATTGTTGATGTGGATTTAATTGAAGCATTAGTTGATGATACTTTTGTTTCAAACCTTAGTGATCCTTTACAAACATGTTTAACTCACTTTGGTTTGGATTTTGATATTGACAGATCGGTCGATGAGGTCAATGCCCTGCTTGACTCAGCACCATCTATGGACACTAATAAATGGAAGTCAAGAGTTGAGCAACTAGCACCATCAGAGAAGCAACTCATTCCATCATCAGAATCACCACCGAAACTCGAGCTCAAACCATTGCCCAACACTTTGGAATATGCGTTTTTGGGAGAAGAAAGCACTCTGCCGGTAATCATCTCATCATCCCTCAATGACGAACAAAAAGGTAAGTTGTTAGATGTTTTGAAAGAGCACAAAGGAGCATTAGGATGGACCATAGCAGACATTAAAGGTATAAACCCAGTAGACTGCATGCATTACATTCACCTTGATGAAAATGCTAAATCTACTAGGGAAATGCAACGTCGGTTAAATCCTAATATGAAAGAAGTTGTTAGAACCGAAGTGCTTAAGCTATTAGATGCAGGTATCATTTACCCAATCTCTGATAGTTCATGGGTCAGTCCTGTACAAGTTGTCCCAAAAAAGTCAGGAGTCACAGTAGTTACGAATGCTGATAATGAATTGATACCCACTAGAGTAACTACAGGATGGCGTGTATGCATTGATTATAGAAAGTTGAATTCTGTCACACGTAAAGACCATTTTCCTTTACCATTTATTGATCAAATGCTTGATAGATTAGCAGGCCATGAATTTTATTGCTTTCTAGATGGCTACTCAGGATATAATCAGATTCCCATAGCACCAAAAGATCAAGAGAAAACTACTTTCACTTGCCCTTTTGGCACATTTGCATATAGGAGAATGCCATTTGGATTATGTAATGCACCTGCTACATTTCAACGATGCATGCTAAGCATTTTTTCTGATATGGTTGAACGATTTCTTGAAGTCTTTATGGATGACTTTTCTGTCTTTGGTGATTCATTTGATCAATGTTTACATCATCTAACACTAGTTCTGCAGAGATGTATCGAGAAGAACTTGGTCTTAAATTGGGAGAAATGTCATTTTATGGTAAAACAAGGTATTGTTCTCGGTCACATCATTTCGAGCAAAGGTATTGAGGTTGACAAAGCCAATGTGGATCTCATTTCTAATCTTCCTCCACCTAAAACAGTCAGAGAAGTAAGATCTTTCCTTGGGCATGCTGGTTTCTATAGACGTTTCATTAAAGATTTTAGCAAAGTTTCTAGACCCTTATGCAATTTACTTGCTAAGGATGTACCTTTTATCTTTAATGATTCATGTCTTATGGCGTTTGAAAAATTAAAACGGTTGTTGACATCATCACCCATCATTCAGGCCCCAAACTGGAGCTTACCATTTGAGCTAATGTGTGATGCATCTGATTATGCAGTAGGAGCAGTATTAGGACAAAGAGTTGATCGAATTCCCCACGTTATTTACTATGCTAGTATGACATTAAATGATGCACAGTTGAACTATTCAACTACTGAAAAAGAAATGCTAGCAGTAGTGTTTGCATTGGAAAAATTTCGATCATATCTCATTGGTTGTAAAATAATTATATTCACGGATCATGCTGCTCTTAAATATCTTCTCACAAAGAAAGATGCAAAAGCCAGACTAATTCGTTGGGTGTTACTTTTGCAGGAATTCGACTTGGAATTCAAAGATAAAAAAGGGACAGAAAATGTTGTGGCGGATCACCTCTCTCGTCTCCATTTTGACACAATTACAGAATCATTACCATTGAATGAGTCATTTCCAGATGAACAATTAATGAATGTGGAAGTATTACCTTGGTATGCTGATATAGTTAATTATCTTGTTACAGGTAAACTTCCAGAGCATTGGACCAAGCAAGATAAGGCTAAATTCTTTGCAGAGATAAAGAATTTCTTTTGGGATGACCCGTATCTGTTCAAGTATTGTGCAGACCAAATTGTTAGACGATGTGTCCCAGAAAGTGAAATTCAGAATATCCTTTCATTCTGCCATGAACAAGCTTGTGGAGGCCATTTCAGTGCTAAGAAAACAGCGACTAAAGTTTTACAATGTGGTTTCTATTGGCCATTTATATTTCGAGACGCTTACACTTTCTGTTCTTCATGTGATAGGTGTCAACGAATGGGGAGCATTACGCGAAGGAATATGATGCCATTAAATCCAATTTTAGTGGTTGAAATTTTTGACGTATGGGGTATCGACTTCATGGGACCCTTTCCCCCATCTTTTGGCCGTCAATACATATTGGTTGCTGTTGACTACGTATCAAAATGGGTAGAAGCAATTCCATGTAGGACCAATGATCACAAGGTGGTGATAGGATTTTTGAAAAGCAACATTGTCTCGCGCTTTGGATTCCCTCGAGCAATAATCAGTGATGGTGGTGCCCACTTTTGTAACAAAGCATTCAAAGCACTTTTGACAAAGTATTCAATCACACACAAAGTGGCGACCCCGTATCATCCGCAAACCAGTGGCCAAGTTGAGATCTCCAATAGAGAAATAAAGCACATATTAGAAAAAACGGTGAGGCCGGACAGAAAAGATTGGTCATTAAGACTTGATGATGCTTTATGGGCATATAGAACGGCTTTCAAGACCCCGATTGGGATGTCACCCTACAGGCTAGTGTATGGAAAAGCTTGCCACCTACCTGTGGAACTCGAGCATCGTGCGTATTGGGCCATCAAGAAATTCAATTTTGACATGCAGCAAGCCAGCTCAGAAAGAATATTACAGCTGGCAGAACTTGAAGAAATTCGCAATGATGCATACGAAAATGCCAAGATTTACAAGCAACGAATGAAAGTCTTCCATGATAAGCAAATTATGAGAAAATCGTTCACTCCAGGTCAGAAAGTGCTTTTATTCAATTCTCGCTTGCACCTATTCCCAGGTAAGTTACGCTCTCGTTGGTCTGGTCCCTTTATTGTTCATACTGTTTTTCCACATGGGGCAATTGAAATTAAGGACCCAGAGAACGGTGTCACGTTTAAAGTTAATGGTCAAAGATTAAAGCCATATCTAGAGTACCAACCACATGATGAAGACACCGAAATAAATTTGAGTGACCCACCAAATTTGAATTGATTTTTTTTCTTTTCGTTGATTTGATTTTTCTTTCTTTCTTTTTATTATTATTCTTTTACTAATTGAAATTGTTTTTGCATAAGTGTGTTTATTTTACCATTAAATTTTCTCTTATCATTTTTAATCATGAGTCTCATACTTAGACCGTTCCTCCTGAACATTCTTAAACCACTTCAACGTGTCAAAACTCATCTCAAAAGACAGATTCAATTTTGTAAAACACATCGCATTTGGGCTCTACAACCACCAGAGTTAGTAGCCTATGTTGAGGGTTTAGAAAGCCAACTCAGAGACATTGAGAGAAGTGTTTACGACATCCAGTTGGAGCTTGAGGTAAATTCAATAAGAGGACGATTTTAATTTTCTTTGTGTGTTTTAATTTGTTTTTCTGTTTGTGTGCTTTAGTTTGTTACCCCGGTGAAGTGGCGGATAACGGTACTCCGTGACAATCAAGTCGGTTACTTCAGTTTCCCATAATAACTGATATTCTGAGGCGAAGGTATGGACAGAAACGAGATTCTAGCGAAGCTTCACAAGCGATTCCCTTCACTTCCTCAGAATGCCCTCCTTACGATTTATAAAGCTCGGTCCGAACGCATGCGATTACTCATGAGGAATAACATATCTGCTGACATCCGTTGGTTAATCGAGGCTAAAGTACGATCGGCAGGTGAGTTACCTCCAAAATTTATTGCATTCATGCTTGGTTGTGGTAAAGGAAATTATGCAAGAAAACGACGAGCTCGAAGAATTTCTGTTGCTTGTCATAAGTGTGCCAGAATAAGTTGCAATAAAAACCCATGTTCTTTAGGAATGGTGTCTGATAACAGGGAAGATAAGATTCAATTCATTAGGGATGGCTTGAATAAGGAGTCATTGGATGATATCCTTTTGTCTCTTGAAACGCATCCCAGTGGATATGTGCAAGGAGCGATTCTCCAGTTATGGCCATTATTCCAGAAAGAGCATGCACGATATAGTCTCGGGAATCTGACTATAAACGACCCTGTTTGCCAGTTTATAAGAAAACTGGATAGGAAGCCTATCCTCGACCCATAGAGGGCGTTCAAGCCGTTTCTGGACGTAAAACCAGAGGAAGATATGAGCCACAGTCGCAACTACCTGTAAATATCCTTTTACTTTACTGTTATTTTATTTCACTATTGTCTTATTGTTTGCATTATTGTCTTTAATAATTTTATTACTGTTTGCTTTTTTCTTTTTACTGTTTTTTTTTTGACTTGCGAGCCACGTGCTTTACGCGTTATTTGACACTGACATATTACCTCATACACAACCATGACCCACTATCACCAAGACTCTTAAATGTGATTTCTTTTTTGTCAAGCACTCACAAATTGTTTTTGAGAAGTATCACAATGTCAGCTACTCCCAATAGACAATTCAAGAACATTTGTGTGCTTTCTGGATTTACATATGGCAAACATAAAGAGTTCGTTGAGGCAGCCATAGATCTTGGTCGAAGCGTAGCAGCGAGAAAATTACACTTGGTGTATGGAGGAGGTAATCGAGGGTTATCAAAAATGGTCTCAGAAGCAGCTTTTATCAGAGGAAGTCAAGTGTTAGGCATCATCCCAAGAGTCTTAAAACCATTGGGCAGTTCGTCTGACTCATCAACTGGAGAAGAGTTAGTCGTCTCAGGTATGCAAGAAAGAATAACTGAAATGCTTAATCATGCTGATGCTTTTATTTTCCTTCCAGGAGATCTTGCAACACTAGAGGCACTTATCACGCTATCATCTTGGGCCCATCTGCACATCCACCAGAAACCCATCGGTTTGTTAAATGTCAATAACTTTTATGATGGCTTTATCGCATTTCTTAACCATGCAATAAAAAACTATTTCATTCCCGCTAATGTGAAAAAACTCTTTATTTGTGCTCACACTGCTAATGAGCTACTTGATCTGTTACAAGCTTATAAACCGGAGCCAGACCCCTGGACCTTTGTGTTGGAGCGCCCAAATAATGATGGTAACAGTAGCCGCAGTAAGAAGTACAAATTAGATTTAACTCTCCGCTTGTAAATATTGTTTTCTGTGTTGCACCACCCAGGTGATGTCTTCTAAACTCTACTTCTTTCCTTTCAAACATTGAGGACAATGTTTCGTTCTGGTTGGGGGGAGGGAATAGTCGACAATTGTGGAATTTTGGTTAAGTTTTTACTAATTTTTGTTGTAGAAACTAACTGTTGCTAACTTTTTGTGTCGAAGATGGCTGAATATGGAGTGTAGTGACTCTAGAAACGCATCTTCATCGTAAAAATAAAAATAAAAAAATAAAAAATAAAAAAACTAAAAAAAATTTTTTTTTTTCAGACATTTTCTTTTTCTTTATTATATGTTTATGTTTATTTTTCTTCTTTTTAATTTCTCCTCTATCAATATACATTTTCCAACTTTTGAGTCGAAGATGGCTGAATATGGAGTGTAGTTCCTCTAGAAACGCATCTTCTTTAAAAAAATAATAATAAAAAATTATTTTCATTTTCTATCATTTTACGTGTAACTTTTCTAATTAGTTTTTATGCATCATTTTCACATTTCTGCATGCATATTTCCCTTTCATGTTTAGAATAGGTTGGGGGGTAGAATGTTGTTTAAAAAAAAAAAAAAATTTGTGTGATTTGTTTTAACATTGGGTGACATGATTAATTTTAAATTTTAGTATTTGTATTATCTTTGGTCTTAAGTGATGTTACATTATGTTTGCTACTCTACATGTTGATGTCGGAGACATATATGAGTTGCTTGAAGGAATGAACATGTCATAATAAGTACCAAGTGAGTTTTTGAGCCTATCATTTTTCTTGGAGAGTAACCCTTGTTGTGCAAATTTTAATGTACTCGCAAGCGCACGAATCTATTGTAGTATAGATCTATGGTGACGAGTGTCGATCCCACGAGGAGGTGGATTTTAATTGTGTAGAATTAATTTTGTAAATGGGTGATTGGATTTATGGTGGAAATGATTTGGAATATGCTAAAACTTAAATTAAAATGGCGAGGATAAATTCTAAAATTGGTATTGAAATGGCGAGAATAAATTGACGAGAATTAGATTGAAATGACGTACTTGGGTATCTGGATCCGTATCAACATGCATCATGGGCTAAATAATCCGTATTAATGCCAATTAAATCATGAGGGGGGAATCCACACCTCATGAACCACGCTCTAATCAATATGGTGCTAAGGGCTTATCGTGCCAAATAATAATAACCTTATACTAGAGAGCCGGTGTAACCAAGGCGGTATCTAGACAAGACTATTATTATTTGTCGACGAGAAGTCAAAACATCCACAAAAATTAGAGGGGAAGAGAAAATAAATTTACCAAATTAAGCCCATGACACATGTTGAGACTTCACCTTCAACCCAAGCTTGAAAGAAAATTAGCCACTCATAGTTGAACTAGGGGCAAAATGGGAATTTATTAAAATACGAAGAAAATACAAGATGGAGAAGGAATTACAGAAAATGGATCCCAAAAATGGATTCAGAGATATCAAATTAGGGGGGGAGAGGCCCCCTTTTTATAGATACATGGAGTAAATCATGGCCATCGGATTAAAAACAGTTTGGACGCTCAGGATTGCGCCACGTCATCAGTCAACAGTCCACGGTTTGACCACGCGGATGAACAGTAACACGGTTTGACCCGACTTTGAACAGTAACGCGGTTTGACCCGGATGAACAGTAACGCGGTTTGGTTGAAAATAATCCTGTGTGATGCATGCACCGTACGCGAGATTTTTCGTCCACTGATATGCTGCCACGTCACCATCAACAGTACATAAGAATTTTAGTCCAACAGGATCGTGACACCTCATCAGTCAATGCCACATCATCGGTCAATGCCACGTCATCATCCGTCTATGTGAACAGTGTCGTGAACAGTAACGTATACAGTACCGTACACGTGAATAGTACCGTACATGTGAATAGTGCCATTTTTCCTTTTATGCTCCTCTTAAGGTTTTCGACTGTCCTGAGTTCAAAAGTGATGTCCGTTTTGCCGTCTGATCTCTCCTTTATTGTGAAATGACTATAATGCCCCTAAAATACATAAAATACTTAATTAAAATAAAACACATGTAATTAAATCACAAGAAGGTTAAATACATAAAAGTAAGGGTTGTTAGTAAGACTTGAAATGTAAAATGACGATTTTCTCCTTTATAAATATGCATTTTCTAACACTCAACACACCCCCCAACCAGCTTATTGCTAGTCCCTAGCAAATGAAGCGAAAATAAAATTCAAATTCAAAATGATTTTTTTTTTTTAAATTCAGAAACACTCGTGTTTATTCAATCAGATTAATGATAGCAATCAAATAAAAGTATAAGCATTATCTTCAGTCTAAAGTAACATCACACCCACATCAACCATCCACATGAATCAACCCAGTAGATTTTGTTATAGCTACTTTCAAGAATGACATGTCAAACCCCAAAATCTCACTGGAAGTAGTGACACTCTCACAAAGAAATTAAACCCAATAAAAATAGTCACTCCAATGAATGATAATTGAGAGAAAATAATGAAGAAGTGATATCACATGCTCTCACCAAGATAAAATAAATATGCCCTCAGCTTAAAAATAATACGATCTCAAGTCAAATAAAAACTGTTAGTCAACCCAATTTATTTATTTATTTTTTTTTTATATGCACCACTACATCTTTTTAGCCCATATAACTAGCTTCTACTTCAGATTATAGTTCCCTAAAATCAGGAAGGACTTTTATTAGGATGTAACGTAGGCTAGGGACATGGTTAACAAAGAAAGGAAATAAGGAAAACAAAGTGTATGTTTGAGAAAAATGCAGAGAAAATTTTTTTTTTTTTGGAAGTTGCAAGGTGGATTTCACCTATTATTGTTATTTTTATTCTTTTGAAACAACAACTTTTGTTTTTTTTTTTGTTTTTGTTTTTTTTTTTTTGGCATAACTTCACTGAACAACATAATTATTTACATTTTCTCAAACATAAATAGGTGATGGAACTTATAAGACATCGGGTAATACTCCAAATCGGAGTGGGTCAAGATGATAAGTTGACAAAGAAAATGTTTTTTTCTTTTTTTAAAGGCTCAAAAGGGTTAACTATGGATATTTAATAAAAGGGATGACTAGAAAGGCTCAAACGGATCAAAGATGGCCTTTCCATCGTCTTTTAGGGCTCTGAATAACCTTCCATATCTACTAGTTAGATGGGCCTCCAAATGTAGCAACACACTTTTTTTTTCTTTTTTTTTATTTTTATTAAGGGTTAACTCAAAAGAAATCTAGAGATCGTGTATACAATAATAAACTGTTAAGCTGTATAAAGAATGGGCAAAAGAGTTACTCTCCAAGAAAAATGATAGGCTCAAAAACTCACTTGGTACTTATTATGACATGTTCATTCCTTCAAGCAACTCATATATGTCTCCGACCTCAACATGTAGAGTAGCAAACATAATGTAACATCACTTAAGACCAAAGATAATACAAATACTAAAATTTAAAATTAATCATGTCACCCAATGTTAAAACAAATCACACAATTTTTTTTTTTAAACAACATTCTACCCCCCAACCTATTCTAAACATGAAAGGGAAATATGCATGCAGAAATGTGAAAATGATGCATAAAAACTAATTAGAAAAGTTACACGTAAAATGATAGAAAACGAAAATAATTTTTTATTTTTTTTTTAAAGAAGATGCGTTTCTAGAGGAACTACACTCCATATTCAGCCATCTTCGACTCAAAAGTTGAAAAATGTATATTGATAGAGGAGAAATTAAAAAGAAGAAAAATAAACATAAACACATAATAAAGAAAAAGAAAATGTCTGAAATTTTTTTTTTAGTTTTTTAATTTTTTTTTTTTTACGATGAAGATGCGTTTCTAGAGTCACTACACTCCATATTCAGCCATCTTCGACACAAAAAGTTAGCAACAGCTAGTTTCTACAACAAAAATTAGTAAAAACTTAACCAAAATTCCACAATTGTCGACTATTCCCTCCCCCCAACCAGAACGAAACATTGTCCTCAATGTTTGAAAGGAAAGAAGTAGAGTTTAGAAGACATCACCTGGGTGGTGCAACACAGAAAACAATATTTACAAGCGGAGAGTTAAATCTAATTTGTACTTCTTACTGCGGCTACTGTTACCATCATTATTTGGGCGCTCCAACACAAAGGTCCAGGGGTCTGGCTCCGGTTTATAAGCTTGTAACAGATCAAGTAGCTCATTAGCAGTGTGAGCACAAATAAAGAGTTTTTTCACATTAGCGGGAATGAAATAGTTTTTTATTGCATGGTTAAGAAATGCGATAAAGCCATCATAAAAGTTATTGACATTTAACAAACCGATGGGTTTTTGGTGGATGTGCAGATGGGCCCAAGATGCTAGCGTGATAAGTGCCTCTAGTGTTGCAAGATCTCCTGGAAGGAAAATAAAAGCATCAGCATGATTAAGCATTTCAGTTATTCTTTCTTGCATACCTGAGACGACTAACTCTTCTCCAGTTGATGAGTCAGACGAACTGCCCAATGGTTTTAAGACTCTTGGGATGATGCCTAACACTTGACTTCCTCTGATAAAAGCTGCTTCTGAGACCATTTTTGATAACCCTCGATTACCTCCTCCATACACCAAGTGTAATTTTCTCGCTGCTACGCTTCGACCAAGATCTATGGCTGCCTCAACGAACTCTTTATGTTTGCCATATGTAAATCCAGAAAGCACACAAATGTTCTTGAATTGTCTATTGGGAGTAGCTGCCATTGTGATACTTCTCGAAAAACAATTTGTGAGTGCTTGACACAAAAAAAACATTTAAGAGTCTTGGTGACAGTGGGTCACAGTTGTGTATGAGGTAACATGTCAGTGTCAAATAACGCGTAAAGCACGTGGCTCGCGAGTCAAAAAGGAAACAGTAAAAAGGAAAAAGCAAACAGTAATAAGAAAAAAAAAACAAACAGTAATAAAATTATTAAAGACAATAATGCACACAATAAAACAAAAATAACAGTAAAGTAAAAGGATATTTACAGGTAGTTGCGACTGTGGCTCACATCTTCCTCTGGTTTTACGTCCAGAAACGGCTTGAACGCCCTCTATGGGTCGAGGATAGGCTTCCTATCCAGTTTTCTTATAAACTGGCAAACAGGGTCGTTTATAGTCAGATTCCCAAGACTATATCGTGCATGCTCTTTCTGGAATAATGGCCATAACTGGAGAATCGCTCCTTGCACATATCCACTGGGATGCGTTTCAAGAGACAAAAGGATATCATCCAATGACTCCTTATTCAAGCCATCCCTAATGAATTGAATCTTATCTTCCCTGTTATCAGACACCATTCCTAAAGAACATGGGTTTTTATTGCAACTCATTCTGGCACACTTATGACAAGCAACAGAAATTCTTCGAGCTCGTCGTTTTCTTGCATAATTTCCTTTACCACAACCAGGCATGTATGCAATAAATTTTGGAGGTAACTCACCTGCCGATCGTACTTTAGCCTCGATTAACCAACGGATGTCAGCAGGTATGTTATTCCTCATGAGTAATCGCATGCGTTCGGATCAAGCTTTATAGATCGTAAGGAGGGCATTCTGAGGAAGTGAAGGGAATCGCTTGTGAAGCTTCGCTAGAATCTCGTTTCTGTCCATACCTTCGCCTCAGAATATCAGTTATTATGGGAAACTGAAGTAACCGACTTGATTGTCACGGAGTACCGTTATCCGCCACTTCACCGGGGTAACAAACTAAAGCACACAAACAGAAAAACAAATTAAAACACACAAAGAAAATTAAAATCGTCCTCTTATTGAATTTACCTCAAGCTCCAACTGGATGTCGTAAACACTTCTCTCAATGTCTATGAGTTGGCGTTCTAAACCCTCAACATAGGCTACTAACTCTAGTGGTTGTAGAGGCCAAATGCGTTGTGTTTTACAAAATTGAATCTGCCGTTTGAGATGAGTTTTGACACGTTGAAGTGGTTTAAGAATGTTCAGGAGGAACGGTCTAAGTATGAGACTCATGATTAAAAATGATAAGAGAAAACTTAATGGTAAAATAAACACACTTATGCAAAAACAATTTCAATTAGCAAAAGAATAATATAAAGAAAGAAAACAAAATCAAATCAACGAAAAGAAAGAAAAAAAAATCAATTTAAATCTGGTGGGTCACTCAAATTTATTTCGGTGTCTTCTCCACGTGGTTGGTATTCTAGATATGGCTTTAATCTTTGACCATTAACTTTAAACGTGACACCGTTCTTTGGGTCCTTAATTTCAATTGCCCCATGTGGAAAAACAGTATGAACAATAAAGGGACCAGACCAACGAGAGCGTAACTTACCTGGGAATAGGTGCAAGCGAGAATTGAACAAAAGCACTTTCTGACCTGGAGTGAACGATTTTCTCATAATTTGCTTATCATGGAAGACTTTCATTCGTAGCTTGTAAATCTTGGCATTTTCGTATGCATCATTGCGAATTTCTTCAAGTTCTGCCAGCTGTAATCTTCTTTCTGAGCTGGCTTGCTGCATGTCAAAATTGAATTTCTTGATGGCCCAATATGCACGATGCTCGAGTTCCACAGGTAGGTGGCAAGCTTTTCCATACACTAGCCTATAGGGTGACATCCCAATCGGGGTCTTGAAAGCCGTTCTATATGCCCATAAGGCATCATCAAGTCTTAATGACCAATCTTTTCTGTCCGGCCTCACCGTTTTTTCTAATATGTGCTTTATTTCTCGATTGGATATCTCAACTTGGCCACTGGTTTGCGGATGATACGGAGTTGCCACTTTGTGTGTGATTGAATACTTTGTTAAAAGAGTTTTGAATGCTTTGTTACAAAAGTGGGCACCACCATCACTAATTATTGCTCGAGGGAATCCAAAGCGTGAAACAATGTTGCTTTTCAAAAATGCTATCACCACCTTGTGATCATTGGTCCTACATGGAATTGCTTCTACCCATTTCGATACATAGTCAACAGCAACCAATATGTATTGATGGCCAAAAGACGGGGGAAAGGGTCCCATGAAGTCGATACCCCATACGTCAAAAATCTCAACCACTAAAATTGGATTTAGTGGCATCATGTTCCTCCGTGTAATGCTCCCCATTCGTTGACACCTATCACATGAAGAACAAAAAGTGTAAGCATCTCGAAATATAGTTGGCCAATAAAAACCACATTGTAAAACTTTAGTCGCTGTTTTCTTAGCACTGAAATGGCCTCCACAAGCTTGTTCATGGCAGAATGAAAGGATATTCTGAATTTCACTTTCTGGGACACATCGTCTAACAATTTGGTCTGCACAATACTTGAACAAATACGGGTCATCCCAAAAGAAATTCTTTATCTCTGCAAAGAATTTTGCCTTGTCTTGCTTGGTCCAATGCTCAGGAAGTTTACCTGTAACAAGATAATTAACTATATCAGCATACCAAGGTAATACTTCCACACTCATTAATTGTTCATCTGGAAATGACTCATTCAATATTAATGGCTCTGTAATTGTGTCAAGATGGAGACGAGAGAGGTGGTCCGCCACAACATTTTCTGTCCCTTTTTTATCTTTGAATTCCAAGTCAAATTCCTGCAAAAGTAACACCCAACGAATTAGTCTAGCTTTTGCATCTTTCTTTGTGAGAAGATATTTAAGAGCAGCATGATCTGTGAACACGATTATTTTACAACCAATGAGATAAGATCGAAATTTCTCTAATGCAAACACTACTGCTAGCATTTCTTTTTCAGTAGTTGAATAGTTCAACTGTGCATCATTCAATGTCATACTAGCATAGTAAATAACGTGGGGAATTCGATCAACTCTTTGTCCTAATACTGCTCCTACTGCATAATCAGATGCATCACACATGAGTTCAAATGGTAAACTCCAGTTTGGGGCCTGAATGATGGGTGATGATGTCAACAACTGTTTTAATTTTTCAAACGCCATAAGACATGAATCATTAAAGATAAAAGGTACATCCTTAACAAGTAAATTGCATAAGGGTCTAGAAATTTTGCTAAAATCTTTAATGAAACGTCTATAGAAACCAGCATGCCCAAGGAAAGATCTTACTTCTCTGACTGTTTTAGGTGGAGGAAGATTAAAAATGAGATCCACCTTGGCTTTGTCAACCTCAATACCTTTGCTCGAAATGATGTGACCGAGAACAATACCTTGTTTTACCATAAAATGACATTTCTCCCAATTTAAGACCAAGTTCTTCTCGATACATCTCTGCAGAACTAGTGTTAGATGATGTAAACATTGATCAAACGAATCACCAAAGACAGAAAAGTCATCCATAAAGACTTCAAGGAATCGTTCAACCATATCAGAAAAAATGCTTAACATGCATCGTTGAAATGTAGCAGGTGCATTACATAATCCAAATGGCATTCTCCTATATGCAAATGTGCCAAAAGGGCAAGTGAAAGTAGTTTTCTCTTGATCTTTTGGTGCTATGGGAATCTGATTATATCCTGAGTAGCCATCTAGAAAGCAATAAAATTCATGGCCTGCTAATCTATCAAGCATTTGATCGATAAATGGTAAAGGAAAATGGTCTTTACGTGTGACAGAATTCAACTTTCTATAATCAATGCAAACACGCCATCCTGTAGTTACTCTAGTGGGTATCAATTCATTATCAGCATTCGTAACTACTGTGATTCCTGACTTTTTGGGGACAACTTGTACAGGACTGACCCATGAACTATCAGAGATTGGGTAAATGATACATGCATCTAATAGCTTAAGCACTTCGGTTCTAACAACTTCTTTCATATTAGGATTTAACCGACGTTGCATTTCCCTAGTAGATTTAGCATTTTCATCAAGGTGAATGTAATGCATGCAGTCTACTGGGTTTATACCTTTAATGTCTGCTATGGTCCATCCTAATGCTTCTTTGTGCTCTTTTAAAACATCCAACAACTTACCTTTTTGTTCGTCATTGAGGGATGCTGAGATGATTACCGGCAGAGTGCTTTCTTCTCCTAAAAACGCATATTCCAAAGTGTTGGGCAATGGTTTGAGCTCGAGTTTCGGTGGTGATTCTGATGATGGGATGAGTTTCTTCTCTGATGGTGCTAGTTGCTCAACTCTTGACTTCCATTTATTAGTGTCCATAGATGGTGTTGAGTCAAGCAGGGCATTGACCTCATCGACCGATCTGTCAATATCAAAATCCAAACCAAAGTGAGTTAAACATGTTTGTAAAGAATCATCACTAAGGTTTGAAACAAAAGTATCATCAACTAATGCTTCAATTAAATCCACATCAACAATTCCATCATCTGCACTGTGAGGTTGTTTGGCAATGTTGAAGATGTTCAGCTCCATAGTCATGTTGCCGAAGGACAACTGCATATTTCCAGTCCTGCATTGAATGTGAGCATCCGCAGTTGCCAAGAAAGGTCGGCCTAGAATAATGGGGATGTGCTTCCTTGAATCCTGTATTGGTTGAGTGTCAATTACAATAAAATCAACAGGAAAATAAAACTTGTCTACCTGGATAAGCACGTCCTCCACAATACCACGAGGTATTTTCGTGGACCGATCTGCAAGCTGTAACACCACTGGAGTTGGGTGTAATTCTCCCAGTCCAAGTTTCACAAATACTGAATAAGGCAACAAATTTACACTAGCTCCTAAATCCAACAAAGCATTCTCAATTGTGTGGTTCCCTATGCTACATGAAATAGTAGGGGAGCCTGGGTCTTTGCATTTTAAAGGAATTTTATGTTGGAGTATAGAACTAACGTTTTCTGTTAAAAATGCCTTCTTTTGAACATGCATATTTCTCTTTTTAGTACAAAGGTCTTTAAGAAACTTGGCATAAGATGGAACTTGTTTAATAGCATCAAGTAAAGGGATGTTAACACTTACCTGTTTGAAGATTTCGAGAATCTCACCTGTGGATTTTCCCTTTTTGCCTTTTGCTAACCTCTGAGGAAATGGAGCTTTAGGAACATATTCTTGTGGGTTGGTTTCTTCTTTTTCTTCCGGTGATGAGTCCTCAACACTCACAGGAACAATTTGATTTTCTTTTGTCACCGGCATCTCCACTTTGTTGTCGACTTCTTTTCCTTTTCGTAAGGTCATGACTGCTTTGACCTCTCCATGCTGCTGTGGTGAACTGGTACTTGCTTCATGTACTCCTTTAGGATTAGGCACTGGTTGACTTGGAAATTTGCCTTTCTCAACAGTCATTGCCAAGGTCTGAACTGAAGAAGCAAGTTGTCCCACCATCTTCTCGAGGCTTGAAACTGATTGGGCTTGTGAATTGAAGCCTGCTCTCAACTCATTTCGTAGTCCATCAATGGTGCGATTCTGTTGCTCAATCGTGGAGTGAGTAACATTCTTGAAATTTTGGAATGCATCCTCCCATGGTCTGGGTTGAGAGTAGTTCTGGTTCTGATTGTATGGTCTGAATGGGGGCTGAGAGGCTTGAGGAATTTGTTGCATTGGTGGAGCTGGAGCTGCTGGTCCATTCTGTTGGAATCCTTGAGACCATGAAAAATTGGGGTGGTCTCTCCATCCAGGGTTATATGTGTTGGAGTATGGGTTGTAATTTGATGGCTTTCTCATTACACCTATGGCATTGGCTTGATCTGAGTATGAGTCCTGGTCATGTGGTTCTGTTGATTTAGCAGTCGATAACGATGCTATTTGTCGAGCAAGACCTTCAACCATCTCCTTGACTTCTTTGATTCCTGAAGTTGATTCGCCAATTTGAACCTCATTCACTCCTTTAATTCTTCTAGTAGTCCTAAGTGATCGACTCCGTTGTTGGGAATTATCTGCTTGTCGCTGGAAGAATTCCCAAATTTCTGATGCACTTTTTGACATTAGCTCTCCTCCACTTGTTGCCATTAGCCATTCTTGCACATTCGGCAATAATCCCTCCAAAACGTATTGGCATTGGTGCCATTTCTCGTACCCATGATGTGGACACTTCAAGAGTAGCCCATTGAATCGCTCCCATGTTTCGAAAAATTGCTCGTCCTCTCTCTGGGTAAACTCCGAGATTTCCCTGCGAATAGCATTGGTTTTATGTACTGGGAAATATTTATTCAAAAATTTTGTAACCATTTGTTCCCATGATGCAATGCTATTAGCAGGCAATGTATTAAGCCATGAACGAGCCCTATCCTTTAAAGAAAATGGGAATAGTCTAAGTTTAACATCATCGTCTGAAAAATTTTCATATTTAAAAGTTTGACAAATGGCATGAAAATCATTCAGATGATTATATGGATCCTCATTTTCTAGGCCATAAAATGTGGGGAGACAATTTAGCACACTAGGTTTTAATTCAAAACTCCTAGCAGCTACATTTGGGTATCTTATGCATGACGTGCTCAAATTAGCTAAGGGACTAAAATAGTCCTTAAATGGCCTCTCCTGTGGTGCTTGTAAATCCATTTTATTTTTAACGTGTTTGTGTGTGCGAAGTGTTTTTTCTAATTCAAGGTCTATAGGTTCAAGATTAGGTAATAATGACCTACGACCATGCATGCAAAATAAATAAAATAAAAATAAAGATGCAAACAAAACAAAAAATAAAGATGGGAACAAAACAAATAAAAATCAAGAAGAGGGAGAAATTACGATACTAACCTTATTGCGCTATTACAACCTTTCTATAAAAATACACAAAAATAAATACGTGAAAGAAATTAACTAAAAATTAAATTAATAAGATAAACAAAAAAAAATTACAAAGAAAAATAAATGGAAAATTAAATTACAGAATTTTAAAGAAGGGAAAAAGAAAAGAAATACTAACCTTTAAATGTAGATTCACTTTTTTTTTCTTTTTTTTAATTTAATAAAAAAAATACAAGAAAACAAATAAAAGAAATTATTCAAAAAAATTAATTCTATGAATTAAAATTACTTACCTCCCCGGCAACGGCGCCAAAAACTTGTTGTGCAAATTTTAATGTACTCGCAAGCGCACGAATCTATTGTAGTATAGATCTATGGTGACGAGTGTCGATCCCACGAGGAGGTAGATTTTAATTGTGTAGAATTAATTTTGTAAATGGGTGATTGGATTTATGGTGGAAATGATTTGGAATATGCTAAAACTTAAATTAAAATGGCGAGGATAAATTCTAAAATTGGTATTGAAATGGCGAGAATAAATTGACGAGAATTAGATTGAAATGACGTACTTGGGTATCTGGATCCGTATCAACATGCATCATGGGCTAAATAATCCGTATTAATGCCAATTAAATCATGAGGGGGGAATCCACACCTCATGAACCACGCTCTAATCAATATGGTGCTAAGGGCTTATCGTGCCAAATAATAATAACCTTATACTAGAGAGCCGGTGTAACCAAGGCGGTATCTAGACAAGACTATTATTATTTGTCGACGAGAAGTCAAAACATCCACAAAAATTAGAGGGGAAGAGAAAATAAATTTACCAAATTAAGCCCATGACACATGTTGAGACTTCACCTTCAACCCAAGCTTGAAAGAAAATTAGCCACTCATAGTTGAACTAGGGGCAAAATGGGAATTTATTAAAATACGAAGAAAATACAAGATGGAGAAGGAATTACAGAAAATGGATCCCAAAAATGGATTCAGAGATATCAAATTAGGGGGGGAGAGGCCCCCTTTTTATAGATACATGGAGTAAATCATGGCCATCGGATTAAAAACAGTTTGGACGCTCAGGATTGCGCCACGTCATCAGTCAACAGTCCACGGTTTGACCACGCGGATGAACAGTAACACGGTTTGACCCGACTTTGAACAGTAACGCGGTTTGACCCGGATGAACAGTAACGCGGTTTGGTTGAAAATAATCCTGTGTGATGCATGCACCGTACGCGAGATTTTTCGTCCACTGATATGCTGCCACGTCACCATCAACAGTACATAAGAATTTTAGTCCAACAGGATCGTGACACCTCATCAGTCAATGCCACATCATCGGTCAATGCCACGTCATCATCCGTCTATGTGAACAGTGTCGTGAACAGTAACGTATACAGTACCGTACACGTGAATAGTACCGTACATGTGAATAGTGCCATTTTTCCTTTTATGCTCCTCTTAAGGTTTTCGACTGTCCTGAGTTCAAAAGTGATGTCCGTTTTGCCGTCTGATCTCTCCTTTATTGTGAAATGACTATAATGCCCCTAAAATACATAAAATACTTAATTAAAATAAAACACATGTAATTAAATCACAAGAAGGTTAAATACATAAAAGTAAGGGTTGTTAGTAAGACTTGAAATGTAAAATGACGATTTTCTCCTTTATAAATATGCATTTTCTAACACTCAACACACCCCCCAACCAGCTTATTGCTAGTCCCTAGCAAATGAAGCGAAAATAAAATTCAAATTCAAAATGATTTTTTTTTTTTAAATTCAGAAACACTCGTGTTTATTCAATCAGATTAATGATAGCAATCAAATAAAAGTATAAGCATTATCTTCAGTCTAAAGTAACATCACACCCACATCAACCATCCACATGAATCAACCCAGTAGATTTTGTTATAGCTACTTTCAAGAATGACATGTCAAACCCCAAAATCTCACTGGAAGTAGTGACACTCTCACAAAGAAATTAAACCCAATAAAAATAGTCACTCCAATGAATGATAATTGAGAGAAAATAATGAAGAAGTGATATCACATGCTCTCACCAAGATAAAATAAATATGCCCTCAGCTTAAAAATAATACGATCTCAAGTCAAATAAAAACTGTTAGTCAACCCAATTTATTTATTTATTTTTTTTTATATGCACCACTACATCTTTTTAGCCCATATAACTAGCTTCTACTTCAGATTATAGTTCCCTAAAATCAGGAAGGACTTTTATTAGGATGTAACGTAGGCTAGGGACATGGTTAACAAAGAAAGGAAATAAGGAAAACAAAGTGTATGTTTGAGAAAAATGCAGAGAAATTTTTTTTTTTTTTTGGAAGTTGCAAGGTGGATTTCACCTATTATTGTTATTTTTATTCTTTTGAAACAACAACTTTTGTTTTTTTTTTTGTTTTTGTTTTTTTTTTTTGGCATAACTTCACTGAACAACATAATTATTTACATTTTCTCAAACATAAATAGGTGATGGAACTTATAAGACATCAGGTAATACTCCAAATCGGAGTGGGTCAAGATGATAAGTTGACAAAGAAAATGTTTTTTTCTTTTTTTAAAGGCTCAAAAGGGTTAACTATGGATATTTAATAAAAGGGATGACTAGAAAGGCTCAAACGGATCAAAGATGGCCTTTCCATCGTCTTTTAGGGCTCTGAATAACCTTCCATATCTACTAGTTAGATGGGCCTCCAAATGTAGCAACACACTTTTTTTTTCTTTTTTTTTTATTTTTATTAAGGGTTAACTCAAAAGAAATCTAGAGATCGTGTATACAATAATAAACTGTTAAGCTGTATAAAGAATGGGCAAAAGAGTTACTCTCCAAGAAAAATGATAGGCTCAAAAACTCACTTGGTACTTATTATGACATGTTCATTCCTTCAAGCAACTCATATATGTCTCCGACCTCAACATGTAGAGTAGCAAACATAATGTAACATCACTTAAGACCAAAGATAATACAAATACTAAAATTTAAAATTAATCATGTCACCCAATGTTAAAACAAATCACACAATTTTTTTTTTTTAAACAACATTCTACCCCCCAACCTATTCTAAACATGAAAGGGAAATATGCATGCAGAAATGTGAAAATGATGCATAAAAACTAATTAGAAAAGTTACACGTAAAATGATAGAAAACGAAAATAATTTTTTATTTTTTTTTTAAAGAAGATGCGTTTCTAGAGGAACTACACTCCATATTCAGCCATCTTCGACTCAAAAGTTGAAAAATGTATATTGATAGAGGAGAAATTAAAAAGAAGAAAAATAAACATAAACACATAATAAAGAAAAAGAAAATGTCTGAAATTTTTTTTTTTAGTTTTTTAATTTTTTTTTTTTACGATGAAGATGCGTTTCTAGAGTCACTACACTCCATATTCAGCCATCTTCGACACAAAAAGTTAGCAACAGCTAGTTTCTACAACAAAAATTAGTAAAAACTTAACCAAAATTCCACAATTGTCGACTATTCCCTCCCCCCAACCAGAACGAAACATTGTCCTCAATGTTTGAAAGGAAAGAAGTAGAGTTTAGAAGACATCACCTGGGTGGTGCAACACAGAAAACAATATTTACAAGCGGAGAGTTAAATCTAATTTGTACTTCTTACTGCGGCTACTGTTACCATCATTATTTGGGCGCTCCAACACAAAGGTCCAGGGGTCTGGCTCCGGTTTATAAGCTTGTAACAGATCAAGTAGCTCATTAGCAGTGTGAGCACAAATAAAGAGTTTTTTCACATTAGCGGGAATGAAATAGTTTTTTATTGCATGGTTAAGAAATGCGATAAAGCCATCATAAAAGTTATTGACATTTAACAAACCGATGGGTTTTTGGTGGATGTGCAGATGGGCCCAAGATGCTAGCGTGATAAGTGCCTCTAGTGTTGCAAGATCTCCTGGAAGGAAAATAAAAGCATCAGCATGATTAAGCATTTCAGTTATTCTTTCTTGCATACCTGAGACGACTAACTCTTCTCCAGATGATGAGTCAGACGAACTGCCCAATGGTTTTAAGACTCTTGGGATGATGCCTAACACTTGACTTCCTCTGATAAAAGCTGCTTCTGAGACGTGTACGGTACTGTATACGTTACTGTTCACGACACTGTTCACATAGACGGATGATGACGTGGCATTGACCGATGATGTGGCATTGACTGATGAGGTGTCACGATCCTGTTGGACTAAAATTCTTATGTACTGTTGATGGTGACGTGGCAGCATATCAGTGGACGAAAAATCTCGCGTACGGTGCATGCATCACACAGGATTATTTTCAACCAAACCGTGTTACTGTTCATCCGGGTCAAACCGCGTTACTGTTCAAAGTCGGGTCAAACCGTGTTACTGTTCATCCGCGTGGTCAAACCGTGGACTGTTGACTGATGACGTGGCGCAATCCTGAGCGTCCAAACTGTTTTTAATCCGATGGCCATGATTTACTCCATGTATCTATAAAAAGGGGGCCTCTCCCCCCTAATTTGATATCTCTGAATCCATTTTTGGACTCTGTTTTCTGTAATTCCCTCTCCATCTTGTATTTTCTTCGTATTTTAATAAATTCCTATTTTGCCCCTAGTTCAATTATGAGTGGCTAATTTTCTTTCAAGCTTGGGTTGAAGGTGAAGTCTCAACATGTGTCATGGGCTTAATTTGGTAAATTTATTTTCTCTTCCCCTCTAGTTTTTGTGGATGTTTTGACTTCTCGTCGACAAATAATACTAATCTTGTCTAGTACCGCCTTGGTTTCACCGGCCCTCTAGTATAAGGTTATTATTATTTGGCACGATAAGCCCTTAGCACCATATTGATTAGAGCGTGGTTCATGAGGTGTGGATTCCCCCCTCATGATTTAATTGGCATTAATACGGATTATTTAGCCCATGATGCATGTTGATACGGATCTAGATACCCAAGTACGTCATTTCAATAGAATTATCTTCAATTTATTCTCGCCATTGCAATTCCAATTTTAGAATTTATTCTCGCCATTTTAATTTAAGTTTTAGCATATTCCAAACCATTTCCACCATAAATCCAACCACCCATTTACAAAATTAATTCTACACATAATTAAAATCCACCTCCTCGTGGGATCGACACTCGTCACCATTGATCTATACTACAATAGATTCGTGCGCTTGCGAGTACATTAAAATTTGCACAACAGTTGACAAGGAGTTTTGCGAGTACTTTCAAGATCTGTTCTTATCTACAAATCCCACCAAAGCTCAGATGGATGCTGCCCTTAAAGGAATGAAGCCGAAGGTGACAGAAGAGATGAACGACAGGCTAGCAGATCCTTTCACAGCTGAAGATATTTCGGAAGCCTTAGCGCAGATGTGTCCAACAAAAGCTCCGGGCCCGGATGGACTACCGGCTGTTTTTTACCAAAAGCATTGGCAATCCGTGAAAGAATGGGTGCTTTCAACATGTCTCCACATTCTCAACGACCAAGGTACCATAGCCCCTTTGAATCATACTTACATTGCCTTAATTCCTAAGATAGCTAAGCCTAGGAAAGTCACAGATTATAGACCTATTAGCCTTTACAACGTAATTTACAGAATTGTCACTAAGGCTATTGCCAATAGGCTAAAACCAATGCTTGATCAAATCATTGCCCCCACATAGAGTGCATTCATACCCAATCGGCTTATCACAGACAATATTATAATTAGATATGAATGCCTCCATAAAATCAGGCTTAGCAAAGGCAAGAAAAATGACAAAGTAGCTTTGAAGCTAGATATAAGTAAGGCATATGACAGAATTGAGTGGGGATTTTTGAAGGCTACAATGAAGAGATTGGGATTCGCTGATAAGTGGATAGAATTAACTCTAAACTGCATAACTACTGCATCATTTTCTGTGCTAATCAATGGCACCGCCAAGGAATTAATTCAACCTCAAAGAGGCCTTCGACAAGGCTGCCCCCTCTCCTCTTATCTATTCATTTTGTGTGCAGAAGCCTTCTCTAATTTGTTACTGCAGGCAGAAAAAAGAAAGCTAATCCAAGGCTTAAAGTTTAGCAAGGAAGTAACCATTTCTCACTTACTATTTGCGGACGATAGCCTGATTTTCCCAAAGGCATCAGTTGAAAGTTGCAAGCACCTCAAAGCCCTTTTTGAATGTTATGCTTCAGCCTCAGGACAAATGTTCAACTATGATAAGTCCTCCATATTTTTTAGCGAAAAGATCCCGGAAAGACAAGTTGCAGCTATTAAAGATATTTTTCAGCTCAAAGTGGTGTCTAGACATGAAAAGTATCTTGGTCTTCCATCGATGGTGGAGAGGAGAAAAACTAATTTTTTCCGCGAAGTGAAGCTCCGGGTAGTAAGCAAAATCTCAAAGTGGCAGCATAGGTTTTTCTCTAATGGAGGCAAGAAGGTGCTCATTAAAGCAGTGGCATAAGCTATTCCAGCTTATGCCATAAGTGTGTTTAGAATTCTAGCTAGTTTGTGCGATGATATCCAACGGACAATGGCAAGATTCTGGTGGGGCTCCAAAGAAGACGAAGGAGGCATTCACTGGGCGCGATGGGAGAAGCTGAGTGTTGCAAAAAACAGAGAGGGTTTGGGCTTTAGAGATTTTACTTGCTTTAATCAAGCCTTGGTTGCTAAACAAGGATGGAGGCTGCTACAGTATCCTAACTCACTAGTAACCAAAGTCATGCAAGCAAGATACTACAAGCATTCTGAATTTCTTTAAGCCAAGGCTGGCTGCAACCCTTCATTTATATGGCGGAGCATATTATGAGGGAGACAAATCCTACAGAAAGGAAGTAGATGGAGAATTGGAAATGGAGATAGAGTGCAAATTTTCAAAGATAATTGGATCCCTCGGCAAGCAACTTTTAAACCAATTTTCCCATCTAAGCTAAACAAGGATGTTAGAGTGGCTGTAATGATTGATGCTGGGAATAATTGGGAGGAAGGTCTGATCCAGCAAAGCTTCATGAAAGAGGATGCAGAGGCAATCATTAAAATTCCATTGCCAAAAGAAAACAAAGAGGATGAAGTATTGTGGCACTTTGACAAAAAAAGGCAATATTCGGTGAAAAGTGGCTATCAAATTGCTCTTCAAATAAAATACCCTAACACTCCAAGTTATTCTGGTGATGCTTTTAAATGCTGGAAAGATCTGTGGACTCTAAACATTCCGGAGAAAATTAAAATATTTCTCTAGAGGGTTGCTAGAAATCTTCTCCCCACAGCTGAAAACTTGTGGAGGAAAAAGATCTTGTCAAATCCAATTTGCAGATTATGCAATAAAGATGTGGAAACCATAAATCACTCACTGTTATATTGTAAAAACTCCCAGAAAATTTGGAGGCAAGCCCCTTTTGCAATAGAGCTCCATGGCGGATTAAACCAAGATGTGTTGAGTTCAATGCAGGAATTGTACAAGAAATTGACCAAATCTCAAATGGAGCTGGTAGTAGCTTACTGGTGGGTTGCATGGAATGCTAGGAACAAGAAGATCTTTGAAGGCAAAAAGGTGAACCACCTAGTATTTGCAACCAAAGCAGAAGCTGTGGTAGGAGCTTTCCAGAGAGTAAGAGAGGTTGGAGATAATGCCCTCAAGTCAAGGTCTGAGAAATGTAAAAAGCAATGGGATCCTCGTCCAATCAGAACCTATAAGATAAATGTTGATGCAGCCATCCGTGTTGGATCGCAAACAGCCGGGCTGGGAGCTATGGTCAGAGGGTCTGATGGTAAAATAGTGATGGCAGCTGTCAAGACTGTACCATTTAGAGGAGAAGTAAGATGCGCAGAAGCTGAAGCTGTGGATTGGAGGGTCCAGGTTGCAACAGAAGAAAAAATGCAGTCAGTGATTGTAGAAACAGATTACCTGGAAGTGACAAATTTAGTCAACAACAAGTTAGGAAGCAGGACCGAAATTTATTGGGTGATCTCATAAATTCAAAGCATATGTAGACAGTTTGAATCTGTCAGGATTGAGCATACTTCCAGAACTTGTAATTTAGAAGCTCATTGTCTGGCGAAATTTGCCACAGACTTTAAAGAGCCAGTTGTATGGGCCAATGAATTTCCTCAGGCCGTTTTGGATGTATTCACAAAGCTTAAGCAATGAAAGTCTTACTTTCTTTTTCAAAAAAAAAAAAAAGGATGGCCCCAAATTATTTCAACAAATGCCCGGAGCTGGGGTTATGCTTAATTTTTTTACATAGAGGTCAGGTTAAGCCCGACACCTTGAACAAACATTTTTTATCCGAGTTTCTACTACCTAGATATAGTAAATTAAATAAAAAAACTTGTATCATTAAGTTCTAAATAAATGACAATCTAATGCCTAAATTCATTGATTCTATGTCAAAAACTTAAGCAAAACAATATCACGTTGATAAATAATCTAAAAAAAAATTCAACCATGAAAATTTAAGAACAAAAATTGATATTTGAAATAATTTTAGTGTTGTGTAAAAAAAAAGAAAGAAAATATTGCAATAATTAGAAAAATAATTTCTTTTTCACCAAGTATTTCACAACCTCAAGATCTTTTAGAAAATCATCAACCAACCATTCCACTCACCATAAAATAGGCTAAGCTATATTCAATAAAATTTTAATAGTTTCCTTTTGGGTTATATTCGACATCTACCCACTATTTTCTCAAAGTGACCCAGCCCAAAGAAAATTCCCAAGGTGAAACAATTATCAATTCAATTAGATAAAAATTTCATAACATTTTGAAATAAAAATGACTTTCAAGATATGGGGATCAAGGTTGTATGACTTCTCCTAACTTTTTAATAAACAATGCATTGACAAAAAAAGTTCATAATTTTGTGATAATACGAATTAGCTAATTAAGGTACGGTGTAGCACTAGAGACTGATGCTAGAGGTGCAGAGTTATGGTGTCGTACAGGAGGTGTGGAGGTGGCAGCTTGTGTTATGTGTTATGAAAGTTTAAGATTTGTAAACGGGTAAAGATATATTTATATTTATATTTTTTAAGTTAAAAAAATTAACTAGGTTCGGATAAATGTTTTAGGTTTTTGGGAATAGCTTGGTATTAAAAATCAATACTTGAAACCAGTTTATTTATTAACCCAGGCTGGTTTTTATCGAAACCGCATGAACCAGGTTCGGGGAAGTGAGTTTTCTCGCCTTCTCTAATTGGAAGCTTCAATAAGTCAAATAAGCATGACCATAAGAGAGTAGGAGACTATAACTACATAAGAGTATGATCGCATGAGAGCTTAATAGTTAAAAGCTTGAATAAGTCAACAAGCATGACTACAAAAGAGCATAACTACAAGAGAGCATAACTACAAGAGAACATAATAGCACGAGAGCTCAATAATTTGAAGCTCAAATAAGTCAAACAAGTACGAATGCAAGAGAATTGGAGAGCACTGTTATAAGAGAGCGTGATAGTAAGAGAATTCAGTGGCTGAAAGCTTGAATAAGTCAATAAGTATGACTGCAAGAGAGTAATAAAACACATATACATGAGAGGATGATAGCATGAGAGCTTAGAAGCCAAAAGCTTAAATAAGTCAAACAAGTATCACTACAAGAAAGCATAGCTACAAGAGAGCATGATAACACTAGAGCTCAATAGTTAGAAACTTGAATATGTCAAATAAGCATGATTGCAAGAGAACACGAGAGCACCGTTATAAAAGAGTATGATAACATGAGAGCTCAATGACTAGAATCTTGAATAAGTCAAATAAGTATGACTATAAAAGAATATGAGACCATAGTTTCACGAGAGTATGATTGCATGAAAGCTCAATAGGTAGAAGCTTGAATAAGTCAACAACCATGACTACAGGAGAGCATAATGGCACGAGAGCTCAGTAGTTGGAAGCTTGAATAAATCAAATAAATATGAGTGCAAGAGAACATGAGAGCACAACTATAAGAAAGCATGACAGCACGAGAACTCAGTGGCTAAAAGCTTGAATAAGTCAATCAACGCGACAAAAGAGTAAGAGAGTATAGCTACATGAGAGGATGATAGTACGAGAGCTTAGTAGCCAGAATCTTGAATAAGTCAAACAAGCATAATTGCAAAAGAGCATAGCTACAAGAGAGCTTGATAGCATTGGAACTTAAGAGTTAAAAGCTTGAATAAGTTAAATAAGCATGACTGCAAGAGAATAAGAGAGCACAATTATAAGAGAGTATGATAACATGAGAGCTTAGTGGTTGAAATCTTGAATAAGTCAAATAAGCACGATTGTAGGAGAGCATGAGAGCAGAGGTACAAGAGAGCATAATAACATGAGAGTTCAACAGCTCACTAGGTCAAATAAGCATAACTGTAAGAGAGCACAACTACAGGATATCGTTACTACAGGAGAGCTCAGTGGTTGGAAATTTAAACAAGTCAAATAAGCATGATTGCAATAGAGCATGGTAGTAGAAGCGGCTCATGAAGCTTAAATAAGTCAAGTAAGCTTGATTGCAAGAGATAAGGAGAGCATAACTAGAAGAGAGCATGATAGAACAATAGTTCAATTACTGGAAACTTAAATAAATTAAATAAGCATGATTGTAAACGAGCAGAAGAGCACAACTATATAAGAATATAATAGCATGAGAGCTTAGTAGTTAGAAGCTTGAATAAATTAAGTAAGCATGCTGTAAGAGAATAAGAAAGCACAGTTACAAAAGAACATGATAGCACAAGAGTTCAGTAGTTGGAAGTTTGAATGAGTTAAATTGGAAAGAAATAGCTATAAAAGGGCATGATAACACGAGAGCTCAATAGTTGGAAGATTAAATGAGTCAAATAAGTACGCCTGCAAGAAAACAAGAGAGCGTAGCTACAGGAGACCATAACAACACAAGGGCTTAGTAGTTGAAAGTTTAAATGAGTCAAATAAGTACAATTACAAAGAGCACAGCTAAATGAGTGCATGATAGCACAAGAGCTCAGTAGCTAAAAGCTTGAATAAGTCAAAAAGCATGTCTATAAGATAAGACGGCTATGAGAGGGCGCAACTATGAATAAGTTTCATAAGACCCACTATTGGAGTCCAGTAGTTGGAAGCCTTACTCAAGTCGAGTACAGTTTCACATAGTTATTAAAATAGAAGAATCTATAAGCTCCAAAAGCTTAATATGAGTTCGAGAATAGACAAGTATTGGAGATAATTGTTGACATCAGATAAAAACTCTAATTAAGTGATAAAAATCATCAGAACAAGGAGTTTTCAAGGATTTGAGTTATCTAAATTGTATTATAAATAATGAGTTCTAGATATATAAAGAGGGACATGAGTAAACAATTAAAAATAATAGAAATAAAACTCCACTGTAATCATTATTCAATAGTGAAATTGTTCTTTCAATATCCATGGATGTAGGCCTAATGTTGAATTATATAAAATCTTTGTGTTTCATTTATTATATAAGCCTACTTTGTGTTTCATTTATTATAATAGAAATATGCATCAATAGATGTTATTCAAACTTTTTAAATGAAGCAATAAGTTAAAAAAATTAACTTAATAAATTAATGACTTAATGATAAAAAAATTTATTATGTTGAAAAAAAAAGATATAATGAGTTAATTGGTCGAAATTAAGACAACAAGTCAAAAAAAAAAAAGAACTCCTTTAGTAAATTATTCTTTTAACAATTTCTTACATTGACCTTGTTTCATAATTTATATTTTAGATTTTAATTGAATATATATATATAGAAACTTTTAAGAGTAAAAATTATGTAATAAGAAGAAACCAATTTAAAATTTTAGGATTTGTAAGTATTTATAAATAAAGATTTAAAAGAAATATTCTTTGTAGGGTGAAACTTAATGACAAAATAATTGATTTTAGTTTACAAATTAGTATTTTATAAATAAAGATAGGGTACTTCAGGAAACAGAATTCAAAAGGGGTGTTATAAGGGTTTTTGAGGGGTGCTACGAGCTCCACTCTAATGAAAATAATATGCCAATAGAGTAATGCTATTGGGTCTGATACAAATCCACAGAGAGCTCTGGACGAGGACTAATGAATGGGGGTCCAACATTCATTTAGCCCAAAAAGGAATTTCCACTTATTGTGGCTCAAGTGGAACTGTGGAAGCTGTAAGTCCTCGCTTCCGCATCTGCATCATCAGAGTCACTTCCTGACTTGTTCACAGTTCGTATAATCACATTTATTTTTCAGTAAATCTCTGCTAATTTAATTTTGTTTACTAATAATTTTCATTAATATATAGATCCGTTCTTGCCTAAAATTACAATAAAAATACCCAATAAACTGAGTAAAAATATAATTATACAAGAATTTAAATACAAACTTTACAATATTAAAATCACTTCCAAAATAGAGATAATAAAATGTTTGGCCGGGCGGGACAAAGCCCGAGACTGACCCTAGCATGTTATTTATCGGGCCCGGGCTTAGCAAAGCCCAAATTTTTTTTTATTCTATAATTTTGAACCTTTTTTTAATGTTTTGCAAATATATTATATATAATTATAAATTTTGGTTTTTTTGTTAGATAGATTAAAAATTAGATTTAAATGATTTAAAATCTTAAATATATATATGACGGGGTTGGGTTAAATATATGTTAAAATTTGTATTTTAATTAAAATAATATATATTGTTTAAAATTTTTAAATAATTTATGGGCTTTTGGACCAAGGGATTTCACCTAAAAAATTTAAGATATGTCTGAATATTTAAAAAGTATGTTAAAGTCTAATATGAAACACCTAAATTTAGACAAGCTCAAATGAATCCCAATTAATTATAGTAATTTATTAATTAATTATAATAATTAATTAATTAATTATAATAATTTTTTAATTGAGAATAAAATGAATATTTTTAATTTTATGGAGTAAAATGATCAATTATGGAAACGAGAGATTGACTCCCACCATCCCGTTGAAAATTAATATCCCATTCTTCATTCCTAAATTTAGGTGGATTCAACTATTCGAATTCTGAATTTTATTTTCATTTTGTGAAGTAAATAATTCCGATTTTCAATTCTAATTTCTTAATTCGGAAGGTAAAAGCATTATTAGTGTAGTGTCACCAGATGTATCACGGGAGGGAAAAAGAAAATAATAATAATAATATAGGAACTAGGTAGGACAGGGACACACAGTAGGAGTTGGTGGGCACCGGCCAAAGTAATAAGCTTGAAAAACCGACGTCGTTCAGAAATGGGTAGAAATGTAATATTGATCAAAGACAGCCCCTTTTAGACAAAGTATAACATTTTTAAGCAGGATAAAGCCACCCTCTTTACGCGTGCCTTTGTCTGTCTCTCTCTCTGCTCCTACCAGTACCAACCAGTAGAGGGGAAAAAGAGGAAAAAGAAAAGAGAAAAAAAAAAAAAAGTTAAGCTAAGCCAAGTGAAGTTCGAAACTTTGATAGAAATCCGTCTTTCTCGAACATTTAATTTTTTTTTTCATGTGGGTACTTTCATAACTCGTTGACACAACTCACTCACGACTTGGCCGAGTCAAACTCATGGCGAACAACCCGAACGAAGCCTCCTCGACCGACGATTTCCTCGAGCAAATCCTCGGAATTCCTAATTTCGGTTCTGCGGAGTCTGGCTTGGCGGCTAGCGATGGCGGCTTGGCGGCAGGCTCGCCGATGATGCTGCAGTTGAGCTCCGGCGACGGCTCCAGCCACATCTCGGCTCTCGGAGGCGGAGTAAGCAGTGGGTATCATGGGCAGGTGTTTCCGTTAGGCTTGAGCTTGGAGCAAGGTAAAGGAGGGTTTTTGAAGCCCGAGGAAGCCTCTGGAAGCGGAAAGCGGTTTCCTGAAGAACATGCTATAAAAAATGTAAGATAAGAGTTTTCTTTTTTCTTTTTCATAAAAGAAAATATAAACTTACCAGTATTTGCTTATATTTGTTTGTTTAAAGCTTGGTTCACTGGATTACTGGAGGAATTTGTTTTTATTTAAAAATAGTGATTAATTCACTGATTACATTATCAATTTCTTTCTTTTTCTTCTGGGCATTGTTTATATCTTGCGTGAAACTTGCGTGTTCTGTAAGGAGATTAGTGGGGTGATTTATTTGTTTATATGTTTATTTATTTTTTTTTTTTGGTTTGCTTTTGAATTTTTAATTATGTTTGGCTGATAGCTGGGAAGAGGAAGGAAAAATTAATAAGAGAGAGAAAAGGACAGATAGAAACTTGCAGTGGGCTCTGCTTGGACGTTACTGTTGTGAGATTCCAAAGTTTCTTTCTAACAAAAAACAATACAAGAAGGCACAAGTAGAGAACTCAAGAAATTGTTACTAATTGGGAGGGAAGACCTCTAAAACAAGGACTTTATTTTTCTGGTTCTTTGGTAAGCAAAAATAGAGCGAAGATTTTTGCTTTTCTTGTATGAGATAGGGCTTTGCTGATGGGAATTCTAACTTTTATTTATAGTTTATTGTTTAGGGGGGCAACTGGGTGATTCCCAGTTGATATTTGTATTCCTCAGTAGTTGGTCAGTTTTATTGGCTGGCCAAAAGACTATCCTCGCCCTTGCCTCGTGTTTATTAATAAGTAGAGTGAAAATATGTACTAAATAGGATATGTTAGGAGTGGTAAAATTCTAACTAAAAGAATGATAGAAGTCCACAATCATATTTGGACTCTGGACTCTCTTTGAGGTTTTGCAGTGCTTTGTGGCGCGGAGAGAAACCACATTTATACGAGGGGTTTCATGAACCATATTACCTCTTCCTTGTTTGACAAGTTTTTATTTCCACAGGCGTCATAAGAATTATTTCTGTCGGTTATGCTGTCCAGATTCTCATAGTTTTTAATTTATGTAGATGACACAATTGTTACAACTATTATAGATGTTATCAATGTGGTAATCTAAAGGCTGCATCTCCGCATTGCACTCTTCCTCTCCTTGCATATTGGTGAAATTATTTACTATTGTTTTGCAGGTTTTTCATGGCCAACCACTGCCCTCACCTGTTCCTGCAGCTCCACATCCACCAGCAATGCGCCCCAGGGTGCGGGCTAGGAGAGGACAGGCCACTGATCCACACAGCATTGCTGAACGTGTAAGTCTTTGGTGAAATGCATATAGCTGTCAATTAATCTATTAATGTAAATGGTGAAATGCATAAAACTATGGTGATAGGAATAGACTTTGGTAGGTTTATAGCTTGCAATTATATATATATTATACAGTTGAATTAATCCATGTGGTTACACAGTTCTCATTTGGAACATATTTATTAAAGGTTCTTGGCCTTCTTGCTTCCAAGATCATTTGAACACTCTATTCGTGCACAGGCATGTTGATTGTCACTATGATCAATGCCAAGGATTTTGCTCCACTGAAAACAGGCCTGGAAGTTTTCAATTATTACTGAAATAACACATCTTAGTCTGCAACCATATTAATACAGCTTATTATCCCCCTTAAGAGATTAAACAGAAGGGCCATTAGTATAAACTATAAAGCCTGGGAATATGACACCCCTTAGCATGCTTGATTCAAAGTTGTAATGCTAAATAATGAAGTTGTTAGTAATAATGTTGTGATATTTCGTTGTATTATACACTTGGGAGTCATTTTTTCTTTCTGTTATCTCTACAATCACTAACGAACACTCTTTCTGGTTCAGCTACGAAGAGAAAGAATAGCAGAAAGAATTAGGGCACTGCAGGAGCTGGTCCCTAGTGTCAACAAGGTAAATATATCTTCTATCTGGTTTATAATTCATTTGCAAAATGGGGCTTTTCGTTCTCTTTTTTTTCCCCTTATTTCTTCGGCATGAGGAATTCTGCATTTTATATTTGTCTCTGCTTTTGTATCTCCATCCTGTTGAAGCATGATCAATGAAAATTGTGAAAAATTAAACGGTAACATATAAATGATTAATGTCAGAGCTCAAATCAGATATTTGATTGTTCATGTTTGGTCAGTGATATAAAGTACTTCACATTGGTCAAAACTGCTCTTAGCTCACTCCAAGCTGTTTTACAAATTGCCCACTTCTGGACCTTAAAAGTGGGTTTTGACTTCAGTTGTGTCCTTCAAGCAACTGTTTACAGACCTTTCTTTTTCAGAACAGTTAGTTAATTGTGTCCAAGACATTGATTCTCATCTTCATCTTATTCATAAACTGCGAATATTTGGTCTTCAAAATATGGAAAAGTGTAAGCTGTTTTGTTACAACTTGTTTTCTGAATTTTCTACATCATCCAGGTCAATTTGCTTGACCTGATTTGTAATCAAATGCTTATTTTGTTGGATTTTGACAAATAGCACCCAGTGGTAGATGAACAGTTATAATGAAAACTACTAGTAATTGACTATGGTTAAAGGTTGGATGCCTTCGGATCTCAATTTTAAATTGTTAAGACTCAATAGTTGATCACCATTGCTTACCCTGCTGGAAAACCAGTTCATTGCTTTCTCTTGTTTTTGAAATATGTTTGGGGAACTGCTGATTTGTGATAGGTTTATTGCAGTGAGGCTACTGGTGAAGTTAATCTTAAAATCTTATGAATCATAATACACTAATAGTAACTGAATCAGTGCTTGTTCGGTTTAATACTAACGTATGTTTTCGTTTGTGTAGACTGATCGAGCAGCCATGCTTGATGAAATTGTGGATTATGTGAAGTTTTTGAGGCTTCAAGTGAAGGTAAAATAATCCCATTATCCTTTTAGATTTAGTAATTACTGAACATATCCATATTAGTTCAATGGAAAAAGTCAAGTCAAGAAGTGTAATTGATTTCCTCTATCCTTATTCATATAACTCTGTTTTAGACTATTAGACTTCCTTCATATGCTATGGTGAATATTGTGTTATTTTAATTGGCAATAGTTTGTGTTGAAACATCTCTAAATATGTTGCTTTGGGAATCTTTCAATTCCCTGACCAATGCTGCATTTACCAAGAGTTTGACTTCCATCAGTGGCATGTTCTACTCAGTACACCTTGGGTTATCTTTTGTCAAAAATTTTTATTCAAGGAGTCATTGATGTCAGGTGCACTATGTTAGCCTCCATAATTATATTATTGTGCCCTTTAAATAGGCTCAATCATTGAGAATAGAATATCTCTGTGATGTCCATTATATTATGAAGTTGGGTTCCTTGAAAGGTGAATATGCCTTACATATGCAACAGTGCTAGATTAGTCCATAAGTTATAGGAATGTGTGCCACCTTCACAAGGAAATTGGATAAATGTGGACACCAACGACATTTTTGTTTGTTTTGAGTTTGTATTCCTCCTCTTACTAATATTTTATCCATCAATTTGACAGGTTTTGAGTATGAGTAGAGTGGGCGCTCCTGGCGCTGTGGCTCCACTGGTAACAACGGACCTCCCACTATCATCAGTCGAGGTATTAAACAAAAGAAGAAATTTTTTTTTTAAAAAAAAAAAATTCTGTACAATTAGATTAGTCAGTTGAGCTTTCTCTTTTACTTCAGGATGAATCTGGTGAAGGGGTAAGAAACCAACCAGCCTGGGAGAAATGGTCAAATGATGGCACAGAGCGACAGGTAGCTAAGCTCATGGAAGAAAATGTTGGGGCTGCCATGCAGTTCCTTCAATCAAAGGCTCTTTGCATAATGCCGATCTCACTGGCCACAGCAATTTACCATTCGCAACCACCGGAATCCCCTAATCTTGTGAAGCCTGAGACTAATCCTCCTCCGTAGACTTTAGAAAAGTGTACTCATCCCGTGGTCCGGTCCAATCCAATCTAATCCAATCCAGAGTCACCAAGGGTCCCACAGCGTATTTGTCCCATTCTAACCCCAGAAAATAAGTTGTTCTCTCTGCCTTGCTTCAAATTGCAATCAAAGTCAGATGCCATAGCTCTTGCCTTTTTTGCCTTTTCTTGATAGCTAGCTTTTGTCAAACAGGGTTCAAGTAAAGGAGGGGGAATTGTCAAAGCTTACTTGATATGCTCTGCTTTTTGGTATCGATGGTGGGGGTAGTGGATAATGATGGAAGCACTTTTGTAGTGGGGGTGGGGCTCTTAAATTTTTGTTAGTGGGATTGTGGGACCTCCAAAAAGTGGGAGATAAGTATATAAAATTTCTATTAGTGTATTTTTAGAGGAAATGGAATGAAGAGGTAGAATGGATAATGGTTGGTTGTTTGAAAATGCTTAGTGTTTTCCCAGTCCAACATAAAATGATAGTGCTTGCTTTGTCGAGGAGGCGTGGGCTTTGTTTTCAAAAAGTAATTTGACTTCTTTCTCATTTTCTCCTGAATCATTCATTATTGGAGGGCGACGGGGCTGCTGACGATGGCTGATGGCATTGGCATTGGTGGACTGCGTTTGGTATAAATTTAAACTTTCGTATTTGAACTGAACCTGATTTTCAATTCTAAAGTCATTTACTGCGGTACAAAATTTGAAAAATCTATTACTGAATTTAGTTGATAATAACCAACCTAGCGTGTTCCTTTCGGGGATCATCCCATCCAACTCAGGTACTGTTTATATCTTTGTATTATAATATATTACGTGTTTGGGGCTGACAGCACTACGGTCCCAAACTGGAAGTTCAATTGTTTTTTGAGTTTATTATTTTTTTGACCTTTAGCTATTGGATTAGAGTGACTTTTAATGGGTAAAAGCTAATCACATTGAATTATAGTTTATGAAATTCTCTTGTCAAATTCCCGATCTATTAATTTAACCCAACAAAAAAAAAAGTCGCCACTCATTCTTGACCTCCTAAAAACAAAAATCTAGTTTGCAATTGACTAATAATCTCTCAATCTACCGATTGGTTCATTCATCATTGCGCATTTCCAACATCAGTAATCTCAGTTTGCAAAATAATCCAGCTATCCGTCACACATGATAGAGACAGGGAAAGACAACACGCACGCGCACGCACACAGAGTTTCGGTACATCAAGTACCACAAGGTCCACAACGGAAAAGTCAGAAGAGGACTTTGATAAAACGATGTGGACAGTTAATTCAAAACTTTATCCTATATAGAATGGAGCTGGACCTGCGAACCATCCTTATTAAAAAAAAAACACTAAGCAATCAATACGAGGCAGTATGGATCGAGTTCCTCCATAGCCAACAGAATACATCACGTCCACAACCTACTCATTGGGCTTGGGCCGGGTACCGTTCCTTTCAATTGATATAGTGATGCTAGAGATCAATTGCCGGTGGAAATCACATCTCAATATTGCTGCTCAAAATTTTGATTGAAAAAAAGAATAATAATAATAATAATAACAAAACAAAAAGAGTACAATAACTTCTTAATGACTGCCGTGCCGGATAGCATTAGCTGTTTTAGACTATAGAGAAGCATAGTGCAGCTACGGTATGTCGTTGTTTATCATTACAAACAAAAGGGTATCAAAGTGGCAGCACACGAAAGTAAATTAGTCATCTCACTTGAAATAAGATGGGGAGTTTATATAACTGAACATCCACCAGAAGCCAAAACTGGCAGGTACAAAAAATTGTTGAGTTGAACCAATTAAAACCAAAAAAAATAAAACCTAGGCAAGCCTGAAACATCCAAGCTTTGCATTATTGGAGATGACATCTGCCCAAACTTTAGCAGGCATCCAGATCCCGGCATGGAGGAGGTTTTGGTTCACTTAGCAAAGTTGTATTCCCTCCTTCCGGCCCAGACTTAATGCGCTTTGGATTTTGCGTGCCGGGCTGAAATACAGATAAACAACATAGCAATAACATCATTAACCAAAACAAGTGGACAAACCCAAGACAGAAACCCAATATCTTGCACCGAATTTCCTTACCGGTAGCTTCTCCCCCCTCCTTAACATTTCAACTATCTCAACAACTCGTTTCGGAGTGACATCTTCCTGCATTTACACAATAGATCATCAGAAGATTCCAAAATATCTAATAACTTTTTGAGTCAAATACACAATACTTGGCAATCAAGATCAAAGTGATGATCTTCAAGGACCCACATAATAATTGTAAGTATATCCTTCAGATCCATTGGAGTAATCAGCCACTGTAATCATAGGAGCGTTTACACAGCATCCCTGCAGAAAAACAATCATATCAGACACACTACTACAATAAAACAAATAATTAAAGTTCAAATACAAGTCCTAATATTTTCTCTCTCATTCTAGTAATGCAAATAATTTGTGATGCAAGAAAAATAGCAATAAGTTGTAACACTTATATTAAGGTTTGCCAGTATGTCCAAGGAAGAGCATCAGTAAAAATAAAGGAAAGCAGATTCATATCAGTTAATGGGTAAAGACTAACCATGCATTCCATTTCTCCAACAGAGAACAAGCCATCCTTAGTTACTTCTACACATCACAAATAATACCAAAATTTGAACATGGGTTAGTGTGAGGTAACAAGCAAAGTTTTCTTTTGAGAAGAGATGAGATAAGAACGACACAATACCCACCATTGCGCTTCACGCCCAAGTGTTTCAGTAAGGCATCTTCAATTTCTCGTGAACCACGTACCATACAAGGTGTTGTGCCACAGACCAGTAGGTGGTATTTGCCTACCTGAAAACGAATTGGAAATGTCCATTCAGGTAAGATGAAACTGGCATTGACGAAAACTGAATGATGCATAGGCAATATAAACAAAGCTCTTTTTCACCTTTGATCTGTTGAACATTGAATAAAATGTCGCAACCTCATATACACGGATGGGAGCAACCTCTATAATTTTAGCTACCTGTATCATCAACCATAATACATGTTCAATCAACAATCATTCACAGCCTATGAACAATATATGGGATTTTAATTCAGCTTCCAATTGAGTTAATTGACTTAGAAGAGGCAAATATCATACAGGAAATTGAAAAATGCCTGCAATCACCATCATGAACTACTCTAATATAATTGCACAATACCAATATTCAGATGATGCCAGATGAGGTGCCTCTTTCTAAACCATTGCAGGGTTCCAGCTATTTTTAAAACTAAAGATCTGCACAATCATCCTTCCAACCTAACTGAACATAGAAGGAGTACTACATATGGATGAGATTAACGTAAAAGTTATATAATTAAGTTTTTGAACCCAAACCCTAATAAAATCACCGGCAAAACAATCTAGAGTACAAAATCTGAATCGATTGGGAGATAAATTTACGCACTCTTTACAAGTCTAAGATCAGAATATGCAATCATTTCAAGTGCACGTGTGAATTCAAGATCAAATGTAAAAGTTATACCACTTTTACTATATTTTTCAAAATGTATTTCAGAATACTCTTTTTTTAAAAAAAAAAAAGTATTTAAAAATGTTGCCAGAATAATCACTGTATTCTGAAGTGCCTTCTATGATAATATTCGTATCACAATATCAGCCACAAGAAAATATAATGATAGTAGGTGCTTGAAAACATGAACAAGAAGTAGTTTCCTGGGGTGCTAGTATCACCCAAGAAGCAGCTAACTTCTCATCCCCATGAAAGTTTCAAGGAATCAGCATTTAATTTTGTCAGCAACTCATGATTTCGGAGGTAGAGCCAAAAAGGGAATATTTTAACCTTGAGATGGATTATCAATGAAAATAAAACAAAGACTGATTTAAACAAGACCCCAAATAACTTGAAAAGCCTCTAAAATTCTGAGTACAGGAAGGGGATCATAATCTTCTGTTAAAACTTACAAAAGCCTGTCTCCATAGTATGATAATTTATAAGCAGCATTTTAATTTATTTGCATAAATAAGTTTTCACCAATGAAAATTTCCCCTACCAGATAGCATTATGGTAAACACAAACAAGTCATGAAGGCATATTATACTTAATGATTACATGTGTATAAACATATAAAATAAGAAACAAGAACTTCCATACAGTCTCATCCAACATACCTCATTCATTGCTGAAACAGGAAGCCACCCTCCATGCTGCTGCTGTGCAAGATCTAGCAGTGGAATGACTGCAGATTGCTTGTAATTGGATGGATAGTGAGACAATATCTCCTTAACCTATACATGCATGAGTTAAAATTTCAGGAACACTCAATAAAAAATTGTAACGTGTTTCTAGATAAAATCAACTAAACTTTGGCTGTAACCTTCTATGAGAAAAACATTCCTAATTGCTAAAGCCAACATGAAGAATGCAAG
Organism: Citrus sinensis; assembly: GCF_022201045.2. Taxonomy (NCBI): domain Eukaryota; kingdom Viridiplantae; phylum Streptophyta; class Magnoliopsida; order Sapindales; family Rutaceae; genus Citrus; species Citrus sinensis. The sequence goes on along the minus strand of NC_068558.1, from coordinate 43,266,347 downwards.
AAGTTATGTTTACAGCAACCTTCTTAAACCAACAAGACTTTAGATTTTTATTTATTATTATTATTATTATTATTATCATTATCATTTAACCATTGATTTTTCCCCATAAGACATTCAAGACTAAACAACCAGTTTATTTTACACACAAATTCTTCGTTTACAATCCCCATCAGCTGATTACGAGCTAGTTTCCAATATCATAACATACCAGTAAAGAAAAAGAACTTATGAGTGTGCAGAAAGTGACTCCTATAGTTGTCTTAAATATTCAACTGAGTTCCCTATATTAAGCTCGGTCCCAAAGTATTATGTAACTAGGGATGGCAATGGTACCCACAAACTCACCCAAACACGCCTGCGCCAAAACTTGTTCATTGCGGGTTGTGGACAGGTTTGGTATCACAAATCAAAACCCGCACTATGCTGCGCGTGAGTTTGGTATTTTGCTAAATATCCAATGGATACCCACATGGATATCCACCAAACCCGCACTTTTTTTCAAATATTTTTTAAAATTTTAATTAAAAAAATATTTAGACCTAAAAATATATAAAATGTGTAAACACGCGTGCAGCTGCAGCGTGTAAGCCCTAAAGTCCATCTATTTCTCCAGCCGATCTCTCATCTAATGTAAGCTAAAGGAAACCGATCTGTCATCTACCTTTAGCTGTGACCATCAGTTGCACACCTACCCTGCCGCCCAACACCCTTCTCAATCCAAACAGCCAGCACCCAACTCCCTTCTCTGTCAAAAATAGCACCGTGCTGTTGCAGCTGCCGCAGGGGCCGCTGATTCTGCGGCTACTGCTGTCACTGATTCTGTAGCCATTGCTGCTGCCTCCACCGTCCGTTGTTACTTTTAGATATTAATTTGTGGTTTTTTTTTAATTAATTGAAAACACTTTTGAGTTTTGATGAACTTGTGTATTTTATACTTAAATTTGAGTAATTGTTGGATTGATGGTGAAATTTTAATTTTTCATTTACATTGATATTGATTAAATTAAGAATTGAATATTTTATGTGCAATTTTACTATTTTAAGTTATTGTTATAAATTTACATATTAAACATTTGTGATTTTAAATGTGAAAACCCACAAAAATTCCACCAAGTACCATTACAGGTTCAATAATTGTCAAAACCCACGGTAAGTGAGTTTTCTTAAAAAAATTACAAGCCGCAGTGGGTTCCGAATGTATTTAGTAATTTAAATTTTGTGTGGGTGCAAAGTTTAGTATTGACAAACCCACAACGGGCGGCGCCCATTGCCATCCCTATATGTAACAAACTAATCACAAGACTGATTCCGGGGGAAATGAAAGCTTTTCAATCTACAACTAACGAAAATGCCGCCCATTGAACACATCATGAAATGCAGCAACTTTAAGCAGGTGTCATTAATGTTTGATTTCATAAACTAAATCCATACAATACTACTATATCCTACCTTTTCTTTGTTTGTATCAGAGAACTTCCACGGAAGGTCCGGATTGTTATCTGGAGAATCAAGATGCTTCACCGAAAAATAAATAAATAAATAAAACTTAAAATTAGTATATCATTTATATGCAATCAAGGAGTCTATTATCAAAACCTTACATAGTTCAAGGCAGTGGAGAAAGATCGAGATGCCTGCACAGAGAAAAAAAATCGCGGATTAAAGAAATTAGATCGAAGAAGGTGTTATGGATAAGTAAAACAATAAAAATTAAAAAAAGGGGAGAAAAACGAGAGCTAAACCTGAAGAGATGGACGGATTGCTGGACGAATCTCGAGAAGACGCTTGGCCGCGAGACGAGCTAGCATTTTCGACGAGTTCTAAGCTCAACAAGAGTAACGCCACAGATTTGGTACCCCGACCACAGACACAACCCGTGGGAGAAACAAATTCGCCGGTGCGTACTGCGCACTGCGCGCATTCTATCTTCTTGACAAATTGAAGTTGGGCTTTCTCTTAATTGGGCCAATTGATAAACCTTAAAGGATTTTTTATTATTCGGCCCCCGTCTTGTTTTGTTCTGGACCCCATGTGTATAACTCCTGTTTTAGTTCTTTTATTTATTTTACCATTTACAATTTAGATAAGGACTTATGCCTCTAAAGTTGTGCTACAATTATGTAGTTGAAGTACAAAATTTCCTTCTGAAAAAATTCGACAAAGTCTTATATAAATCGTTACATTATATATTAATTTATAAAGAAAACAAGTAATGTATGTTACAATTTACATTATTTGGAAAATATATTTTAACTGTCGACTTTGTATAGAGATAGTTACTCAGTATAAAATACACATCTTTAACATTACTGTTCTAAACAATATTTCTCCGCCCACTTAATGTTTAGTTTTAGCTATTATGGCTATTTTTATTGTTTGTTTGCCTAATGTGTGGTAGAAAATATTTTAAAATTTTGATATTTCTGAAAAATATTCAACAAACATAATATGGAGAATCCAATCATTCCAATATATTTTGGTAATATTTTTTAAAAGCCAAATTGAAAAAAAAAAAAAAAAGAAAGAAAAGAAAGAGAAAAGGGAAGGATATGTGTAAGTCCATAACTTGGAGTCAGTCATCGGCTAAGCCCATGGGCTTTAGCGAGTCTATCAAGTCCAATCATGCTTCCAAGATGTGCCTGTGCGGCTGCGCTATCGCTTTGCAAAATTCACAAGCGCTATCGCTCTGCATACATTACATATGCAGAGGAAAGCGTGGAGAAGAGAGATCAGAGAGAGTTCATTGGTAGAGAGACGGAGACAGCGAGAGAAGAATGGCGTTAGAGCAAACGCTCGTATCAACGAGAAACCTCGTCTTTTCGGTTTCGGTTCGAAGAAAATCTCCAAATAACATTCAAATTCCCTCTCTGTCCCCATCCCAAAATCCTCTAACTAAGCAAGCTTGGTTTATTAGTCACCGGCAGCCCTTGAAATTGAGATTGAGATGCTCAGTTGATTGCAAAGACCATCAGTACAGTAGTCAAGTGTCTTACCCAAAGCCGCCAGAGATTCCGTGGGACAAGGAACTCACTAACACCGTACACCTCATTGGCGTCGTTGGGACCCCCATTGAAACAAAGCACCTCCCCTCCGGTAAAGTTCTCGCCTGGACCCGTCTCGCCGTCAGAAAATCTGCCACACAAACTAGCTGGTATTTTGACTCATAAACTTCAGTATACACAATTTAAGTTAATTGTCTTGTTACTTATAACTTAGCTATTTTTGTTTGAAGCTGATGGGAATTTGATAAAGTTAAAGAAAAAAATGATAAAAATTTTATGAATAAATTGGGTATATTTTGTGAGGTTAAAATCATCAGTAACTTTGCAATTCTGAGAGTATTTTATTTATCCTTGTCTTCCAATTACTTAATAAACGGGAGTGCCAAGTTAATAGCATTGCCTTGGCGTAAACTTAGAGAGAGAGCGAGAGGTTCCTTTATACAGGTGGGAGGAGAAAATGGAGGAAAGGAGGCAACCGATTCATGACTTTGAACAACGCTATGTAGACTGGCTAGCATTTTGCTTTGTAGAAAGTCAGATTCTCCTGCTCGCTTTTTCTTTCTGATGCAACATTATTTGCTTCCTCATTTGATGACTAATTTAACATTTACTCACTTGTGCAATTGAACTGTTGCATGTATTTATTAGTTTGCTTCCTGTTCTGTGAAGATACATCTACTTGAATGCTTTTTCAGCAAGCCATACTGTTATCCGTTTGCTTCCTGTTCTGTGAAGATACATCTACTTGAATGCTTTATCAGTAAGCCATATTGCTATCCTCTTTCTGGAGTAATAATTTTAAACTTTTCTAGGATTAATTTGACCTTCTGGGATGAGCTGGCACATGTTGCATCTCAGCATGTAGAGAAAGGCCAACAAATATATATCTCTGGCCGGCTGGTTTCAGATGTGGTTGAAAGTGGTGATGGACAACAGCAGACATACTATAAGGTTTTGTTTATAGCATTTATTTCTTTCCTATTATTGTTAGTACTGGATTGTCTGAGTAGATTATGATGGTTCTGATTTTTTGCAGGTAGTTGTTCAGCAACTGAATTTTGTTGAGAGGAGCTCACCATCAATGTCCTCTTATGATAGTGAATCTAACTTTATGACTGCAGGCAAGTCATATCTTAACAAATGAATATAGTTTTGAAAAGATCAAAATGATTCTTAAACCAATTTCCTTTCAGGTAAAAAATACGCCAATAGTTCTGGAAATAACATGTGTTCTACTGAAGAGCTATGGCAAGCCTTTTTTGCTAGTCCAAATGAGTGGTGGGATAATAGGAAAAACAAGGTATTCTTTTTGGTTGCTTCATGAACTTGATATGTTTGTGTGTTCTTTATTTTCTATTGTGGTGTGGCTTATGCTTTTCAAATTTAGCTAGTGGCAGAGTTAGGTTTGAGTTTAGGTTAATTTTAAGATTAAATTTACCGATTAGAATGGTATTTGTGTTCCAAGATTCCTGGGTAGGATGTTTGCATTTGTTTTGGTTGTTTGTCTACTCATGCATGGAACTGTAAAACGTGGAGTGAAGAATAGATAATGTACGTACTGCGTTAGTCAGTTTCCATCCACATTGAGGTTATTGATCAACCTTTTGATTTATTAGAAATTTGGGTACCTGAATAGAATAAATGGTACTGGTTATGGATCAGTTTAGAATTAGCATGCCAATTACTATAATTCATAATCATAAATGAAACCAATCGAAGAGTACTAAAATGCTCTGATATTGTAGGTTTTCAAATGCATTATGTGCATTCTTGAAATTAGCTGTTAACCTGCAGCTTGTTCTTAAAATCTTTATTTGCGAATATTGATTGAATTTCTTTTTATTATTTACAGAAAAACCCAAAATATCCAGATTTCAAGCACAAGGATACTGGAGAAGCTTTGTGGGTAGAAGGCAGGTACAATCCAGGCTGGGTTAAATCCCAGCTGGCAATACTGGATACAAGGATGGGTTCACTTCATGATGAAGACTCCAGGACACATGTAGGTTTTATGTCTGCTGATGAATTGATGTCTTTCTGATAGCTCATAATTGCAAATTGCTCAACATTGTGCCATTGTTCCCAAGTAATTTTCTAGATCAGATTTTTTCATGGAATTATTTTCAATTTTGTCAACAGGTCTCTGTTTGTATAGTTTATAGTGTGACAATTACATGGTTTGCAAACCTTAACCTTATGTTTGACTCGCTATGAGTGATTTTTCTGGGTTTGTATGTTCGTTGTAGAAGTAACTAATGTTTCTTACTTTTTTTTCCAATTTCTTATTGGCTCTCCTCTTGTCTAACTTACATGGCCCAACACAATAATCTCTCTTATGCTTCCACTGCCTGAAATTCAATGGTTTTGATTAACTGGGGAATGACTGTAAGCCATCTGAAGTGATGGATCTGACAGAAATCATTGAAATTCTTAGCCTGAATTTGATGAGATCTGAACTGAATCTAATTCTTGCACTGGGACCCTAGTCTGGATTAGCAGGTCCATTCCCAAACGGTTACTTGATGGCCCACTTCAGCCTCAAGTATCAACATTAAAAGCTGGAATCGATCTGGCTTCACTTGCATTGCTGGATAAGGCTACTGCTTGAGAAATGCTGGAGACTGAATTTTACCCACATGCTTTATATCGTCTCAACAATCACCTGTAATCATTTCACTTTTATGGGTTATTAATCGGAATCAATTTATATTATACCGTTGTATATATCAAAATATATTTCTTCTTTGGGTTATTAATTGGAATCAATTTCCAGCATTTAGCTGTTCTTTTGTTATTTAATTTAGATTCTCACCCATTGATGAAACAAAGACACCATCTCTAACAATTGACTGATTTTTATCTCATTGAAATTGTGTAATAATTTATTATTATCTAGCTTAAATTTTTTGGTTGCTTTATAGATATCTGTGATGTCTGTAGAATATGCATATCACAACCTCCTTGTAAACGTGTAAGCAAATAAATCAAAAGAATACAAATACCGAATTTCATTCAGATGGTTTGTTATTACACAGCCCGTCAAACCAGTTCAGCTCTTACTGAATCATGCAATACTGCTTCAACTATGTTAATTTCCAAGGAATATATCAGATAAAGCATGCAGCGACGTAACTTTTCCCTCACTCAAAAGTCAAAATGATAGTTATAAAACACAGTTATTTGTTAGTATTATTATTTTTACCACAATAAGATAAGTTGTCATGGAAATGATCAATTAATAATGACATTTTGCACCAATTTTTTAGTAAATAATTTATAATCGATCATTGTGAGTAACAACTAATGAAGGGGCTTGGATTAGAGTTTGAACCCGCTCACACAGGTAGGAAAGAGATTAGGTGGCCGTTAGGGTAAATTAAAAAAAAAAACAGAATTGTATTATACATTCTAAAATTCAATTCCAAATGATGTAGCATTCATATATAATTCAGTGGGATAATATAATTAATTCACTCAAAATTTATGAAAAGTCATTAACTACTTAATGAATGGCACATCACATGCCGTATCATTAGAGATAAAATTTAAAACAATATTGCTATTGTTTCTTCATGAATAGCTAACAACTTTATAGTTATTATCGCATTTGTTATTTATGGTCTTCTAATAACTAAGGCTTTTTAGTTCCCAATATCATGGTCAAGCACTTCTTAGCTCAGTAGTTGACATCGTGTTACTTCATTCTTGAGATTAAATGTTCAAGTCTCCTTATATGGTCCGGAGGTATGCGTATTCTTTGGAGCAGTTTTCCTAACTAGATTTCATAGACTTTCAAGGAGTCTTATTTAGAGCAGTCTAGTCTGTGGATGAACTTTATCAAAGAAGGTCTCGGCAGAAAATTTATGAAACAATTAATCCAAAATTGTGACAACATATTTGTTAGTTTGCTAGCTACGGTTGAAAAGGCATTATAGAAAAAAGAAAATTATAGATGGAAGTGGAAAATTCTCAACGCATTTTGTTTTCAATTTTGTGGAGAAATTAGACGGTTGTCAGTTTCCGTACTAAAATCAATATATACCACCTATCTCTTTGATATTTTTATAATAGTCAATAACTCTCCTAACACCATAATTGTACAATATTATCTTTATTTTCAAATACATTTTTATTTTTATTTATTATTAATTAAAAAATCATATAAACGTAAACTAAAGTATTAAAAATAAAAAATTTAGGTTTTGGTGTGAATAAAAAAAGTAATAACAAGATATTTTCTTATACTTTTTGTTATTTTTAAACTTTTTTCTTAGCATAAGTATATATTTTATATTTATAAGATAATATATCAAATAAATGACTCATTTACTTATTGTTTCCCTTAAATTTTTTTATGCTAAGAAGGTTATTGGTTATTATAAAAATAGTACGAAATAAATGATGAATATTTATTTCAATAGGAGGAAACCAACAATCTCGTGAGAAATGATTTTATCCATTTGAGTTACTAAGACATTCATCCACCGTGCATTTATGTATTTATTTTGAAAACATTAACAAAAGTGCAGGGAGTGAAACTATATAAAAGATAACATTTTGCAATTTATTATATATTTATACTCTCCAATTAACAAATTGTATGTAAGTTCGCTAAAACAAAATTGGATATCCTTAGTAATTGAGGTAATATATTATTGATGCATGCCGCCTAAATAATTGAAAAAGGAAAAAAAAAATTGCATCCATGTACAGTTTGGATCTCGAGTATATATATATTATATATAATATATATGTTTTTTTTTTTTTTTTTTGACAATTCATACATTTTGATCAAGAGCTATCAGTAGGCTAACAAAAAGGCCGCCGTGAAAGGGAAACAAAATAAAATGAGTGAGCATTTCCGAAGTCCGAACATTCATGAGCTGTACATGTGCTTCTTTTCTTTTAATTCTCCGCATAGATCCATAAAAGTCTTGGAGAAACCGTAAAGGAATTTACATATCTGACTCGGTGGGTTTCATATTTCATTCATACACAGGCTAAGCCTTTGGCTTCTGATCCTCTCATGATTCTTAGTCTCTTGCAAGTGGTAATAAACATCCTGCAATTAATTAGAAAATGAAAATCGATAAGCTTGGTGAAAAACATATATATATATATATATATAATTAATTAAAATTAAAAAGAAAATAAAAAAATCAGGAGAAATAATTCAACTTGGTGAAAGAGAACACTTACCCCCACGGAACATCGCCAACGAGCATCCAATCACCATCTTTATCCTCGTATGTTGGGGCATAATCAGATCCATTGTAGCCTTCCCTCTCTGAGTATTTGCCTGATAATTAAAATTAAAAAAAAATAATAATAATAATTAACCAAAATAATCAGAATTTTCTACTACCCGCCTCCCGCTCAAAAAATTAATCATCACCAATTAGTATATGAAAACTATTCAATAAATTAATCAACATGACATATGATGAATATGAGGCTCACCAATTGTTAACTGGAACATATTTTCCAAGGCATTAAGCAGCTCCGGATAGCACGTGTAAACCTTGAGATCTATCTTTCTCAGATAAGGAGCTCCATCCATGCTTACTTTAACGTACATTCCCCGACATAATTCACTCTCACTTGTCTTTGCTTGTACTTGCAACGTGTTCTTGCGATATGATCGAATCGGAGGCCAACCCACCACTTGTACCCTGTCATATAATTATCATATGTTTAAAAAGTTAATTACACATAAAATTGAAACCCAGAAACTAATTAATTTCTTTCTTGACTGGCAAGGTAAAAGATCAGTTACTTACTTGGCAGGAGGGGCACTGTCCCTTTCATCATCGTTTCCAGCATTGGACGCACAAGAATTGCTCTTAGACTCCTGAGAAATCTCAGATGAAGCTCGCTTATTATTTTTGGGTCTAACACTAGGCTTGTCGCTTCCGGGCAACCCTAATCGCAGCTCAGTTGCCCTCAAATGGTCACTCTCGAAACTTAACAACCTCTCCATTGCTACACTAACAAATTCGCTGAAACTTTTTTTTTTCTTCTTAATTTTCTGTTATGGATTATGATGTATATACTTTAATTTTGTATACTCAATCAAATTTTGAATGAGATTGGAAACTGTTAATTGATGAGAAAGATGTGATGCATGCACAGAGAGTTTTATAGGGGATGATCAGTGACAGTGAGGGACGTTATCTAGGTCACTTAGTCTCACCGTGCATAAATTTCATCCACACAAGAATCAACCCCACACGCCTTCTCATTCACGCGTCCCGACTAAGCTAGAGTTTGCATCTAGACCTACAGCACGTGGACAGATAGCGCGTGGGGGGAGTCGTACGTTTATGGGACAGAACAGATATGGCTGCCTGTCATACGAGGAGCACCGTGTAGTTTGGTGCTGTTGGTGAAGGAGACAAAGGAGGGACAGGCACGGCCGACGGTATTCACAACTGTGGGCCAGGAATGGATGGCTGAGATCAAATTTATGTGTGGTGGATTTTGCGGGTAAATCTCGAGCGTTGGATTGACGAGGATAAGGACAGCCCATGTGACTTACGGATTCCACGTGGATGTCTTTCATTGGCGAGACATGGCCATGTGGGTAGAGAGATTGGTAGGAATTTTTTTTTAAAATAAATCGATTAGCTTACTGATGCATGATGCATATGACATGTGAAAGGTCAGATGCATGGTCGCCTGATGTTCTCTTTTTTATTTTTACGATTTATGGACTGAATTAGTCATTTGGGAGTTGACCATCGTAAAAAATAAAGAAGGAAACGAAACAAACAGATAGCAAGGTCCAACAACCAGCGAAGTTAGATTTAATCAAATTAGTCAAATTTTCAACGGGGAAAAAAAGAAAATGGGAACTGGCTACTAGCTTATACGTCCTTTCATTATATTGTATTAAAAAAAAATTCAATCAATAAGCGCATAGATCAACTGACATGTGATTTATTCTAACTTAACTAAAATTCTCGATTCAAGACTTGGGAATACAGATGCGTTAAATACTTATTAGGAGAATTTTATCGCCCTAATTGTCCTGCCCAGCTCAAATCTGAATTAGTTAAGAACCCATATGGTCTTCAGATATCAAATGATTTAATACAAAAAAAAGTATAATCATTATATTAAATACTAAACACAGCCCATTTATTGAATCATTACTAACGTTAGATTCATTTGTTGTTACGTAAATGCATTGGAAGGGAATTCATATAGAGAGAAAAGCATGGTAGAATTACTTGGAATGCATCTGCTTACAATTTCCTAAGAGTAGTTTGTCACAACATTTAATGCTAACATGCATAAGAAGCTCCATGAAACCATTATTTATGTTAAAAAATTTGATTAGTTTAATCTTATAAAATGTGTAACCGTCGTTGCTAAAAGTATGTGCCCATTGATCTGGTCCGCAGAATTTTGATGCACAATTAGAATCTCAGATGATATAATTATTAATTATTGCTGATATGATTTGTTTGGGAGAAATACGTCGACGAGACCAGGCATGGTGAGCAGATATCTGATGGCAGAGTTCTGCGAACCGGTATGTCCCGTAAAAGCCTGGTGCGCGGGGGAACAGGAGCAGAAATATCCTGCTCATCCACGAGCACGTCATCCGCGAGGCCAATTTCCTGTAAGAGGCATAAGGCCATTCCGGCTCGAGGTCGAGAGGCGAGGAGACCCGGTCGACGGCAGTTGGCAAGACAGGCTCCCCAGCCCGAGAATCTAGGCACGACGGCCACGCTTTCCCCAGAACCGTGGCGTAACACGCAAGATCTCAGAGAACCACGACAGCCACGCTTTCCCCAGAACTGTGGCGTAACACGCAAGATCCCGCGTTTGCCCATAACGCAGCAGTCAGAGTCCCATACTGTCTCGAAAAAAGCGGAAGACTGGGATTCAGGGGAAGCCTATAAAAAGGTAGCCAACGAAGGTAAAAGGGTTAGCATTTTTGAGATTAAAAAAAGAAATTCAAAAGAAGAGAAAACCACGAGAAAAGCCAGAAGATCTGGGGCGAGCGTTCCCTGAACCTTCATATCTGACTTGAGCGTCGGAGGGTTTGCGCCGGGAAAACAACCGGCGTACTCTGACTTGTCTGTGTGCGCAGGAACCTCCGGAGAAGAAGCCTCACGAGAAGACCTCCTGGTCGTGAAGAAGTTGATCGGGCAAGAATCCTGGTCGTAGAACGAGGAGAACCGGAATCCCGCATCAACATTTTGGCGCCGTCTGTGGGGAAGTGAGCAAAAAGCTTCTGTTGATAGCAAGGAGAGGGGTGAAGCAAGTGAAAAGCGATGGAGACAGGAGGAAGTAGTGCACAAGGGGGGGATAGGAGGCTTAACGATTCCGTGACGTTGAGGGAGATAGTCAGTGAGGCACGGGAAAAAGTCATGTTCGACCGGATGGAACGGATGGAAAAGCAGATGGAAACCCTGACAACCATTCTGCATGAGCTGCGGAGCGAGCGAGGGGTAACCCAAGAGGGAAGGGTGAGAGGCAGTGAAGTGGCACCAGGTCCGGATAGTGCGGGGAGAAGTTAAACCACCGGGAGATTTGGTGGTGAGAGGGGTAACGTACCTCTGCGGGGAGAATTTCATAGAGAACGAGAGCAGTCCCCGGCAAGACAGACCGGTGATGAGGACGACGGGGTGGTGAATGCAGAGGAAACAGAGTTGAGGCAACACGTGCATGATGTAGAGCAAGAGCGAGATCAAGTTGCAGCACATGACCCTGGTCGTGCAGTGCAGCTAGAGGAGGAAGTGCGCAGACTAGCGCAGATAATTGACGACATGCAAGGAAAGAACAGAGCCCCTGGTTGGAGGATAATGCTGGACGGAGAATCACCGCTCGCAGCAGAGATCATGAGGGCAGTTATTCCGAGAGATTTCCGCCTCCCAGACCTCAGATACTCGGGAAGAACTGACCCGCTGATGCACATAGAGAGCTTCAACGACATAACCGGGGTGCAAGGATTATCTCAATCCCAAAGGTGCAGGGTGTTCCCACTCTCCCTTGAGGGACGTGCACGAGAATGGTACAGGAAACTTCCTCGGGGCAGCATTAAAACCTTCGAGCAGATGTGCCAGGAATTCGCGGAGCAGTTTAGTGGGGCAATGGCACCGGAAGATGACATGATGGAGCTGATGAAACAGGGGGAGCAAGAAACCCTTCGGGAATTCATCAAGAGGTTTCATCGGGCTGTCCTCGACTTGGGGGCCTTCAAGCACCCTCAGGCATTAAGGGGATTGAAGGAAGGGGTGAAGATAGAAAGGCTGTGGTACAATTTGAGAAGCCCAGCGATTCAAACGTATGCAGCCGCATACGAACAGGCTAAGAGAGACATCGAGATTGAAGAGGAGAAGGCTGCACGGATTAGGACAGACCAGTTAGAAGGGTTGGGGAGGAAAGAGAAGAAAGCATTACCGGGGAATGGGCCGATCAGGAGGAGGGACCACCAGGCCTCCGGTGGTGGAGCAGGGGGTCGGGTAACTGCTTACCAGCCTCATCAGAGGCCACCACAGTATCAGCGCAGCAGGGCGGAACCTCCTCGTTCCCCAACTAGGGAGCCTTGGAGAAGGCATGAGTCGGCATCTGGTGGTATTCCCCACGATAGCAGAGCGAGCAGACCAGAAGTACTTCCACCGCCCCCAACTCAGAGCGGGGCAAACAAAGAAAGAGCAGTGCACCTGATCGACCAGAACCCGGACTATGGGCGGTACACTTCCTTGAAGATGTCCCTGGATGAAGTGTACGAGGCCATAAAGGATCGAGGGCTGCTGCACCTCCCTACACCAATAACAAAGCAACCCAACAGGAGGGATAGAGGACGTTATTGTAAGTTCCATGGCACTCATGGCCATACCACGGCAGAGTGTAGAGATCTCAAGACCCAGGTCGAAGATTTGGTGAGAAATCGGTACCTGGACGAGTTTATAGATGGGACCTTCCCGATGGTGGCCACAACAGGTGAAGGGGAGCAGAATGGTAGAAACTTGAGGCGCGAGCAGCCCGCAGTAAGGATGATAGCTGGGGGCCCAACATTGGCCGGAGATTCCAACCGATCGAGAAAAAATTATGCTAGGTACGCCATGACAAGTAAAGAGGTACTCTTCAGCACCCCAGCAGCCAAACGAGCAAGGGTCAGGCAAGTGCCGATCATGTGGACGGATGAGGATGAGGAAGGGATTCTATACCCCCACGAGGATGCTTTAGTCATCAAGGCTACTGTCGCTAGCAAGAAGTTTGATCGGATACTGATTGATACGGGGAGCTCAGTTGATGTGTTATTTAAGTCAACCCTGGAAGAGATGGGAATAGCCGACCGGAAGTTGGAATACACCAATACCTCATTGAAGGGATTCGGAGGAGGGAAGCTGGTCCCTCTGGGCGTGGTCGAGCTGCCTATCACAATTGGGAGCTCCCCGACCGAAAGAACAATGATACTGGACTTTGTCGTAGTGGATGAAGAAAGTCCTTACCAGATGATCCTAGGTCGGCCGTTTTTAAGGATGAGCAAAGCGGTGTTGTCCAACCATTATCTGGCTCTGAAGTACCGGGTGAACGGGGTAGTAGGAGTGGTACGAGGAGACCAGAGGATCGCAAGAAGCTGCTACTCCTCGGCAACAAGGGAAGCACTGCAGATAACATCCCTCGATACCCGAGTGGAAAACAAGAAGGGCAGACAAGAACCTGTAGAGGATCTGGAAACAGTAAGCCTGGGACCAGAGAACCCGGGAAAGACGATCAGAATCGGGTCGAGACTTAAGGGAGAGCAAAAGCAGGAGTTGGTGAAATGCTTACAGGCTCACGCTGATGTATTTGCTTGGACACATGAAGACATGCCAGGGATTGACTCTGAGGTAGCATGTCATAAGCTGGCAATAAAGAAAGGTGCCCGGGCAGTAAGGCAGAAGAGGAGGTGCTTCAACCAGGAGAGGTATGAGGCTATAAATGGCGAGGTGGAGAAGCTCTTGAGAGCAGGGTTCATTCGGGAAGTCAGTTACCCTGAGTGGATATCGAATGTGGTGCTGGTAAAGAAGGCAAACGGCAAGTGGAGGATGTGTGTGGATTTCGCAGACCTCAATAAGGCGTGCCCAAAAGACAGCTTCCCTTTAATAAAGATCGATCAGCTAGTAGATTCAACGGCTGGACATGGTCTGCTTAGCTTCATGGACGCGTTCTCGGGATACAACTAGATCCCCATGTACGAGCAGGATAAGGAGAGCACGGCTTTCATCACTAACCAAGGTTTGTTCTGTTACAGGGTAATGCCGTTCGGTCTCAAAAATGCTGGGGCCACCTATCAAAGGCTGGTGAACAAAGTCTTTAAGCCGTTGATTGGGAAAACCATGGAGGTGTACGTGGATGACATGGTCACCAAGTCCAAGATCCCGAAGGAACATGTCAGACACCTCGAGGAGACATTCGAGCTTTTGAGGAAGTATAAGATGAAGCTCAACCCGGAGAAGTGTGCTTTTGGGGTCGAGTCGGGGAAATTCCTTGGGTTCATGGTGAGCCATAGGGGGATTGAAACAAATCTCGAGAAAATCCAGGCGATTGTGTAAATGACGTCTCCTCGTAACCTGAAGGAGATACAAAGCCTCACGGGGAGGTTGGTGGCGTTGAGTAGATTCATATCCAAGGCTACAGATAAGTGTCAGTCATTCTTTCAAGTGATAAGGAGGGGAAAGAAAACAGAATGGACCCCAGAATGCGAGAAAGCCTTCCGGAACTTGAAGCAATAATTGCAGCAAGCTCCGCTGCTGTCCACGCCAAGGGATGGGGACAAGTTATATCTGTATTTGGCGATATCGGATCGGGCCGCCAGTTCTGTTCTGCTGAGAGAGGAAGAAGGAGTTCAGTATCCGATATACTACACCAGCAAGGCCCTGCTCGACGCTGAGACCAGATACCCGCCGTTGGAGAAATGGGCACTTGACCTTGTGGTTGCTGCTCGGAAGTTGAGGCCATATTTTCAAGCATTCCCGGTCTCGGTAATAACAAACCAGCCATTGCGTCAGACTCTGCACAAGCCAGATGCCTTTGGTCGGCTCGTCAAGTGGGCTGTAGAGCTGAGCGAGTTCGACATATACTATAAACCCCGCGCAGCGATAAAAGCCCAGGCAATGGCCGATTTCATAGCTGAATTCACAGAGCCCGAAGTATGCTTAGATCAACAAGATGCGGTTATAGGCAATGACGAAACTCAAGTATGACAGGTATCTGTGGATGGGTCATCAGGGGAGCGGGGTTCAGGAGCAGGGATTGTCTTGGAAGGCCCCGAGGGGGAGGAGATCTCTTATGCTATAAAGTTGGAATTTGCAGCTACGAATAACCAGGCAGAGTATGAAGCCTTGATAGCAGGTCTGGAATTGGCTAAGGCCGTGAAAGCAGACAGAGTTAAGATCAGAACTGATTCCCAGTTGGTTGCGAATCATGTCAGTGAAAGATTCCAACCAAGGGAGGAGAAGATAGAGCAGTACGTGAAGATAGTCAGGCAGATGATGGGGAAGTTCGAAACCGTGGAGGTGATACAAATCCCCAGGGAGCAGAATAGTCGAGCAGACATTTTGGCTAGGATGGTAGCAGTAGCCGACCCAAAAATGCCCAAGTCGGTCCCTCTGGAGGTGAAGTCCAGCCCGAGTATCGATCAGAATTTGGGGGTGTTACATATAGAACAAAAACGCTCGTGGAGGGACCCGATAGTTTCATACCTTAGAGACGGGGTATTACTACCAGGTAAGCTGCAAGCTCGCAAGATTAGAGCTCAGGCCTCGAGATACACGATGATTGATGGGGTACTGTATCGGCGAGGATATACACTACCGTTCCTTCGGTGTCTGGATGAGGACGACGCGGATTACGTACTGAGAGAAGTACATGAAGGAATTTGCGGAAATCATTCTGGCGGGAGATCCCTGGCCCACAAGGTTCTAAGGCAAGGATATTTCTGGCCGACAATGCACCAGGATGCCCAAGAAAAGACCAGGAGTTGTGTAAGCTGCCAGAGTTTTACAAATTTCTCTAACCAACCGCCAGAGAAGCTCACCTCCATGACCTCCCCCTGGCCATTTGCTCAATGGGGAATTGATCTGATCGGCCCATTGCCAAAGGCACGAGGAGCTGCAACACATGCAATAGTTGCTATAGATTACTTCACGAAGTGGGTAGAGGTAGAAACCCTTAGCAGGATCACAGAGAAGAAAACAACAGACTTCGTGTGGAGAAACCTGGTCTGTCGATACGGGATCCCTTATGCGTTGGTAACGGATAATGGCAGGCAGTTCGATAATCACAGCTTCAGGGAGTTCTGCCAGAACCTCGGGATAGAGCTGAAGTATTGCTCGCCTGCTCACCCTCAATCGAATGGACAAGTAGAAGCAGCCAACAAGACCATCAAGAGACTTTTGAAAATCAGGCTTGGAGCAAAAAAGGGTGCGTGGGTTGACGAGCTGTCAGGTGTGCTATGGGCATACAGAACAACCCACAAAACCGCAACTGGGGAGACACCGTTCGCTTTAGCTTTCGGACATGAAGCGGTCGTGCCGGCTGAGATAGGGACGACCACACACCGGACAGGTCATTTCAATGAGCAGGAGAACGACGAGCAGATGTGTTTGAATCTTGATCTGCTAACGGAAATGAGGGAGCAAGCAGCCGAGCGATCAGTCATTTACCAACAGAGGGTTGCTCGATATTATAACCAGAAGGTGAACATACGGCAATTCGGGGTCGGAGACTGGGTACTGAGAAGAGTGAATCAGAGCACCAAAGATTCGACTCAAGGAGTGCTGGGACCGAATTGGGAAGGGCCATACAGAGTCAAGCAGATAGCGGGACCCGGAGCCTACAAGCTGGTTCGCACGGACGGCCACGAGGTGAAACGCCCATGGAACGCAGCACACCTCCGAAAATACTTCCAGTGAGATTTGTTGACATTTGAAAGCTGTTTTTGCTCAAGTTCATTGTCGTTTATCTTTCACGCTTTATGTCCAAACAATTTCATATAAGCCGAATCCGGCCATTAATAGAACGTCGAGGAATTTCTTTCGCTTGAAACCGAGGAAATTATCCAAGGCATGCAAAGGCTCATCAAGTCTCAAAGCCTGTCTTATGGCGAGACAGAAGCCAAGCATGCCAGGATCTGCTCGGCCACGAGAAGGCGAGCAGAATCCCAATCCTCGAAGAATCCAAGGCATGCAAAGGCTCATCAAGTCTCAAAGCCTGTCTTATGGCGAGACAGAAGCCAAGCATGCCAGGATTTGCTCGGCCACGAGAAGGCGAGCAGAATCCCAATCCTCGAAGAATCCAAGGCATGCAAAGGCTCATCAAGTCTCAAAGCCTGTCTTATGGCGAGACATAAGCCGAGCATGCCAGGATCTGCTCGGCCACGAGAAGGCGAGCAGAATCCCAATCCTCGAAGAATCCAAGGCATGCAAAGGCTCATCAAGTCTCAAAGCCTGTCTTATGGCGAGACATAAGCCGAGCATGCCAGGATCTGCTCGGCCACGAGAAGGCGAGCAGAATCCCAATCCTCGAAGAATCCAAGGCGTGCAAAGGCTCATCAAGTCTCAAAGCCTGTCTTATGGCGAGACAGAAGCCAAGCATGCCAGGATCTGCTCGGCCACGAGAAGGCGAGCAGAATCCCAATCCTCGAAGAATCCAAGGCATGCAAAGGCTCATCAAGTCTCAAAGCCTGTCTTATGGCGAGACTGAAGCCAAGCATGCCAGGATCTGCTCGGCCACAAGAAGGCGAGCAGAATCCCAATCCTCGAAGAATCCAAGGCATGCAAAGGCTCATCAAGTCTCAAAGCCTGTCTTATGGCGAGACAGAAGCCAAGCATGCCAGGATCTGCTCGGCCACGAGAAGGCGAGCAGAATCTCAATCCTCGAAGAATCCAAGGCATGCAAAGGCTCATCAAGTCTCAAAGCCTGTCTTATGGCGAGACAGAAGCCAAGCATGCCAGGATCTGCTCGGCCACGAGAAGGCGAGCAGAATCCCAATCCTCGAAGAATCCAAGGCATGCAAAGGCTCATCAAGTCTCAAAGCCTGTCTTATGGCGAGACAGAAGCCAAGCATGCCAGGATCTGCTCGGCCACGAGAAGGCGAGCAGAATCCCAATCCTCGAAGAATCCAAGGCATGCAAAGGCTCATCAAGTCTCAAAGCCTGTCTTATGGCGAGACAGAAGCCAAGCATGCCAGGATCTGCTCGGCCACGAGAAGGCGAGCAGAATCCCAATCCTCGAAGAATCCAAGGCATGCAAAGGCTCATCAAGTCTCAAAGCCTGTGTTATGGCGAGACATAAGCCGAGCATGCCAGGATCTGCTCGGCCACGAGAAGGCGAGCAGAATCCCAATCCTCGAAGAATCCAAGGCGTGCAAAGGCTCATCAAGTCTCAAAGCCTGTCTTATGGCGAGACAGAAGCCAAGCATGCCAGGATCTGCTCGGCCACGAGAAGGCGAGCAGAATCCCAATCCTCGAAGAATCCAAGGCATGCAAAGGCTCATCAAGTCTCAAAGCCTGTCTTATGGCGAGACATAAGCCGAGCATGCCAGGATCTGCTCGGCCACGAGAAGGCGAGCAGAATCCCAATCCTCGAAGAATCCAAGGCATGCAAAGGCTCATCAAGTCTCAAAGCCTGTCTTATGGCGAGACATAAGCCCAGCATGCCAGGATCTGCTCGGCCACGAGAAGGCGAGCAGAATCCCAATCCTCGAAGAATCCAAGGCGTGCAAAGGCTCATCAAGTCTCAAAGCCTGTCTTATGGCGAGACAGAAGCCAAGCATGCCAGGATCTGCTAGGCCACGAGAAGGCGAGCAGAATCCCAATCCTCGAAGAATCCAAGGCGTGCAAAGGCTCATCAAGTCTCAAAGCCTGTCTTATGGCGAGACAGAAGCCAAGCATGCCAGGATCTGCTCGGCCACGAGAAGGCGAGCAGAATCCCAATCCTCGAAGAATCCAAGGCATGCAAAGACTCATCAAGTCTCAAAGCCTGTCTTATGGCGAGACAGAAGCCAAGCATGCCAGGATCTGCTCGGCCACGAGAAGGCTAGCAGAATCCCAATCCTCGAAGAATCCAAGGCGTGCAAAGGCTCATCAAGTCTCAAAGCCTGTCATATGGCGAGACAGAAGCCAAGCATGCCAGGATCTGCTCGGCCACGAGAAGGCGAGCAGAATCCCAATCCTCGAAGAATCCATGGCATGCAAAGGCTCATCAAGTCTCAAAGCCTGTCTTATGGCGAGACTGAAGCCAAGCATGCCAGGATCTGCTCGGCCACAAGAAGGCGAGCAGAATCCCAATCCTCGAAGAATCCAAGGCATGCAAAGGCTCATCAAGTCTCAAAGCATGTCTTATGGCGAGACAGAAGCCAAGCATGCCAGGATCTGCTCGGCCACGAGAAGGCGAGCAGAATCTCAATCCTCGAAGAATTCAAGGCATGCAAAGGCTCATCAAGTCTCAAAGCCTGTGTTATGGCGAGACATAAGCCGAGCATGCCAGGATCTGCTCGGCCACGAGAAGGCGAGCAGAATCCCAATCCTCGAAGAATCCAAGGCGTGCAAAGGCTCATCAAGTCTCAAAGCCTGTCTTATGGCGAGACAGAAGCCAAGCATGCCAGGATCTGCTCGGCCACGAGAAGGCGAGCAAAATCCCAATCCTCGAAGAATCAAAGGCATTTAAAGGCTCATCAAAGTCTTAAAGCCTGTCTTATGGCGAGACAGAAGCCAAGCATGCCAGGATCTGCTCGGCCACGAGAAGGCGAGCAGCATCCCAATCCTTGAAGAATCAAAGGCATCCAAAGGCTCGACAAAGTCTCAAAGCCTGTCTTATGGCGAGACAGAAGCCAAGCATGCCAGGATCTGCTCGGCCACGAGAAGGCGAGCAGAATCCCAATCCTCGAAGAATCCAAGGCATGCAAAGGCTCATCAAGTCTCAAAGCCTGTCTTATGGCGAGACAGAAGCCGAGCATGCCAGGATCTGCTCGGCCACGAGAAGGCGAGCAGAATCCCAATCCTCGAAGAATCCAAGGCATGCAAAGGCTCATCAAGTCTCAAAGCCTGTCTTATGGCGAGACAGAAGCCGAGCACGCCACGATTTGCTCGGCCACGAGAAGGCGAGCAGAATCCCAATCCTCGAAGAATCCAAGGCATGCAAAGGCTCATCAAGTCTCAAAGCCTGTGTTATGGCGAGACATAAGCCGAGCATGCCAGGATCTGCTCGGCCACGAGAAGGCGAGCAGAATCCCAATCCTCGAAGAATCCAAGGCGTGCAAAGGCTCATCAAGTCTCAAAGCCTGTCTTATGGCGAGACAGAAGCCAAGCATGCCAGGATCTGCTCGGCCACGAGAAGGCGAGCAGAATCCCAATCCTCGAAGAATCCGAGGCATGCAAAGGCTCATCAAGTCTCAAAGCATGTCTTATGGCGAGACATAAGCCGAGCATGCCAGGATCTGCTCGGCCACGAGAAGGCCAGCAGAATCCCAAGCTTTGAAGAAATTATCCAAGGCACGCGAAGGCTCGACAAAGTCTCAAAGCCTGTTTTAGGACGAGGCAGAAGCCAAGCGTGCCAGGATCTCCTCGACCGCACGAAGGCGAGCCGAATCCCAGGCATTAAAGAATCCCCAAAGGCATGTGGCAAAACCATGAGCCAAGCCAGAACCTGCTCGTCCAGACAAAGACAAGCAGATTCTCAACCGAAAATTAATTCGCACTTACAACACAAGAAAGTAATCAAAAACCATTTTTATTAATTTGTTAATAACTAACAGAGGGGATAATCTTCATGAAGATTGTTCATTACAATACAAGAGATATATCAAGAAGATGGTGGATCGGTAAGCCCGGCAGCATCGGTTGGCTGGACCTCCACGGGTGCAGGAGGGGCATCACCAGTTGCGTCCGGGGGGGTGCTCGCCTCGCCAACATCAGCAGGGACTGCACGAGGAGGAGAATCTTTCTCCTCGACCACGATCGGCTTTACCCCATCGGCATCTTCCTTGGCCGCCTCCTCGTCCATATGTTGAGCAACACCAGCTGCAAGGTCGTCCATCTTCAGATCAGGGTGTTGCTTCCCAAGGACGGCCATGATGCAACGATAGGAATGCCGAAGTCCCTGGTTGTACTGGTGGTCAGCCTCCCTCTCCAAGTTCTCGACCTGAGCTCGGTGGGAGTCGCGGAGGGATTCGAGCTGAGCCTCGTACGTAGTCTTCTGCCTTTGCAGATCCTCCTTGACCTTGGTAAGCTCCTCCTCGAGGGAAATGGCTTTGGCTTGAGCAAGTGATTCTTGCTCTATCAGCTTCAGATTCTCGAGATTCAGCTCCCCTGCTTTCTTCTCGGCAACGTCAGCTCTGGTCGTCGCCGATTGAATATCCTCCTTCATCTTCCGGTCGTAGCGGCCAACCTTAGCCTTGTAATAGGTAGTCATGCAGCTAAGGTGGAAAGCGCTATGCTGCATGGCCCCCACCAGCTCACCCAAGGTGCGGCCATCAAAGTCCTCCAAATCCTTCTTGCTCACGAGTTTAGTTAACTCATTGAGATACGGGACCAGGTGTTCTGCTCGGCTGTCAGGTAAGCGAGATCGAGGCCCGACAGGAGGAGAAGAGGAAGCAGGACCTGTGGCTGCTCCACTAGCTTCCCCGACTTTTACAGGAGCAGGAGGTAAAATCTTCAAGGGTGGGACCTGCTGCATGATGTTGGCCCGCTTCGCGGCAGGGGCATCCTTACTCTGGTCCCTCTTCGTGGTTGGGAGTCGGGAACGTTTTCGGGTCAGAGCCCCGATCACAGCGTCCTCCATCCTATAGCCAGGAAGTATCAAGCGGGACTCGAGCAAGTTGTATGTAGTTAACAGTTCTCGGCTCGAGCAGGAATTGGCTAGTACAGCCTCGACCCGTTTGAGCTGGTCAAGTTCGAGCGGGAAGTGGACACCCCAAGAAACTACAACACAAACAGACACTTGGTTAGAGACAAGCCAATAAAGCAAGAACAATTATGGATGCAAGACATCTAGAGCGAGCAGGCAACTTGGGACCGTGAAACGGGGTGGGACGCGACAATCCTTCCCGTCTATTTGTGCAACTTGACCCCAAGGACCCCCAGCAAAAAAGAATTTCCTCTTCCAAGCCCCACCACCACCGGTCGGAAGATCGGTTATGGGTTTCCGGCTCTTGGTGCTAGATTGGAAGTAGTACCAGCCGACATCTTTGGGGCTGCTCTTTAGCTGGTACAGGTGCTTCACCTCATCAACCGTGGGCTCGCTTTGGCAACATCTGTCCCACAAGATGAACAGACCAGAGAGCACTCTCCACCCGTTGGGATTCAGCTGACCAGGAGCTAGATTTAGCCCGTTAAGTATCCGGGCAAAGTAGGGTTGCAAGGGACACCTCAGCCCGTACTTAAAGCTCTCTAGAAATAGGGTAACGTATCCCCTAGGAGGCCGGCTGGGAGCATCCTTCTTTCCTGAGACCTTGAGAGGTATCTCACCAGGAATGCTATACCTAAGCCGGAGGTCATTGAGCTCATCAAACAAGGTCGTGCACGTCATGTAATCAATGGCATAATCGCGCGACAAGGCTCTGCCTCCTACTGTACCCCGCTCTTCTGGTCGTGATGTTCCAGATGGAGACACCTCACCAGAGTCACTTTCCCCACTCTCACTTAAGGTGTCCTCAGAGCCAGAAGGTCCCTCCTCGCCATTGCTTCCGCTCGTGGAAGTTGTTTGGGGGGACATCCTCCTAGCACTAGTCCCGACACTAAATCTGATGGGTTCTAAGGGGATCCCGGGGTCAAAAGCAGGATCAGTGAGCAGACCGGGCAGGAAACTTAGTTCGTCGTCATCAATCTCAACGACTTTCTCCTTACCCTTCGACATTCCCTAAGCTCTAACCACACTACCGCCAACTACTACCCAAACAGAAGAGAAGAGAAATTATCTATAACTATCTGAGACCAAGGAGATAGAAGAAATACCTGAAGTAATGGTTCAGTCGGCGAAAGTCAGAGATGGAGGCCTTTTATGCCGGAACTTCTTTGCCAGAGAGACAGAGACGGAGACGGAGTGAATGATGAATATGCCGTTCGAGAGGATTTGGTTTTCCTAATGAGGACGGACTCTTGGGTTGGCAGCATTTAATGGCACCGAATCCCGAGGGTCTCATAACCGTCGGTTTGAAATTCAAATGGAGGGGGGGATCTCCGCCACGTCACCTCGTCCGCAATTAAATGCGACATGACTCTTGGCAGCCTTTTCCAATCCCACGCGAGCGAGTACTAACGAGTTTCTACTGCTGGTCCACTACATTACCCAACACCAGAAACTGGGGGACCGGTGTTTGGGAGAAATATGTCGACGAGACCAGGCATGGTGAGCAGATATCTGATGGCAGAGTTCTGCGAACCGGTATGTCCCGTAAAAGCCTGGTGCGCGGGGGAACAGGAGCAGAAATATCCTGCTCATCCACAAGCACGTCATCCGCGAGGCCAATTTCCTGTAAGAGGCATAAGGCCATTCCGGCTCGAGGTCGAGAGGCGAGGAGACCCGGTCGACGGCAGTTGGCAAGACAGGCTCCCCAGCCCGAGAATCTAGGCACGACGGCCACGCTTTCCCCAGAACCGTGGCGTAACACGCAAGATCTCAGAGAACCACGACAGCCACGCTTTCCCCAGAACTGTGGCGTAACACGCAAGATCCCGCGTTTGCCCATAACGCAGCAGTCAGAGTCCCATACCGTCTCGAAAAAAGCGGAAGACTGGGATTCAGGGGAAGCCTATAAAAAGGTAGCCAACGAAGGTAAAAGGGTCAGCATTTTTGAGATTAAAAAAAGAAATTCAAAAGAAGAGAAAACCACGAGAAAAGCCAGAAGATCTGGGGCGAGCGTTCCCTGAACCTTCATATCTGACTTGAGCGTCGGAGGGTTTGCGCCGGGAAAACAACCGGCGTACTCTGACTTGTCTGTGTGCGCAGGAACCTCCGGAGAAGAAGCCTCACGAGAAGACCTCCTGGTCGTGAAGAAGTTGATCGGGCAAGAATCCTGGTCGTAGAACGAGGAGAACCGGAATCCCGCATCAACATGATTAATGCAGAGAGCTTCAACCGACTGAAAAGGAAGGGAATAATCTGCACAAATGATGACAGGCTTTCATATTAAATTCATAAATATGCACGCGATATATGATGCAATGTGATTGTTACACATATAAGATTTTCCGCCACAAACAATTGCGATCTTGGCCTTGACAAGCCTCATTTCACTTGATATCGCTGGTCGGCAAGTATTCAGTTAACAAGATTTGCTACCAGCTAATTAATATGCAGCTGAAGCTAATACAGAATGTAAGAATGTGACACTCAAATGATGGTGTAGACAAGGAGTGGAACTGGCTAGCTACTTTTCAAGACTTCCAAAATTATTTAACAAGTTTGTTTGACCATTTCTTAGGAAATAATTCTCAGCGTATCATACAATTATATATTTGATATTCGCATATACAGTAACTGAGATGAAGATATGAAGATCTTTAGTGGTGCATGTATAATATGTATGTGCAGTTGATTACAAAGTGTACAGAATATATAACATGCATGCATAAAAAAATATTCAAGTACTATGATCATTAACATTGAAAATTTGCGCGACCACTAATACACCTTATTGTTCATGTGAAGTGACGAGTTTACGGATTTTGTAAGGGCTTTGTCAAGTTAATTATGGACAGATTTGCTGCAACTACTTATAGGTGCCGAATTTTAATTATCTTTTAAGTTTGGGGTTTAGGGAATTAGCGAAGGAATAAGATCAAGGGCGATTGATTTGGCATGAAAATCTCAAGACAAGAATCCAGTGATCGGCTGATGAAAATTCCAATAATAAGATAGCATGCATGCAGTTTCAAGGACTCACTGTTACGTACCCTTCACCCAAAGGCAAAAGGAACAAATACTTTAATCAACTTCGGCCAGGAAAAAAAAAAGAAAACGAAAAATTTAATAACAACAACAAAAAGGGCAAAAATAATTAAAAAAAGGGAAAAGCAAGTCCTTTAGAGAGATTAATGGGGTAGCTTTGTTAGCCTGTGCTTGTGCACTTCGACCCAGCAAGAGTTAGGTCTTTGTTCATCAGAAACCAAAAACATAACCATATCCACACACCCTAAACACATGAAAATACAACTCATGCATGCATGATGCTCGCAAAAAAAGGATCGCAATGGACAAATTAAGGTGTCGCATTTGAGACAAAGACACCCTTCTTCTAGTAAAATTGCTGCCTGAGCAATCTTGATTCTGTGAACACAACTCACTTATCTTGTAAGGACCACAGCATAAGGGTCCCCCATTTTTCCCAACTAAATATTTAGTTCTGGGCATTGATTTCTTTAGTGTCATTCGCCAATTTATTTAGACCCCACTCCATAATGGTCAGATCGATTCTTTGATTTGAAATTCATGTTACATATCATTAATTAGTTATGTTAATATAATCATAGTAATTACCATTGGATAAATAATGAAATTAAACGTATTTCGCTTTCGAAAATTCGATCAAACTTTAGGAAGGGGACAGGATAAGGTAGCACTTATATTTATATTAAATGTCATAGAAGTGATGAGTGGAGTGGAGGGGCTCATGGGATCGAGGAACAGAAGGCAGAAGCATCATATATCACAAGGTCTAAGCACACGTGTGACGTGTTAAATATCAGATGGTGACATGTGGGACACAAGCCGCACGTGATGAGAAATATCAAATTTTGGAGTTAGTGGGTTCGATCAATTCATTATTCACTAATAGAGACAGGAAAAAAAGGAAATTAGCTATTAGCCAGGCAGCGCCCACCTTCATTTCCTTCTTGTTCCTGCTGTTTGTGCTCTTCAAAATTAAATATGATGTAACAAATACCCTGTGATATACATTAAGTTTTTGTCGAAGAAACCCATGGGCCATAGCCATGCATCGATCATTCATGTGAATGAAGTAATTAAGGGATTATATATAACCTTTTAAATTCTTTGCTTTTTTTAATTTTTCATTGGAGAATGAGAGATGTGTTATAACCTAAGAGTCTTATTACAATTTTATTTAGAGTACTGATAAAATCTTTAAAATTGGAGACATTAATCATTTTTAAATTACTTTTTGCAAATTGCATCAGTAAATTTTAATGTAATTAACAAAATAAGAAAAAAAAGGTAGCCCACCAATAAACCCACCACAGCTTCCAGAAGACAAAATTTTTGGAGAAATTTATCATTAACTCGAAATTTACCGTAAGGTTAACTTTTATTTAAGAGTGATGATACAATCACAAATTTTTATACAAACTAATATGCATTAATTCATTGGTTGAATGAAAATATAAAATAATAGAAATAAATCATGTGGGTCAAGAGATATTTAATTCAACCAATTTTATCGTGTCACATCAGTTTGTACAAGAGTTTATGGCTATATCATTACTCTTTATTTAATAAAGTGATAATACAATCACAAACTCTTGTACAAATTGATGTGGCATTGATTCATTAGTTGAATAAAAATATAAAATAATATATATAAATCATGTAGGCCAAGAGATATTTAATTCAACTAATTTTATCATGCCACATCAATTTGTACAAAATAAATCTGTACAAGAATTGGTGGCTATATCATTACTCTATTTAATATTGTGAGACTTGATGTAAGGTTAGACTCTATAATTCTTCTTAAAATATTTTAATTTTTATTTCTTTTTATGTGGGGTTGTGGAAGGGTAGGAGTTGAGAAAGTCAATATTAGGAAAGATAGTCATAAAATCAAAATGAATCGACTTGATTAATTTAAACAGACTAATTGATTTGGTTTCATTGTTGGTCATTGAAAAAATCCAACTTAAATCGGAAAAAGACATTAAATTTTGATAAAGAGCTTCAAAAAATTAAACTCTTATGGATCAGCTCATAATACTAAACTAATCGATTTTTCTGTTCATTTTGATTTTTTTTACATGATTTTACATATTTCTAATTTTTTAAATTGATCTCATAAGTACATGAACAATTAAATTATCATTTAAGTAATGTCTCAATTACATTAATCTCGCCTAATATGGGATTGAACGCAAAATAGATCAATCTCAAGCCATGTCTCTTGTGCTAATTTAATGATGACAGTGATTCCAGGTCCACGGCGTCAATAACATGATTACATTACTAAAGTAAGCTAATTTAAGTTTTCTTTAGAAAAAAAAAATAATAATGCATATATACGAATCGCATATAATGGTGTATAAATTGGATCTTTTCAAGCATACGTAAAATTAGGTACCAATTTTGTCGACCATGGATTATGGTCCCCCATGCGCCTCCCGGGGGCAGATATATATAAAAGGGGGTCCCCCAATGGGCCGTGAGTAGCAATAATAGCAAATAATGGGCCCGGGTCAGGCCCAAAGTTTAATCACACTGACAGTTCCGTGTCTACTTCTTGTGCTCGGGCCACTTTCTTAACCATAGCCCACCGCTGGCCCATTTGACTCGCAAAAGTGAGACAAGATTTCCGGCAGCGTGAGGCCCACCTCGTCCATAATTGGGAGCCTTTTAGTGACTGCTGCTACTGCTGATGATGCGCTGATGCTATAACAAACCAATCACTGTCACAAAGCTGACAGCAAAGCAAGAAGCCAAGAAAACGTGTAACTGGTGACCGTGGCCACGAGCATCGCCACTCATTCGTGCAAAATTGCATTGGTCTAATCTTTGATTCCTTCAATCGCAAGAAGGGTCACTGAGTTTGGTCTGTCTATAGACCTTGACTTGCGAGGGAATGTTCATAAATCATAAACTACGATTGAAGGGTTGATTAATTATTATTATATTATTATATAATCAATTATTAGATGAATTTGTTCATTAATTTATCTTTTCTTCCCCACACTCAATAGAAAAATGCCTAACATATTTAAAATCACTATAAGCTAGCTTCATTGCCAGTTTATAGTAAAGTAAGCATAGCTTCAATGATATATTACCGTCGCACTTAGTTTTCTTTTTTTTTTTTTTTATAAATTCAAAAGAAAAAGAAAATGAGTCTCTTAATAGAGCTAGCCATTTAATTAAATTTCTATAATTAAAACCAATTTTGATTAAGACATTTTGTGCAGCTCAATTATCAAAATTTTCTGATGAAGAATTTGCAGTTTTGTATGTGGTAACTAGCTGGAATGAAGAGTGCGAGTGCACGTAAGAAGTGGGCATCCGATTAAGAACACGGTTGCAAAGTGAAGTGATAGTCATATAACTATTCCTTATTTATAAAGTCTCTATCAAGGGACAGCAGAGATAGCACAAAAGCAAAGCAATTCTTTTAGAATTTAATGATATTAGGATCCGCTCTTACAGCATCGAATTGAGATTTATGCTCAAAATAGAATCGAAAGGCACCAAGAATCTGTCATTAAATTTAATATTTTTGACCATCTTCCTTTCCCGGTGTGGGTATCCTCTGACCCTAGCTGCTCGCTCAAAACGTACAATTTATATTGACCCATATATTTTTTAATCACCCACCGTCCAATTACTAAACTATCAATATCTCTGATCTACACACACATATAATCATTGCATATTATCATGGGTTTAAAATGATTACCATCATCTACAATTATAACCCTAAATATAGTTTTAAAAATTAAACTTTATATATATATATATAGTCATTTTTTTATGGAATACCCTCATTTTATTTTTTTTATGCTAACATACTAATAAGTCATATGATTTAATAGAATTAGTATATATATTCTATTATATCTTATAATTTTATAATGAATTAAACACTGACTCTAATAAAGTATATAATTTAATTAAATCATATAACTTAATACCATGTTTGCATATATATATATATATATTGAGACCTACCACTGATTCCTTTGTAGGGTTAACAAGTATCAAAACATAACTCAAGTGATCTTAAAGCTGAAACTCTAGATCTTCATTGGAGAAGAAAATCCTCTAAGATAAGCCTCTTTGATTCTAATTAAATAGATTCCTTTTTTATGATGTTCATTATAATAATAAAACTAGATAGGTGTGAGTGGCCTGGTGTCTATGGTGAAAACTGAGAAATTAATTTTTTTTTAAAAAGGTGGCAGGTGGGTCAGTGGGATGCCCTGCAGCGGCGCACATGGGATAGGGTTTGAGACATAGGCGACACAGCCATGAGCCTAAAATTTCACATGGCCGCTTCCATGGGACCCCCACTTTTCTTCCTCCTTCAGTCTCCATGAATCTCAGCACATGCTTTTTCTTACACTTAGGTCCCACATTCTTAACCAACCAGCTGAATGCTGATCGACTGCTGAGAGAAGATGGAGAAGAAGTTAGCACCAGAACCCTCGGTCACTTCTCCAGAAAATTTGAAGTGCAAACGTACGTGTTAACGGAGGTTAATTTAATTATGTGTGGAACAAATATAAATAAATTTGGTTTCATTGCTATTCAATAAAAGCATAAAAATGGTGGGTGTTTCGTATATCTTACAAATCGGAGAACGTGGCTTTCATGTATGCATGCAAATTTGAGAACAACATAGCACATACCAGCACCACATGATACAGTTTTGCTGCATGCGCATGCCCTATCTAGCTAGCTAGTCACAGACAGTTAAGTAAGTGTGCTTGTCAAGTAAATGCGCATCTTTAATATCTTCTTTTGCACCCACAATTCTTTTTGGCAGGCAACTTATAATGTCTAACCGGCACATACCAATATACACTTCTGAGCTTTGTTTTTCTTATAACTACTTCGCTAGCTGGTGCTTATAAACACCATACTCTATGTATAAAGATATATGCAATACAACTGTAGTACATTGATGTATTTAATTAGGTCTAGAAAAGTTCCGTTTGATATGGCTTTTTAAATAGAGCGTATTTAAGTGGAGCCTTTATTAGTAGATTTTTTATCAAAAATATTTTAGTTGTTTGGTTGTTAATAATAATTTTTATTAAAAATTATAAAATTACTTTAATAGACAATTTTTTTAAAGTTATGCTGTGAAAAGAATGAAATAAGATTATCAAATAAGTAAAAGATATTTTAGATATTTTAACATTTTAAAAAAAATCTCAACATCCACTCCTAAGCCCCAAAATTTAAACTCTTATTAGTAGATGCAAAATATCTTATGAATCTAATCAAAGTTGGTTAGTGTGAGTGGTTCGGCACTCTCACTCCTTAAGAGAGGTTAAGGGTTCAAACCATGCTCTCGTATGGGGCCACCACTTTGGCCAGCACTTTACCCCTTTGCCGGCCGACCCGGTGCGAGCGGGGTGTAAAAAAGTCAACAAAATATATATGCAAGAAGCTTATATAAAACTTATATGAGAGTTCGCAACTCTGCACACTGCATGTGTTCATTCAGTGCTGATATAGCTAGCTTTTTCCCATATTATTACATGAATTTGATTACATATTCTGCTTAAAAGATGACGGGCTGCCGCATGCCTTGAAATTTTTGCGTTAATAACGTTTTAATTAAGCTCTGAATATTTGTTGCTTGATGGTTACAATCAAGGACGTTTTAATTAAGTTGTTAATTAAAAATGTATAAGCAGAACGTTAAATTGTAGTGATTTAACATGTTAATTTCTCATATAACTTTAGGTATGGGTTGCAACACAATATTATCAGGAGGGAAAAAAGATTAAAAAGAGAGAGGGAGAGAGAGAGAGAGAGAGATGAGAGGCCGCAGCCCCCACGGAATTGTGTTGATAATGCAAAAACTTCTGTATAATTGATGAAAAATTATACACAGAATCTCTCCAAAAAGATTAAAAGCTGAAAAAGAGAAGCTTTTCTGGATCATCATGAGTTTTTCAAGTGGCACAGCACTGGTGCTTACTGGAAAGTCTTTATTTATCATCTCAATTCTCTAAGTCTCTACGTCCGTCAACTTGGTTAGATTTTTTCCCCACCTCTCTCTTCTCGAGTTTCGAAACTTGCCAGTGCCGGTACATTATCAGTTATGGATCGACTTGCTAGAGATTTCACTTACTATATTATCATATATACGTAGGGTCAGAAAGATTATAAATCTATTTTATATTCTCCAGGCTAATACTTTTACCCCAACTGCAGAAAATTTCAGTTTCTTTCTGGTAAGACCTGACCACAAAACTCTAATGGCTGTGTCAGCTTATCCTGAAGTCAATCCAAAGCTCACAGATTTTCTCAATTATTAATTTTTCTTCTAAATGATTGAAAGGTGAAATGAATGAAAAGTGATTATTTTCTGATCACAGATTTAAATACATAAAACAGGATAAAAACTGACAAGAATTAACAGTGGGCCACCAATGAGCGAAGCCCTAGTATAGTTAAAATGGCAGAGCTTCCACGCGCACGCATACACACACACAGTGAATCTCTCTCTTCACAAGCAGAAGCAGCGAGCAATCATAGGATGCTTGCTGACATGACCAAATCGTCATCTATCATGGCAGGGTTAGGATAATCGAGCCCACACACGTGTCCACGTGTCAAAATACGAGAAATTAAACTGGAAAAAGACAATGCATCTATCCGTATATTAAATAACCCGCTCGGAGGCAAACACACGACGCTTTCCGCAACGTCCCGCCCGTTATCTCTAATACTACTACTACTGCTACTACTACTAACAATTCTGTCTATCTCCCAAAACAAAAAATGCTTTTGTATTAGCATCTATATTAACTGTACTTCACTTTCATTTTCAATCACACCAATCCAAAAGAGCAAACAAGCAAAAAAGAAAAAAGAAAAAAGCTCGGATATAGCACAAAAATTGGCGAAAGCAAAAGTGGGCGTCTGTTTCAGAGAGGTGAAAGTACCATGGAAGCACTGGGGCTAAATATGGGGTTTGAAGAGACTGAACTGAGGCTAGGGTTACCAGGAAATAGAGTACTGAGTGAAGGAGAAGGAGCAAGGAAAAGAGGCTTCTCTGAAACTGTGGATTTGAAGCTTAATCTTTCGTCTAAGGACACTTCTGAGAAGGTGAAGAGCTTCCAGAAGGAGAAGAATCCTCTTCCTCGTGCCACTGATCCACCAGCCAAGCCTCCAGCTAAGTAAGTCATTTCTTTCTTCCTCTTTCTTTTTTATTTTTTCATTTGTTTCTGTCGGCCCGCTCCCTTGTGAATCCAGTTTCTTATGCTCTATTTATGGTACTGCATGATTAATCATGGCATCATGGGTTAGGGTTAGGTTAAGCAAGCTTAGAGTTAGCCTGTGTGTGTAATTGTATGTCAGAAGAGAGGAATTTTTATATTATCATCGCTTCATATTTTGTCTAGCTTGAGCTCACAAATAGATCTTGAAGATAATTACATATTATAAAATGAAAAATTGATATCAAAGCCCAAAAAGAGTTGCAGAAACACAAGCCTCTGTATTAATCTTCTACTTCTACATGTCATTTGTATTTTTGTAATTAGGGCTAAGCTCATCATGATTTATTGAGCTAGCTAAGAGATGATTGATACAATTCTCTCTCTATCTTTCTCTTTTTTCTTTCTTTTTCTTTTTCTTTTAAATTTTTTTCCTCCCATCAATAATTTCAAAATTAGCTAAAAACTTACAATCTTATTTTGCTTCAAAATTGTGAAAATTTTATCGTCCACTGCACAAGCTATAGCAAGCAAAATCTTGTGGCATACACGGTGCTGACAAAAATTTCATGGCGAAGCAAAAATCAGGCCACATGTTTAGACGCATGAATTCTCAATTAATTCCCCGTTTAAACTTCATAATTTGAGTCTCGTACACCTTGCTTTCTTAACTTCTTTACTCTTATAATATAAAATAAATTTCTCTAATTCCCTTCTAACAAAAAAATGTCCTCTAATTCACAGTTGAATGTTTAACAAATTAATAAAGGTGATTAATATTGTATAGAGTGGAATTTCAATTTTCAGGACACAAGTTGTAGGTTGGCCACCAGTCCGATCGTTCCGAAAGAACATGCTAGGCGTCGTTCAAAAGAGCAGCGGCGAGGAGAGCGACATGGCCGGCGGCAATAACGCTGCATTTGTGAAGGTTAGCATGGACGGAGCACCTTACCTCCGAAAAGTTGACTTAAGGATGTACAATACTTACCAAGACCTCTACCATGCCTTGGGCAAAATGTTCAGCTCCTTCACCATTGGTACATCTACACATTAATAATAAAACCCCTTCTTCTTCTTCTTCTTCTTCTTATTATTATTATTGTTCCTGTTGTTATTGTTATTTAGTTGATTTCTCGTATTAATTATATATTTTTTAACGTTATATAACACTTATTGATTTGACTTACGTGTAATTACTCCTCATTGAAGGCAATTGTGGATCCCAAGGAATGAAGGACTTCATGAACGAGAGCAAGCTCATGGATCTTTTGAATGGTTCTGACTATGTTCCTACATATGAAGACAAAGATGGTGACTGGATGCTTGTTGGCGATGTCCCTTGGGGGTAACTACTTTTATTTCTTTCAATTCCTTAACTATCGCCTCCATTTACTCACTGAAACCGAAAATTAAACCATAAACCTCATAGTTAATCTTACAAGTTTTTCATCACAGTTTAGTTTATTGATCGACTTTTTATTTTTATTTTTTAATCAGGATGTTTGTTGAATCATGCAAGCGGTTGCGTATAGTGAAAGGCACTGAGGCTATTGGACTTGGTAAGTATCTTTTAACAAAAGTTTTTATTGGAAGAGGTAAACCTAACCTCTTCAATTAGAGATGAAAAAAAAAAATTATTGATTTGTTAATTTTGCGATCAACGAAGCACAAAGTTTAATGTACTTTGATAAAATAACACTATTAAATTATACTGTTTCTACTGGGATTTCAGCTCCAAGGGCCATGGAGAAATGCAAGAACAGAAGGTAAGTAGTGAGTAATAATTACAGCCTGCTCCATTGATCTCGTGGACGCTAGCTAGTTGTTGTAGAGACCCACCAATACGACGGTAGATCAAGCGCTCAGATGGATAGAGCAGGATGCATAATATTGTTACAGTGTTTGTGTAATGTTATCGTTTGATACATCAGTACTACATGTGATGAGAGATACTTAAAGAGTATTTATTATTGTGGACATATATAAACAATAACAGATCCTCGGTGTTCCTATAAGACTTGGCTATGTCGACTGTCGTTGCTTGTGTTAGTGTGAATGGCTTGTTTATTAATAATTGTAATAATGGACCTGTTTGTACTAGTTATATATTGTGTATGCTTCTTGCCTCCAATTATTTATTCAATTTTCTTTTATGGGATTCTTGGTATCATTCACTTCTTTCAAATAACATTGAAACACATATTTATTATATATAATCGCTAGTTTTGTTCTTGTTGAATGAGGGGGCAATATCATGTGCAATGTTGATGGAGCATTTACTTTACTCATGCCCATTTGTTTAGGTTAGTTGATTTATTATCATTGTTATAAAAGAGATAGCTGCCTCCATGCTAGTTTATTTAGGCATACTTTAATTGGATAACAAAAACGGAAATTAATGGAAGGAAAGGAAAACAAGTCGCGTTATGTGTGAATGATGTAGCTCTTATATAAACATTTATACATTCGACCAGTGACTGTGGTCACTTCTATTGAATGCATTAAAGGCATTTGCTACCATTTTGTAATGAAATAGTAATTGTTAATCCAATTAATCAACAACACATGCCAACGAACAAATTTTCACACTGAATGGTTGATTAGCCCGACCCGATTTTTGGCCCGATTAGGCTGATCTGAATTTTGAGAGCTTTGTCCCGAATTTAAGGGTAAAAAATAAGGCTAGGGATTAAAAAATAAAGACCCGAGTAAATTAGGGTCAGAGTTAAGGCTTTATATGACTCAAATCGACCTGACCCTAACCTTAATTTAATAACAATTTTATATACTTAAATTGTTTTCAAACTTTTTTTTTCTTTTTTTTAGAGGTAAAATTCTTGAAAGTAAAATTTTTACCGGAGAAGAATTTGTGGATGAAGAAAAATGTGGCCAGCAAATTTTGAAGTACTTTTTTTTTAATGTTGGGTTATGAATTGTAGCTTTTATTAAACCAATGAACTAATGAACTCATTGTTTAAATTGTGGACTTATGGTATTGAGTTGTGTGTTTTTATTTTATTTGTTAAATTGATAAACTCTTTAGTTAGATTGTGGAATTAAATTGTGTGTTAATTGATGAACTTTTTGTTTATATTTGGTTATTTATATAATTTACAGTTAAGATGTTGAGTAGAGCAATTTTTATATTTATGTTACTTTAAATAAGTTTCAAAGTTTTTTAAATTTTAACATATTAGGGAATTTAAATTTAAATTATTTAAATATAAAAAATTAGTAGGACTAGGGCTTTTTCAGAGCCCGACCCTGACCCTTTTAGGGTCGGGTCAGGCCCGACCTGAAGGTGAAACAATATGACTTTTTGTAGGACTAGGGCTCTTTAGTTGTGTTACAAGCCTGAGCCCGACCCTAACCGGATAAATTGCCAACGCTAGTAAGTAGGGGTGGCAAAACGAATAAACGAATCGAATCGTAAACGAATTGGGTCAAGATTCTATGGATTCGGATTCGATTCGTTTATTAAACGAATATTTGGTTCGATTCGTTTAATTCATTTAATAGAATTGATAAATGAATCTAATCGAATCCGGATTCGTTTATTATTCGTTTATCCTTAACGAATCTAACCGAATCGAATCGAATCAGGATTCGTTACAATTCGTTTAGAAAAATATAATTAATAAACAAAATTAAGTAAAATAAAATATAAAAAATTACAAATTTACCACCCCAGAACAAAATACAAGTAACTCAAACCATATTATGCAGCCATCCAAATACCAAATTATAAATCCCTCATAATACAAATAACAATAATTCAAATTCAAATTATAAAGTAAGGTAATTTCTTTAATTCTCTCCATTTGTCTTTTTCACCTTGAAAACAAAAATCCTACACCAAAAATAAATAAAATGTTATTAACATATGAACGAAAAAATTCAAATTAATTGAAGAATAAAAGATCATATATATATTAAAATTAATTAATTAATTTTTAATTTTTTAACAGTGATATAATTGAAGAATATGAGCAAGAAATTAAAAAGCTTGCACTAATATTATATATATATACTATATATATAAATTTATTTTTTTAAATTTTTAGCAATGACATAATTGAAGAATATGAGCAAAAAATAAAAAAGCTAACAGCCTAGCACTAATGGACTCTTTGAAATCGTCTTGATGGAAAAAGCTAAAAGCATACATAGTTTACAACATATCTTTCGAAATGAAAAAGCTAGCACTTGGATGCAAAAATAATAAAAAAGGGAAAAAGAAGTGGAGCTTACTTTGGTGGTGACTGCTGCTGGTTAAGTGACGTTGATAAACTGTGAAATCAACCCTGAATTGCTAAGAGATGAAGGGAAAGAGATGAAGGTAAAGAGATGTGAAATGTAAGAATTAAGATTGGGGCCGGCTGCTTTGATTGCTTTGACTTTGCTTTAGCTTAAAATTACAATATTAACCTCTAAATTTTAAAACGTTTTCAAATAAATTTAGGGATACAAAAGTAATTTAATTAACCGAATAATAAACGAATATTAAACGAATCGATATGTATTCGATTCGTTTATGACCCGTTTATTAAACGAATCTTAAACGAATAAACGAATCAAAATCTTTAAACCCGCATTCGATTTGTTTAATTAGTGAATCAAATCGAATTCACCCATTTATTAAACGAATCAATTTTTTCAAACCCAAACTCATTTAATTCGCATCTAATCGAATCGAATCGAATAAACAAATCCTGACCCATATTGCCACCCCTAGTAAGCAGTGTTTAGGGGATTTTAGTGTTAGCAATTGCTTAAAATCTTCTTTCCAGCAAAGGGCATCTCCAGTCTCAACGAACTAGGACAAATACTATTGGGAATGAGACAACAAATCCTATTTTGATTTATCAAATAGCGAAGATAGCTCTCTAAATTTATCTCACTAGCTATTGTTTAGGCCAAGTTGGTCTGCAATGTCTCTTTCAACGAAGAACAAAAAACCTTAAAATGCATTGAGACCACCAACAATTCTTATTGGTAAACTCTTGGATATAGAAGCATTGAGCTGATATAACATCGAAGCCTTAGCAAGTAAATATTCACCATGCTGTTTAAAATATAGAAGATAAGATTAAAAGCATGTATCAAGCTACCTGGAAAGTAAGTAAAGGTCGTGGAATTAATCGAAACCTAGTTGTATAAACATTTCTGATGTCATAATAAACTAAACATGGTAAGCCAGTCTTTTTTATAAATATGAAAAATGACCTCACCCTCAGTGTTCCCTTATTGAATCCATCATCTTCTGTTAATTGACTCCAAAAAGGAGAACCCCAAAAGTGAAAAAACAAAAAAAAGTGTTGCTTTTTGATTCATTTATCTTTACATTTGGTTTGGCAGTCAATATATATGGACGCAAATGAGATTCATCCGACCTTGCTCTGCTCTTTCTTCTCTAGCACAGCTAGTGGTCTCACCATCAGATATCGATAGACTTTATCACTAAATCTACATTTTTCTTTGACTTCATAATAAGCTCTGCATTGGGCCGATCATTATATTCTATCTGCAGAAATTATATGTGTTACACGTAATTATCTAGCATGAGAGTTGGAGGATTGATAAATCTCAGAACCAACTAGCAGCTTACCCGCCATTTAGCAACATCAGGGGGCTTCCCTGTAAAAGATCAGAAAAACTCATGACTAACCATTTATTTCAATTTCACTTTTGAGACAATTAGTTAAAACTAAAAGAAGTAATACCTGTTGAAATATGTCTCTTTAAAACTCGTTGCATAGCTGTGTCAAGGTCAACCTCAATGAACCTCAAATGATGAAGAAAAGTAGAACATTACCAGCTGTTTACTAAATAATAGTATGTAATTGCAGTAGCAACATTCAAGTTATTGATATTTCGTCAATCCTTGATATCTGATTTTACCCAAATGACAAAGCACTGTGGGAAAGCAGAATGCTGATTCATCTGTCCAAGACAATTTATTATGTAATCTTATTTATCTATGCACAGCCGATTCATCAGCACAAACTAAAACCTTTCTATAATTGACAAAGCAGTACTGAGAAAATGAAATGGCCAGGCCAGCATTTATGAGAACATGTAACGGTGAAAGTCCAATGAGCAGTGAACATTGTTTTTACTTCTAATTTTTTTAATTAAAAAGAAAAAAAAAAAGATGCCTACCGGTTATTTGAAGACTGCTCTTACATCTAAAGGGGAAAATTTATAGCAAAAAACCAAGCCATAGTGTAAGATAGAATTGGAGGTAAAAAAGTTCTTAAGAGCGTGTTTCGCAAAACATGGGATTGCATTAGCTAATGCATTGCAACCCCATCTCTGGTAAAACTTTCAGGGCAATGCAATACAGTGTGTCAAATGCATCCTTATAGAATAGTGGCTTTCATACTACATTCATGTTACAGGCATCAGTTCAGATAAACGAAATGACTGCTACTACATGAGTAAAAGCTAATCCTTACCACTTCTCATCAAACATAGATGATACATCCTTCCAAACTCCTCCGTCTAAAAACAGGTAATTTCCGTCTACTATAACAACTTTATGCCTGCAAAAGTAAGAAAGGAGGATTTCATCAATGCATCAACTAGACCTTCCGGATGCTACACATACTTGCCTAATACCAATCCTTTCAACATGGAAACAAATTAATAAAAATTCAATAGAATTGAAAACATATACAGAATAACCTGCAGAATCACTTGATATTTCAAAAGTTTATAATCAAAATTTTCATTTAAACTGTATTTGGTCAGATCAGAAGACTATCAGTTTCCATAAAAATGTCTCAAAGTAACATAAGTATAAAGATTCTAGCAAGGTCACTCCTCCTTTTGCCTTCTTTAGTTTGTAGGACAGCAATTGACCATCCAGGAAATAGAAATATGAATTTTCAATTTGGAGATGGATGCTAATCAGACATAGTATCCACAATATGCACTAAGACGAGTTTTTAGTTTCCGATTTTTATCAACCGAAAGACGTTTAATAAAACCACTAAATTTCAACAAAACTAGCAATAAAAGCTGTTACGTACTTACTGGAGGCCTACAAGGATATCATCTTCAACTGGATCTCCAACTCCATGATCAAATGAAGGTGCATACACAGATCCCTGAGAAATATATTGATCATCAAAATGAAATGCATTGTGCACATAATATTATCACATACCCTAGACACATAAAAAATAACTGTATAATTTTTTTTTTCTTTCTCTAGCCCCATCAAAGTTTGTTGCCAAGTCTCAACCAAATCACTTCTAACCTGATTCCTCAGATTCTTCAGACAGTTAAGCAGTAGCAAGGGATTGAAAGTCCAGGGAGCTGAATGATGAAGAAAAGGATAAAAACTGTTAATTTCCAAGAAGATTTCAAGTTGCTAAATACCAAGTGTAGGAACCTCACCTCCCCTTCTTGCATGTGCTTCCTTTGGATCCTAAAATTCAGATACATTACTCAGAATTAAATGTTATGTTCTAGGTGATGATAAATCATATGAAGAAATATAGAGGAAGCATAACCTCCATTGCATCTAGCTGAGAACGATATAGATGGAACCCATCCATAGGAAGAACAGTAGCAACATCTGGAGGCTTAACCTGAGAATCAAATGAAGAAGCTTTTTGAGGCCATATCTTGTTTATACGTCGCACTACTTCAGCTGCTAGAGTGCTCTTTCCAGCACCCGGAGGGCCAGCCAAACCCACAATATGCCTGCATAGTTAATCAGATAGACAATTTCATTTGATGAAGTAACTGAATACTAAGAACAAAAGATAACACTCTTCCCAGAATCCCAACATCATTAAACGATGATTGAATATAAATACTGAAAATAGTTATTAAATGTTCACATTGAACTATTTTTGTTGAGAATTTGAATATAAAAGTATCTTCATCATAAGGCAACCACCGGTTATATAAGATATCAAAATCTAAATTTTGCTTCATTGCAGTCAATAGAACTCACTTCACATTGACATTTGAGGCTAATGCTGATGTAGGAAGAAGACGTTGAGCCAAAGCGTCATAAACTTCATCCATACACCTTTAAATGTCAGTAAACATTTCATTATAAACTAAACAGATAGATAAATTAAGAAAATATGAAAATTCATATCAACAGATGGACAAGCTGCACATAGTGTCACAAGCAAAAGCACATGACATTGGTATAAACATGTTGAGATGATTTACAAGAACCAAAACTGAAAAAAGAAACGTAAAATTAACCAAAATAAAAGTCCCCGTGTGTATTTTTCACAATTTTGATAAACAAGAAAAACTCTAAAATTCATAGCTAGGTATACGGCATATTGCTTTGCAAATACTACTTCCTGCCTCGGTGGCATACATAAAGCTCCAAGCTGAGGGAAATCATAAATACTTAGGAATCCCAACTTGAACAAATGATTTCAAATTACAAGCCAAAAGTTCAATAAGAAATTTTCTAATCACTAAGGTAACTAAGTATCTTCAAAATTCGTAGATTATCATTATAAACTTCAATATTGAACAGAGGCCAATATGGCAACAACAGATACAGCCATTATCCAAATTCAATGGTAATGATGTTTCAGTTTGACCATACCTGGCCTCTACAACAGGAATTTCTCTCTGTTGGCTGCATAAAACCTGATAAAGGACAAAATGAATCAAAATAAAGTGAAAATAACAGAGAAAACAACCATTCAGATTTTCAAGATTATCAATACAAGTTCCACCTTGAGAGAGGTTTTGTTCTGAACTAAAGACCTGGTTTTACCAAAAACAGGTTGTGCATTCGTATTTCTTCTGATCCATGAAAAGGACAAAAAACCATCATGCCCCGAAGGAAGTTCACCTCTCTTCAGCGGTGTTGACTCTGCATTAACAGATACTTTTACTGGAATGCAAACAACACTCAATAGCTACTTACTAATGTAGGAAGTGTATTCGCATATGTGCGTCTATATCAAAAAGTCCTATAGAATCAAAATCGCAATTATCTCACCCGAACGGTATGGTGAGAAAATAATAGATTATATCACTTAACCTGATATCTACAGATGATGATGATGATGATTATTATTATTATTATTATTGTTTTGACAATCAGACTGACGAAACATTAAATGATAATTGAGATTTTTAAAAAGAATAAAAAATGGAACAAAAGTTTTAATCTTGTAGCATGTATAAACAAATTGAAAACCGATTGAATGGGAGAAGGAAACCTGTTGAAGAAGAGCTCAGACAAGCTCTCGGAGTTGTTGAAAGCGAGGAGACATCCATTGAAAATCGACGACAGAGACACCAATTTATCAACAGAGAACTGAACGGCGAACTTGTCCGGAACAGATGCTGGCGCTAAATGAAAATGAATATTTGAGTTCGCCACAGTAATTAGGATCAGCCAGGATCCACACTCTAACACAGGGTGTTTAAAATTTAATTTGATCCGTTTTATTAGTAAAAATTTGATTCGTAAATTAATTTATTGAATTGAATTAAACTATAATTGGTAGATTGAATATTTCTATAAATCTCTAAAAATATGTGGATTTATAAAAAATAAAAAGTATTTATTTAATTAAAAATTTAAATTTATAAATATAATATTAATACTTACTAGTAAATAAATAAGTTAAAATATAATTACATTAACGCTATATTATATGTTATTCGATAATAATATAAAATAAAAAATAACTAAATAAATATAATTTTTTAAATAATTAATTTTTATCTACTAATCTAAACGAATGATATTTTTTTATTTTAGTGTGTTATATTTTAAAATTTTAAATATATTTTTTAATTTTATTTAAAAAATTACTTTATTTAATTTTAAATTTAATCGATAATAAATTTATTTTTATATTAAATTTTTTATTTAATTAATTCGTAAATTAAACAAAATTAAAAATTTTAAATCTATATCTAATTTACAAATATATAAATTAAATTAAAATTTTATAATCCATAAAATTCAAACAGCAAACATCCTAACTCTTAAGCAGTTAAAATGAAGAAATCCTTCTGATTCTTTGTGAAATCAGTACACGTATCCTATTCCTTGTAAAACGGATCGTGTATGACGTGACACGTATACAACGACCCCATAACAATCCACGCCACAATAATCCTTTACTGTACAATTTATCGATAATAATTGTTATCCTAACCGTATCGAAAGAGATCAACCCACGAAGTTTCGCAGTAAAAACAGAGGAATTAGTATTTTTTTTTCAATAATAAGATCCCGCATTAACCACGATACAACAGCTCTTGGACAATGAGATATAAAAATTATAATATGGTTTTGTTCTT
Source organism: Citrus sinensis (assembly GCF_022201045.2). NCBI lineage: Eukaryota > Viridiplantae > Streptophyta > Magnoliopsida > Sapindales > Rutaceae > Citrus > Citrus sinensis. The sequence goes on along the minus strand of NC_068558.1, from coordinate 43,223,920 downwards.
TTTTTTTTTTTTAATGAGTTGCGAGACAGCTCAAATAAGTCCAGATACCATACACAAGGTGATCCAGAGTTCTTCCCACATAATGACTTCGTATTTAGTTTGAAATAAAACAACTGACTTGTTTGTGTTGGGAAAGAAAAGGTAATTAGTTTTACAAGGTAGCTGCCGCCAAATTTGAACAGTTACAAGCATTTGGGGATCCGAAGTGGTCGCAGACAAACAAGAATTTGCACCATGTTTACGTTATAAAGAATTGGTATCCTCCAGAAACAGAAGCCACTTTTAGATTTTATTAGTCAATCCACCACCACATAACATTCCCGTCTTCCAACCCTCCGCCGCTTCATATCATCGTCCGGCGGCTGAGAACAACAAATTTTTACATAAGTTTTTACATTCACTGATGAAGCATTTCTTCTAAGGAATTAAGAATTGTTTCTCTTCATTTTGTTATGAACATACTTGTACGTTGTTACAGTACATCAACTAAAATAAATTGTCACGTGTCTCACTGCAAAATAGTTCTCGGGGTTACCTGACTGAAAGAATGCGGCACCCGTATTCTCTTGGAGCCGTCAGCCGAACGTTTAAATGGATATTGGTCTTCTAGAGCAGAAGGGTTATTTTTTACCTGAAATAGTTTGTACTGACATGAGAAAATGGACGACTTGGGTCATAGTCTCTAAAAGCATAGAAACTGAGCTTTTATTTGAGTTTGTTTTGAGAATTTGAAGCTCACTCATGAAACATGAATACAATATTCTGATAAAACATAATGTTTTAAATTAGATTCCCTAATTTTAACCTACAGTTAATTATTACTTAACAGTAAATTGCACATACATGTTGGAAGTTTTAAGGGAGATTTCCATGCTGGAATGAACCTTGTTTCATGATAACTCAGATCATAACTCCACCTCAACAAAAACTTGCCTATCAATTAAGCTGGTGATAGAAGTGCACATTTCCAAGAAGATGCCATCCCCAAGTAGCAATGAAACTAGAATAACCATTCATTTTCTAGAAGTTTATAAGTTGTCAACAAAGTATCTGCGTTTCACATTTTGTACATGGTTTCAAAACTATATATCCAATACTGACAACCAGCAAAAAGCTTTACGATGTTATCTGCGGTGTGATTTGTCTTTTAGATAATTAGATTCTAACAACTGCTAGAAAAGTAAGCCATGCATCCCACTTTTTAGATTTTGCAAGGTTTGTCAATGAAAAAGAGCAAGTCATTTTGTTGAAATTAATGCTGAATGTATGAGCTTCTCATATTGGACTTGTAATCATTTTCTTAAATAACAAAGGTATAAATGCTTAATCAGCTTTGTGCATTTCCTTTTTCTTGATAAAATACCAAGGCTGCAAAAAGTTTATGAACAAACAAAAATAAGCATAAATAATTAACTGTTTACCTGGCTATGAATGGTGTCAACTAGTAATTCTTGACAGCCTGATGCATGCACACTTTCTAATCTGGGGCAATGAAGTAGCAATGTTTCTGGATATTTTAACACAATTTGTACCATGATCAATACAGTTTATCCCACTGTTCAAATAGATCATCTGCTAATAAATCAAAGTGCATTATGTAATATACCTGGACGCAAGTTTCTACATGAGTTCAAGTTCAGATCATTTAGTTCTGGACAGTTTAGACATAGAGCCTGTATTTATATTAACAAAGTAAGATCATGAAGAGGGATAAAGATACACATAAAACAATATGAACTTTATAAAAAATAACTCACATCTAAGCCAGAGCAACCCCACAAGCTTAGTTTCTTCAAGCAGCAATGTTTAATTATCAACTTCTGATACATGAGATGCAGTTTGTTGTTAAAGGCTTTCTGTAACTCAAAGTCACAGGTTTCATCAGAGTTTGAATCTTCAGAAGTGGGATCACATATTGACATTCCACAGTCCATGAGCTCAAGGAGAGGTAGCTGTGCTGTGGCAAACTGAATTCCACCTGAGAGACCCAATTAACATGTTAATCAGCACAAAGCATATGGAACCAAAAAAAAAAAAATGCCATAGCTTAGAGCCAGGACTTGAAGATTACTTGAAGTAATATTAGGACAAAGAGCAAGGAGAAGTCTTGACAGAGTATTAGGGAACACATTGCAGATCATTCCAATGCCACTGTCACTGATGCTAGATCTGCCATTAAAGTGTAATGTCAAATATAAAATACAGGAGACACGCTAATGCTTAAAAAGCAACAATTTGGAAGAAAAGACTGAGTCAAAATAAAACCTACCCACTTAGATCAAGCAATTCTAATTTTGAGTAGGTTGAAGCAATGGCAGCAACAGATGCATCAGTGATTTCTGATCCAAGTACAAGCGAAAGCATTCGCAACCCCCTGAATGAAAGGGCACTTAAATCAATATTCATTTATAGTTCAACAACTCAAGGTTATTTGTCATAATATATACACGGAGATCCATGGACAACAAAGTATATGCAAAGATACTGCTCAAGGTTTCATGTGCATGAAGCCACTTCACAAACCTTAAGCCTGCGGCCGTAAGTGCTAGCACAACCGAATGAGAAAGTCGAATTGATGCTATGTGTATGTTTTGCAACCTTGGACAATTCCTTCCCAGTCCATCAGCCATAGTAGTAAGGTCAGTACTATCATTCTCTTGGCGAGAAAATTCCAGAGAGATTTCTCTCATATTGGGACAATTAAAAATCTACATGAAGGGAACACTGATATAAAGAAGAATTCAACTAGATTCCCAATCAAGAGATAAAGAACATGAATAATTACCATCTTAGAGAGGGAGTAAAGATCTGAAAGCCAGAGTGTAGAAAGACTTGATGAGCAGAGGACAAAACCTCCTAAATTAGAACACCCTTCCATCTTAAGACTTGCAAGACATCGTTTATCAGCAACAAAACGACCCAATTCATCACTACATGGAAAAACACCAAACAGACCCTTTAATCAATCAGCAGCAGTCAGCCAATGCCAGACCACTAATCTTACAACAAACTAAGGTATGAAACCTAAATAGCTAACAATTTAATTGCAATTTTAGGAGACTGCTCAAAAATTAAAAAATTCCAATTATAATTCCCAAAATGTAATTCAGCACTGTTTATAAGGGCAATGTGGAATCTTTAAATCAGCACAACTTAAGCATATGTTCAGATGAAAAGGCCCTACATATTAAAATCTGACATTGACAAAAACAACTAAGAACTTGAAATCCATTTGTATTCCTGGAATCATTTTCAACCACTTATTGACAAACATTGAATCATTTGATCCTTATGTTGATATCACCTAGAAATAAGGCATCTCTCAATTTTCAACCAATTATTGCACTTGAAATCCATTTGTATTCCTAGAACTTAGGGTTGAATACAATAAAGAACCAAATTCACTCAACATTAACAGACTCCACAGGGAAAACAACTAGAGAAATAATGCACCACATGGTAGATCAAACAATGGACGTGAAAAATAAGGATAAGCAATCATACCCAGTGATCCGATTTACTGCAGATCCAGATGTGTAAATCTCCATAGATTCCAAATTGGGGCACGAAAATGCAATGCATGCCAACATTGTTGCATCTACATCACTGCAAACATAAGTTAAGATTTTAGAACGAAAAAAAAAACGTAAATAAATCCAAAATAACATAGATATTGAAAACCTGAAATCCATCTTTGCATTGAAGTATCAGTCTTAGTAAAAAATTATTAGCATTAAACTCATGTTCCATAATATTGAATCCTTGGCTGATGTCTATAGATCAAACAGTCCTGTACATTTATCTTTATAAATCACGCTGCAGTATCACATTTAGTCCTCATTTTCGGTTATCTTGTTCAATTATACCCAGATTATCGTGTTCACTTTCATTATCCAAACACCATCTCTGTCAGTCGCCAAGCAGTGCACCCAATAAAACCCTAGATCTGAGTGAAATAGCCCACAACCCTAACCTTTCCATCGTAAGAGAGAGCCTAACAAGGGCGGAACACTTCTGCAACACGGATCCAACAAACCCGACCTGAGCCCTCGGTGGAACCCGAAGTCTGAGCTCTTCCGCGGCCCTCCACAGCCTCCTAGACGTCTCCCTCCACCCTTTACACACCTGCGCCGCCGCCAACAGCCCCGGTGGAGGCAACCTCCTCAGCACCTCCCACAAAGCTGCCGCCGGCAAGCCGCCAGACAGCTCAGGATCCGGATCCAGAAGCTCCTCGATGGCGAAATCCGGTTCCGGAGACTCGCAAGTGAGATCGATGTTGTCAAAAGACAAGGCTCGGCGGAAGCGGGAGTAATGCTGGTGACGTGGGGGGCGGCTGGAGGAGAGAGACGTGGGAGCGGAGATAGCAGCGGAAGAATCGGAAGGCGCTGGAGTAGCAGCAGCAGGAGAAGGAGTGGAGGGGGTGCCGACGTGGCAAGAGTGGCCTTTCTTGGGTTGGCCACAACGGCCGCAGTTGTAACTGCCACGTCGTTTGGAGGGGCGGAGGTTGAAGTCGAAAGATGAATAATCGGTGGCGGAGGGCGACACGTGGGGCTGGTGTTGGCGGTTATTCATTGTGTAAGCGCGGGTGCGCGAGAGGGAGTGTGAGTGTGTGACAGAGGCGATGAAAATAAAGGGGAGGGGATTGGGTTGGGTTGGGTTGGGTTGGTGGCGGAGGCGCGGGAGATTGGATGCACTTTCGCGCGCTGGTTTTGAAGGGGAAAAATAATAATAATAATAATAATAATAATAAAGCGCGGTGCGAGGAGCGTCGTATGCTTTGGGTCAATTTACTGTTCTCTCCTCGGTTTGGGCGGGTGAAAACACGTGACTTCATGCCCTTTTTTGTTTTTCAAATTTTCTTATCATGTGGCGCGACCGCCCCCGCCAAGTTTTGACTGTTGAGTCTTTGAGTTAAATTTTCCGCTGTTTCAATCTGGTCAGCTTATTTATTCGGGGTGGGTTATATAAGTAATTGACATGGACCGAGACAGGCTAATATATTGTTGCTGGTTTCTTTTGTTCAAACATTTGTAAATCATAGCTCTATGTATATTTATTTGAAATCGAGCCTTTCTTAATTCTTCTTTTCAAATATCGGCGTATAAAGAACTGTCAAATTAGCTAAAAGAAATCTTATGAAATTCAAACTTTTAACCTTGATGTCGTCATCAATAAAAATCAAAATAGTACTATCATTTCATTACCCGTTACATAATTTTTAGCAGACATAACTGTGCTCAATTAATGTTTGTCATCGTAATTTGTTGCAATGCCTGCAAAATAATAGTTATCCAATTCCACAAACACGTGGCATAAAAAGGAAACAAATCAACTTAAGTTTGTAGCTTAGCATTAATTGACACGCATCATCAGATCATCGTCGTTGTATATGGAGTTGTTAAAATTTAATGGTGTTGTCCAAACACTTTGTTATCATAAACTGACCTTTTTTTATTGAGGATTAGGATTCTTTTCTATCACTTTTGATTTTTTATCGATCTTATATCGCTTATATTTTAACGTGAGTGACTGATTAGAATTTAATTATTTTTTTTAATTTATTAATTATTAATCATATTAACATAATTTATTCAGATAAAAATCATATCAAGAGAGGATTTTAATTCTTTTCTTGATCATATGGACAGCACCAAGTGTAGAAACCTGCTCCCTTCTCTTTTAATACTTAACAAAAAAATTAAAAAATTAAAAATTAATTTCAGCTTCAAAACAGTCCATTGGAATTGTGATGATGTATCCTAATTTAGAAATCTGATTTCGAAAAAAAATTATTCTTATAATAGGTCAATTGAATTATTATCTTAAAAAATAAGATAAAGAGATATCTATCACTTTATAACAAATGAAAGACTCGATCATTAATTTTAATAACAATGAGAATAACTAAGTACATATAATTATTAGGTTGGTATTATTAATGTTTTCTTGATATTTCTTTATTTGTTTCAAAATTTAAGTAATCATGAATTATATTTCCAGCATGATAGACCTATTATATCGACGACCCATCTGTTTTTGGATTCGATTGATGTCAATGGTTTATTTAAGCACGAACTATGAGATGCCATTAAACCAAACAAAACTAGCAGGCCATAAGGGCCCCGGCCAGCCGGCCTTCCCAAAATTTAAAACACCACACTTATTAAATACAACTTGGATATTTTACCCAAGAATCGCATTATAATTAAGTTTTACATTACTCTTTAGTTGTCATTTTGTTATATAATATAATATAGATTATCTACGTCTACCTTTATTATTTTCCTTTGCACTTAGTTCTAAGTTCTAACACGAGGCAAATGCTATGTTATATGAAATGTAACATAGGAGTTCCCTTAACATGAATCTATCATCAGGAGTGTTAAAATTTTATTTGACCACATGAGTTTGAAATTAGGGAGTCATTTGATATAATTTTTTAAACATTATTTTAAAAAGTTAAAAGTTAGTGTTTAATAATTTTTTACAAAAAAAAATCATTTTTGATAAAATTATCTCATCCTACAATATATTATGGAAAGCGGGAATGAATAGCTTTTCAAAATATGATTTTTAACAATCATATTTATATTTAATACAATTCTTTATATAGCCTCGCGTATATTATAAAAATTTAAAATTATATCATTGTTCAATTAGGAAATAAAATTATTAAATTTAAATAAATCAGTATTATTACCAATTATATTGAGATAGAAAAAATAAATTTGGTAAAATAAAAATATTTATTTTAGTTGTCCATTATTATATATACACAATAAACAAATATTATTTATACGTGTTCACAAATATGTAAATAAATTTTATAGGATGTTATATCTACTTAGTCAAATAGCATTATAACTGCAGTTTAATAACAAGATTTACCGAACGTATACAATTATTTTTGAAACTCACAGTACTTTTAAAAATAAATTTTACTATAATATTTTATTTATAATTAACAATTTTTACAGCATAATTAACAACAATTATTTTTGAAAACATCAGCTTCACTAAACTGTCCCTAAATCACGCAGGTATTGTTGAAAATTATGATATAAAAGTGTGCCTATTTTCATTATTTTCATGTATGTACACTCTAATTAGCTAGTGGCCGGCCATGTGATTGATTTTGGTCAATTGATCATTTGAGAACGAGAAGTGGGGTGAATCATGAATGTGTTGGTTTTTCCACTGGCGTAATAATTTACTTGTGAGAAACTAAAGAAATGACGATAAAAAAAATATCCAGATTTCTATCTGTAATGAAATATCCAGCCTGTGCCATGCTTAATTAATATTATTGATCTCCCTACAAAGTAATGAAATAATCCGATGATTCAGGTATGAAAAGAAAACCTGTCCAATTATTATTGTGGCAGCAAAGGTTCCATTATTTCCTACGTGGGCCTTGATAACTTATATTTGGAAAATGTATAACGAGCCCAAAGCCTTCATCTTCATTCTTAAATTGTAAGGTTGATGCTACTACAGTCCTGCTTTTGACACCCCCCAAAAGTCCTTATAATACCAGTTCCTAAAGCTATCTCATTTAGATTGTTTAAAAGTCATTCTAATCTAATAACACCATAATTATTTCATACTACTCTATGTTGGTGAGAGTCTTCCACGGTGTCAATACCACTGGCTCATCTACTGATGCGGCAGTATCGACCTAATTATTTCATGACTTGTGGCACCCAATCCATTAAAGTTTTGTTTAAGATTGAGCTACTGTAACTTTTTAAGGTACGGCTGCTGTCAAAACAAAAACTATAATTATAAAATAAAAACTAATATATTATGTAATAAATATAATTTTTAAATAATATTTTGATAAAATTAGTAAAGATATTAGAGATTTTTTATCATGCAGGCGTAAAATCAAATCAACTTAACTTTTAAAGTACAGTAGATCATTTTTATCAAACACTTTAGTTAGGCCATTATTTAGGCTTTATGTACTTTTTATTTAATCAAAATCAATTTTGCCTCTTCTTCTTTCTCATTCAAAACAAAAAGCTCTCTCACCTCCCTCGCTGCCCTTTTCATTTTCTGCAATTCTACTGCCTTCTCCTTCTAGCTTCATTTCTTTTTCTTTGATGCATGTGAAATTAAAAAAGAAAAAGAAACTTAAACATAAAAATTACATTTTTCGATCCAATTTCTTTCTGATGCATCTGTGAAAAGAAATGGAATAAATAACCATAAATTTAGAAGGAGGTAGTAGAAGCAAACTACAAATGGCAAAAAATAGGCAAAAATGATGAACTAAAAAAGAAAGAGAATTAAAAACTTTCACTACTAATATTGCGATAAAGACTATTGTTACAAAGTAAAATGAGGGACCATGAAAAGAGATCTTGAATACCTTTAATACATATATACCTTTAAAGTTTTCATTGATTGTAAATATATGAAGAAGAATTCGGCGAGAACAAGAACTGTTCCTTGGGCAACGAGGATCAAATTGGAAATTAGCATTTTTAGCTGGTCAGATTTTGGTGGTTGGTTTGGTAAAGTTTTTGAGGTAATTTCGAATTATACATATTCATATACATACACATACATACATACATACATGTAGTGTGTGTATATTTCTCTATGATGCTATTAAAAAAATAACAATATCAATAGTTATTAAAAATGAACTATTTGACTTAAAATGAAGTACCTCTATCCTTAGATTCATCTTTAATTGACAATTACCACTTACTCATTGTTGATATGGAATTTAATCACTTATACCACCTCGAGGGGTCAGGGTCTCCAAGAGGGAAAGTTAGATCCCTCGAAGGTAATAATATAAATTATTAGATGGGAATTAAGGACTGCTCAAGGTGAGAAGTAGGGAACTCTCAGTTGAGACTTTGATTTGTTCATAAACACCGACCCAGCAAGCCTAAAATATTAGGATAATATTTATCATTAAGAAATAATCATGGGACTACAAAGAAAGTGATTAAGGAAGCTTGTTACAAGGTCAACACATAGTTAAAATAGAAGAGCTCACTCCTAAAAACATGCCCCACTTTCTTCTTCCATCATTCCAGGGGTCGGATTATGTGAGCTACTCCACCATCCTACAACCTTCTAAAATAAAGGAGATAAAGCCATAACTGCAATGCAGCACTTCGTTCCCACAATGGATGAGACCAATAACTACTCACATTCACCAAAAATAAGAGGGCCACTCTCCTAAATATGTGGTATGGTATAAATATTAAATTACTCTCTCAAATAGAGGTCAGGTTCACTAGAATTCTAATATTTTATGATTTAACTCCAATTTTTTAGCAACTGACTTAAGTATCAAAGTGGGATTGTCGGAAACCCCCCTTATTTCACTGTTTTTTATTTGTTACTGTGTGTGTAGGTATACCTCCATCTGTTGCACATGGTTCGACCCCAGGTGGGAAAAAATCAAGCGTCAACACTCATGTTACAAGTAATTAATTAAATCTTAATTTAATTGTTGTTGTCTTTATTAATCAATACAAAGGTGACTATCAGTTCAAGATGGCTTCAATATTTGTTAATCAATCAAATTCTCATATACAATCTCAATCGTATGATCATTTCTATATTTATTTATTCATTGATCATAATTTTTTTTTTGGGAAAGAATTCATTCATTATAGAAATTGAGCATTTGTGCTTATTAAAATGAATTTCATGAGTTTATGTTTTTTAGCAACTATAAAATAAATCATTATATAATATGAAGATTATTTTTTTACTTTTTCACTATACGTATAAATTATCAAACAACAGTAATGCATTACGAATTTTGAAAAATTCAATCAATAATGTAATTATAATTTAGTGATATAATATGAAAATACAATTTATTTATGAGTAATAAATTTTATATTTAACAAGTGACATATAAGAAATAATTTATATAATGCAATTCTTATACCATTTATAAACGAAAAGTATAAATAATTAAATTTTGTATGTATAAATTATAAAACATCAAACATTTAGATTTTTGTGGGCTTTTGTTGTTGTGTTTGAATTAGTTTCTTCTTCTTAAGTTGTAAATCTCTCTACCTGTATGATTATTCTCCTTATCTTTTTATCAATTTTAAGTTGTTTAACCAACAAAGAGTTCCCCCCCTCCCCCACCCAACACACGCACACACGTGTCATATAATAATTGGGTCAACACTACACGAGATAGTGGTGTTGATGCAAATCACACTATGGAAGGCTTTCTCCTTGGGTGATGTTGCTGTAGCAAACATGTCTTTATCTTTAATGGTTGTTTTAATTAAGGGTAAAACTGTAAATATTATGAAAGGATTGGGTGAAGCTATTTGAATTCACTAAACTACTTGCTAGACATAAAGTTTTGAACCTTTAAATTTTACTCAATAAAACCACCTAAATGTCTAATATATCCTTACTAAACCCAATTTATATGATAATAGTGTTTTTAGTCATTAGAACTGTTATTTTTTTTTTTTTAAGGAAAGTTTAATATGATGGTGATTAAATATTGGATTAGTTAATACTTGTTCTGATGAAATTGATTGCCAAAACCATTGTCACGATTTTATGGGAGCACAGCATGTGCGGTCGTTTTATGCGTCCGTTCCACTCTTTTTAATCATAGCAACAAGAAAATTGAAAACTTAATTGTATGGAAAAGGAAAAAACAACAACAAGGGGATAAAGAACAAATCTACATATGATCTACTCTGATGCATTATAAATGATGTAAATAAATCAACATAATTGAAGTTGATGTCCATACGAGTCATACATAATACATGGATATATTGTTTGAAGACCGTATGGAATAATTATTTGATAAAAATTTGATTCTGTATGAGCGAGAGAGAGAGTTAAATGGGACCTTAGGCGCGCGATGACAGTGTTGGTGTGGTGCTGATGGTTCTGTTGGCTCCATGATGCATCAGTGTGGTGGCGGTGGCTCTGTCGGCTCCATTATAGATTGGCCTGGTGGTGACGGCTCTGTTGAATGCAAGGTTGTGGCTTTTGTTCTCTTTTTTTTTCGATAAGAGATCATTAACTCTGATCGAAAAATGGCCATTTTTTTTTCCCAATATAACAAATGTGGATGTGCAGAGCTTCAAGCAGTGGATCTAGTCAAAGAAGAGGATAATGTTTGCAATAAGGAGATGTTTCTTCTCTTTTTGGCATCCTTTGTAATTATTATTTTAATACTTCTTATGGGGCAAAAGGAAAAGAGAGAATGAGGCAAAAATGGCAGCCAATTCTTCTTCCTTCATTTTAGCCATTTAGTATTTTTCAATTTATGTCACAGATTGTACTATAATTGACCGAAAACAAAATTGCAGAGAACATAATTAAATATTCTTAGTCATTGACTCAATGCTATAGCTCAAGCCCCCTTGGCTTTCCCCTTTATTCACCTTAAAAGAACGGCTGCTGAACTACAACAGTGTACTAGTTTACTTTCATAAACAAAATGTATAACAAGTCTACCACAACAAGCCCACGTGATGGCTATCAAAAACACCTTGTTCCTGACCCAATGCCTAGTGCCAAACTGCCAACAAAGATGTAACCACCAGCTTTGTTAGTCACTCACCGAATCCAACCACATATGCCCAGTTAACAAAAAAACACGACTTAGGAAGGAGAATCACACCTCTAGTTGATTAGGGTTTAACAAAAATACACTGATTGTAAAAATGGGTTCAAAGGTTAATAATTGTATTTTTTTTTTTCATTTTTTACTATATTTTGTTTCTAAAATTATAATATGATTTTGGGGTGAGTTTTTGATTAGTTTAATGAGTTCAAATAACCCCATTCAAAGAGATTTTATAAAGAATTTTGAGGGAGTGTCAAAAGCTCTACTCATGCAACTATTCAAAGTTCATTCACTTGTATGAACAACCTCTTTGCTGGGTTGGTGAACACATTTTCTTTTCTTAACTTTAAAGTGAGAAATTCGATTCTCGCAAAATAACTGTAGAAATATTTTATTTAATTTCTTATCTTGGATTTCAGTGGGCTTTCATCCATATATTGTGCTTTGATTCATTTGTGTATAGCTATTGTTTTTTTTTAAAGGAAAGCAATTATTGACGGTGGTGGCAATTTAGGTTGGTAGGTTAAGTCTTTGTCTTGTTCAAATTTGAGACAATCTTTAATGCAATATAATTTATTATTATGTCATAATTTTATCACCCATTTAATAAAAATTTTATTTATTTATAAAAATTTCACATTGTCTTTATTATATTTTGTAGAAATTTTGTAGTATTACATTTCGCTTTAAGTATAAATAGATGACTTTAAAATAAAACAAATATAATACAGATTTGCCATCTAAAATAAAAGTCAATAAAATATAATTTGATTGAATAACTAATCCTGATATAAGTAGTTACTGAATTCAAATAATAAAGAGGTAGATAGTTAAAAAATTGATTTAAACTAAACCCACGCCTTTGGTTTTTCAAAAAAATAAATAAAATTAGGAATCAAATCTGATTAAGATCACGTCGTTAACTAAGAATAACCAACTCAGACAGACTGCTAGTAGATTATGCGAGATCATGTCGTTAAATGTCATATTGTCCCTGTCTAGTTTTACTGCCCTAAAGATTTACATTAGCTGTTGTGTCTGGTGCTTAACTAATAACTATCGATGATTTTGGAATTATATAACTGGATCCAAATGGTTTCAGATTTTAATCAGTGGAAGTTTTTGTTTTTTTGTTTTTTTTTTCAGCTTCTGAGTCTTGATCACTTAATCTGAACGAAAATTGCAATAATATTTGATAAATTTAGAAATGAAAAAAATTTCCATTAAAAGATAAGAGGAAGAACATTCTCGATTGTAGGCTGTTAAATTACTAAGGAAAATAAAAATAGTAATGGTGTGAAATGAAAAATAGTAGCTTAGAAATAAGTTGTTCTTTAAGCATTGAAGTCTTCGTAAATGGGAAACGATGGAAATTAATCACGCAAATAGCATGCATTTAATTTTTCTGCGATTTGATAGTCAAAGTCAATTGTAATTAACGTATTTCACTGAAAGTATTATCAAAGGAACTGTCAAACTCGCTTTATAATTAGGCTATTAGCGTATTTTTAAAGCCCTCACATAATATGATCATTTTAAAACCGCTCAAGAAAAAAAATGAAAATAATAAAGATCAAGGAATTGGCCATACCCACAACTATCAGTTCTTTAATTTTAAAAAGGAGCTTAATTGTCTTGCGATGTGGTGTGATGTAATGCATTGAAGACAATTTGCCTGCAGTTGGTGCTCGGTTTCTTTTCAACTGGGGCCCGTATTCTGTCGGCCTCCGAATGTTGTAGAAAGTAGAAAGTGATCAAGGGGAAATGAAAGACATTTTATAAAAAAAATGATGCTTTTGCCATCAGACTACACATGTCATAGTTAACCCATTGCGTCACCGTTGGCATTGATAGCTTAATGGCTTATGGTTGTTTTTTTCTTCATCATACATAAAATAATTCCTCATCAGTATCACATGCTCTTATCTTTTTAACCAATTAGACTTTACTTCAGTCCAACCATCAAAAGAACTCTAAGCAGACACTTTTGCTTTTGTTATATATAGAAGATAGGGCTTGATCCAAGGATGCCTCTTTTATTTCTATTTTAAATTAAGTAGAAAGGTTCAAGTCTTTTCATACAGATATGTTCTATGCATTTTCTCTTATGCCCTTCAAAAAATTAGCCCTACCTAACCATTAATCAGAGGATTTAGGTATTTACTTTAGTCCAACCATTGAGAAATACTCTACGCATGCATGTATGGTGGAAGTTATCACAGAGGAACTCTCGGGAAACCAAAAAATAATAAAAGATTGGCACCTCGACTAGCTCGGGGAACCCCATGATTCACATGCACTTAAAAAAATACAATATGTACAGATTTATATAATAATATTAGGATAGCATTATGTAAATAATTATTTCTCCTCCCAATATAACTCTCTCGCACACCTTCCTTTTTCACAAGTTCACCAGATCATCTTGGACCAGCAAAATTAAGCTTCGCAAATAAAAGTCCTTCGATGGCAGCATTTTGTCCATCCAACACGATTCTTTCCCTTAAAAAAAACCCAGCTAATGGTAGTTTTGGAGCTGGAACGGGCTTCCTGGTTTCTCATTCAGCCCAAAGATCACAATTTGGTCCCTCGAAAACCCTAAGCTTTGGAACAAAGAAAGGACCAACCACTGCCATACCTAAGGTCTTGTCCAAAACTAACGAGTCCTCACCATCCATAATCACTGAACTGGACAAACAGCAAGATCATCGCCAACAACGCGGAGATGGTTTTACGACCAATAAACAAGAGACTGCAGAGAGAAAATTAGGTGACGTGTGGCGAGAAATCCACGGCCAAGATGACTGGGTTGGCATGCTTGATCCAATGGACCCAATTTTACGGTCCGAACTGATCCGGTACGGCGAGATGGCACAAGCCAGCTACGATGCCTTTGACTTTGATCCATTTTCAAAGTACTGCGGAAGCTGCAGATTCATGCAGCGTGAGTTCTTTAACTCACTAGAGATGTCCCAGCACGGCTACGATGTCTCCAGGTATTTATACGCGACCTCGAATATCAACCTTCCAAATTTCTTTAAGAAGTCTCGCTGGCCTAAGATGTGGAGCAAGAACGCCAACTGGATGGGATACGTCGCCGTATCGAACGACGAAACCACGAAGCGTTTGGGCCGCCGTGACATCACCATTGCGTGGAGAGGCACGGTGACGCGCCTCGAGTGGATCGCTGATTTGATGGATTTTCTCAAACCCGTTTCGAATAACAAGATCCCCTGTCCGGATCCGACAGTGAAAGCCGAATCCGGATTCTTGGATCTGTACACGGACAAGGATGTAACGTGCCGGTTCTGTAAGTTCTCAGCTCGAGAGCAAATACTCACAGAAGTTAAAAGATTACTAGAACTTTACTACGACGAAGACGTCAGCATAACCGTCACAGGGCACAGTCTGGGGAGTGCCTTGGCGATATTGAGCGCATACGACATCGTTGAGACCGGCATCAACGTGCTGAGGGACAGCAGGGCTGTGCCGGTATGTGTGTATTCGTTTTCGGGTCCTCGGGTCGGGAACGTGAGATTCAAAGAGAGGATTGAGATATTAGGGTTAAAGGTTTTGAGGGTGATTAATGTGCACGATGTGGTGCCTAAAACGCCCGGTTTTCTATTTAATGAAAATGTTTCGCCTGTTTTGATGAAAATGGCTGAGGGGTTCCCTTGGAGTTACTCGCACGTTGGGGTTGAGTTGGCGTTGGATCACAAGAACTCTCCCTTCTTGAATCCCGCGGCTGATCCTACATGCGCCCATAATTTGGAGGCTCTCTTGCATTTGCTTGATGGGTTAGTATTTTCTTCCTCTTTAATTAATTCATTTTATGATTATCCTTAGAAAAAAAGCTTTATTTTTTCGTTAATTTGGCATTGGTGTGATTACAATGCTTTCAATTAAGTGATCACTGCGTTAAACATACATTATATTATTGATGAGTGTTTTTTAGATAGTAAAACTGATACTAATTTGTTTTCTAAAACAAACTTCGCAAGTCATATTCGTGCCGGATAGATGTAGTGTAAATTTTCTCGCGTGTTAGATATAAAGTTTCTGTCAATAATGATTAATTTATACAATATCGCCTTAAGTACTAGGGCCCTCATGCATCGCGAATTTTGATTTTGATGCTATAAGATATGGCAGGTTTAATTAAACGTATCGGGAGTCGGATCACTTAGCTGGAAAAAGCAATTAAAATATGAAACCATGATTAGATGATGCCGCTTGTGTCCGCTTGCTTATATATGGCCAAAACTTCTAGTATTTAATAATTACTTAAGCTCTTGTCAATGGCCACGACAGTTTTGATATTTCTGGAAAAAGGTGTTTTCGATAATAGTAGTGGGATATATATAATATATGAAGCCTGTAAGTAATATGGTTGTATCCAAAGGCAAATCTTTAAAATATATCAAAGAAAATATCCTTGACACGTCCTGAAAGCCGCCATTGTTTTAGTGACATCAACTTATGATTAGTCATTAGAATTTATGATTACGTAGAGAATTTGAGATATATAATCAAGTTTCACCTTATAATTCATCCTTCCTTAAGGAAGAAAAGCACCTTGATTTGCGTTCACGTTTCACGAAGTGATATTAATTAATTAATTGTGAAATGCATGTGCAGATACCATGGAAAGGGGCATAGATTTGTGCTAGCAAGCGGAAGAGACCCGGCACTGGTGAACAAGGCGTCTGATTTTCTTAAAGATCACTACTTGGTTCCGCCGTATTGGAGGCAAAATGAGAACAAGGGATTGGTCAGGAGCAAAGACGGGCGTTGGGTGCAGCCTGAAAGGCCTAAACTCGATGATCATCCCCCCAATATTCACAACCATCTCAAGCAATTAGGCCTTGCTCATTCTGAGCATTTCTAGCTAGTCTACTTCAGTCTACATATCTCCGTCCGAATAAGTACTTGAGCATGCATCCAGTTCTAGGGTAAATGTTTGAAGATGCTGCTGTCGATGTGAATTAAGTGTAAAATATATTTATATAAATAATGTATGATTTTGGGCATATAGGGATACAATGACATGATATCATTCAAAGATGATCAATACAAAGAGTCGAAGACAAATTTTCTGTTAAAATTTGTGCACTGTAACTTTTTCAATTGTCTAATGGTGGGTATGGCCTAATTAATAATACTACCGACAAACCTTGAAATATATTAGATTGCAATTAAATGGTTCATTCACAAGAAAATGAAAGAGAATAGAGGAAACATCAGCTGATAATGTGCAAGTTTCCTTTTATAATTGTGCATACACACACACAACACATATAATATGGGCATAAAAAGGTCAACGCAAGCAACCATTGATTAGTACGTGAAAGTTTCCTTACAGGTATATTATTTACCACTAATGAAAATAAAAGAATTTTAATATTTTTTTAATTTTGATTATTTTAAGTTTTTAGGAATATTATTGGATACCCCTGACCTTTTGCTTAAAATTAATGTTACCTTAAGGTTTGAAACTAACCTTCTAATATCCCCATAACTATGGATGTAAAAGAGACTTAACTTGAATTTTGGCCCAATTAACTTGACTCGAATTTTTCAAACTTTGACCCGAATTTAAGGGTCAAAATTTGGCTGACCCGACCCAACCATATTACTTAATAAAAAAAAGTATTTATTTTATTTGAATCATGTCTTTATTTGAATTAGGTATTTTTTTGTTTGTTTCTATTTAGTTATTTATATGATTTTATGGTTGAGATATTGATTAGAGTAATTTTTATATTTAATTTTAATATATTATGAGAGGTAATTAGGTAAATTTAAATTATTTAAATATTAAAAAAATTAAAAATATATATTTGATAAGCCAGAGTCAAACCCGAAAGTGAAATTTTGGACTTTTTATCGGGTTCGGGCCCTTTATTTATGCCTAAGCCTGAGCCCCACCCGACAATTTGTCATGCCTACCCATAGTAGTGAGGTAGGTAGGATAATCACGTGATGACGTCATCGTTTCGTTAAAGGATCAAGCCGGTCAAGGCAATTTGGCAAAGATATGCATATATCAAGAATCAGAATCAAATACTACATAAAAAAAAAAAGTCTCCAATGTTGTGTTTACTAATAAGTTGTGGAAATGGGGTTAAGGGAAGGAGAATTAATAACTTATTTTTTTTAAAAATAAATAAGGGAAATGTGAATCAAATTGATGGGTCTATAATAATTTGGAAATGGAAAATGAGATTATGATTTCTAAAGGAATTGGAAATCAAAATTCTATTCTCATGACTAACTAAAATACCCCCACCAACATTTCATAATCTCAATTTTGTCCTCATTAAAATAGTTTTTAAAAAAAATCAAAATCAAGCATCAATTGAAATCAATAGCATTTGTCAATTTTCTAACTAGGCCGCCGATAATCATGTCGTTGCTGTTCGCCGCCGCTACTCATCTTTGTCACTCTCATGCTATTTTCTCGCCACTGTTGCTCTTCTCTGCCCTTGCTTTGTTGTTGTTCGTCATTGCCCCTGTATCGCCGATCATTGATTTAGCCATTAGATAATAGATACATATACACAAACCCTATAGAGTGTTAAATAATTAATAAAAGATTCATTTGTTAAAAAAGTCAGGAGGCTCATAAAAATCAATATTAATAATGATAAAATTATTTTTATTATTAATAATAATTATTAACAACAATAAATTGTTGAATAATAATAATTATAAGTATTATAATAAATAAGAACGGTGATGACAATAGTTAATTAATGACTTTTTAGTAACTTGTAACAATTCAATTCATTATAATTTTGATTTTAGAATAAAATAAATACATTAATGGAATACAATTTTAATTTTTACAGCAATTTATTTGATTTTTATTCTTTATACCTATTCTAATTATTGATCATTAAATAAACTAGTAGGGTGCTGATATTTGATCTCTTCAATTCATCACAGAAGGTGATAGGGACAGGGAGGAGAGCAGACCAAAATAAAATAAACATATATATATATATATTTTTTTTTAAAAAGGATAATTTTTAAAAAATAATAAAATAAATTGAAAATTTAGATTTAATGAGATAAATTTGAAGGGGTAAAAAATGTCGATATATCACAGCACGCTTATTAAACATATTGTCCAAAATACCCTTCGTGGATTTACCCATTGGCCATTGCCCTCCAGCATAAAGCCATAAACCCTGCAATTCCCTCTAAGCTAGGGTTTAGGGGAAGCGATACTCTTACTGGCCGTCGTTGCTTTCACCACCAGGCGACTCAAGGTACGAATTTGCGTCTTCCTCAACTGCCTTCTTCTTTGGAACATATGCTAATACAGCAACAATCTCTGACTGTGTGCGCGTTCGCGTTTTTCTTCTTTAGCTGATGTCTTGGTTGATTGGTTTGTGTCATATGCATACTGTGACTCTAAGTTTGCGAATTGGATATCCTTTTATCTTCATATTTATTGAAATCATTGATGTTTTTTTTTTCGTAAAGTTTGGGTTAGATCTATAGTTTCATAAAAGAGCAATAGCACTTGCATTGATTGTACAAATCATGTGATTTCGGCATTTCGAAGAACTACGTGTCGCATTTCAGAGGAGTCTTTGATTTTATAGGTCTTTTTCAGTAGGTGGCTTTGTCATTTGATATTTACTGTGGTTGCTTGATCCCTTTTGAAGTTATTCTGTATCTTTTTATTCATGTCAAATTTTATCAGATCAGCTTTATTATTCCTTCGGTTGAATTTCAATATTCTTTGTATATATTCTCAGTGAGAAATATTACTTGGAGTTTTTAATTACAGTTCATGTTACATTTCTTAAATGGTAAACTATGGTCTCAGATTTGTTTTTGCCAAAATCTTAGATTTTTGAATTGGAAATCTTGGGGATTGCTCCTTTACGTACTTTTTTATTTTGCAGAAGCAGACCTTATTTCCCCAAAAATGAGTTTGATATCTCAAAATGCTGTTTCTAGAAATAGATTAAAGACAAAAACAGAGGACGGTGAGGGGCCTTTGGCTGTGGAAGAGAACAAAGATGTAGAGGATGGAAAAGAGTCCGACTTGGAAACATCACGGGCTAAGAAGAGAAAGAGAGAAAAGGAAAAACGAAGCGAAATGGAGCAAGTGAAGGAAATGAAAAAGTTGGAGAACATTTTGTTTGGATCACTTTATGCTCCTGTTGAATTTGGGAAGGAAGATGAGGAAAAGGTCCAACCTGAAGCCGAGACTGGTTCTGCCGTGTACTTTGTCGACCCTTCTGCTAATAGCATGTTGTCTGTTAATGAAGAGGATGCACAATTTTCAGGGGAAAGTGACGACGAAGAGGAAGCTTGGCAAAAGAAACCGGTCTGGGTGGATGAGGAAGAGGAACAGACCAATGTAAATATAGCTAACGTTAACAGATTGAGGAAGCTGAGGAAGGAAGAGGATGAGAGTTTGATTTCAGGTGCAGAGTATGTTTCAAGACTGAGGGCTCAGCATGTTAAGTTGAACCCTGGTACGGAATGGGCTCAACTCGATTCACGGTCAAGGGATAATGACCCTTATAATGAATCATCGGATGAAGAAACTCAAGCAGTGGTGGCTCGTGGTTATGAAGATACTGAAGCTGTTGACGATATTCTAAGAACAGACGAAGATCTTGTTGTGAAGAGCAGTGCCAAGTTGTCTCCTGGACTTCTTGAGTACTCAAGACTCATTGATGCAAATGCTGAGGAATCATCAAATGGTCCTATAAATTCAGTTCAGTTCCATCGTAATGCTCAGTTGCTACTTGTTGCTGGGTTGGATAGAAGACTCAGATTTTTTCAGATTGATGGCAAACGGAATACTAAAATACAGAGCATTTTCCTTGAAGATTGTCCTGTTCGAAAGGCATCTTTCTTACCTGATGGTTCTCAGGCCATAATAGCTGGGAGAAGGAAGTTCTTTTACAGCCTTGATTTAGTGAAAGCAAAGGCTGATAAAATAGGCCCCCTGGTTGGTAGGGAGGAGAAAAGCTTGGAATTTTTTGAAGTTTCCCCTGATTCTAGCGTGATTGCATTTGTGGGCAATGAAGGTTATATCTTGTTGGTCTCGTCTAAAACAAAGGAGCTGATTGGAACTTTAAAGATGAATGGAACTGTTCGTTCTCTGGCTTTTGCCGATGATGGGAAGCAATTGCTGAGTTCTGGAGGTGATGGGCAGGTCTATCATTGGGATTTGAGAACAAGAACATGCATCCACAGAGCAGTTGATGAAGGGTGCATAAATGGTACAGCTCTTTGCACTTCACCGGATGGAACTTTCTTTGCCGCAGGTTCTGACAGTGGGATAGTGAATGTTTACAACAGACAGGAGTTTTTAGGGGGTAAGAGAAAACCAATCAAGACCATTGAAAATCTGACCACCAAAGTGGATTTTATGAAATTCAATAATGATGCTCAAATATTGGCTATTTGTTCTACCATGAAGAAGAACAGTTTGAAGTTGATACACATTCCATCATATAATGTTTTCTCTAACTGGCCTCCTCCAAATAGGAACCTGCAATATCCTCGATGTCTGGATTTCAGTCCTGGTGGTGGTTTTATGGCTGTGGGAAATGCTGCAGGAAAAGTGTTTTTATACAAGTTGAATCATTACCACCATGCATAGTGTGAACATAGAAGGGGCTGAAATATGTGATTGTAATGTGCTAGTGCTCGAAGAATATTATTTCCTTGCTTCTCTAGTTCATGCTGGTGAATATCTTATGGCAGGCACTAGATGATATCAGTTTTGGCTCATCTATTCTGTTTTATCATTGGAGCTGCATGTGTTTCCTAGTGATTTATTGATTGATTTTGTGAATCACTTAATAGTTGCAGAACTTTCAATGTTTCGTGCCTGTTGGTTGCATGACACTGATCCCTGCAATAGCTTATCTTTCTGTTGATTTATTATGTTTTCATGTCATGACATCAAATTTTTGGATAAAGGATACGGTTAAATACCACTAGTAGGATCATGATTATCAATTTATTAGTGGATGTTTTGAATCTTACATGCTCCCTTGTTGCCACAGGTTCTGGTTGAATTTTCAAATCAATTGATTTTGATTTCATCTGGTTGCCTTGAGTTTTTCCTATTATTTGGCAATCAATTCTCAAATGTAAAAGTTCAATTTTGATCCTAGTTGAGCCGTGATACCACCGGATGATCCCTCTCGATCTGAACTATAGCGGCATGCACTGGCCTACAGAATCCCAATAACTTCCTTCATCTATCCAACCATCCAAGAAAGCCGTAAAACAATACGCAGTATCCCCGAAACTCATTTCTAGCTTATTTATTTATTTATTTAAAAAAAAAAAAAAACCCTTTCAGGTGGGGCTGCAATACTTGGCACAGAAAAAGCAAGACACCGCTTTGGATGCTAAATTTAAAAATAAACGACGGCCTTAGAACAGATAAGCACCATTAGTGAAGAATAAACATGAAAGAGCATCTCTAAATTTTGTCTACCAACCTTTTATTTCTTCAGATCACATACAATTATTTTGCCTTCCAGGTCAACAGAAATTGTTATATACTGTGCAATGATAAACATGTAGTTATACCATATTATCCCCACTATTATAGCTCCGACAAAGACGTGCTTGATCCTCACAAAAGGCACGATCACTGCATCTTTGGTGTTTATGCCCCATAAACATATCTGAGGTTCATCGGGGTACTCTTTGTTAGAAGAGGAATGATTTTTTCCCCACAAGCCGCTGGATAGGGTAGTTCTGGTTAGCAAAACTAAATGGGAACTTTTGGATTTTGTAAATTTTAAAGAAAAAGAATTGGAAGGTAAAGAGTAGCTTTTAATGCGGACGCAAAAACCTGCACAATTTCAGGTGCATCTTCTCCACGCACGTGCAAGCCCGGAACTTTTTAGTCTTTGCACATACTATAAGTTTCATGAAGATCCTGTCCAGATGCCCAGAGAGAGTAGCTTTCAACGGTCTGAAATTTGCTGTGAACACATCAATGTCAACATATTCTTGTATATCCGGTGCATTTCATAAAAGTTAAAACCACTAGAGAGTCACTGCAGCAGTTCCATATATGCTAACTAAATAATGGAGTCACCTGTTCTTCAGAAAGACCAACTTGTTCAATTGGTGGCTGGAAAAAAAGACTGCAGAAGAGGGAATAGTCATACGGTATTAGGGTATCAAACGAAATTCACGTCATTAGATCTTAAAACCTCACAAACATTGTAGCAGAATGAACCTAAAATTTGTAAATGAAGGAAAAAGTTCCTCAGCATATGAAAGGGTCATGGGGAATGGTTTGTTAAATTCCAACAAAGAAACAGTAAATGGCATTCATATGTCAATTGATCAAACAGTGTAAACAGAAGTAATCGAGATACCTAACATGGTGGTAACTCATACACATTATATGCTCTAAAATACACATAAGCTTTACTGGATAATATCCTAATCCTCCCTTAGACAACAGATTATTGAGGGCTCACTAACTTAATCACTTTTTGGACCATTGAAGATGCCAGCTAATTCCAAGGCAATGTATCCACCACCAGCAAATTGCAATTTTCTCAGGCTTCGAGGGCAAATCAAGGGCAGCATCAGAATCTATAGCATATTCACTGCCAGAAATGTCACGAATGAAGGGACGTTCCCCAACTGAAATCAGTATGTGCCTAGCTGAAAAAAGTTTCCCATCCACATCAACAATGTGTGGATCCTCAATCTACACAAATTTCATCAATGCAATTAAAAAAAAGCCAAAAAAAAAAAAAAAAGGTACAAATGGACATCACGCAGTTCACAGAGCAGTAAGACAGTGGAGGTAGGGTTTTTGGTAGCGAATGAAGGTGAGAAGAGAGCGGGACTGTAATTGGTAGTCTCCTATACAAAGGTTGTTGCGAGCTTTGGAGTTGTAATAGAAGTTGCCATTTCTTTTAAGATTAAAATTAAAATTTAGCGAGTTACGTTCTTTCTTATATCGTGTTGTTTAGAATCCGAAGATAAATTGTATTAATTTCGGATCAAAATAGCATTTGTGCTTCCTACTTTCTCGACCGTTTATGGGCTCGGTCCCATTGGCATCAACGGTTTTACGAATATTGAGAGTTTGAGACTTGAACATATGCTCGAAGACAAAAAGATTAGAATAATTGTTTTATGAAAACGAAATAAAAATATTGTTTTCCTGTTCAGAGAATGAAACAAAATTTAGCAGTTCGTATTTAGATTTTATATTCTTCAATTTCAATATCAATATCAATGCTAATAATCATTAATTATCTCCAAAACTCATGATTCCAATCACATAATAACTACCAAGAGTTCTCACAATATTAGACTCTAAAAACAAGAAAAGAATTATCATAATTGTTGAGTACATAAAAGTACCAGGTCGGCCATGCTACTATTCCCACCCCGGCACGGATCGCTCCAGCCAAAGTGATATGAGCAGAACACGGGGGCTATCATGAGCCGACCAGAGATGAATACAACCAAGGAAATATACTGACCAGAGGGATATACCGAGCCGACACTCATTCCCAGAAAAGCAGGAACACGATCCCACAGAATCGTGGCTGCTGCGCCTTTCCCGGAACCGTTGAAGGACACATAAGATCCCACGTTTGCCACAACGCAACAGTGAGAGCCCCATGAGGGGCTGCCACAACCCGAGAAAAGGGGGGATAGAGAGTAAGCGGAAGACGTGGGACAAACAGAGGCTATAAAAGAAGAAGAAATCGATAAAGAAAGGGACAGAAAAATTGAGAGAGGGAAAACGCTGCCAAATTTCCATCAGGCCATTTTCTGATAAACTCCAAATAATTTAGAAAGCATTTTGAGGTCTAAATTGCACTGTTTTCCCGTAAACACCTTGAGCTAACTTAGGCATCGGAGGGTTTACGCCGGCAAAACCACCGGCGTCTCTGATCCGTTTTTAGTGAGCGCAGGTCTATTGAGAGAAAGGAGGACGATTCCAATCTCAGTGAACAAGCAGCAGTAGATAACACAAGCGTTGGTGAAAGAATCTGGTCGGTCAAAAGGCGAGCAGATTTGAGCATCAACAATAATATTACTGAAAAAACAACTTTGAAATGGGAATGCCATCAGAGGAGTTGTTACACGAGAGTCCAAGGACTTCCACCATCTCATACTCTACTGTTGCCGCTGTCCCTGTGGCCTGTGAGTGATTTCAGCCTAGTTTCCTAATGTAATAATTCTAAGTATCATGCACTTTATGATATTCACAAAAGACACTTTAGAATTTCTCTATTTGAAATTTAAAAGTAATTTTAAAGGGCATGAAATTTTTCTATATTTTCAAGAAATGAAGATAAAATATAATACATTTGTTTTAACTTTCACAGACAACCCACCCAAGCTATGACAAAGATAAATCCCTGTTGTTTTTTGGTTACTTCATTGAGCTAGTTACAAGCTCCAGACATCTCTAATTGTGTGAAACCTTCTCAGCATCCTACCACCACGAAACTGGACCTAGACCATCATAATCAATTGAACCCTGCAAACATTTAAAATTGAAACAGGAAAAAGAATTTAAGATCCCGTTGAGAAAGTAATAATGAAAGCTAGCTGACCACATTCTCTACAACACATCCAATACACCGAGATAAATAAATACCATACCGAGTAAATGGGGATACTCCCATGAACAAATGAGCAACTCACCAGATTTGAACTGGCCAACAATCAAATGCAATGTATTGAGAGTAATCAAGTGAAAACTTTTATAGATCCAGAAAATTGGTGCAATTTTCACAAACCATTTCTCATGTTAACATATTCAATGTACTCAAAACTCTAGATAAACCGATATGATTGCAAGTTATGTTACCAGATTCGTCCAGATGAATCTCGTTACCAAACTAATCACATATTGAACATGGATTTTGTTTCTCGAATGTGATTACAAGTCTAAAAGCATATGAGCACCACGTTTTTTAGAGACCAGTAATCTAAAATATCTGTGTTTCTGTACTTTCCTGTTATTTGTTCCCCTTTTGTAGTAGTTGCTAGTGAGTAGCTTTCTCAAAGTAACAAATGTTTTAGTGCTGCAGGCTGTTAGTCCCAAAATCATAAAGGCTAGAGATAAATAAGGATAACGATGATGATACATCCAGAGACAACCACCAGCCAAATAATTAAGTTAGAAAAATTTACTTACGTTAATCACCATTGGGGCGAATGGCTTTGATCCTTCTGCTTGCTCAATTGGAATTGAAGGATAATTCACACTGAGAACTCGAAACTTAATCTGGCATTAATAATTTTAAAGTCAGCATACTTGAGCACATTAGAAAAAGAGGATGTTGATAGAATTAGTACAAAAACATAAACCTCATCTAGCCCATCAATAACATATTTTGTATCTCCAAATTCCCATATCCATTTGACTTCGTACCTGTAGTTATAACCAGAGCGGTTATAACCAGATCATAAAAGTCTAGAACAGTGCAAAAACATGTAAAGAAAGGACATAAAAAGATATTAGCTAAGAAAATTATAATTTCATAATGTGCAGACAATTATGATAGAAATTAAGAAAAGTAGAATAAACCAGGAAAGGACCACACCTTCCATTAGGGTCAGGCTCAGAACGAGATGGACTTGGTAAAAGATGACTAGGAATGTAAATGTCCTCAAAAAATCCAAGGGACACTGTAGATCATGGAATTCAGAAAACACAATGACTTCAAACTTAGTTGCTTCACCAAGGAGAGAAATATAGTTTACACCAGAGGCAGACTTGTCATGTAACAAGAAATGACAATAGGACTTATCACAAGTAATTATTTAAGGATACTAAAGTTCTTGAATCACTTTGACCACTATATGACAAGGCGACGTGCAATTTGACTGATTATAACAAACACAAGCCAAATTTAAATAAATGAGTTACAACAAAATGTTAGGAACAAGTTACTTGCTCTTAATTTCTAAATCAAGAATTCTGAGGAGGATAGTTCAGCCATATTCAGTCTTGATGCTGAGACTTCACAATCTATCATCAAGCCAAGCATGTAACTTTTACAACATGTTGGCTGTTAGCTTGGTTCGCTACCATCAAATATCTAGGAAATCAACTGTGCAACTACTCATGCCATTGTCATTTAAAAATTCTGAGCTTTAACACTCTTCCAAAGACAATTTTAAATCAAAAAGAA
The DNA here is from genome assembly GCF_022201045.2 of Citrus sinensis. Classification (NCBI taxonomy): domain Eukaryota; kingdom Viridiplantae; phylum Streptophyta; class Magnoliopsida; order Sapindales; family Rutaceae; genus Citrus; species Citrus sinensis. The sequence goes on along the minus strand of NC_068558.1, from coordinate 43,197,142 downwards.
AACCAAAAATATGCACCACAAACAGAGCAAATATGATACAAGTTAAAATTGTAATAATAAATATAAATCTTTAATTGAAGAGGAAACGAGAAAAATATAAATAGACTATCGTTTGATGAGAAAATCTCTCAAGTAATGCAAATGACTGAAAAGAACTCAGACCATACTGAATTTTGGCAAAGACTAATAAGAGTTGGTCCAAATTCAAACCAGAGCAAGACTTTAGATATAAGCCATTAATCTATAAGCCTTAAATGAAAAATCATATGAGCAGTGAGGCATTGATTGGACATACAGCGCAAACCGTTGGCATCAGATTCTTTAAGTTTGGCAGCAATTATCTCTCCCAGAAAGGGACGAAACACCATCAATCTAAACTTCACCTGTTCAATCAACAGAGAGATTGTCAACACAATCAACCTATGATTTACAAAAAGGAACTGTCTTTTACATAAGCAACAACTTATATAGTCGTAAAATTAAAATTTTGAACGCAAATGGCAAACAAAAGATACAAATGGAAAGCATTCTAATTCCAAGTGAGTTAAAGCTACACATGCTTAAATACAAATGGAAAGAAGATAGAAAACAGAACAGTGTGCAAATATACCGTATGTGTGGAAGCACCTTCTCCTGGATAGACAAAGCCACCTTCAATTTCCTTGATATCATAGATAGAAATACAAAGTCCCAGGTTTGCAATAACCTTCATGTACAAAATTATTATCTTCTAAAAATAAGTTAATCGATACAAAAAATTTAAAGTGAATCACTGAATTGTATTTGACAAACCTTATCTAAGAAAACATTTTCAAGTTCTAGTTTAATAGCTTCGTTGAGAGGAAGGCGAAGAAGATGAGGTGGCAAACGCAATGTGTGCTCAATTTTGCTCAGATAAAACATTTTTAACTTTTTCCAAATTGAGAATTAGAAAGCAACTTTCTTCAAAGCAGATGAGACTTGCGTGGCATTTATGGCGAAGGTAGAAACTTCATCTGGGGCTAGGCAGCAGTGCTTAAATTACTTTGCCTTGACCTGTCGTTTCGAGTATTCTGCTTTTCCAATTACTGGCTGCTGCAGTTATCGTCCAGTGGGGCCAGTGGTGGCTGAGGGTTTAGACACTTTGCTGCAAACGATGTCGCTCTATTTTCCTTTCCTTTTCCTATTTTTCTCTCTTTTAAAATGATGATAAAAGGCTAATTATTTAATCTAACAGTCTTAGGATCCACATCCACCAGTTATGAGCCTAGTAACTAGTAGCGATCTCTTTGATTTGGATTAATCCACGCGTAGATAAAAACAATGAATCATAATGGATTTGGATTATGAGCTCAAAGGTCAGTCAGATAAATATAGTTCCCAGCTAACCAATAGTAGCGATCTCTTTGATTCAGCTTTGTAATTTGATTTTGTTTATATTCACAATCAAGTCCCTGAAAAAAAAAAACAAAAAATCGTCATTCTTGAATTTCAATAAATGAAAAATGCACAGAAATTATAAAGAGAGAATACAGAGCATTCTAAAAAATGTTATAGATGAAGAATTTACAACGATAAAGTTTAAAAGTAGAATTTACAGTTGTAAAGCTGGCGGTGAAGCTTGGTCTTTAGGCGAGAGAGGAGAGCGACATTGACAGCAAATTTTGATCTTTTGGTGTTGGACGCGTTGGCCAGGAAGGGGAAGTTCCATTGGAGAATTGGAGGTGGTGATGGGTAGAGTCTAGCATTTTGAGAGAGTAAACTCACCATGAGTTTATCTAGGGTTTTAGTGTTTTATATTTTTTTATTATTTGATTAAACTTATGTGAGTTGATTTTTTTCTATTATTTGATAAATCAAAATATATTTTTTATTTTAAAAAAATTCCGGGTTCGGGTTTGGGGCTGATAAAATCCCTGAACCCAAAACATTTTCAGACTTGGGCTTATTCCCGAAATGGGCACGTTTTAAATTTTGAAGCTTTGCAAGGTTGCATACCCGATTTGTATTGATCGGGCGCTCGTGGGCATGGGCCTCCACAGGAAATGTTGCCATCACTATACTAGTTGGTAGTTTATTAATTCTAAAGCACCATTCTCCTATAAGTTGGGTTTTAAGAGTGAGTTATATCTTGTGGGTTCATAATAATTGCTATCAAAATACTTTGATCCTATAATGTGGCCCTTGCCCTCTTACAAATCAGTTTTTAAATTTGACAGAGGGTAGAATTTAGGATCCAACATTAACTAGTTTTATTAACTCCAACCACCCTCCACTTATTAGTCCCTTTTTTGAGAATGAATTCTACTGTGGGTTCATAACACAGTTTAGGGGTGGGCATTATACAGTTCGGTTTGATTCTGGATCAGAATCGATCCAAACTGAAACCGAATGGTTCTCAAGAAATAGAGTTCGGTTCGGTTGGGTCCAGACTGGCACAACATTTATAGATAAAATTGTAGATTAAATAACACAATTTGTCTACCAAACTGGCACAGCATTTAATCGCAGGCCGTGCACAACTACAATTTTGCAAAAAAGAAACAAATTTGGCACCACTAAATCATGTTCTTAGTGAAAAATAAAATGCTCAATGCTGAAATAGGACAGTGGATGTGAATAAGAATCTCTCAGATAAACAGCTTCTCAGTGCAAATTTGGTCCCACTCAATACCTAAACAAAAGCAAGCGTGTAATTCATCGTTCCTACATAAGCTCCTAGTTAGCCAAAAACACTCATAAATTTTGAATCTGTGGGAGACAGAACACACAACACAAAAAACCATATCAGTTCTCGGCACCGCCCTAATTATTAAAAGCTAAAAACGCTCATAAATCCAGAACCTATTTTTTCATGACCATGCGTGATGCATGCTATATTTTTAACCTTTATCATCGCCTACCATAGCATCTTCATCTGTTAAAAATATATCAAAACACTAGGCACTATAACGAATAATAGAATTGTTACCTTCACCGGCCCGACAGCAACGACGGACAGAGGCTGCAATGGCTGGCGAGATGAATGAGGTAACTTGCGACGGCTGGCGAAGATAAGGCAGAACAGCGTCGCCACACTCGTGAGTGATGGGTGCTGGCGGCGGCTGATGGTGAGAGTGAGACCGTGAGTGATGAGAGTGAGATTGTGGCGGACTGTGCGTGAGGGATGAGTCCGTCACGGCATTGGGCCGTCGGCGTGACCGTGAGAGGCTGCGAGAGAGAGACTGTTGTACGTGAAGCTGTGAGTGATTTGTGCGTGAGCGAGATTGCTGCCACCGTGCCAATCTTTGTTTATTTATTTATTTGGAAATAAAATGTAGGTTAGAATTAGATTTAGAAAGTTATTAGCAATTGAAATTGATTTTTATTTTAATCGGTTTGTCGGTTCGATTCGTTTATTTTTGAACCATCCGGTTTTTATTCTTTAAATTGAACCGCATCGAACAATAAATTTTTTAATTCAATTCGACAAAAACCGAACTGTTTGTCATCCCCCAAACACACTTTGATAATTAATGATATGTGCCTTCAAAGCAAAATTATTTTGATAATGAAATAATAAAAATAGTTATAAAAAAAAAAACTCTTTATAATTTTTTTTTGCCTTTTTTCGTATTGATTACAAAAAATAGCATCAAACTTGATTTCTTAATTTTTTCTTAATTTTTTTTTTTTTTGGTTACTTAAGGTGGTCATCGCCACTACAATATGTTAGAGCATAAAAGGCATGCCCAAAATCACGAAGATTATTCTTGCATCTGATCATATTTTGTTCTTCCTGATTGCGAAGAATATTTGTGGTGGCTGAATTGTTGTGGAATGAAAGCTCTGGATGGATAAGTGATGACCAGTTAACAAGTAATGGCAGCTTGGGTATTTTTAACAGTAATAATTAATTACTTGGTTGTCAAGAAAATAGATTTAATATCCTAAATTCCCCCAGCTTCGAATACTCCACGATCAAATGAAGCATTAAAGAGAAAATAACATTGCACAGAGAGGAAACATGAGTCAAGAAACAGAAACACAAAAGATAGATTTTACTAAAACAAATTTAAGGAAAAAGGCCAAACTCTTTACATTTCTACCAACAAGGGGTTTGGCTTTAGACTTCGGACTGTTAGAGGGACAATCCGGACTCTTCATCTTCATCAAGACTGGAAGCGTAAGGAATGTAGAGGGCCCAGATGAGACCAAAAACACCCAACAGAATCCACCCAAGGAGGTTGTTGCTCAAGCCAAATGGAAGCCCTGTTCCTTCAGTGCTCATTCTATCATCAACAAGAGCCATGGCTGGGCTTGACATTGTTGCCGCGCATGCTGCTGCCAGCAGTGACGCACTCATTCCCACGTTTGTTTTGCTCTCTTGCTTTGAAGGCTTTTCCTCCATCGAACATCTCACTTTCCCCTTCACTGCCTTTGCTGGCAATCCTGTAAAGATACGACTCAATTGCTGAAAAACTTATAATTGCTTGTGTGTGTTAATTGGTTCAAGCGGTGAAATCACTTGATTTAGTTCACAACAATCATTTAAGTATTTTTTTTTCATAAGCGGCAATCATTTATTCTCATAACAGCGTGGGATTTGAGATAAAAACAAAATCTTACCAAGAACAGGGGATGATGAAGCTACAATGGATGGCTTGTGTACAAGAACCGAGGGTGTAATCGATGATGTTCCTACGCTAGCAGTGATGGCGGCCATTTTTCTTGGAGTTGGAAGACGAGATGGAGTGAAGAATGAGCACAAAGATGTTTGCTGTGGTCAGGGTATATCAGTTTATTTCGTTGAAGCATCTACAGATTAATATCATGGGGTCCAAGCTTGGCACCACAGAGCACGGATAGGTAGATAGCTAACCTTACATTTGAAATCCTCTATCCACACTAATCCAACCACGTAATTCCACGTGTCGTCCACATCATCCGTTTGCAAGCCAACAGTGGGGTCTCTTTGACACGTGGCCTGTGGGACCCAACCTGCCCAGTTATTTTCCTCTTGACGTTCAGTCTTTTGCTCTGTATTTGATCAATATTCCAATAATTTCGTACCTCTTATGCCTGTAAATGGTATCGAAATATTGATGGGTATGAATGATTCATTAAGATATTTTTTGGAAATGAATCTTAACATATAACATTAGTATATTATCGGCAATTGGATTTTCACTTTGAGCGATCGATTGATTTAAAAAATTTTGTCCGTCATTCTTCAAAATTATTTTCTGATCACAAATAGAAGTCCAGATCCGAAATTTAAACCACCCTCATAATTATGTCTTTCACTGAAAGATTCAAGGATCAAGCGAGATCAAGATCTCGCTTAATCAGATCTGAAAGGTCAAAAAGAAATAGACGAGCTTGCACGCATTAACGCGTACTGTTAATCTCTCTTTGACCCACAAGAAACAAAGATCAAAACACCCTGTCGTGGAAAATAATATGAATTGTCCTCCAAATCATAGAACAACGAAAAACTTAAATGAAAGCCAGTGAGGTATTAAAATTGATGTAAATGAATAAAAATCTTCTTTTTCAGTACAGTTTTAGTATAATGGAATACGTGAAATGGGTTATGTACAAACATCTACCAGCACGGACCCTTCTCACATTATCGCTATAAATCAACTCAACTCCTAAGAGATTACTGCCGGAAAAATTTTCGACTGACTAGAAATTTACATGAGATCAATAAAGAATCAAGTAAATGAGCAACTCCAATAATGTGGTGTGGATCACTTAATACCGGTAATACTAGTTGTCATGTTGCATTATACGTGGAGATTGCACCGCTGCAGAAAAGGATGGTCATAATTTATAAATTTGGTCCAGTATCCCTTGTATTTAGCAATTGCAATCTCCAACCATGGTTTCATGACTCCATCATAGTGTATCACTGCTGCTTGCTCAATGTCCCGTCGAGCAACACCCGAATCATAACCTAGACCAAGTACATGCCATCTCTTGTCTAGAGCCACTGTATGTTTATAAAAAGTTATCCAACCTAAAGGCAAGCTCCCAGCCTTCCACAATGGCCTCTTGTATCCCTGCAACCAAAGTACCAAACCCCAGGTAAAGGGTAAGACATTAGATATTCATTACATATGCTTAATAGATACATTGAAGGGGAGCACATTTGTACATGGATGGATGTCTGTTTTCATGCATGTGCAAGTGATGCCAATATTACACACAAAAAGGAGTTGACGACCCTTTCATATCTTCAGAAAAACACTTATGCAGCAATATGTTAAGCTAGTTACTAATATGCATGCATCCAAGCTTTTGCACCCAACAGTCAGGAGTTAAAACCTGGTCTATCACAATTCCAACAACCCAAGCCATCTCTAAATATAATATGGTAGTCATAGATATGGAAAAGCCTTTTGAGGTCATCATTAACATCCCTGACAGAAGACAATTTTCAAACAGAATCCAACCCACATAACATGACATCATCTTGTCATCACCTCAGTTTTCACTCGGAATACTCTTTTTTTTTTAATTACATGAGACCATTGCTCAAACTACAACTCATATTACATAAGACTATATTGATATTTACAAATCAGACTATTACTGGGACCAACTTACATCAATACTTATGGAGCTCTGCCCAGATTTTAACTCTCATTAATATTCGAGCAATGTGTATTCTACTCACACTTGGGTAAGGGAGAAGACTACCTCCACTTAATCATACAATATAATTAAGGTAGGAAATACCCCCACATTGCGCTTGTGGGGGTTCGAACTGCTGCCCTCCCAAGTCCTAACCACTCGGCCAATCTCACGCTGAATACTCTTAAAGTCTAAACTATGCACAAAAAGAGCAGAAAGCTGAACAAGGCATGAGTTCCTTCAGAATTAGTACAGGATGAAAGATATTTTAAAAGTGACATAATGCATACTAGTATATGATAAAAAATTATCGTCTTGTTGTTAACATTTACATCTACCATTAGAGAAATTCCAGTTATAAAAAAACAAGAGAAAAAGGAGTAAAGTGAGTTGATGAATAAATAATAATAACAATAAATGGAAAAGCTAAGGTATTAGCTCAATTACCAGAAGAAATACTAAATTAAAAAAAAAAATCTTATTGGAGAATTTATATCACAGGAAACTTGTAAATAATCATTAAGAATATTGTGGTAGACCAGTACGTATTGTTGTAAGAGATAACAGAGAGAAGTAATTAGTAACGCAAGAAAATGCAAATTCAGGTAGAAGCGTAAATATTCACATACCAACTGTAAGTATTTATGGTACACTGCAGTTAGTTTTCTTTTCCTCCACTCTTGCAGATCAAACAAATTCATCCCAAATGCCCAAGTGCAAGCCTTGACATCAAACTTCTTTGCGATCAATGGATCTGAAAAGTTTATAAACAAATCCATCCGGCGAAAAGAGGCTTCACTTTCCTTGCAAGTATCCACTGCTCCAATTACTTTCCCTTTCATATCAATATTCCAAAGTCTGCCTAGATCCCTCTGCACCACAACATCATGGTCAAAGAGTAGAACCTTATTCAATGCAGGGAAGACATCCGGCAGGTAAAACCGAAGGTGGTTCAGGGCGGAAGTATATCTTGGGTCGTGGGAGTTTTCCTTCTTCAATGTTGCATTATACTTGGTGGACAGCCAATTGAAATTGTCTATGCTCTGGATCTGGATAATTGCTTTGCCAGGAGGATTGAGTAAGAACCACATGGAGATTGCTGGGAGGTTTAGAGAATCAGTCACCACATGAAATACAATTTTCTCTGGTTCCTACAAATAGTTATGTAACAAATATCATCAATCTTCCTTGCTTCCAGCACAAATTGTTGAGTCGTATAATGAAAAACCCAGCAGCATCTTATTCATCACAGATAAGGGGTGCAATGACAGACGTGTAGTAACTACTACCTATAAACATGAAAAATATATTTTGGGAGGTGCATCAGCATTGATCAAGTGCAATAATTAGAAGTAAGCATTTCTCATATAGTCATATTTCTACAATCAGAAAAGTCATATTCTTATAATGATTCGAATTCCCTTTAATTGCAAGTAATTCCAGTCATTAATAAAAAGGAAACTGAAGATATGTCAGCAATAATATCACAAATAAATGGGTTAGGAAAACTAAACCAGGAAATTAGGAATGGTTGAAAAAGAAAAAATAAAAGAACTAGGACCAGAAAAGAAGAGGCATTATACCTTTGCAAAAGAGACTGTGGAATTAACAACCACAGCACAAGCTAGAACATTGTCAGAGAAAACAGCATAGTGGTGGAGATCTGGATTGTGCAAATCTTGTCGGTTAGGGAGATGCCTCTCTTCAGGCTGTAGGGCAAAGTATTCGGCTGTCAGCTGCATAGATAGACAGTGAAGGCCTTTTGGTGTGGTTCTAGAAGCAAGCTGAACAAGATATGTAGCTTGATTTTTCTGCAACCGCACTCGTTCTTCAGCATTATAAGTCATAGCACGGAGCTTAGTGGCCATGGCGGAGCAGTCTGGGTAAACATGACTGGCTTTGTCCAGGGTAGCTTCCATTTGATTCATTCTCCGGAAAGCCCTGCAAAGTCACTGGTATTCAGATCTCATACCTACTTAGCTGGTGATGTCTGTTTAGATTTTTAAAGAAACTTCTCTCTGCAATTTAACTTTTAAGTGACATACAAACAATCTCTTACTCACTGATCGGTACAAAAGAATCTTCTTTCATTACTTTTTTTTAAATATCCATCAAATCCATGAGTTAGTTACCAGAAAAAAATGAACTAAGTGATAATATACCTCCTTGATAAATCAGAATCCTTGGTGGCTGCACCCACTGCTCGTTCCACCTCTTTAATTCTCAGTTTCAACTCTTTCACTAAGTGAGAATTACTGCCTGGTGGTGCAAAATTCAAGTATGCTTGGGCTCTAATCACTTGATCTTTCATCTCCTTAATCTTTTCATCTGAAACTCTCAACAATGAAGCCTGTACATTTGGACTACGTCGAGCTCCTGCTTGATTGGTTTGGTCCTGCAACCAAGACCAATTGAAAAAAAGATTAAAAAAAGGAAATAAAAGAAAGAATGAAAGAATATAAAATACCAATCTTCCCAAAGTGGTATCTTTTCATGTCATGTGAATATATTCCTATCCTGTTACGTCTTGTACTAGACACTACCACAACCATCTAGACTGTGTTTAAATTCTACACTTCCGTTTGAGTTCATCAAAAAATTTTCATGGATAAGCATACCTTTCCACGAGATCCCGAGGATGCTGTTTTCTGCTTCATTTTCTTATTTTCTTCTTTTCCTTCATCTGTTCCTGGAAATAATAACAGTTGCAAACTAAAGTTAACTTTAATTCAACAAAGAATGAAAGCATTAAAAATTAAGGGAGAAAATATGTTCCTAACAATACCAACCATTATTTTCCAAGATGTTAGTGTCTCCAGCATATTGAGATTGCTTGGTATCACTCTCAGTATTAGTGCTGTAACTAACTAAGGAACCCAAATCCTCATCTTTGTATACAACTAGTTTTGGCTCTTTCAAACCTTCATCAGCTTCCTAAACCGCAAAAGCATATAAAATTACACATGTAATTAGTAAAACCATTGAACAAAAAAGAAATTGAATAGAAAAGCAAACACATTATACAACAATACATATTAAGTTACCTGCTCAATCGCATTAAGTCTTATATTTTCTGCCCTAAATTTCTGCACCAAATAAACAAAATTGATCCTCAATAACAGGTAAAGACACGACAGCTAAAGTCCATTTGTTGCTGGAAAATGATAAGAAAAGGAAAAAGGTAGAGGTCTTCAAAACACAAACGCCTACAATAGTAGGCGAAAAAAAAGTTTACTTAATTATAACAAGGTTTCGTATTCTTCAGATACCAAAAGTAAGTAACTAAATAAATAACAGATTTTTGTGTACTTTCGTCCTTAATTTTTTCCAGCAACCAAGCAGAACATACGCAGAAAAGCTTAAAACCAAGATTTAAAGAGATTAGATTCATACAGTAGTAGATAATTCCTCAGCAAAGTCCCATCTTCCTGGCAAAACAGAATCGCAAATGCAGAGAAACAGGATCAATCAATACGACACATCAAATGGATAAAAAATAAAAAATAATAATTAAAAAATGAAAAACAACTGCATATGCACATCGAAGGGCGAGCAAACTCAGTAATACAGTGAAAATTGGATTATTAAGAATCAAAATCACTTTCCCAATCATCAACATACAATTAAAAAGTACGCAAATACACTTCCATATTAATCATCCACAAATCTCTACCATCACTAAAGCTTACTTTTATCACGTACATAAGACGGATACATTCATATATACTTAAAATACATATATGGATATGTGCAAGGAAGTTTACCGATTGAAGTGAAGACTTTAAGCCTGTTAGAGACGAAAATGACTGGAGCGATCACAGAAACAGAGAGCAAAGCGAGGATCGAAATCCTCTGCCATCGACGAACTTGATTCATCAATAACAATCTCTATTTATTCAAAAAAAAATCTAAACTCAATCCTCACTCTATCCAAGGTACTGTAGTTCTTATTATTATCTTTTTTTTCTCCGTCGTTTTCCAAAAAGCACATCGCATAGATTCAAAATCTCAATATTCGATGTTTGTATCGCAAGGAATTATAAAGAATGATTTATACTAGGGTTTCAGGTTCCCTTTTCCGTCGCTTTGCGTTTTTGGGAAGGAAAATATACTGTTAGGAAAATAAAGCTGTTAGTTTCATGTTCGGGTCTGTGAGGAGGGAGGTTGCCTTTTTACTCATTATTATTTTTCTCTTATCAGGTATTTTTTATTTAATGTTAATAAATTTCTGATTCGGGATTGGGATTTATCATGTATATTTATATCCCTTGCTTGGGGATTTCAGCGTTCAGATTCGCGACGCGACAATAGGCGGCAGATGATGAGGGGAGGGGTATGTATCTCAGCCGTTGATTTTGATGAAAATATTATGGTCTTTCATTTAGGTCAAACGCGGTTCAAGATTTTTATTTATTTATTTTAGAAATCACGTTTAATTAATTCTTTGCAGCGTGGAAAATGGAAATGGCTTGAATTCGGGTATTTGAGTACTTGATTAATAATTAAGCAAGATGATAGAGTAATTAATAAAAATTGAAGGGGGCAACGTTACTAATGATTACATTAACGAAAACAAATGTAAGGACAAGCCACGTGTCTTTAAGTAGGCTGGCTCAAATTATCTTAAAGTGGGGCGACCGAATGCAGTAGGTGTGAGTATGCGACCTTTAGAGCGGTAGCGGCACTACTTAAAAAAAGTTCACTAAAATGTTTTGTGCATTGATGGCAGCAAAATGTCGAACTGCCAATCTAGTAATTGGTTGTGTGTTATTTACTTTTTTGTCTTCTTGTTAGCATGTGCTCTGTATTTACTCCATCGTGCCAAACGCGTTGGTTTCGGTGACCAGATTATGACCTAACACTTTGAAACTTATGACTCTCGACTATCGAATTTCGATCGAGTGCGGGTGAAGATTCCATTAAAAAATTCTAAATACACGGAATATTTGTAGTCGTATCCGAGGTTGCGTCTGTCATACAATAGTTGGTCACTTGGATCGCGGGGTTGTTATTCTTCTTGGTAAACGTGTTTTATAATGGGCCTTGCATGGCCCAATGATTAGTTCTGTTAGCTATTATGGGCTTAAGCCCACTTCATTTGAGGGGCGGTTTTTTTGGTTTTGGGGGGGGGGGTGTTAAAGAGGAAATGGTATTACTGATAGTTGACCCACTCTTTTTGTATCACCGGCCCCAAAAATTTCTCATTAATCTTATTTATTTTGCAAATTATCCCTAAGAATAAGAAAGTACTTTTTTTTTAAATACTTTTTATTCTCTCTCATTTGTTCCCTCTCTTAGACTACTGGATTATCAATTTCTGAAAATTAAGCAAAAGAGAAATGATGTTGAAATGATTTATAAGAGAGAGGGGATTAATACCAAGAAGCCTGAAAAAGTTATAAGGGAGAAGAATCTTAATGCTCCTATAGAGAAGAAGAAACCTAAACAAACCAAAATCCTCTCTCATCCTCTTTATATTTTGGTTTGTCAATTTAATTAATCATTCCTGCTGTTAGTTTCTTTTACAAAATTTGTGCTGCTCACTTCGAAATTGGAAAGTTAATGCGGCTCGGGTAATTCGTTGATGTGCATGTGATCTCGGTGGCACTGGCACAGACAGCCACACTAATGAATAGAGAGGTTCAAGGCCATGCAATTGAAGTTTATGAGAGAAAAGCACAAGAATGATTTGAAAATTAAGTAAAAACAAAGGGAAAATACACACCCCCAACGTTTAGGCAAAGAGATAAAAATCTTTCTAACGTTTCAAAAAAGATATTTACACCCCAATTTATTATAATTTTATTATTATACTCTTTTAGCATATAAAAAAAAATTATCTGATTATCCAATTTGTCTATATATTGTTAATAAAATTATAAATAGATAAATTGGATATTATAAAAAAATTATAAATATACTCTCATTACCTAATTCCTCTATTTAAATTTTTATCAATAACCAATTTTCAAAAAAGACATCTATACACCTAAAAAATTGTAAATAAATTATAATTTTAAAAAATAAAATTGGTTATTAATAACCAATTTTATTTAAACTTTAAACTTATATATTTAACAATTCTCCACATGCCAATCATTTAAACTTGCACATTTATAACCAATTTTCTATGTTATTTATTATGGTATTAATAACCAATTTTATTTTTAAAATTATAATTTATTTACAATTTTTTTAAGTGTGTAAATGTCTTTTTTAAAAATTGGTTATTGATAAAAATTTTAATAGAGGAATGAGGCAATAAGAGTATATTTATAATTTTATTAATAATATATAGATAAATTGGATAATCTAATGATTTTTTTTATATGCTAGAATGGTATAATGGTAAACTTATAATAAATTAGTGTGTAAATATCTTTTTTAAAATGTTAGGAAAGTTTTTTGTTTTTTTGTTTAAAATTGGGGGTGTGTTTGTCATTTTCCCTAAAAGCAAATTAGAAAGCGGGCGCTGGGGAGATAAATAAATAGGTCGAATAAACCAAAAATAAAGGTGAAGCCAAGCCAACGCGTCATGGTCACTTTGCATGAAGCCTTTTTTCCTCAATTATGCATTACTCTTCGTTGCCGTATCGGCTCGATACACTTTGCTTTCGGATGTCTCGTAAAAGTTTTTGTTCCGTGGCTGAAAATTGGCGATGCAATGATATAATAATAATATTTTTATCATCATTCTCAATTCATTGTAAAATTACTAATGGTGTGAGTGTGATCGATCTATTTTGTATTAGGCCCCTCTTAGTTGCTTGAAAACTTTTTTGCAATCTTATTAATAGACAGATTAGAAAACACAAACCTACTTAATCGAAACTGACCCGCGAATAGCAATTGAGATTAGTTGTCATGGTCATCTGCGCACTGCAGTCTGCATACGTTAATATGGAATGTGAAAGAGACATTGGAATTTCGGACTTTCCCCACGCGCTGTGAGAAACAATTTGTTAGCTTCATTTCCGCAAAATTAATAAATAAATAAAATTCAGAACAAAATTTAGTTTTTCTTAATTAAAAGCTGAAACAGTGTTGCTTTAATTTGCCAGGTAAGATTTATAAATTAATTTTTACCGGAAAATGCGAGTGGCTTACGCGCCAAAAATAGGGAGTAAAAGAGAGTAAAACCAACGCAAACTTCACGACTTACCTGTTCAAAACCCGTTCCCTCTATTTTTAACTTACAGGCAGCACGCCTGCAACACTCCCACTACCAGCCACTAAAAAGCCATGCAAATATCTTCTCAATTTAACTTCCATCAAAATCCTTTCTCTCTCTCTCTGTCTCTCTCTCTGTCTTTGTCTCTTCTGTTCTTCATTTTTCTAACTCTTATCAATTCTTTTGAACCCACCAGTTAATTCACATTCACATCAAACACTCAAGTCTTTCTCTTGCCTGCTCACACTCATCTTCTGATATTGAATTATTGAAAATGAATAGAGACGGCCTCGTGGTGACGTCGGTGGATCAATCGTCGTTAAAGAAAAAAACGGCCGTTTCGAGCAGCTGGATTCTGCTGGACCGGGAAGGACAGAGCACGACTCTTGATGTGGATAAGCACGTCATCATGCGGCGAGTTCAGATTCATGCCAGAGATCTTCGGATTCTTGATCCTATGTTAAATTATCCTTCTACCATTCTCGGCAGAGAAAAAGTCATCGTACTCAATTTGGAGGTGAGCTTTGTCCTTTCGGTTTATTTGCAAAACGGTCTGTTTTGTACTTTTACTTGCAACTTTTTGGTCGGCTGACTTTGTTTTGTTTATGCGTTTCTGTTGTAGCATATTAAAGCTATTATTACAGCGGACGAGGTAATTTAACTTCTAATTAATGTTTTTGAATTCTCCTTCTTTTCTTTTCTTTTTTTCCTTCAGTTCTTAAACCTTTTTTTTTTTTTTTTCTTGAGGCGAAAGAAATTATTTGTTTTGAGATAGGTGTTGCTTAGAGATCCAATGGATGATAATGTGATTCCCATTGTAGAGCAACTTCAAAGACGATTGGCTTCGGATTATCCGATAAGCCAAGGCCAAGGAGAAGAAGAAGACAACCACCCTGGGGTGCGAAATAATTTTGAAACCGGTGAACAAAATGGTATATCTAATTCAATGAACTTAGAATTGTCTGTTTGATAATATATGGTGTTACGAAGAAAAGTTTCATTTTTTTGTTGTCATTTTGTAAAGTTTGTAATTTAAAGATGATGTTTTTCTTTGTTTCTGTCTTGTGCAACGTAGAATTTCCTTTTGAATTTCGTGCATTAGAAGTTTTACTAGAAGCCATCTGTAGTTTTCTTGATGCGCGTACAAGGGAATTGGAGACCGATGCTTATCCTGCTCTAGATGAGTTGACTTCCAAGGTAATGGCCTTACGACGACCTGTCTCACTTGCTTCGTTCTAATAGTTGGGTAGGCTAAAACTGTTGATTGCAAATTATCTTTAGCTGAAACCCCTTTGATTGGAGTATATTAAAGTAAACCTGTCAAAATTGCTCACCTTAGCAGATCTATTGAAGGATTCAGTCGCATTCTAATATTTTATAGTTATCACCTTTACTTGAAATGTTTAATTTTCACAATTTGTGTTGGAGTTTTGATGGCATTCTTTTACTCCATTTGCTAAACACTTTTCACAATTAATCCAGATTAGCAGTCGTAATTTGGATCGGGTGCGTAAATTGAAGAGTGCGATGACAAGGTTGACAAATCGGGTTCAAAAGGTATGAGCAATTGTTCTTTCTTATTTACATGGCATTGTACCTTTAGCATTGGAGTGAGTTCTTCAATCTTCTAATGATTAATTTCCATTTTTCCTATGTACAATTGGTTTATTCTTGCTATGTACAATTGGTTAAGTGCTATTTTGCTTGCATATATCTGCTTTAGAGGAAGATTACAAACTAATAAACGTTTTGTCTTCACAAGGGACTGTCTTTAGGGAGTCTTATGACTCTGGGAAGAGGTTTTCCTGTGAACAGTTTAGCAGCTTCTTTGTGCCTTAGGAAGGAGAAAGCACATTGCAAAATCTTGAGTTCAACTGTGAAAATAATATTGACTAAAATACACCAAAATTATGGAATGCAGTCTGGAAATAAAGTCCGTTATATACCTTCTCTGGTTTCGTACTTCCCAATTTATAGATAAAGTGAATGTTTGTGCCCTGAGATTGGATTTAAAATTTTCAAAACATTTTATTTTTCCAGGTCAGGGATGAACTTGAACAACTGCTAGATGATGATGATGATATGGCAGACCTTTACTTATCAAGGAAGTTGGCTGTAGCATCTTCACCTGTCAGTGGTTCTGGTGCTCCCCATTGGTTTCTTAACTCTCCCACTATTGGTTCTAAAATATCAAGAACAATAAGTAGGGGGAGCGTGGAAACAACTCAAGAGGAAAATGATGTTGAGGAACTTGAAATGTTGCTTGAGGTTATGAAGTCATATACTTGTCATAGCTCTTATTTAACATTTCAAATTTGAGTTGGACGTTGGGTTTCTTTTGCAGGCTTACTTTATGCAAATTGATGGGACATTGAACAAGTTGAGCACGGTAAGCACCATGCACATGAAATTCTCTTCTTGTTACGAGATTATAAATAAGAAAGGGAGATGGGAAGACATGCTTGAGGTTATGTGTGATGATGTAGAGAGAACAATTTTTGGTAAACAATCTAGCATCTTATTTTTTACACTACTAGTGCTAATAAATCTTTCTTAACAGCTGCGTGAATATATAGATGACACAGAGGATTACATTAATATTCAGGTGAGACAAACCACCTAGTGTTAAGATTTTGATGTAGTGAAGGCGATAATAATGTGGAGGAAGGTTTTTAATAATTGAACTGCCTAAGGTATGTGGACTCAGAACAAATGTTTTGATATTTCATTTATTTCTTTTTGCAGCTTGATAACCATCGAAATCAGCTGATTCAGGTAATGTTCTCTGAATCTGGTCAAATCCTTTGTCTCTGTTTGTCTTTCAGTACCTCTTCTCATCATTATACTGGTGCTTTATTGGTATTATTATTTCTGAGAGCTGTTTTATTTGGGTTGTAACGATATAAAAATTTGTTTATCATGTGCTCCAGTTAGAGCTTTTCCTATGTTCTGGGACTGTTTGCTTGTCTGTGTATTCTTTGGTGGCTGCAATATTTGGCATGAACATCCCATATACATGGAAGACAGGCCATGGATATGTATTCAAATGGGTATGTATAATACATCTCCAGATCACGAATATAGCATTCCAAGTCTTAACCAAGGCAATTTTCCAAGTTCTTGAAATCAATTTTTGCACTCTCCTAAATTTTTGTTACTTCAGGTGGTCATCATCACAGGTATTGTTTGCGGTTCGCTTTTCTCAATAATAATGTTCTATGCTCGACACAAAGGTCTTGTTGGGTCTTGAAAATCGTAGAATATTTGAAAGGAGATGCAAGATAAAGTTTGTAAGATTACTTGGGAAGAATGAGATGCTATACTACCTGGTTGTGAATTTGAGGGTCAATACCAAGTAAACTTCTGCAAGCTGTGTTTATAATCATGTTTTGGATACAACTGATTATCAGGTCCTAACATGCTTGGTCACTGAGAAAAGTGGTTGGTTTACAAGAATGGTGAGATTGCGTTGCATGGGTAGGTGACTTGTCCCTGCTTTCAGGTACATCTAAGTGCAAGAAATATCAAGTTGTTATGTATGATAGTTTTCGATTTATTATGCATCTTACAACTTTTGATGATAACAATATCCAATGCGGTGGATCGCTGGGACAGCTTGATTTCTTTGTCAAGTGGGCATGTAAACACTCTTTGTCTAAAGCAAAAATCATAAAAGTGCTGTTGTTTGAGAGATTTTCATGTTCCTCTGATTCTGTTGATTTACATTTTGATCCAAATGATTGCATGTTGAGACTTCTTGGGATAGCTTGGAACTGGATGAGGATGGTATCGCCGTGTATGACTACAATATGCATGGTGTATTTTGTTGATTTTTTATTTTTTATTTTTTTATGCAACGCATTTCTGTTCAAACTGCTTTTAACAAAAGCATCCCTACCATGTCTGTAGGTGTAAGAACAATAAAATCACATAGTTTTAATAACAGGGAGGAAATTCACACCGTATAAGAAGGGAGTAAAGAAGATCTCGTTGCTTTAATAACATAGAGATATATCACAAAATGAAATAATATTAATTACTAAGGCTTTGTTTGGTACTATAGTGCTAGGTTAAAGGTCTAATTATGGTGAATAGGTATTTAAGAAAAATCATTAGCTGTCAAATATAAATTATTTGTTATGATTTTTAAAATTTATTTTAGTAAATAGTCATGGGAAATAGTCAGTTGTGTATCAAAGTGGGTATAAAAAATTGATAACAATTGTAGCCTAAGGGTAGACGCTTGGCTTTGTTGTGATGTCAATATTTGGTATTGGCGTTGAATAGCTTTTTAAGATAGTTGGTAAATATTCGTAACTATAATGCAAAACATATCAAAAGTCTCCACTTCTAAAATGCTCGGAGATCGTCTAAAAGTACTCTTGGCAAGCCATCTATATTAGGTCTCATTTAGTACAGTTTTTTAAATAGAGCTTATTTAAGTATAGTTTTTGACAGTAGAGTTTTTATCTAAAAAAATTTAGTTGTTTGATTGTCAATAAGAGCTCTTATTAAAAATTTATGAAATTATTTTAATAGACAAGTTTTTTTAAAGTTATTTTATGAAAAGAATAAAATAAGATTGTCAAATAAATAGAGAATATTTTGGATATTTTAACATTTAAAAAAAATTAACCTCTACTCCCAAAAGCCCAAAATTTGAGTTTTTGCTAGTAGAAATAAAATAGCTTATTTAAGCTCTAAAAACTATACTAAAAAAAAAAAAAAACAAACAACAATAAAAATTATGATAAGAACTTATACAATTAAATAAGCACTTATGGTCATTAGATAAGACATACCAAACATACACTTAATAATAGTTGGCGAAAGTTTAAAATTTTTTTGCAAATATTTAAAAGCACCGTAAATAACGATATATTGCGTCACTTATGTTACTATTTAATTTTTTATTTAATATTTAGTTACTATAGTGGGAAAAAATAAACATTTTGACAACTTCTTATAAGGGTAATGTTGTAATTTACACGAGCGAGCGATTAGCACCAATGAAAAATAAAAATAATAAATAATTAAAAAATAGCGTTATTTGAATTTACTAAATCTTTTTATGCACTCATTTTATAAATATAATAGTTATTAGAATTTTAAAATCTCAAAACTGTCCATAATTTACTTCTCTTTCTCATAGTGCTTGTTCTCTCTTTATGTCACTTCTTGCAAATTAAAAACTTACTGTTTCACTCTTTTTGACCATGGATTCTTTTTCTTTATAAATTCCGTTACAAATTGTTTTTAAAGCATTTGAGTTCAGACATTATTTTATTTTCAAATTGATACAAAGATTTATAGTATTACACATATTTATAGGAAAAATTAAAAAAATTTATCCCTTTCATGGTTATTAAAATTCTTGATACTCATTTTTGTGATGATGAGCCTGTTCCTATAAATTAAAGAAAGAGTACTTATTATTATTGAGCTCCTGGTTGAAGAGTTTTTGAATAAAATCAATAAGCCAACTCAGGCTCTAAAATTTCAAAGTGAAGCATGCAAAATTTGAAACCCCTTTGGTCCCAAGAGCCCTAGTCTTGAAGCAGTGAGGCATTAAACCTTGATATGATTTTCGTTGTATCCAAAAAGTAAAATTAATTTCGATTGTTTGTAAGATTTAACATTCATTTGCAAACGAGAAAATCGAAGGAATTGGTTAGAGCTGATCAATAATTGAGAGAGAGAGAGAATAAGGTTGATTGGGTAATTTTATGAAAATTAATTTGATTATAAATATTTTAATTAAAAAATAGGGTGTAGAGAGAAAATTGACAAGTTCAAATAACCCCACTTATAACTAAATAAATGGGTAAGGTTATTTAAACGTATTAAACCATTTATCATACTCATTATTAAATAAACTCACTACTAAAATTTAAATTTTATATTTTTACCTTATAAACGTACTTAAATACTTAATATAAACTTTCTAAACAATATTTTTATTAGATTCAATTTAAGTAAGTCCACCATTATGGTATGTTCTCCTTCATCATTTTCCTTCTATATTCTGTTTTTTATATTCTTCATTCACAGTCGTGAATAAATTAAAGAGAGAATAATGAGATTAACAACTGTCAAATTGGTATTTACTACTATAAAAGGTATTGAAAGTAGGGTCCGGCTACGGTGCAACGGTGATACGGTATCACCGTTGCATCCAGCCGTTGGATCCACGTAGATGAATGGATCCAGTGGGATCCAACGGCTGGGTGCAACGGTGATACGGTATCACCGTTGCACCGTAACTTTCTCCTTGAAAGTATTATAAATCTATTGTAATACAAAGACTTGATAAGAATGGAGCACTAGTTACTAATCAAACAATGCTTTAAATTAATCATACAAGTAACTATATAGCCTGCATCACAAAAAACGTAAAGAAAAAATTCACATTAAATTCATCAGGCCAATCATATAAAACTAGTTTTTGTCTAGAGGAAGAACCAAAAACAATTACTCTTAAATAGATTCAGTAGATCCTAAATAATCTAATAAAACTTATTTTTCAAATTGATTTTAATTCTTCATTGTTTAGCAATTCTCATTATGCAAGAGCAGGATCCAAAAATCAGTAATTTGTTTATATAGGAATAGTTCTTTTTTTCCGTAGATTATTTTTTGTCCTTGAATATAATTGTGTAATAAGAATTTTTATGAAATAATGGATGTAGAGAATATTTTGATAAATTCAAAGATCCCTACCCTCAATAAATAAATAAACATGAAGACCGACGATTAAACTACCCTTAAAAATTAAAATCAACGGTCGATTGAGTTGTATTTTTAAATTTTGCCTCTGGAAATCTGTTAGGCATAGAGGCACGCACAAAATTTGGATAAAACCAAGGGCACTGACCAAGAGGTAGTCCTGAGCGAGCCCCAACCGTGGAAGACACATTTAAACCTGTAACACAACTCAGATTAATTCACACTCCCACCAGGTCGGCTCATAAGGGGAACCAGGTCGACTCATAAGGGGAAAAGTACTGGTCAAAGTGGTGACTCTATACGAGAGTGGGGCTTGAACCTATGACCTCTCTTAAGGAGTGAGAGTGTCGAACCACTCATACCAATCAACTTTGGTGTGAAACTAAATTTTAAAAAATCATATTAACATATTTTGAAATCATACCAACCACTCACACCAACTAAGATGTAATAAATTTTTCATCACACAAGTGAAAAATCATATAAATATATTTTTAAATTACAACAATTAATATTTACGGAACATTTTAATATTATAACTTAAAAGATAAACTCACATTTGATGTCTGAGGCGTATCAACCTATGTTAAAAGGAGAGGAGATGGATTCTGTCGGACTGCACTACAGAGGACAGAGCACGATTCTTGATGTAGATAAGCACTTTATTATGCGCCGTGTTCACATTCATGCCAGATATCTTCGGATTCTTGGTTCAATGCTTTTGCATCCTTCAACAATTCTTGGTGGAGAAAAAGTTATTGTACCCAATTTGGAGGCACTGTTCTCTTTCTTGTTGTATGGTTTATTTGCACTTATTTGTCGCCTAATTTTGTTTCGTTTTTGTTTTTGCTTTTTTTTTAATTGTTCTTATTATTAGTGTATCAAACCAATTGTTACCCGTTAATGTACTTTCAATTTTTTTAATATTCTTATTTTACCAATTTAATTTCTAGCTTTAACGAATTAATTGAAGTTGCTAGCTAATCTTTTATAGTCAAAAGTCGCTCTTTACCCTAACTTGTAATGTTTGATTTAGACTCTCGTGGTCGGAGTTGCATCGTGTCCTCTATATTTTCCAAATATCAACCACAATTTCATGCAGATTAAAGCCGCCCTAATATGGAAAGGGTGCATAAATTGAAAAGTTCATTGACTGGAATGGATTGACAAACAGGACTCATCAGGTATGACTAGTCATTCCTACTTCGGCGTTTTATACCTTTTGCGACGGAGTGAGTTCTTCAGATTTTTAAGGGATATTGCCTGCGCATGTTCTACTGCCAAAGAACCATTTTACTTCCATACTAGAATATTATTTGTTAAGAGAATGGCCATTGGTTGGTGACTATAGGATGGTTTTTCATCTCTGATGCAAAGCTTTAGGATTTAGGTAACTGCCTTATGGGTTTCTGTAGTTATGACAATTTCCAAACAAAGTGAATATAAGTAAAGCAAAAGGAAAACTTTAGACCAGGAAAAGGCAAACTTTAGACCTGTTGAGACTACTCTTTTGAGACTGTGACTTAACATCGTATCATATTCTGATGATTTTGTTTAAAATCATATTATCATATGTCCCCTTCCTGTAGGTAACAATGAGATTCTTTTTCCATTCCCCCTTGCCGTAGTCAGGATTTGACGGTGCCGTCACTTATCAGTTTTCTTCAAAGCTTTTACTTTGATGGAGTTTCGCGGAGATAAACTTTGTAGATTTAACTATCAATTCAGTTAGCCTTTGTGACTGATATGAAGAAGTTAACATGGTTCAATACAGACACCAAAATAATTGGAAGTAGGAAAATAAGTGAAAAAGCAGACCATTTCTGATATTAAAAAAAAAAAAAAAAACCAAGGGTCTTTTAAATAGGGGAGCTAATTGGAGTGGATTAGAAGAAAATTTCCGTGAGTGGCCTGAACCAGAAAATTTCAAGGCATCTTTCTATAAAATCAGTGCGCGTCATTAAAGTTCAATTTCTATCCAATGTTCTCTTCATCTCACACTTTTACTTGAAGTAGAAAAAAAAAGTGCAAAGCAGCAGCAGAACATTGACCAACAAGAAGAATGCTAATTTTGATGTAAAGAAAGATAGACATAAAGAAAATTGGATTACTTAAATGAAAATATAACCCTTTACAAAGATCTATTAAAGGTATATAGTAAATTACCACCTGGAGAAACATCTGTAAAACAATCAAGCGACAATAAGGAATATCACAACTGAAGGAAGGGAGTTTATGACTCTGGAAAGAAGCTTTTTGTATCCAGAAATGCCATTTGTAGTGTGAGTAATATTGGCTTAAACTCTGCTACGTGCCTTTTACCAGTTGCCAGCAGGGACTACCACTAAGTGTATGATGTGCCTTTGGATTCGGAGTTAAAATTTCAAAATGTTGTTCTTTCCGGGTCAGAGATGAACTCCAACAACTTCTAAATGATGAAGGTGGTATGGCAGACCTTAATTTAACAAGGAAGCTGGCTGTGTCATCTCCACCCGTCACTGATTCTAGTGTTCCCGGTTGGTTTCTTCACTCACGCGCAATCAGTTTGGGAACATACAGAATAAGATGCAGCAACAATTCAAGAGGAGAATGATGTTGAGGAACTTGAATGTTGCTTGAGGTTAGAACATCAGCTACTTGTCGCTGGTATCGCATAATGAATGAAAGAATGAAAAATTTAAGATGTTGAGTGGTGATACTGGATTTCTTTCGCAGGCTTAATTTTCTCAAATTGAAGACACTTTGAGCAAACTGACCACGGTAAACAGTACGCTCATGAACTTCCCCTTGCAATCAGATTACTAGGAAAGTCATGCTTGGGAATTGGGATTATGTGGAATAATGTAGAAAGCACATTTTATTAAAGTCAAATATAGTATTTTGTTGTTATATTTTATTGGATTGCTTATACCTTTTGCTGTAAATCTTTTATTAACAGCTGCGAAACGATGCAGAGGATTATATTAATATTCGGGTGAGTTAGAACATTTGGTCTAAGATTTTGATGCAGTGAGGTGACAACACACGAGGCAGCAGTTTTTGATAATTTGAGGGCTCATTTTCCTATCGGTTCGCCCCTGCTATTAAACTCCTTGCATCCTGTCTTTGACAGAAAACAACTGTAGGATATTTTATTTATTTAACGTTGAAAGATTGATAATCATCGAAATCGCCTGATTAATTTCAGGTAATGTCTTTTGAATCTTATCGCAATTCTTTTCTTTGTTCATGTTCATTTACGTCTTCCCACTTTTATAATGCTTCTTACATTCTTAAATTGTCTTTCTGGTCAGAGCAGCTTTAATAATTTGGGTAATAACAATAGCCCTTTATCATATGTTCTAGTTAGAGCTTATCCTAATGGCTGGGACTATTACCTTGTCTGTATATTCATTCTTTGGTGGCTGCAACATTTGGCATGAACATCCCAGATACATGGAACGACGACCTTGAATATGCCTTCAAATGGGTATGTATTATACGTACAGCAACTCTCATATGGTTACCAAAAGAAAATAGAAAACAAACTTTTAGCAATTTTTTTTCATTCCATTCAATTTCCCAACGGTAGGTCGTCGTCAACTCGGGCGCAGTTTGTGCATTGATATTCTCATTAATAATACCGTATGCTCGGAGGAGCATAGGTCTTGTTGGATCCTGATCATACACGTAGAATCAATTTGGAAGGAGATACAAGATAAAAGCTCATAGCATTTATTTTGGAAGTATGACTGAGGAATTGCGGTTCATGTTTCGGATAAGATTGGTTCTCGGGGCCCAGCCTAATCACTCGTTAAAATTGGGAAAGAGTTGGTTGATTATCCATCACAATGTTTTATTGGCGTTCGTTTGCTCAAGTAGGTGACTTGTCTCTGGCTGCCTTAGGTACAACTAAATGCTAGAAATATCTACTTGTTTTGTATGATAGAACTTGGCTAATTTGTTGTCAAATTTTACAGCATTTGATGATGATTAGGAATGTTCAATGAAGTCGACTTGCTGGGACCGTTTGATTTAATTTTATGAAGCGAGCTTGTCTGGGTCACTTCGCCAATCGCCCCGAACTTGGAGCACGCGTCCATCAATTACGGCTGACTAATACTGTTTACAGATTTTTTTTTCTTTTAATGTTCCTCTTTCTGCTGATTTAATTGCATTTCATTTTGATCCAAATGATTGCTTGTGGGGGATTTTGCTGCAATAACTTGGAACTGGATAAGGATGGTGTCACGGAGCACAACTCGTGATTATCATATTTATTTGGGTTTTTAAATAGGAAGCACTTTTTTTGCAAGAAGTACTTTTAACGAAACATGTTCTAGGTATGCAAATAATCAGATCTGAATCACCAATCTCGAACGAGCCCACCTGGCTAAGTCGGTACGCCTTTTTTGACCAGCTAAAATTCTTACAACGTTTTTCAGACGGCGGAAGGCAGTTCTTGTCCATAATGTGAACTGAACTGAACTGCAACTGGACGCGAATGAATGAAACATCTGCCTCTCGTGTCCGCTAATTGAGTAATGTGATGTGCCCATTCTATAATAATAGAGAGGAGACGCTTCCCCGTTACACCCTTTGCCCTTTTTCACTCAATTAGTGGCCCTGGTGGTCTGCTTTATTTAGCACAGGGACAAGGTAATACAGACAGATTCTTGCATGTTAAGTTTACAAATTATAATTTTGACAAGCGAGTATTTTTAAAAGTCTCATGTTGGAGTAAAAGAATTATTCGACCAATAGTGTTCATTTCATTAGAGTCTTAAGCCTCGTTATCATTGACGGCTGCAACTAATAATCGAAAAATATGTTAAAAATATATGGGACCGCATTCGAAATTTCGATATGAATTTGTGATGAAGCAAAGGACGAAAATGTACATTATGGTAGCTGAGTCTAAAAGATGTCATTAATAAATTTTATTAGGCCAAAACGTGCCCAACTGAATAAAATAAAATACAGCAGTTAACGATTTTCACTTTTAAGTAGTTATAATTTTGGTATACTATGGTGGTTACTACTTACTAATGGGTTCGATTGCAGTTGCACGCCCACACTCTGACTGCCAACAAGAAAATAACGTACGCCTGCGCACACACTAATACGCACACCGCAGAACGCGCCGTCATAAACACGGTACCCTTGTGCGCAGCGCACCCCCGGCGCACCATATCCTTAGCGCCCCAACTACATTTAGCAGTTGAACTTGTCTTAATTTTTTAAATAAAAAAAAAAAAACAAGAAAAATAACGAATACGATAAAGTAATAATAGAAGTAAAATATATATGGAGTGCAGAAACTCATATTAACTAAAAGCAAATAATAAATTCAACAAAGAAGCTCTTGCTTCATGCTTTTTTTCTCCTTCGACAAACAAAACTCTCTCTCTCTCTCTCTCTCGAGTCGCTCGATTCAGATCGTATCCAAAACTCTCTTTCGTCAAAATCCAGCAAAATCCCACGTCAATTCTGATATCATCAACGCTTCGTAACATCACAAAGCTTCTCTTCTTCACAGATCATCACCAGGTAATTAACATACATAGTTAGCAGCTCCCTTTTCTCCTTTATTTATTTTCTGTGCAAGCTCACGCGTATGTATGTCGCAGCTGCATTATTTTCAGCTGTTATCCTTGCTGGGTAATTTTGTAAAGCTCGTTTTCAGTTAATTTAATGCAGATATATGTGAGTGAACGTAAGTAAATCCCTCGTGTTACCGCTGGCTAAATGCTTATCTCGTAATATTTTTGTTCGTTGTTAACGTGGTGGTGGGGTGAATGTTTGTGATGTAAAATAAAAATGAACATGCAGTTTGCAGAGTGAATACGCGTTGCCGAGGCATGAGAGTTGAAAGAGAGATGGCGAGCAATAATCTGGTGGTGAAAGTGAAGAGAGAGACGATTGCGGCATGCATGACTTGTCCTATTTGTAATACGCTCTTGAGGGATGCCACCACCATATCCGAGTGTCTCCATACGTGTAAGTCTTTCCAAACTCATTTCTTTCTGATTATTATCGTTTTTTGCTTTCCAATTCTGTTGGTCTTCACTTTAGCTCATCTTAATTTCTACGTTTTCTTGCCATTTTGCTCTTCTTATTACGATCTGGGTTCGGATTATTTCCCAGTCTTTTTCTTCATCTGGGTTTCGTTGGTTGACTATTATTCACTCGCTGTTATGCTTTGGAGATCAAAGGACTTTCAAATGCTTGCTTTTTGGGATGCAAAGTATCCCCTATTTCGATACTTCTCTTCGTGATTTTAGATATTTGATTTTAAAAGTGATTGCATGCTTTGATATATTTTGCGCTTATTTAGCTCATACTCCTTTATTTTCTTGAGGTTCTAAGCTGTGCGTACATCTCTATTAATTGTCAGCTTTACCTGTATGAGCGATAATTGCAGTCAATCATTGGTTAGTTTGATCTTAACGAACTAACCGCTGCTTGTCACAGTATGTGTTCATTGCAGGTGAATGCTTACGGGTAAATAATTAAACACTCATTATGGCCTTAGCCTTGACTTTGTTATAAGATGGCATTTACCGCTTGTTCCCTTTATATATATATGCAGACATATTCATGTGCATTTGATACAAACAATATCTCTTCTGGTTTTCTTGGGTCTTTGCAAAATTCTTATAGATTTGTCTTTGAATTTTCTTCAGTTTGCAGGAAGTGTATATATGACAAAATTTCAGATGAGGAAATAGAATGCTGTCCAGTATGCAATATCGATCTGGGTTGTGTTCCTCTGGAGAAATTGAGGTAACATCTGCTGACCGGTTACTCTACTGTCAATTTACTTCTCTCCTTCCCTGCGTCACACTTTAGCGTCTATTGATGCTTTATTCAGGCCAGACCACACTTTGCAAGATGTGAGGGCAAAAATATTTCCTCTCAAAAGAAGAAAGGTGAAGGCACCTGAAGCTGTACCCTCAGTTACGTTGCCAGTTCGAAGAAAGGAAAGGTCGCTCTCATCATTGGTTGTTAGTGCTCCTAGAGTATCAGCACAGACTACCATGACGAGGAGAAGATCAAATGCTGCTGCAAGAAAGGCTGCTGCTTTACGAGGTTCAAATCTTTCCACTGATAAACCCCCTAAAAAAGAGGAAGACTCTGTGGAAGATAATGAGGATGGGGCAAGCTCGCCAGAAACTCTTAATAAGCTATCCCAGAATGTAAAGCCGGTAAGATAGCAGAACATATTTTATTTGTGCATTCTGTGACTTGTATTCTTACATCCTACAATATTATTTTCTTGTTTCAACGCTTACTTTATAAGATACTTGTGGCTTTCTGTGACTTAATATGTTTCATGCCCCAAATGTCACAGATGCAGAGTTCTTCTTCTGCTCAGCCTAGCCAACCCATATCCAGTAAAGAGAAGGATAATGATGCTGAACAATGTGAGGGGAAATCAGATCTTTGGAAACCTTTAAATTTTTTGGTGGAAGTTGCAAGTAGAACTAGGTCCCTCAAGTCTAATTCACTAGGATCTGAGGCGAAAGCAGAACCTACAACGATTACTGATAATGAAGCTCAAGTGCATAAAACTAAGAATAAGGAAGACAAATGCAAATCAAAATCTGGGAACAAAAACAATAACCCAGATCCTACCACTTCAGAAACAATTAATCCTAAAAGGTTGCGAAGAATTCGTCGAAAAACAGCCGCTGCTTTTGGGGATTCAAATATTTCACCCCAAGCTGTTTTGGATGCCGCTGGCGCAAAGTATGAAAGAAGAAATGGTCCAATTTGGTTCTCTTTAGTAGCTTCTGAAGACCAGTAAGAATGAGTTATCTTTCAACCTGATTTGTAAATTTTAATAATAAATTTGCTTAAAAAATATTTGACTTCTGTTCGTCTTACTGACTAAATTTTGCTTTCAGGAGAGGAAGTTTGCCCTTGCCACAAATCTCTTCTAGTTACTTGAGAATAAAGTGAGTCTCCTTCTGGTTTCATTGCATTCTTAGAAATTTTGAGTTGTTTCTGAATGAATTCATTCTAGAAATTTTGAGTTAGTAAACTAACTTTTGGTCCTAAAGGATATTTCTTAAAATTTGAATATCAGCATGACTTTTCTATGAGGTTTTCATACATCCATACTTTTGATAATTTGGAAATCGATGAATCATATCGTATTGCAAAGTGAATTCTTCTGTGCCAAGGAGTATATGTTTATGTACACTTAGTACTGTGGAAAGAAATTAGTTCCTCACCTAGAGCTGTTAATTTCCTTTCCTGTTACGTTAATATGGAGCAGGATTGGGCTAGTTATACAGCAACTCACGCATCCCTGCTTGTGTTCAGCTGACTTTATTGATCTATAAATATCCTGCAGGCCTTTCAGCTTTGTATTGTTAATCCAGCTGGCTCTCCCCGCAGATACCCCAATGGATATTTTTCATTCTTTTACTAAATAGAACCCTATCATGTCTTAGAGGCTTCATAGGTTTCCTAATCATATGTGGAAGTTGGGAGGTAAGAATAAAATCTGGGAGATATTCATGAAATTGGTCTTGTGTGATGGTTCTTCTTCACAATTTTTTGAGAAGTTTCTACAATGCTGACCAACTAGAGATTAGATTCCTATTAATAATATTTGTATGCCATTAGAACTTCAGGTAGAAAATCATGGTGTTTCTATGGTCATATGCCAACAGCAATTGATCTTTCAAGTTCATTGCCACAAAAAGTAAAATACCATGACATTCATCTCCTGAACTACTAGGCTACTCCAATGTATCTTGACTTGTTAAGTGCACGGCCTGAATGAAACTGATTGCAGAGAATTCTTTCTCTCTCTAACCTTTCCGCAATCATCTTATTTGGCTAGCTTGAGAAGTCCAATAGGCTTACTTAGCAACTTTTGTGCTAGAAGCTGTCTAAGTGCCGCACGGGTTAACCCAAATATTCCGGTCTCGAACATATGGCCTTTTTAGGACTCAAGTTGACTGTATAAATCTATGAATGATGAGGTCTGTCATCATTGGCCAAATCATCTGTATCAGTCTTTGCCCTTAGGTGGCTCCTCATGCAGTGTATATTTTAACTGTGTTGATCTGCACGTGTACAAATTCTTGTATCAGGTCAGCCATATGGCACAGTGCCTTATTTTAATTAGAGTGCACTGTGACTGTTTTGGAAGCATTACTGTTAATATTTCCTGCAACTAATTGCTGCTGTCAATGAAAACTTTTTTTTTTTTTTTGCTTTAATTAACTGGAAAGGATTCTCTGATTACAGGTAATATTGATGTTTTATATGTTTTAATTTGTCATTCTGTGGCAGGGACAGAAACATACCTGTTTCTTTTATCCAGAAGTACTTAATGATGAAACTAGATCTCCCTAGTGAATCCGAGGTTAGTGAATCTGTCTCTGAATTCTCGTTAAAAGAAAAATTCTTAATCAGAGAAAATGACTGATATGATTTCAGTTTACCCATTAGCTTCTAGAGTCAACTCAAGCATGTCATGTATGTTCTTTTTGCTTTCAGTTATAGAAGTATGTATAGTCATGTTGCCTTTGGTAATTTAGTCCTGATCAAAATAACGAAACTTGGCTTGATGTCGTAAAAACTTAGAAGGCAACCATAATATCTGGTCTTGAACTTTGATAAAGTTATCCAATCATAAAAACAATTAGTGAGGTCTCCTGGAAAAATCAAAGATAACAGTGAATTATCTCTCGTACTTTGAAACAACTAAACTGAGCCCTTGCAAACAGTAACACCTCTTATTATGACCTTGTTTCATCATGGATTTTGTATGGTGGAACATGCTCCACACGTTATCTGAGATGTGTTCTCAAGTCAATTAATGAGAAATGGAAGTATAGTGAAATAGTTTGTGCTTTTGTTGACAAATGTAACGTTGCATCTGTTTTACGTCTTACTGAATCTTTTGTTTGGTATTCTTGCAGGTTGAAATTAAATGCATGGGACAACCAGTGATCCCCACATTGCAACTGTATAATTTGGTCGATTTGTGGCTGCAAACAGCATCAACTTCAGACCGAGTACCAGCAATGATAGGTTCGTCTGCAAAGGATTTTGTGATGGTGCTCACATATGCACGAAAGGTCCGGGACATTCGATAGATAACATGTTATAACTCCTCACGTCTTCAATAATCCCATACTGTTATTGCTGTTTCGCACTAGCGATACAGTGCGGTGTTATGCTCTAGCTTGTATATTATGAGAACTGTTCCATTACTTGGTACCTCTACAATAATTGCAGTCACCATATCGCTAACCGCAGCGAGCTGCAGCAGCAAAGGAGAAATTGGATCAAATGCAAAACTGCCTCCGTTTTGACGCTTAAGTAACATGGTGGTGTTGGCTATTGCAATAATTGTAAAGATTTGTTCCATAAAAAAGAATTTTGAAGTACTCGCAATTTTCTGCTCGTACGTGCATCAGCATCGTGATTGACATTGCTTAGAATTACATTGCACCGTACTGATGAAAGCAGCAAAAATGCCCACCCCCAGACCAAAAGAGCATTGTGGTTCCACAAGCGCTATCTTAATTTCTTATCCATACCTTTGTTCGCGTGAGCAGGCGAAATATCCAGAACACGAATAAACTGTAATTTGAGGACTATTTATTTTTGAAGCAGAAAGTAGCGTAGGCACATGCAAATTAAAGTGATATTCAAAGATCCAACAACCTTGACTCTTGGGACGCCTTGGCACAAAGTTGCAGAAAATCTTTAACTAATTCGTCCACAATAGCAACAAAGTCCTGGTGGATATTTGGACTGTGCTCCGGAAGATCTGTTAAATGTTTTTAACAGATTTCTTATTATAAATATCAGTAGATTGTCAAAAAATAAAAAATAAAAAGGTGAAAAGTAACAATCCTTTAACTTTCTATGTTCCATAACAGCAACAAAATGGACGTAAAGAAGAGGATTAATTCTCTAGCCTTATGTTTCCTTCCCATTTGCAATCCAACCAATCACAGTATAACGTTAAAGTCGCCATAAACAAAATAAGACCCCTTTGACATTGACCAAGAAAGTTGAGGAGCCTAACATGCTAGTGTTGAAATTTTTGCAGCTAATAAAAAATAGAGGGATGAAGCACACGTCTGAGTAAGCCATGAATCTCTCCGTTGGATCATAGAAAATTAAGTCTTTATAAGTTAAATAGGACCCACGTGACACCGACCAAGAAAGTTGAAGATTGAAGAGCTTAACATGCCAGTGTTAAAAATTTTGCGGTTGATAAAAAATAGAGATATGAAGCACGTGTCAGAGTAAGCCATGAATCACTCTGTTGATTGTAGTACATCTAGAAATGATCAATCTGAATTCCAGTGGGGTAAATGCCTGGCACAAAGATCCCCATCTCATTCAAATGAGCTTAGATCATTAACAAGATTTCTGCCGCAGTTCATGCTGTATAAGTAGTTTCCATCAGAAGCTTACAGAGGGTCGCTATTTCGAAGGCAATGTTTCAACATGTCCATCAGAGAACAAGATCCAACCATTCATGTTCACATAGACATGCTCAAAGATTGATTGACTTCTACTAGAAGCATGCAGAGTATATTTTTGTCTGACAGAGTGAGATCAGCTTAACCATATTCCATGATTATGTAGGAACTAAAATACTCTTTAACCTAAATTGGCAGATGGCACAATCAGAATATTATACAAGTACATCATAAAGCCATTTTACAGAGACTAAATTGTTAACATTTCATCAGATATTCACACGGTGGAACTTATAGAACAATGAAATTCTATAGCAAGTCCTCTGATGTAAACCATAAAGTGTAATTAACAGGCACCCGAATTCAAAAAAAAAAAAAAAAGGCACCCAAAAAAGTATCCTACAAGTGATTCCCATGTGGATGTCAGTGTAGATGTTAAGGTCTTAAAATAAGGACTAAAAAGGCAAGGGCCCATGGATCTATAATTCTTGCTTGCTTTTGAAATACCACTTTTCTTATTTTTCTAATTTCAAAAGCTTTAACTTGCACATGGCAAAATCTCAGGGGCATTGCAACCCTTCTGTATTACACTTCCCTCTCGACCCACATTAACAGTCATAGAATTTATAGGGAACTTTTGCTGCCAGTAAACTAGAGAAGATTCATGCTTTAGCTCCACATGAAATGTCTGAACAAATGGAATTCTCACCATCTGGACCGTGCAATTATAAACTTAAATAGGTGAACTGGGACCAGATATGTATGAAGCTGTTGTATCCATAATCCCAGTTTCACTAACACCAAGATCGTTCAGCTCAATACAATACCTATAGTCGATGTATAAAACAACTAGATATAGCTTGATAATCAACTAGCTAGATAGCTTAAAAGTAAAAGGTAAAGCTCAGGTTATCCGAAACAAAACAAAGCA
This sequence comes from Citrus sinensis, assembly GCF_022201045.2. Classification (NCBI taxonomy): domain Eukaryota; kingdom Viridiplantae; phylum Streptophyta; class Magnoliopsida; order Sapindales; family Rutaceae; genus Citrus; species Citrus sinensis. Next base: position 43,164,270 of record NC_068558.1, on the reverse strand, counting down.
ATAGCAAGTAGTAACAACACAATGAAAACAAGGAAAACACAGAGCTCAGACAATCACATAGCGTGCAAAAGAGAATTGTCTTTTTTGATGAAGATTTCCACCGGCTAATTGCATGAACAGTACGAAAACAATAATTCACACATTTGCATAGAAATTCAGAAAGGGCAATTTTCTCACTGCAAATACCCAACAATTTCCGCAACTAAGAACTCCACATTTGAACCACTGTTACATCTCAATATTCATCCATTTATCATCAATTAAAGAACCTATATAAACATTTACAAAACACATTTTAAAATAAAAACGGAAAGAAAGAAAAAGAAAAATCACAATATACCGTAAGCAAATTAAGAATCAAAATGCTACCTAACCATGGAAACAATCAGCTAAACGCGGGTGTAGCCGGTTCTGATGGGGGTTCCCACAACAGAAAACAATCCATTATCAGCAACCTCTCCTTCATCGCAATACAAATCTTCAGTTCCTCTGAAGGCAGCGTGTAACCCAACAATGAAAAACCCAATCAAGAGTGAAACCAACACGTTCAACCACACGTGCGTCAATACCAGCGATACAATCGTGACGACGCCGAGAATTCCCAAAAGGACACGGTCATCCACCGTGCGATGGAATACAACCAATGGCCCGTCGCGAAAGAAGTAAAGGAAGAACCAGGCGATGAAGACGACTATGAACACAATCATTGAGACCGGGTGCCACAAGAGGCTGAGAAAAAGGATGGCGAGGACGATCATCGCGTAGTTAACACGAAAGTAGCAGAGGTTCCGCTTTAGGTGGATGGTGGCTTCGCCGACGGAGGAAGGGCGCGTGATGGCGTGGATGTCGAGGAGTTCTCTCCATGGGCGACGCGTGGAGAAAACGGACTGGGTGGTGTCCCTGGCACGCGTGAGGAACGCGGTGGTTGGGGGAACGTAGGTTGGAGAGGTTGACGTGGGGGGAAGGGAGCCGTAGTGAGGCGGAGCTTGTGAAGACATTGGGTGATGAATGAAATGAGTGAATTTTGGAAACTATTAGAATTTAGGAAACCCTAATTCGAAGATCTGAAATGAAATTTGTGCGTCATGGGATGACGATGATGATGCAGAGAAATTGAGAGTGTGTGAGAGTGCAAGGGGAGAGAGGTCTCTTCGTTTAAAAGCTGATGCTTTTGGCTTCGATATTTGCTGGGGAAAATTAATTAGCGTCGTTGAAGCAGAGGATACGACACGTCTTCAAGGATTTAAAAGGTGACAGTCAGTGCCGACGTGTTCTTTTTCCTTTTTTTCTTTTTCTTTTTCTTTTTCTGAACAAACAGACATTGACGACGTTATTGTCGATTTGTGGTGCGGTTTAAACGTAAAATCAAAATAAAGAAAGCTGCTGTTTAAAAATAAATAAATAAACGGAAAGAAAGTAAACAGATATCCAACGTATTAGCCTCAATTCTCCTATATCATTCGTTAAAGAACTTGTGAGTCTTGATGTCTTCTGTTGACCTGGATTTCTGGTGAATTAGAAAATTAATTTAGATGAGAGTGATATAATAAAAAGATAAACGTAGTTTGATTTTTGGTCTATGTTCACGGATAAAAAAATAAATTATTTATTAAAATCACGATTATAATTCAACTCTTCTGATCTTTGTTACTTCTTTTAGTGTCTCATATTACTAGAGACCTCTGCTTTTATAACCTTCTATAAATAACTTTTTCTAGCTCTTCTCTATTCTCTAAGAATTTAATTATAAAATATTTATATCTTTTTATAGGTTGTATCCGTATTATACTTTATTTAATTTATTTTTAGACCAAACAATGTCCTTTCGTTATGATTTTTATTTTGTTGGACTTGATTCAACGATAAGTTCTCTACTTAAATTTGATATTTTTTTGTCCAGTTCATAATTTAAAATTGAGTCAAGAGTTCCTATGAATTAAAATCTATGACTTTCATCATCCTCCACTCTTGAAAACCATGATTTCTACTCCATATTCTTGAGTGAGCATGATCCTCTTACTCCTCATTCTTGGGGGAGCATGGTTCTGCTTCCTGTGGAGCATGATTTTCCTGCTCCCCAGTATAGTTCCTGCTCTTCATTCTTAGGTGACGCATGGTTTGGGTAAAATGACTCTCTTGCTCCCCATTATTGAGGAGTATCACTTTTTGCCGCACCATTATTTTATATTTTCTATAATATATTCTATGATAAACCTTACAGCACCAACGCAACCCAGTACGGCATTACGCAGTTAAGGAGCTGCATTGAGTGTCTGAGTTTGTGTCTCTGGGCGTTCTTCCAGCTTTCAGGTATGCTATGGATGGCACCACAGATGGACACAAAATCTCCGAAAAAAAAGGCATTGCTGCAGCAACAAGAGTTACAAGAACTATGTAAATAGAGGTAAAAGTAAGACGGATGAAGCGATCTCTCAAGGGAATGTGCCGAGCAGATTGGTTGAACAACATTGTTTCTTCAAGGTAGGCATGTGTAGGCCCGCAATATATCTAAGCAAAGAAATTAATTGGTCATCATCAGAAACGAAGTCGAATCATATATGTAACTTCCTATAGCAGGTTTTGTACGAGAGAAGTTTTGGAGCAACAACATTTATTCAAAACAAACAAAGATTCATCCAATTGGGTTTGATGCAAAAATGGGAGAAATGGATAAGCTAGATGATTGAATTAGAATTATTATTCGGAGTGGGCAACATAGCTAATGAATATCTTCTCTTGTAAACATCAGTTTACAGAAGGTTCTTCATATACACCAAAGTGGAATAAACTAGTCTCCTTCCAAAAGGAAGAGAAGCCAACCATTATACAATACTATGAACACCTGATAGCATCCTGATATTTGAATCACAACAAGGAGGTTTGCTATCACAATTTGTCCATTCTGGAATAGCTAGAGAAAGCCAAGATACGAGGCTGGACTTCTGATCCAAATACCCAGTATCCACAGAAGGCCAATTACTGTATGCTGGTGATACACCTTTATACATATTCTTTTTCTGCAGGTTCTTTCAAGGCGTTCTGGCAAGTGGCAGGAAAGTGATCATTTGAAGACTAGTAAAAATATCAAATTTTCAATTTTGTGTCTGTAACAGGTAAGATAAGAGCATTCTAAACCATTTCATTAGAAATATTGCAAAAGAGAAAAAAAAACAGATAGAAAAGGAACAAGAATCAATTTATGATCTGTGAATGTGTTAAAAACATGTGGTGTTTCTGGAAGCATTACGTCTCCAAATGAGGATGCAATTGCCCCAATAGCATTAAATGCTGTAAAAGTCATAGAAGAGGACTCCCATGCAAACTGTAACTGATTGATTCTCTATCTATATTTCTCCCGACAAGAAGAAAAGATAGCCCAATAGATTATTGCATTAACGTGTTTAGAAAATTGATAAAACTGCAAATAAAAGTGTACAAACGGAACAAAGTTAAATAAACAATTCCAAATTCCACCATTTTATGTTATCACACCAATCGTTATACCAGCAAAGCCAATTGTGCAGGAAGTGCACAATGCGTTGGCCCATCATAATGAGTAGATATCAGGAAGCTGGGAGAGGACAAGCTCAAAGGCACCACAGAAGACGATGAAATACTGTAAAATTAGGGTGCCATTTGTGCGACATAAACTGCCCACCCCAGAAAAAGAAAAGTGTGAAAGAGAAACAAACTCTACAAGTAAAGAAAACAAAATGGCTAATGGCATAAAGTACTATGTAATTACGGAAGAAAATCTGATGAAATTGGCTAAGCTTAAGGCTGCTGCCTGCAGCAGTTTAGATGGCAATGTTAGTGCCCAAAGAAGCTACCTGCTGAAAGAATGCAATAGACCAGTAGCTCCAGAACCCTTCAAGAATCAGAAATGAATATTGTAGTCAAATAACGCCAGAATTCCTCGGTGAAGTGCTGAAGTTTGGTTTAGGACTAAATTGAAAGAATGGGAAGTTCAATCCTGCTCTGTGCTAACGTGGAGATAAAGTTGATTATTCATCAATTGTAAATTCACAATCATTGCTCTAAACTCTAATAGAGGAGCAGAGCAGAGCAGAGCAGCTAGCCTACTCATCCATTGCAAAACATTTAATGGCCTTGTGCCGATAACGGGTTTACGAAGTTGACCCTTGCAAGTTGATAATATTAGAGTTCCGTTCGTTGACACCACTTCCCAAAAATGATTTTTTTTTTTTTTTAACCCATGTCACTGGAAAGAAAATACGCATATCTCCTCATTTAAACAAAGAGAAGAAGAACATAAACCGTATGTCTCCTCATTTAAACAAAGGGAAGAACTTAACCTTATTGCTGACGCGGCTGGATATAATTGGCCCCACAATGTAAATAAATAATCGAAATGCCAAAATCCGACCGTCAATAAACCCACCAGGGGGTAAACTTTATTAGATATTTGGCTTCTCCGTTCCCGTCTTTTTTGAAAAAAGACCTCTTGCCTTGCCCCCGTGAATCTCTTCGATCCGGACTGCAAGTAAATTGGGAAGGCCAGTTCTCCAAAACCCCACAAACTCAAGTATTAACGAAACAAAACAAAAAAAAGGCAAGCACTCCTCTCTTCGCACGTAACGATTCATATACAGATTTACTTGTATCAATTGCTCTCTCGATTTCTCAGCGGCGCAACAATGGTTTACGTAACTTCGTGGGACGAGTTCGTTGAGCGATCCGTTCAGTTGTACAAAGCCGATCCCCAATCTGTATGCTACCTTTTTTTTTTTCTTCTTTTTGGTTCAATTGCCGAGAAGATAATTAAGTATGATTCTGAATTTATTGCTTTTTTTTTCATTAAGATAAAACCGGCGTGATCGTAGCCACTGTTTACCCTTTTGCTTCCATTTCCTTGACAATGTTATCTTGGAATAATTATTCTTTTTTTTTTCCTCGGCAATTAGACAGAGTTATAGGAATAATTTTTATTGATGGATATTGTGAAATGGACTGATTCTTTTTTTTTTTTTTGGCTTGATTTTTTAATCAAATTTGGGACGCAGACTAGATATTGCATGAAGTATCGGCATTGCGATGGTAAATTGGTTCTCAAAGTCACTGATAACAAAGAGGTATGAATTATATCCACTCCTTTTTTTTTTTAATGAATTTCGGGTTGCAATGTATATTTGTTTATGTTTAATGCTTCAGTCAAACATTGCAGATTGACTTGTAATTGCAATGGATGTTGAGCTTTTGTGTTTGAGTTACCTAAATTTTTGTGCTTTTGTTTGGTTTTCCAATGTTAAAACTTGGAAGGATGTTTGTGGAGTGAAGTTACGTGTGGAATGGGAAATATAGTGCCATACCTTTCTGAATCATGAATGCAGGAAAATAACCTTATCCTTTATTGCCTCTCTATTTTTGCAACCAGTGGCTTATTAGTAAAGACTCGGATTTGAGATGTTAATGATGGATTTTCAGTAAGATGCTTCACTTCGTGGCATCTGGGTGGGTTTTGCAAAGATTTGATTTAAGTTTAGCTCTGATAAAAGCCTAGAAGAAATAGCTTTTTTTTGGGGGGGTCTATGTGATTGTCTTAGCTGTGTTGTATATTAGGAACTGTAAATTGCTATAGCATCTCTCTCTTTCATTTTCAATAGTTTTGATGAGATGGGATTGGTTTAGAACCGTGGATTTGAGTAGAAGGATTTGTGAGGGACTCTTAGGTAGGCAACCTATTCTAGTAATTTCATCTATCAGCATGGATGAAAAAGAGCTGATCGCATTGCACTGTAAGCTCTAAGTGCTTGAATCTTGGAATTTTCTTCTTTTTTATTAATATAAACTGATGGTTTTATCGATCCTTATACTTAAGTTAATATCCTTGAGATCATAATACTATTTCATCTTGCAAATCATGCTGCAACTATAATTGAAAGTAATGTTTGTTAAGTGGTTCCTTAACTTTGTTGCGGGCGCTTTGGTTTTTCTCAATTTTACTAGTGTGTGGCAACAATTGTAGTTTGTCATAATAGGTACGCTTTTGGAGCGCAAAGCTGGGATCAATGTTTGGAGTTGAGATTGAACATAAACTTTTTGGTTGGTTGGTTTTCTGGTTTTAAGGGCTCTTGTCAGATGCAAAGATTCTCATTTATTATTAGTTCAGATGTTCAGCTCTTTTTCAAGTCTGTAATCTCTCTTTTACTTGCCGTCTGTCTGGGATTACTGATTTGGGAAGAGGTATTCACTTGCTGATTAATGGTTGCAGATTCATGTTTGTCTTGTTTGTTAATCACTTCTAAAGGTTGCATAGATAGAGGAAAATTGGAAAAATTAATTCGGTGATATTTGGGAAAAAAAATTGTGATAATAATAAGAGGAATATTCAGAATGCAACTATAAGCTGCCTTTTAGGGGAAAGATGGAAATACGATTTCAGATGCATCATAATTGTAAAAGAGGTACTTTGAAGAGATGCTTCTTGGGTAGAGAATAGAGACTTCTTGAATTGTAGCAATTTAATGTGGAAGAAGTATGCCTTAATTTTGTATCAGTTTCCTCAATTTGTAGCAAAAAGTAGTTTGTCTCATGATTGTGGTGTCACTTTGATCATTTTAGAGTATAAAATGATGTTGGCACTGCATATGTCATCTTTAAAGCTACCAGGGGCTGAATTGTGCCAAGAGGACCCTTTATTTATGAGCAGCCTTATGTCTTTTTTTCGCTAATAGGGAAATTCCTACCCTTTCTTCTTAAGTTTGTTATATTGTGCAAATTGAGGCAAGACAGAAGTTAGCGTAGAAAGACCTTGGGCAGACATGGTGGTTTATACAAGTGCCTTGGAGTGAGGTGGTAATTGGTTGATTGTGTATGATGCTGTAGATTCATATGCACCATGTTGGACCTCATTGGAAGTGAGTTCTTCTCCAAATTTTTAAGTCTTGAGTAAGTTGAGAGATAATCCTCCTTGCTAACATAAATAATATTGGCTCTGGCTCATTAAATACTGATTTTTCCCACATGTTTGGTAGTAACCGGGATTCGTTTATCTTAACGGTAGGACAAAATCATATATGCACACGCAAATGCGAGCATAGTCATAGATACATGCATGTAGTTATGGCGTAAGTATGCAGAACTTGAAGCCTTTGTTATCAATGCGTTAAGATCTTGTGTTTTTATAGTTCTTTGTTTCTCTGTTTCAGTGTCTTAAGTTCAAGACAGACCAAGCACAGGATGCTAAGAAGATGGAGAAACTGAACAACATATTTTTTGCTTTGATGGCCCGGGGCCCTGATGGTACCATCTTCCCCTAAACTATTATGTCCTAACTCGGGTCATATTTTAAACACCCTTGGAAATCTAACTTTCTATCCTCTAGTTGTCGAAGATACAAATCTGTGATAGGATTATTTGTAAAAGTATCAATCATTTGCCAAGTAGGATACATTGACAATTTATTTGATGAAATAGGTAAATAATAGTACTGCTTTTGAACATACTTTAATGTTAATTATATGGGCTATGATTGAAGCTGGAACTTTATATGTTCTTGGAAACAACATTCCTATCATTTATTATCATTCCTCAGTGAAAGTTGATTTTCGGTCTTGAATCTTTATCCCATCAAATTGTGCTTGGCAGTAACTGTGCCTCTTACTTATGCAGTGGACTTGTCAGAAGTTACTGGAAAAGAACAAATGGAAGCACAGCCAGCAAAGAAAGGAAGGGGAAGGAAACAGTGACTTTGTCGGCTGCTAGATAGGAATATTGTCATTGACCAAATGTTATAAGACTCTGTTTGATTTGAAAGAATTTTTGCAATTTCATTGCCAACTAAAATTCTGGTGAAATTATTTCGGTTAAGAAGAATTTCAAGGGAATTTCTATAGAAATATTAATTTCCCCGGCTCTTCTTTTTCACTTTCCTATAATTTTTCTGTTTATAGTTTAATCGAGGTTATGGGCTTGCGGTGCTTGTATCTTCTTCGTTATTTTTATGATCACTGTTATGTCAAAGAATGTACCGATCACTGTTATGTTTAACGAACATGATTATATGCTACTGTGTGCGGTATAGCTCATTACAAGTTCTATGTTACGTATCCCTATTTACGTGCTATGCAACGGCGCACTTGTGTAAATAATAACCAAAGCATTGGGGCGTTTAATGAAAGCCTTGCCTAGGAGTCGTAACTCGTAAAAGAAAATGGGAAGCTTATACTATATATACCTATCGCAGTAACTAGAGCATGACTCGTCATCTTGTTATTTTATGAGTTGAGTGCAGACTGCAGGCATTCAGACATTCTGCAGACTGCCGGCTGAGGTACTCTTCAGTTTTGGCCTGCTGCAGAAGTTTTGTGGTGTAGGAAGGTAGCATGTCAGCTGTGTTCCTGGGTATTGGTTTCTCAAAAGTGTTTTTTTTTAAAAGGTTATTTCATATATAAGCCAAACTGTTACTGGTGAATTATTACATTTTTTTTTTTTCGCTTGGTTGATGAGTCTATCAGCATGACCCGATGATGCTCCTAAGCTTGCCACCATCGATTCGCCTGCATAAGAAGTAACGTCCTCGGATTCCACCCCGACTCAGTCTATCATCATTAAATAAATTTGATCAACCTTATAGTATGAGCAGTTGCTCTTGACACAAAACAAATGGTTAAAGAATTAATGTACGTGGCTCCAGATTGCTGTTTCCACTCTTTCAAAGCAAATAAAGCACTCTAAAGTTTGCTAGACAAGGGCGTCAGCATCACCAGCTTCAGCATGCAGCAATGGGGTCCAAAAAGTTGAAGCTTTGATGCTTGCCTCAAAGGCAGTGCAGTGTGTTTCGATTTAAATTAATTAATTCATTGCTCATAATCTTTGAGAATTCAGATAAACTTCATCTGATCAGGGAAAATGATGTTAAGACTGAAGAGGGGAGGAGACCTAAATCCAGGAAAATTTAGATTGAAGAAATTAATTAACGCTAATTAATCATTCATGGCCGTACCTCATTTATCTCATGCACGTCCTCAGTCATTGGATTTGGATCCGACCCCAATGCACCACTCTACTAATTATTAGGGTTTAGTAGCCCCACTAAAAAGTTAAATTAGAAATAGGCTGTGATATTTCTATGAAAAGCAACATTTTCAAATGAGATTTTTCTCTAAACTTACCATACTTTTCATTTGAATATCGTTTTCGCATATAAATTCTATCAGATACTCTATAATATATTTATTGACTGAATTATTTGATTATTAAAGATAATGATTTTTTTTACTAAAGATTGTGTGGTATTACAAAAAACAAATTAATCTTGTATTACTCATTGAATATAACTATAAGCTACACATTTAGTAAGAGTAATAATTCAACTGAATTCTACCAAATGAGTATTGAAGTTTTTATATTTACAATACAGATTTAAAAGCTTATTCCGAATGCTTACTTACATTTAAAATACAAATTTTAAAAATATTATTTTTATTTTTGTTTTCATTCCATGAAAATAACAACTGAAAGGCAATACCAAAGAAGCCCTTAATTTCCAGGGCTGTTAATTCCTTCACCCATAAAGAGAAATAAAAAAGCTATTGTATATTATTATTGTTGTTGTTATTGTTATCGTCGTCATCGTTGTCATTGTTATAGTAATAGTAATATTATGATTATTTTATTTATTATTTAATAATTATAATGATAATAGTAATAATAATATTAAAATTAATAATACTTATAATATTTATAAAAATAATAATCCACATAGCTATTACTATAACTATAATAATTATTAATGTTACTATTATTTAATATTATACTATTAGTAATTAATAATAATACTGTTATTATTTAAATGGATAAAAAAGAATTTTTAATTTTGTTTATGCATACAAATATTAATTTACTATTCATTCTCATTTTCCTATTTTTATTCTCATCTTCTTGTGGGAATTGTTAACATATATGTTTTCATAATATTGATTTTGATGATAACAAACAAGATTAAGAATGATTAATCTTTTAAGCCCAAATTATTTAATATTCTTTTTAAATAAATCATTATTTTTACATTATAAAGGTTTTATATTTAATGAAAAAATGATTTTATGAAATTGATTGTTTTTATTCTTTTTAAATAAATCATTATTTTCACATTATAAATGTTTCATATTTAATGAAAAAATGATTTTATGAAATTGGTTGTTTTTCAAAGTTTATGGTTTAATTAAAAGAATTTTGAAAACTTTGAAATAAACAAGTATTGCTTGAAATTTTGGTAAAGGACTTATTTAAAAATTGTCATAGCATTTTTGGCTATATCATAATTTCAGAAAGTTTTAGGATTAACAAAGTATTACTTAGAAATTCTGAAATTGGATCTATTTGCAAAGTTTCATAACATTTTAGGCCGTAATATAGTTTTGTAAAGTTTTGGGGTCAAATTATAATTTCAAAAAATTGAAAAACCGGATATTGGGAAGAATGTATCCAGAACATAAACGGCTTACCGGATTTCGTAACCGGCAAGCTGAATAGGCAAAATTTAAATTTTTGCCTTAACGGTAACATAAATCCGGCTTACCGGATTCCATAAACGGCAAACCGGATACGCCCAGAATGTGCATAACGGCTAATTTTTGAGTTCAAACTATATAAACTCAAAACCAATTCATTTTTGGGAGATCCAAGCAAGCAAGAACAAGTGCACACAACATATATTGAGCTTCAACTTCGTGAATCATCATTCATTAAATCATCTTTGTTCTTCAATTTGTATATCCACTCTTAAAGAGAGATTCATTGTTGTATTTTTTATTTCTCATCAAATTGTGAGAGTACAAGTGTGAGAAACACTTGGGGTGAAGAGATTGAAGATATAATCTCTTGTTGTAAAGGTTCATTGACACCTTGAAGTCAATTGTAAACTTTTGAAGCCTTGGAAAGGCTTGGATAGTGAAATCCTCAAGCCCGGTGTGCTTGGAGGCGTGGACGTAAGCGGGGATTGCCGAACCATGTAAAAATCTTTGAGTTTGCTTTCTCTTCCCTTACTCATTTATTATTGTGCTTTTATTGAATTTATTATTTTCGAATTTATTAAGACATTAGATTAAATTGTTGTGGTTTGCCTAAGATAATTTTTAAAATCTCAATTCACCCCCTCTTGGGTTGCCTAGTTAGTATTTCAAGAATGAGATTCTTACTTTTCATTTTTAAATTTATGAGTCACACCCAAAATTTATTCTCATTTTTCTTTTTATTTAAAAAGTAAACACACCACTATTGTATAGAACCATATAGGATATGCAAAAATATCCGAGCTAGCTTGACCCTCCCGTGGTCTTTTGGCCAAGCCCTCCATATGAGGGCTTGAATAAAGGTTTAAGGAAAAAGTTTGGGCCCTCTATTTTTGTTTTAAAAATAAATTTATTAATTGAAATTTAAAAAAAAAAAAAAAAAAACCTTAAATTCCTAATTTATAAATCAATAATGATTAAAAATTTAAATTATAATACTAAACTTTCTCTTAATCGTTAATTAATAAGAGATTGCTTAAATTAGAGATTCCAGTATTAAAAATAAATTAAATATCTAAGTTTTTATTTTTTTATTTATTATTTTATTTTAAAATGTTTTTCTTAATTCGCTATTAATTATAACGACTTATGGGTTATTAATTCATTTTTATGTTTATAATAATTTTAAAAAAATAATGAAAACCCGAGCCCAGCTCTAGGGCGACCCTTATGCTTTCTCTAAAACCGCATTTGGCATCCCTAAAAGAGTATAAAAACAGCTAGCCGAGTTAATAAACTTATGCGGACAACAACAGATGATACAACATCTTGCTTTGCAGCTGAACTTTATTGGGTGATTAAAGTGGCATCCTCAAAGTTAAAAACATTGTAAAGTGGAAAATTCTTGCAATAATTATTGAATGAATAACAACTTAGCTGTACTGCTTTTCCCATTGTCGTTTGATGCTGCTGATCATTATATTATATATATATATATATATATATATATGCTTTGATTCCTTCTTCTTTCTCATCTCACTTTCTTTTTTTTTCTTTCTCCTCATTTCTTCCACATGTAATTAGTAACACCATTAACATGCTCATGCTGAAATTAAGTTGACGTTTTTATTTCTTTATTTTCTTAAAAACAGAAATTGTTCTCTCTCTCTCTCATCATCCAATTCAACCAAAATCTCTTACTTGCGGCTGAAATATTAATTTTCCATAGAAAAAGGAAATTCTGAAATTCACTATAATCTTCTTGCCTAATAATCGTAACTTATACTACAGTTGTTGTATTAAACTTGTAATTGAAAGCACGCGTAAACAAGTGGTCTTTTAAAATATGCAACAACGGAAATATATAAAGTCACATGAAAAAACTCCACATGCGTGATCTGTAAAGGTCAAAGCACATGCTTAGATTTTTATAAACATGGGAGATGGACGTGACAAAGCATTTTCTTGCTGATTTAAGACAAAAATCTCGGGGACTCGTAGCAGTAGTTGCGCCAACTTCATTATAATGTCTGTTTGTCTCATGTCTAGTCCATACTCCATAGTTAGTAAGGAAGGGATAAATTTACTTTCTAACAATTGTCATAACGGTTACAAATTATTTTTAATTATATTTTCCATATTTTGAATTTTGTGTTATACATCCAAAGCAAAGCACATAAAGAGAGAGAGAGAGAGCAATAACAGATCTACTGATATTTATAATAATTAAAAAAACTTACTAAATCTATTTTAGATGAAGTTTAATATAATACAATCTAAATTTCTATCGGCAAATGTCTTGACGAAACTTCTATTATGTTAATATGAGTAAGAGAAATATTTATTTTTATCCAATTTTTTAATTGTGTGATGAATTATGAGAGTAATCAAAGTGAGGGCTCGAGCTGACCACTCACCACATGCCGAGCGGCGTATATCCAAAGTTAAATACGTGAAAATTATTAATCTAAACGGATGATTACCGAGCCACCCAAACCCTGAGGACATGCTTCTTTCTCTTTTTTTTTTTTAAACTGATTAAGCATCAGGTTACTGTATTACACATAGATATTTACAACTGACAATATATTATTATACTGATATTTATAATCAGATATATATCTGAAACTTATATGATTATATTTTTATTCTATGAAGTAGATGCTCAGCCAAATACCCCTCATGGGAAAATGATGTCTCTACTTCACTCGTATTTCGCAAGAGAGAAAAATATTATAAATAATCTCCATACAATTATAATTAATTAAGAAATTTTGAATATGTGGGACTCAAACCATTGCCCTCATAATCATACTTAATTTTAAAGACAACGGTTCACCACCGGACAAGCCCCCAAGTGACCCCTGAGGGCATGCTTAAAGGGGTTATGAAACGTGAAATTTTAAAAGCAGACAGAAGGGGTAAAATAATTTCTGATAATACTCCACTCCCAGATTTGTGTTTTGGGTGATGTGGAAGTACAAACAGCTCCTCCACTGCTCCCTTAATTTCATCCGCAATTTTTGTTTTTTTTGGGTTTGTTGAGAAGAATTTTCATTTGTAATTTAATTTTAAAAGTACGCGATTAAGGAAATTCAGAAACAAGAAAAACGAGATGATTAAGAGAGAGAGAGAGAGATAAGACAATAAAAGTCAACGGCATCGGGACCAAGGTGGGCCCACGAGCTGTCAATCACCGACCTGACAGGGATTCCAGAGCGCAAGATAGCAAGTGGCATGCCGCGGCAGTCAAAGCAGGCATAACACACAAAGCGCCCGCATCGGAGCACGTGTCAGACATCGCGGAAAACTCAATCGTATACGTGGCAGCCTCCTCTTGGGCAGCGTTCGCAACGGCTACAGATGTACGATTGCCCAGTTCATTTTCCTTTATAAAAATAAATATACTAATATGGTTTAATTTCTCACTCCACATCCAACGGCTGATGCTGCAGTCTGTAGCTTACAGATTCTGTAAGCTAGTCGAGTCCTACTAATATAGTTAGTGTGTGCCCCAGAGGATGTGGCCAGAGCCGCACGGCAATTATAGGAATTTGGAGATGTAGAGAGAAAGAGATGGAAGAGAAAAATCAATACTTGAAAGCGAAGTAAGAAGGCCGAGGGAAAGAGAGGCAGCAGTAGCTTTGTTTCTACTCCCCCCCCCCCGCCCCGCCCCCCCAGTCCAAATAAATCCCTCGGTCGCACTCTGGCTGGCCACTGGACCCTTGCTTTAGGACTTTGGTTGAATGAATGACTTTGGCTTTTGCCAATTGCTCGTTGTTTCCTTGTGTTTTTCTCTTCCTTGATTCAAAAGGGTCAAAGTTTCAGTTAGTCTTTGATATTTACTCATTTTCTTTTCCAATTCCCCCCCCACCGAATTTTAACGTTCAAGAACTTTGACTTTCATTCTATAGAATATAATGTTATGTGGTTAGCTACTTAGCTGGTGTCATGGACATTCATAATTTCATCTCGGATGATACCTTTTTTTCGAGGAATAATGAATCTAAAAGCGATGATTCTGATTTCTTTACATGTATGATAGTAAATCGAATTAGAATAATCACATTCCTAATTGCTTAGAATATAATGTTATATGGTTTGTTAATGGTAATAAAACTTCCTAGTAAAAGATTTTTACCTTTTTAACACATCCATATCTAATTATCTATATCTACTTTGTATTATTCTCAAAATGTTATATGGTGGGTGCTTTGGGCCACAGAGATGTGAAAACCATTTGAAAAAGTGGATAATGCAAATGATAGCAATTACAATAAATACAAAAGCAAGCGCATCATTTACAGCAAAGGGGGGGTAATCAGTAAATAGATAGGTTGGAAATTAGGGACTCCTTTAAGCATCTATCTTTTTAACGTACACAAAAGTAAAAGTGATCATGATAACTAGTCGCAAAAGCAAACAAAAGGCAGGAAAAATAATGTCCGAGCCGATAGCTGTTTATTTAACCGGGCTAAGAAGTTGCGGTAAAAATTAGGCAGCAGGAGAGACAACAAATACATGCAACAAACGGGTATATCGATTGCATTACGTGCAACACATGTTGCATCCTTACAAATTTTGTTATGTTACAAAATTGATTGAGAGCGTCATGAATAAGTTAAAAATCACAACGAAAAACTCGTGACTTATGCAATATATACACACCCAATGCAATATAGGCGCACTACAAATTTTAGGAATTTAACATTTGTCTTTTATATATATTAGAAATATTCTAATTCGAGATTTTAAAATTTAAAAATTGGGTCTGGTTACAGTGCAACTGTGGTATCATACCACAATTGTTTCCGGTCGTTAAATCTAATTTTTTGTGACAATTGTAAATAGATTTAACGGCTAGATGTAACGGTAATATGGTACCACAGTTGCACTATAATTTTATCCTTAAAAATCATAATATAATTTTAAGTTTCTTGAATTTCACGATTTTAGATTTTTTTTTAATTTAAAATTCGGGACAAATATATATATAAGAAATCATAATTAACATTTGTCTTATACTTTTTTTTTTTTTTTGGAAATCATAATTGAAGTACAATTTGAAAATAATTAACTTATACATTAAAAGCCTGTCAAAATCTGTGTCCATGTATCGTAAGCTTAAACTCAACTCAAATATCAACTATCAGAAAATGAGAAAACCACACTGCATGTCCGGATTCTGGGAGTGGTAAAACTGAAGCTGAAAATGGTAGTCTGAAATAAAAATTAAAAAAAAAAAAAAGCCAGAAACAAGGGAAGGAAGAGGGAAAATGAATAATAAATTCATAGCCAAGGTCTTTGATGTGGGGCCCACTCTGAAATCTGTGACAGAGACGGCAGTTTCAATTTTTCTCTCAGATTAGTCTCTGTGCTTCTTCCTCTGTTCCTTTGCTTATATAAAAATTAATGTGTCTTACTTTTTCTCTCTGTAGAAAAATATGTGTAATATATTTATATATATATATATTATTAAAATATCACTCAAAAGAAATGGGGGGTTTTGTATTCATATGGAGGTGTGAATTCTGAAGTGAGGCGAAGTCTTCTCTTTCACACCATTCAATCTTAACCCAAAAAAAAAAAAAAAAAAAGGCATGGGAGGAGAAGAGTCATCTAGGGTTTGAAGTTTTGTAGCACCAAGTCCAACAAAGGTCTGTTATTTGGTGCTTTTTTATTGTCATTTTTCTTTTTTTGGTTGTAGATTTCGATGTTGAAATAGTTTTTGCGTTTTTGAATCCTCTAACTGGGTCTTTTTTTCTTTTTTCTTTTTTTTTTCTCCCAATTGATTTTCGTAGAATCTGATCTTCTGCGTCTAGTAATTTGGAAGTTCAAACGTATTTGGGAAGTTTAAATTTTTTAAACTTTAATTGGAAAACCATTTATGGGTCAGAAAATGGAAATTTGACTTTAAAAGATTTTTTTCTCCCGTAAAAAGTTGAGATCTTTGGAGTATCTTATGGCCTGTTTTGGTTTGGCTTTTTTATTTTTGGGGAATTAGGGTTTTTTGGGTTAATATGGAGGAGGTTGAAGAAGCGAACAAGGCAGCTGTTGAGAGTTGCCACAGAGTTCTAAGTTTGTTGAGTCAGCCCCAAGATCAGGTTCAGTATAAGAATTTAATGGTAGAAACTGGAGAGGCTGTTTTTCGGTTCAAAAAAGTTGTTTCCCTTCTCAACAATGGGTTGGGTCATGCAAGAGTGAGAAAGCTCAGGAAGTTACCAAATCCTGTTAACCAATCCATCTTCTTAGAGAATCCTCACCATAAAACAGAAATTCCTTCCAAGAATCTGCAATTTCTCCAATCTAGTTTTCATGATAACCCTGTTCAAGAAATGGGATCGCTTGCTAAAAGTTCGTTAACTCTGGGCAACCCATCTTTGGAGTTGATCTCAAATGGGAAACAACATCTACAACTTGGTCAGCAAACTCCTTCAACTTCAGCACACTATCATTTCCTCCAGCAACAGCAGCTACAACAGAGGTTGCTCCACCAGCAGCAGCAGCAGCAACATCATCATATGAAACTTCAAGCTGAAAAGATGTTTAGAAAGAGCAATAGTGGGGTTAGCCTTAATTTTGATAGCTCTAGCTGTACACCTACAATGTCATCCAACAGGTCTTTCATTTCTTCCTTGAGTATGGATGGTAGTGTGGCTAATTTGGATGGAAGTGCCTTCCATTTGATTGGGGCACCTCGTTCTTCAGATCAGAGTTCACAACAGCACAAGAGGAAGTGCTCTGGAAGGGGGGAAGATGGGAGTGTGAAATGTGGAAGCAATGGTAGATGCCACTGCTCGAAGAAGAGGTTAGGTTATTTCTTTATCATTTCTTTCTTTTATTTGTAGCTTGCCTCCCCCCCCCCCCCCCCTCTTTCTTTTCTTTTCTTTTCGCTTATTGGTTGCTTATTGACAGGAAGCATAGGGTGAAGAAGTCAATCAAGGTACCTGCTATCAGCAACAAGCTTGCAGATATCCCTCCCGATGATTATTCGTGGAGGAAGTATGGGCAGAAGCCAATCAAGGGTTCTCCCCATCCTAGGTACATTCAATTTGCAGTCTTTGATATGAGATTAATTTGCAAGTACTGTGTTGAAGTTTCGCTGTAGTTCTGTTGTATGCTCTTTTAAATTTAAGGCAGTAATTTGCAATTCTACCGGTCACCGTTTCATGGCATGGTTTATGTGAACATTTAATTCGAAGCTGTGTGATTCAATATGGTAATGTGTTAATTGAAAAGGATATAGTATTTTTTTCTTCGAAGGAAAGTTTTTAGAAGATAAATAAGGAACCTTTTTGTTGCCTTCTCTCTATTCATGCACGCTCAAAGCGATAGTATTTGTTTGAAGACCATTCGTGGTTGGTACATTTGGGTATACCATCTATGCCTGTGTTGAGTAGTTATGATATTACTTTTACACTGGTGGTTACCAATGAATATGTTAAGTTAGATGTCATCTCGTCTTTTTTATTTGAATGACTTTAGGTGCTTGCTCTGTTGTTACTGAACTGATTAGTGCGTTTCCGTAGATATTTAAGTGTCATGGTAAAGTGTGGAACTTTGTCTCCCATGGTAGAGAGTTTGGGTATCAGTTAGCTTTTAGGAGCTCTTTCAAGCATTTCGGATAACTGTTTTCAAAGAAGTATGAAATTGAAGGAACCTAATATGAATTTTAAACCTTTTTTGAACTTCCGCAGGGGATACTACAAGTGTAGCAGCATGAGAGGTTGTCCTGCCAGGAAGCATGTGGAGCGGTGCTTGGAAGAACCAACCATGCTTATTGTTACGTACGAAGGCGAACATAACCACCCAAGGTTACCATCGCAATCCGCAACCACATAAACTTCCTGGAAAGCTACATCAATGTCACTTCAAGCCGGTTGATGTTGAATTTGTTGAACCGCTGTATATGTTTGGCTTGAATTGCCCCTGTACATATTTTGCATGGTTCTGACTTAAGTCATGGGGACATATTTGGAGCAGTTTTTTTTTTTTTTTTTTTTTTTTTTGGGAGTTTTTGGGCTTTGGAGGATTGCTTTCCAAGGCTTTTTAGTAATTTGACTGCTGCAGGCTTGAATCCTTGGGTGGACAAAAGAACAATGTAGGAATGGGGTTTCAAATTGTAAGAACTTCTTCATCTTTTATGGCAATCAATGCTTTAAAGTCTAGAGTTCCATTGAAGTGAATGGAATGGTACAAATATGGTATGTTTACAAGTTTAGAATTTTATAACAAGCAATGGTAGTTGATGATTAGGTTGATTCCAGTTTCTCTCGGGTTTGGTAGAAATTCAAGGTACTTGAAATTTCTTCATGAGAAAGTCATGATTGAGTTGTCACAACAAAGCAATGTGTTTGAAGTCAAAGTAAAATTTTTCACACTTTTAACAACGACTTGAATGTTGGTGTTCTTTCGTATTTTTCTGGTCTCCTCCTCCTTGGTGGATGTAGTTGCATGTTTTTTTCAACGGCAGTCCAATATGGTTTAAGGAAAATGAGTGGGGACTCGGGAGTCAATTTTTAGGGTTTTGAATCCATCAATTTTCCAACTTAAATCGTTCAACCTTCCCGATCCCTCTGATTGTTTCTTTCCCCTCCATGGCAACAAAGCATGTGGATTATGAGATTGACCCACATGGGCAATCCGCAATAATGCTTTGGCATATTGCTGTGTTTGTTATTTCATTGATTGCCACACGCAACAATGGGTCCGAAATTACTAGCGAACAAATTAGACAAAAGTTTTGAAACCCTGGCAAGGATTCAGGATAATATAACAGGTCTTGATATTGAGTCCTCCTTTATATTAGAAATGTATGTGATTTACATTAATGTAATACTTTTTTTTTTTCCTTTTAAATGAGGAAAAAAAAAGGTTCAAATATTGAATGAGGATAGACTAATGTTTAAAGTAACAATGATGAGTTCTGTAACCTTGATTAATAAGTATGATTATCAATGACCAGACTAGCTAACAATCTTTGTTAGTTGTGGACTGGGGTTGCGCAATCGGGAAAACAGAAAGCTTATTCAAGCATTAACATCATAACAAAGAAGAATACAAGAGTTCCTGAAGTTGGATTAGAGCTTGGCAGATGGCGAGTAGCCTTCCTTATTCCTTTGCCTAACAAAGATTGCTCCCCAAACATAAGACATTTTCAATTTTGGTAATGACTTTGCTTCTTTATCAGATAACACAAGGATGCTGCCGATGGTTATGAAGCAAGCTCTGGGATTATACACCAATCTGAATGCAATATATATGTATTCTAAATGATATAACTTGATATTAAATGATAAGATAATAAAATCAGTTTAATTCATACAAAAAGCCATTATTTATTGGTGACATACCACCGGGGTTCAAACTTTATAATACATCGTTATTGTTAAATAAAGCTATATAATCCTCTCTAGACAAAAATGCAAATAATTATAAAAAAAATTCAAAAATTAATAGCTTTGACTTAATAATGCCAAAATTAAGATAAATCAATAACAACAGGCCAAGCTCATACAGAGTCATGTTCTGGATCTGGACAACAAAACTCATGTATGGAATTTCGTTCAAACTAAATTTCACTTTTCCTTTTTTTTTTTTAGGATTTTGTTTGGAATTGGAGAAAATCCCATTTTCCATTGAAGATCTGAATTGTTGAATCATAAAATACAATACAACGGACATGATAGAGCAATTCACTTATATGAAACACCCAATTCTAATGAACAAAAAGAATTCACCAATTTTTCCAAAAAAAAATAGTCACTGACACCTAATATATGTTTGGTAAACTAAATTTAAAAGTGATTATTTAACAATTTGTTCATTAAACTCACTTATTTGTATAAGGTGATTGGGGCTCTATCATTAATAAAAGTAGTAAATAATAGCTTTTCAAAATGCAATCATTTGATAATCTAATTTTATAAAGTAGAATATCAAAATTAAATTATTCGCCGAAGACGGCAGCGATGCAGTGGCTGACAATGACAAAATTTCACAATAATTTCTTTACAGAATTAAGAATACTCGTTCGTTTTATTGAAAAATAATTTTTCAATAGAAATCTGATATATATATGAATTCAATTTACCAATAATAAAATACTTAAATTTTTTATTATTACAGTAATTATATACCATTTTAGTCATTATATCTATAAGCAACATAATTTAAGATTAATTACCAAACATGATGTTACAAATTATTTAAAAAGTGACTCATAATCTTGATTTATCAAAGGTGCTAGTAAATTATTTGGAAAGTTGATTATTTGGGAAGCTAGTACAATCCCGATCATACACTAAACAATAGATTTGAATAATTAAAGAATTGTAGATCAATAAAATTCGTACAAAGAAAAATAGTTAAAATTACAAAAATCAGCACCAGAAAGCAATTGACGAAAAACAACTCAGGGTCGACAAAAATTTCTCCTGATAGATAAAATAATTGAGAACGTTTCGATAGTCACTAATGGCGTGTGGCTGTTCGTATAAATAATTTTTCTACTCGATTATAGTTGACTCACAAATTATTCTTATGGCACAGCACGGCAAAATTGAATGCAGATAAAGAACATTCCTTAGAAGTTAAAACACCTGCTAGATTCAAAAAGGTTGACCTAAAATGTTTGTATGGTTGCCACAAGAAGAAATCGATCAAGATGCATTGCCAAAAAGCATTTCCCAGGTAAGGCAGGTTATATTAATTTCCCAAAATAAGCATTACTCTTGAGCAGAATATCCTTCAAAACTATTTTGCATCACACTCTTTCAAAAGCTTTAATTAAAACTGAAAAGACAAAAACAGGCAGGTCCAAAATCATTTTTTGGAGGACAAAACATACCCTCCATAAGGACAGCATGCAAAATCTTCACTTCAGAGGAATGAACCTAGAAGAGTGGGTAGCACCAATACCAGGTCTTCCGTGCTTAACTGGCTTGTATGAGATCGAGAACTCGGCTAGGTAATGTCCAATCATTTCGGGCTTAATTTCAACTTGATTAAAGGTCTTGCCATTGTAAACACCAATTATACTACCGATCATTTCAGGCACAATGATCATGTTGCGAAGATGAGTCCTAACTGGTTCAGGCTTCTCGCCGGGTGGAGCTTCCCTTTTCTGTTTTAGGCCAATCAAAATCATAAATTCATGAGCCAATTAAATGAATATAATTCAACAGAAATGGAAGCAGACATAAATAGACGACAGTGAATTCCTTGTCAAACATAAATATTGACAAGTTTGTCAGATCCGACCCTAGCATGCAGCATTAAATTCAGCTGCAATAATTTGGAATGCATCGTTTTCCATGAAATAATTAAAACACTTGCATATTGCTCAAATCATTCGGAGTCAGTGTAGAAGCTTCTAACGTAATCAAGATAGGAATCATGGTGAGAATGTAATTACCTCACTTATAAGAGGTTATATAAACATCAAAAGGCACACACAAGAAATTGCAACCAATTATTTAGACACATTGCATGTAATGCTGGCAGACCAAAAATATAATGTCCCGCAGACATGAAAACATTCCACAAGAAGGCAAAGTATGAGCAGCACATGATCACACTCAATATTAATTGTTTTGAGTTTGTGCAGCAATAAATCCTCAACGCAAAGTGTTGTACAATTGCTCCAGAGAAAATGAAGCACAAACCAATAAAACCAAACAAAGGCTAGAGAATCTAAAAGCACATATTTCAGCAAAGATGCCGGCCGACGAAAACAAATTTCGGCAACAGATCTGACAGCATTATTAAAGCACAAAGGAACACATCGACAGATACTACCATTACAAGAGTAGTCCTCCAAAAAGAAAAAATGACAATCTAAATGAAAAACAATTGAGACAGAGTTGTTCAAACCAATTACACCAAGATGAACTAGAAAAAAAAAGTGTAATATTTCTTTCCAACTCTTTCCTCTTCATCAACAGGAAATTTAGATACTCAATACAAGAGAAGGGACCAGTTACATACTTCTTTGCAGGACTAGAACCACTTGAAACAAATTATAAACAGAAAATCACTTAACAAAATAGTGCAGCAGCCCTTCAGCCTCATTTGAAAAATCACTTGTTAACTGCTGTTGCTGACACAACCATGCCTTATAACGGAAAAAACTTATTTCTTCCACGGTAAATTAAGAATAAATTTCATTAAGCCAATCTCCTATCTTTGACAACAGTTGATCCACTTGAACTCAGAAATGTTCACCCATGCATTCAAACTGAATGCCAAAATACAGATTAAATAAGCACAAATTCATTAACTAGCTGTATAATTTAAAGTAGGTTTTCACTAAGCATTAAATAAACCATATGTCCCTTCATTGTCAAAGAAACCATATTGATCATACATGAATGCAAAATAAAACAGGTAAGATCACTTACCGCCTTGCGCAACTTCTTGATCAACGCCATAGGCTTCCTTTTCAACCCCCTCTGAAACCTACATCGGCAAAATCGCCTTACAAAGCATTATTATTTTCTCCTTATCAAAATAAAAGACTAAAAGATTTAGAGAGAGAAAGATATATATTAAAATAAATAAATAAAAACAGAGACCTTCTGCGAGCACGGGCGCTAAATAGCTTGGCGAGCTCATCAGTGGACATGTCCAAAAGAGCGTCCAAATCAACACCTCTGAAGCTAAACTTCTTGAATGTCCTCTTCTTTGGCTGTCCTGCAGCAGCACCAGCAGCAACCCCGGTTTCCACATCCGCCTGCGCACACAAACAAATATCAGCGAAATTATTTCTGCTTGGTTCCCGAGAAAATCAACCAAGGAAACGGAATAGAAAAGCTCCGAGGAAATCGTAAGAGTTATTAAACTCGGCGTGCGGTTACCATGGCTAGAGACTAGAGTGATAAGGAGAATCAAACACCTAATACGCGAGGGAGAGTGTGGGTGTGTCAGTGGCTAGGGTTTACAGATTGCAAGTTGCGAATTTATACGGTACCCGTGCCGAGAGATGGTTACGGGTTTGGATAAGCGTCGGAACACCTGCTTAGATCGAAAACGGGTTTAATTAAATTCGGGTCATAGAGTTCCACCCGAAGCGGTCCTTTCGTATAAAATAATTTTTTTTTTAAATATACATTTTTTTTAATTAAATTTCACTTGAAGTTATATTTTATTACATCCATTTAATTACAATAACCTCTGTATGTAGCATTTTTATCCCCAATGTAAAATTATAGTTTTATCTTAAATAATTTATAAAAAAACAGAAATCTGAATCTAATCCCAAACTCAATCCAATAATTAAAGAAGTCATGATTGGCCAGTTGCAGTTGGGTGGTAGATGGTCGATCGTGGAGGCTTGACCTGTTTGTGGCGCGGTCATCAATTGAGATCGAGCTGCTAGTGGCAGAGAAAGTGAAGGAGATTGGTGAAAGGTTAGTGTACATTGTGGAGATTCATAGCTTGATTTGTATTCGTTTATTTTCTTTTAATTTTCCTTCTTAAATATAAGAAAAGAAGAAAAGAAAATGGGGACTCCAGGGAGCAACAAACTTGGGGCTGGCAATCAACGTTGATCCAATAGGCAAAGGAAAATGGCATTATTAAAAGATGTAGGCAAAATTCTCTCCCTCTTCTATCTAATTTAGTTTTCTGTTTGTCAATCTAATAGGGAAAGAAAAATGGCATTATTAGAAGATGTGTACAAAATTCTCCCGGCTCTAATATCCAATTTGGTTTTCCATTTTGGTGTTCTTTTGATTTGATTGATCTGGTTTCAAATTCAAATTGTAGGTTGATAAGCTAAAGAGGAAGCTTAGACATGAAGATAATGTACATATGGCATGTTTGGTTGCTGTATTATAACTTCTAATTGCATTAACTTTATACAAATCCATGTTTAATAAGTTAAAAGCTATAGAAACACTGCATAATAGGCCAATCTAATGCAGCAATTTGCCGCATTACCTAAACCCAACTGTGAGTCGGGTTTATCTAATACGGCAAACTACCGCTTGCTCTTTTCTTTTTTTTTTATTTCCTTTTCGTTTCCAACTTTACATTTACTTTTGCTTTAACTTTTGCTACATTTGCTTTTGCTTTAACTTTTGCTTTTACTTTAATTTTATAATAATAATAATAATTATTATTATTATTTATTATTTAATAATATTATATACTATTTTTATTTTTTTACATTATAATTATTAATATAAATAAATGATTTATTATTCAATAATATTATATTATATTTTTTATTTTTACATTATAATTTATTAATAAATTTACAATTTATTATAACTAATAATAAATATTTAAATATGAATAATATTAATTTAAATTAATAATAATATAATATAATATCTAATTTAAATTAATCACAAAAAAATCAATACAGTACAGTGTAACACCAAACATTGTACAACATTGTTATAATACAGTGCTAATGCAATACAACATAATACAATACACTAGCATAAAAATAATGCAATATAGCATAATACAATACAGTGTGTCAAACGCACCCATAGAGCTTTAGAGAGGGTATTTGCGAGGCCCTTGGGATCTCTTCCTCGTCTCCCTTCTTATCACCCTTCCTATGCTAGAAAATATTCACTCCTCTCTTTCAGTATTATTATTAGATTTGGTTGGTTTAGTTTTTTTTGTTAACACAGGCTCTGTTTGGTTTAGTTTTTCAAATAAAACTTATTTGAGTAGATGTTTTGTTAATATAATTTTACAAATGAACTTAAAAAAAAATTAACTATTTCATTATTAATGAGAGTTTTTATTAAAAATTATAAAACTACTTAAATAGACAGTTTTTTTTTAAAGTTATGTTGTAAAAGGGATAAAATAAAATTATTAAATAGGTTAAGGAAATAAAAAATTTTAAAAAGAGCTTATGGAATTAAATAAATACTTACGGCCATTAGATAAGTGTGTGTTTGATATGATTTATCTAATGACTATAAGTACTTATTTAATCTTATTTTTTAATACTATAAATTCAAAATGAGTTAAAAATTAACAAATTGTTATAATCAACAATGAATTAAAAAAATAAATATTTCTAATATAAAATAATAAATAAATAAAATTAAGCAAATAAAAATTTAGAGATTTAATTTTATTTTTTAAATACTGAAATCTCTTATTCAAGTAATCTCTTGATTAATTAATGCTTGAGAGAGTTTAATATTATATTTTAGGTTTTTTAGTCATTATACGGTTTATGAATTAGGAATTTAAGTTTTCTTTTTTAATTTTAATTTATAGATTTATTTTTTAAAATAAAGGATTGAGCTTGATCCCTTCTTTTTTAGCTCTTATCCAGCTCCTCATGTGGAGAGGTGGGCCAAAAACCCGCAAGGCAGGGTTGATTCTGCCTGGACTCTTTTGTCCACCCTAATTTCGAAGACCATGGATAATTTTCCCGCAACAATCAGCTTGGCCAAGGAAATTTCCTTACGAAGATTTAATTTTCCTTGGGGCATTAGTCTGTCAAGTAGAAGAATATTTTCAATGAATTATTATCGATATCCTTTGGGCTTTTTTTTTTTTTTTTTTGGTTTTATTAATGGGAGCCTCCTAGATTTTGATATATACCTTAATAGTGATCGGTCAATATTATACAGATTAAGACATGTTTAATAGTGAGGTCTACAATTTTCAAGTTAAGTCATTAAGTATAAAAGTTATAGACTAAGAAAAAGTTAATGGGTATATGGTAAATAGTAAATTTTCAAAAATTTTTGTTGATGTTACTTGTTTTGAGTAGTTTAGTTAGTAATAAGAGACTTAAAATTTGAGCTTCAAGCAAGTATAGGTAGGAGGGATTTCGTTGTTAGGGTTATTTAAATTTGGTATCTTACTAAGAAAAATCGATACCAACTTGATGATTACAGTACAAAATTTAGAATTTCAATTGTAAGTTTCAAATATTGAGTTAGGTTTCGAATTTTGTATTATAAATTTAAAAGAATAGTGTTATACATTTTAATTTTTTTTTATTTCAAATGACATAACATTCATTCATTTGTTGGTGAAGATAATATAATTAATTCACTTAAATTTTGTAAAGAATTATCAACCAATAAATAAAATGATATACCATTTAGAATAAAATTTGAATAAAAATTTAGGATAGTTATCATTACTCAATTTGAATACGCTAGTCACATTATCAAATTAGTCAATGCCAAGCCATTATTTATGTCTAAGAAAACTATTGGTGCCAAATTTAGATAAAGCTCCAATGCAATGATACAACATGCCTTTTTATGAATTGCTGCAATAAAACTATAAGGTGAAATTTAATATAAATTAGAAGCAAATCGATAAATGCATTTCAAAAGCTGTGCAAGCAGCACAATGAGAAATGAAACTACACTTCGACAACTTGGTTGGTTTTGGCATTGAAAGTGAGAGGTTGGGAGTATCGCATTTAATTTTATTCTTAAATATTTATTTACTTATTTATGTGATATATAAAATAGTAAAAAATTATTCTCTCAAAAAATTCTTTAAATAAATTAAAATAATTTCATATTATTTTTATCAAACTTTATTTTCCATCAAAATAATAGTAATTATAACATTTTTTTCCTTTGAATAATAATGAGATTAAAAAAAATAATGTAATACTAAATTAAAAGTTTAAAAAGACTTTCCAAATAAGATCGTTGAAATAAGATAATACTTTTCACTCTTTAATATTAAAGAGAGAAAAAGACAATTTCATTTGAAGAATCTCATTTAGAGAGTCATTTGGAACATTTATTACTGATATTACTGCTCAACTTAACAACAAAATCTCATTTAAAGAGCCTATAGGGATGTTCTAAGGTTTGAATGTTAAGAATGCTCCCATAACACACCAAATTACTTGCACATATGTTGTGTGTGTTTAATAATAAGTTCCTATGGAAATTACAGCGATATCTGTTATTTGTTTAATTTTTTAAGGATAGCCCTATGTAAATTATTTTGTAATTGGGGCTCTATTATAGAAAATTATAAGTTTATGATTGGTGGTTAATAGATAAGAATGTAAAAAGTAATTAAATCTTAGTTATTTGTTGTTTTATAAACACGTGCGGCAAGAACTTTTAAATTTGAAATTCTAACTCAAATTTTAATTGAATCAGTGGAACTTGTTATTATTAGTTATGAACTTAAACAAGAAGCATAGTTTTGTTATGTGAAAATGGAATGGTTGGACAAAACTCAATTCGTTTAAAACGTAACTTCTTATGCCAAAGCAGATGAGTTTGGTTTTGTTTCTTCAGTTAAAAATTGTATTAATGCATCTTCGGTGCAATAAGTTTTGGACTATTATTTCTTAGATAATCAATGGCTTAACTATTTTATTTGATCATAAAAATGACTTGTTTCAATTTATCTATAGAAAGCCGGAATAATATTTATGTTTCAAGGGGGGCAAAAAAAAAAAAATTCTATAACTGTTATGTCACAGTATTTTGTTTCCTCCCTAATGAAAATAAGTTTAGTTCGCAACTTCATCAAGCCCTTCCCTTTGCATTTGTCATCATCATCACAAAGCAAACAACAAACTATATCTCGTCACCATCACCACAATTATAGATCATCGTTATCGTTGTCATCACCACAGCTACTAACAGTCTAATTAATCACCACCACCAGCATCGTCGCCCCAATTAATAAGACTTATCTTTGTTTGTTTTACACATGTAAGCTTTAAACTAAAGTATGTCAAATGAACATGCATGTTGATTGTCAAATGTTTCCAATTGTGCATTTAGATATTTCAATTAGACTAGTCCATCTGTGCTTAAATTTTTATGTATATGAAGAGCAAAGCAAACACTACAGCCTAAATCTTTGCCTGAAGGAAATAGAAGATGTATATATATATATATATATATATAGAGTAGTTTTCTGGTCAGGGATTTTAAAGTGCGGGAAATTTTTAAAACCACACGGCTTTAAAGGCTTACAGTTTTAAGCCTTTAAAACCATGTGGTTTTAAAGATTTTCCGCACTTTAAAATTCCTGACTGGAACATTTATATATATATATATATATATATCAAGCGTGCGAGAGCATCTCGTCGGAACAGTAACATAATATGCTTGTAACTTCAAGAAGATCTAGAAATTTCGAACGACAAGAAGTTAATACAATCCGTTACGGCAACCTTATCAAATGAAAAAGAAGGGAACAAGTAAAAGACAAACGAAATTTGTAAAATTGCTATCAGGCCTCGCGAGCTTAATTCCACAAATCGTGATCACAGAGCATCAAAACTTCAAAAGTCTTTGAGGTTCGGGATTGATTATTCTTTGATTTGATAGCTTGATGTATAATGAAATTATGCGACGAGGGTTCAGCTGCCTATACATATATGCGCCTTCTATTGATGGCTTGTTGAGTTATTATATATTGTTCGTGCTTGCAAATTTGTATGGTTTTGTTGTTATTAACATATCATCATCATGTCACCGGATGTTACAAACTTCAACAAGTTAGCTTTTGATTCTCAGATAAATCAAATTTGAATTCAAGAATTCATGCCAATTGTCATCCATTTTAATTAGAGTTGGCTCTTAGCAACTTGTTTAGTCGTGGCACCAAAGATC
The DNA here is from genome assembly GCF_022201045.2 of Citrus sinensis. Lineage (NCBI taxonomy): Eukaryota > Viridiplantae > Streptophyta > Magnoliopsida > Sapindales > Rutaceae > Citrus > Citrus sinensis. Next base: position 43,135,199 of record NC_068558.1, on the reverse strand, counting down.
TGCTTTTGTGTTTGCTAGATTTAATTTACATGGATTAATAGTTTGTGAACAGAATCTAACATATTGGGGTTTGAGATGAACAAGCAAAAGAGCTTTGCCATAGCTAGCCACATCAAACCAACAAATTCTTGAGTGATGACAGTAGTTCAAGAAAGCTGATGATGAAACACAGAGAGAATACACCAAAGTTTGACTGTGCTAATAGCGTGTATATGTGCATACCCAAAAATTTCATGCCTTGACAAGAATTTGAAAGACATTTTCAATCATTCATAGATGGTTTGTAAAGAAATTTAATGCAAATGAACATACCTAAAGCAATTATAATGCTTATTCCCTCACTTGTTCACAAGAAGTTCATAAATAGTGCAAAAAATGCTGACACATCATATCTCACTCGTGCATTTTAACATGGTAATTTTGTATTAGAGAGAAGCATGCCGGATTCTGAGATAAATTTTGTGGGTATCAATTTTGGGGCAAGAACGAGTTGTCCATAATAGATATGGTGTAGGGGGATAATTCATTTGCAAATGACAGACGCTATGTGCCAAGCAAGTTACCATATGTAAAAGAACATTGTCTTTATTCAAACCTATGAAGTGAATGCTGAATTAAAATGTGCCAATTCTTTATGTTTTGTATATATTGTTAATCAAGTGTATTGTGGGTGTATAATGTATGATAAATACTGGATTATACTCATACGTATACCTTTTGTAAATGAGATGCAAATCAAACATGTTAGAACACATTGTAAGCTTCAACCAAAACGTGTTCAACTTCATCAACATTTATGCCAGCGGTTTACTATTCAAATCTAATCGGATTTTATAAATTCTTGAACCAACGGCTTCCTCTGTTAAGCTACTATCATGGGAAACAAAAAAATTTGGAATTGGTTCCAAGCATTCTCATAAAATCCACCAAAACCTCAATAACATCAAAGCAAACCCTAGTTTTGACCATTGCGGCTTCCAAATCAAATTTCTCCCAAAATACTAAACCAAATAACATAAGAAGGTAATCATTCGAAAGCTTAAATAATAACCTTTTAAATGAAAAAAACTTGACTAAAATCCATCGGGTATAGCTCGAGTTATTCCCACACAAATCCAGCCTAAAAGCACACTTAGACTAGCTAAAGCAGCCATTGCTCCAATCAACCCAAAACCAATCTATTTTGATAACTAGTATTTTAAACCGTAGATAGCGCGTAATCGAAGGGTCCACATTTAAACTTGACAGGGTGAGCGATCCATGTGACAGTGGCATCAACCAATCAGCGTGGAGCTTTTGGATACCGTCACTCTCACACTTGACTATTTAAATCCCTTTCATTTGCTCGTTCCTCCTCGCACAAACGAAAATACTAGTCCTCCACCACCCGCATTTTTAGATCCAATCTTTCATTATCTTTCTTGCTCGCTCTCCACTTCCTAATTTCTGAAACCCAATTCGATTCAAAATGGCCACTGAAGATCCCGTTGTAGATACGGAGACCCTTCCCCAACCGGAATCCCCTGAACCGGTGGTAGAGGACAAACCGTCCTCCAAAGCCGGCAAAGGCAAGACCTCTAAGGAGCCCAAAGCCAAGAAAGCCGCTGCTCCGAGGAAGCCTAGAAGCCCTCCCTCTCATCCTCCTTATGAAGAGGTATTGTGTTGTATTCTCTTACTTTATATTTTGTGTATTATTTTGAATTTTGTAATTTTGGATCTGATTTTGCTGTTTATTTGCAGATGATTAAGGATGCAATTGTTACTTTGAAAGAGAAGACGGGTTCGAGTCAGTATGCAATTGCCAAGTTTATTGAGGAGAAGCACAAGCAGTTGCCACCCAACTTTAAGAAGCTGTTGCTGTTTCATTTGAAGAAGCTTGTGGGTTCTGGAAAGCTCGTGAAGGTTAAGGGTTCCTTCAAGCTTCCATCTGCTAGGGCTGCCGTTTCTAAGCCGGCTGCATCTGTTCCTGCTTCTCCGGCTAAGAAGAAGAAGCCGGTTGCTGCTGGTAAGGCCAAAACTAAGGCGGTGCCCTCCAAGGCCAAAGCCCCACCTAAGGCTAAGGCCAAGGCACCAGCTAAAGCTCCCGCCAAGGCTAAGCCAGCTGCTAAACCCAAAGCCAAGCCGGCTGCCAAGACTAAGGCGGTGGCTGCCAAGACTAAAGCGGCTCCGGCTAAGGCTAAGCCTGCTGCCAAACCGAAAGCTGCAACAACCAAGACGAAGGTGACCGCCAAGCCGAAGCCAAAGGAGAAGCCCGCCAAGGTTGCGAGGACGTCGACCAGGACATCTCCAGGGAAAAGGGCAGCTGCTCCCAAGCCGGCTCCAAAGAAGGCTCCAGCTGCCAAGAAAGCTCCGGCTAAAAGCGTGAAGCCTAAGAGCGTCAAGTCACCGGCGAAGTCGAAGAAGGCAGCGGCTCCTGCCAGGAGAGGGAGGAAGTGAGAAACAAAAGAGCGGAAGGGTAGTGTTTGTAGGGGTAGTTCTGTAAATTTCTTCGGTCGTTGTGGTTGTATTTGGGTCGATGTACACCCATGAAAAATATTACTACATCTGATCTTTTTTTTTTTTTTTTTTTCGTTTTGTTTTGTTTTTTTTTTTTTAATTTTAAGATATATCCTAGGATATATAACAGTTTTTAGATGTAATCTTTACTGTTCAGTTTAATGGAGTATGAGATGAATTGAGAGCTGATATTTTTATATCTTCTGAACAATCTGATTTTCACACTTTCAATTCCATATATGAACGAATACGCAAGTGCTGGCCGCTGACAATCGTTCCGAAAATAATAAACGAAAAAGAGTTAGGGTTAGGGTTTCTCAGAATGTGTGCCGGAGGGAGTGGAGTTATCATGTTGCGGGACTGAGGATTTCTCTTTCACTGGAGATGACTCCCGAGTCTCCGACAAGCATTTACACGCTTAATTTGAAGTTTGAAGTGAGCCTAGTCGAAATTTCATTCAAGCTTCCCTTTTCTTCTCAATTGGTAGCTTTATTTATAGTTTCGTTTCTCTATTCAACAATGTGGAAGGAAGATGGTCCATGGCTCCTTTCTTGATTCATGAAGCTGAAGGTATTAACCATACCACACTCATTTTCAGTGCAATAAAGTGTGAAGACATAACAAATTAACAATAACGTGATAAAAACTTGCATACTGAATCATGCTGCCTTACAAAATTTTTTGTTTACTTTGTGGTACACAATATGCAAATATGGGATGATAGAATTCTGGTCCAGTGAGTTGTGTTGAGCACTAACCTTCACTAGTTTGAGCATTCACTTTTAAGTTTATACTGTGATGTACTTAGGCATTGCTTACTGTCTCCGTTGTTGATATATTACTAAAACATTGAATCAATGATGTGATCTTTGTTTATTCATTTGTGCTTTGTTCTTTGATTAGAAGCTTTCACTGGTTTTCTTTCTCACAGCATATTCGGAAATCATTGCAGCAGCATTTACTTGGAAACTTTCACTTGTTTTAATTGTTTTTATGTTTACTGAATCCCTCATTGTTATGATGCATTTTCAATAGGAAGCAGAATAAAATTCAAGTTACTTGAATGTCCTTACATCGGAGGTGAACTCAGCAGGCTGTCCAACAATTGAAAAAAATAAAAAATAAAAAACCAAAAGAGGATCTAAGTAGCCACTCATTAACCAATTTTCAGCTCATAAAGCATCAGCAACCCAATTAGCTGGAATAAAGAGTGCTTTGGGAAATAATGGTGAGTTTTTTGCATCTTATAGGATCTTCTTTACAGTTTTGAACCCTTGGTTTCTCAACATTTATTCTACTTTCCTAGAATGTATAATAGAGCTAAATGAGGTTTTTGTTCCGATGAGATACTGAATGCATATCTTATTACCTAATACAATGTGATATTACCTGTATCAGGATAGTATCAGATCACTTTTCTGTGATATTTATCTTTTTCACAGCTGCTAAGATTTTAATCTGCTTCTCTTTTGGCTGTGTTGTTCATGAACATGAAAGTTGTGAGTCCTTGAAGTGGGAGCAGTTGAAAGTGGAACAGTTTGACAAAACGGAAAGCTAGATCAGGTAGAGAGTGCAGATAGGATAATCTGTTGTGTAGATTGTGCTAGATAGAACTAAATGGTGAGAATAGGAATCTGCCCATTTGTGCTTTTGAGTTTCTGTCATGCTGTTGATGCGGCGGGTGTTTGTGAATCGCCGAGGAAATTTGTCAGATGTAAATACATGCATGGATATACTTGGCTCATCGATCCTTGAAGATATGGGATGCTGACACGTTATTGTTGATTCATAACAGCTCCTAACATTGTTATAGCTTGACATGAGTACATGACTATGATTTGCCAATCATAATCGCGGTTTGAAACATATGTTGTTCCAAAAAAAGGGCAAGTCAACACCTAATATCTTTATGAGCTGTTTAATTCTTCAGTGCATAAGCACTTTGCACTAAACGACAAAAATTGGATGTTAAGCAATTTATGTACAGAGTGATGGGCAGTAGTCAATGGTTCAATGTGCTGAAGTGTTATCACTTCATGTCTGGATGCAAAATGGCGGCATCTGAAGTTTTCGGAAGGGATAGACTGCATATTAGTATGTTTGACATTCATAAACTCCTTGGTAATTTTAAAATACCATTTCATATGTATGTGTCATATTTTAGAGGTTTAAACATGAAGAAATAGAGCTGTTATGGGTGAGCTACATGAGTATTAGAGGTATCATTCTCTATGAAAGTTATTAACCTTTCTTTATTCTTTACTTTAGAGTGTCCGAGTCCTTATTAAGTTATTGTTTATTAGGAAACTGTGTTCCAGATGAAGTAAGATGGGTGAAACTCTGAATAATTTACTGGTTAATTTTCGGTACATGGTTGCATTTTAAAAATATGAACAAAAGTTTGCTGCTTTAATCCCTAGTTGCTTTCAATGTCTTAGCCAACAAGAAATTGAGAATATCAAGTTTATACTGATGCTAAGGTTACTTGAGATGTGGTTGTAGCAATGATGATGTTTATTATGCAGCCTTATTGTTCAAAGATCTTAGGGAAAACATTTTGAAAAATTGACAAGTTGAGGAAAGTAAGTTTACGTAGCGGCATGATTTTGGTATTTACTACTGGTGTTCCTTGTTTGCAATTTTGTTAACAGAGTATTAAGTTTATGTGATCTGGATTTTGATAGTAACTTTCTTACATTTATTATAATCTCTATGTTCTATTTGACAATATACCTTTTGTTTGGTAATAACACGGTTTCTTTCTTAGAACTACTAAAAGCTAATTTTACATACCGCTTGATCTTTGGGCCAAATGGATAGAGCTCTGAGCAATATTGCACACGCATTTAATTACTTATTAGTAAACTGAGTTGTTATCCAGTTTACCAGATATCTTACTTGGATCAGTTTTCCGGAAGAATAATTGTATTATGTTTATGCTGATTGATCATATTTTCCATTTAGCTAAGTTTGCTATAAATGGAAGGGATATTGATGATTTCACCCAGAATGTATGTTGTGGTTTAAATGAAAAAATCAAGAAGATGATCAGCTATTAATGTGAGTGCAGATGGTAAGTAAAGACACAATGGCCTATTATATCCGCGAACAATTAGTCCTTCGTAATACTGGGAAAGCGTTGTCCTTCAGTCTCCTTTGTTGTGCTCCGTGTGATGTCATTAAGGCTTGTATAGAATTAGTCGAGTGTGAATATAAAAAAAAGGTGTTTACTCTAGTTTCTAGAACATGAAGTGCTGAGACATTTACCTTAAATCCGGATATTTCTAAAACCATCAAAAGATCTTTCAATGATTTTAGCCCCATGCTTGAGTAAATGTCTATTTTTTTAGATTATGAGGAAACATCTTACTGATTGGTTCGGATATTTTTTATTTACAGATATAGTAATGTCTTTTTGGATGTTGTGAAGTGTATTATCAGTTGAGCAACAAATTTTTTTATGTGGTATAAGATACATTGTGCCTTAGAATTTTATGAATGATTCATAGCCTGGTACAGGTATATTATATGCTTTCTTGATGATGTCTAGATGCAACTAGAAGATATAAATTGATGTCCTCTGTCATATGTGGATGTGTCCCATGTTCCAAACTAAGAGGACTAGAGGAGTATCAAAATGACTATGTCTCCTAGGATATTTCCTATTAAGTTTTTAGATTGTGAGAATGGGATCAATTGAATAATCATTCTATATTTAACGTGTCTCAGTTTGAAGTTGTTGAAGCCACAAACCTTAGTGTACAATTCTTTTAAAAATGGGAAAATTTTCCTTTTCAGTAAAGCTGTATTCGCAACTTAAAGGAATCTAGGAACTCACGCACACACACACACATGTTGAATATCTATGGATGTAAACTATGTGAAGCCTAAATTCTAGGCTAGCAATGACAGAATCTTCATTGCTGGCTAGAGATTTGCCTAGGGTTATCTTACCCATCTGTAGTAAGGAAAGATTGAAGAGGCAAAAGTGTAAAAGTTATAACCCTGATCAGAATGTTTTCTGGGTGCTATAGTTGGAAACAGAGGAAACTTGAGGTAAAATGTCATAAGATGGCTTCAGCACCATCCTTGCCTTTTAGTATAAAGTTCGTGGCTGTCCAGAAAGCACTTTGTCCATACAATCTAGTGGATGAGATATGAGCCTGTGAGATGTGTTTGTGATTGGAGAAAAGATAGTATGGGCAATGATTTGTTTATCAAAATGTTGCCAAACCATTAATCTTAAGACAATACAATATCCGTCAAAATGGACACTTGCATGCTTCAGCAATTGTTTCTTCATTAGCTTCCTAGAGGAAGGTCTCCGTTATATTTACCTGTATGATATTTGATGATCACTTTGTTGTCTTACTAACTTCGAATCCTGAACGCGAGAGAGTAGTTTCCAAATGTAACCAACTTTCCTAATATCTAAGACTTGTAAATACTCCGAGGACTCCTTTCATATTAGATTTCGTGTAGTCTGCTGTATCTTGAAGGAGATGTGACTCTAGTGTAAATAACTGCATAATTGAAGGTCAACAGATACCATCTTTCAATTTTGGTGTTTGAATTACTTGACCATTTATAGGGCTTCCTGATCAGTTTTATTTGCTTTTAGACGGCACCCCTATCTCTCCGCTCAGAAATCCAGAATCATTTAGTATCTAACCTTATTGAGGAATGAACATGCTGTTAGAATTAATTTTTTTTTTTTTTTAAGTTTTTGAGATCAAATCTACAAAGTACAGAGCTAGAAAGGGAAAATATTAGAGCATCTAAGAAAACCTTTGTTTGTTCTCTTTGTAATAACTTTTTTTATTTGTTTTGTAGTAGTTGATAGAAGCTAAATACTATTGTTTATATGTTGGGTCCTTGTGTTTAAGTTTTCGAGAGTAGTGGTTACTCAACCTAATATTTGAACTTGCTTGACTGAAATGGAGTCGAATCTCCTTGTTCTGTTATTAGATTATAGCAGTGTAGCACAGAACAAAAGTAGGTTGCATCTATTTTTATCTGTTTAGATCCTTACATGTTTACATCCACGAGGCAAATCCTTTAATTTGATTAGGGTGTGCCCGTGAGTGAGCATGTAAGAATCTAAATACAGTGTTTGCTTATTTCCTATTAGCTTAAACTTTTGGGATTGACGGTTTCCTAAAACGAAAGGGTGGACGGCTGCAAGATTAAAATGTTTGAATATGAAGAACTCAGTGAAGTCTTAGCATTGAGATAACCCAAGGGGTTGGTACAACCAGAAAGGTCAGGGGTTCAAATCTCCTTGGAACCACCTAGCTGGGATATATCACGAGTATCCTTGTTTCCAAGGTTGTAGGGTCTGACAGTTTTCCCCAGTTTAGAACTTGGTGAACAGAGAAAAGTCTAGTATTTATGAGTATCAACAAGAGGAAAATTGGAGTCTTTGATTATTAGAGTAGCGTAGTTGCTTCTGTTTGATTCTTTCCTGCAGTTTTATTGTTTCATATAGTTTCTGACTTCCTTTATACTCTTTTTTTTTTCTTTTTTTTTTTTACATCTAAAACACAATTATCAATTCTAGAAACTGTATTCTGTGCTCTTTGATCTAGTCTGAGCTCTGCGAGTAAAACAATCTTACAAATAATCCCCTCAATTTTGATACTAGTCAATATTCCTTGGCCACAAATATAGCAAAAAACTTCAACACCTCTTCAGCCTCGATTCTTCGCCCATGAATCTTAAGAAGGTTGCAACTCTGTCTGTCCTGCACTATCAGAATACCATCTTGATCTTTCAACTTGCTGGATTGAATATTTCAGCTCCTGTTGAATGTTTATCCTTGAAGGCGATAATACAATATCTTTCCATACTGATCCAGCTTCGCTAGCTGGGTTGGGGCTCTTGTAAAGTTCATATATGGACTCAGCATCCTCATTCAACTTTCCTATTATTTTCAAACAGTCTATCTCATCTGGATCAACCAGCAATGTCCTGTCTCTTTCTTTCCATCCTATCAACTTCACAACCGATGCTGTTTCAGTATTTTATAATCCAACAAAAATAAAATGAAATAAAAAGAACTACGGTCTGGTGGAACCCTTGAGTTACAGATGTAGTACTAAATGCCATTAACTTGGCTGACTTTATTTCAGAAGTTCATCCTAACTACTCAAGCAGATTAGTTAAACAAACAATTGCAAAGTTCACTGGCATCTGTTGAACTCTGGAGCCGAGTATGGCTTTCTGGGCAACTTTAAACCTCCTGATCGATAGCTTAAGGGAGCCAGAGAAGAGCAGAATGAAGTAAGGAGACAAATATGCGTACCTTAGGCGGGCCTTCTAGAGCATTGGTGCTGTATAGCCTGGCACTGTCAACCAGTTGGCAGTATGTTAAAAAAGAATTTGCAAATCTCTTGTGGGATTTCAACTGAGACTTTACCCTTACAGCTCTTCTGCACATTATAGCTCTCCTGTATTTATTCAGGTGCAAAGTGTAATTCTTCAGTCTGACTAGAAAAGGGTTCTGTTGCTAATAAGTTAAAAACTGAAACAAAATGTCAACAAACCAGTGCCTGGCAACATACCTAATTCCTCTAACAACAGCTAAGTAAGCATCACAAACTACCCCAACCAATTCAATCCTGTATGGTTTTCTCATTTTTCCGTCTTGTGCTTGTTCTCTTTCTCCAATTCGATCCCAGTAGTTCTCAATGACAGTCCCATCTTCAGCCTTCTTGTAACCAACTCCCATGCGATAACGGTGGCGGTGGACGTTTCTGGCCATTGTTATTGTCTGCACAACAAATGGTACCCACGAGAGTGTTCCATCCATGATCACATCCCGTCCTTCATTGAGTGCTGTTACTAAGAGGGATGATGCTGCATCTGTCGATGATTGGTGCACCTATTTGAAAAATTTGTCGTTGAATCAAAGAAGTAATTGTTTTACAAGTTTAATCTGGTTTAGTTCAGTGACAATATGTGAACAATATACATTGTTTAAATTATTCGTGTTCCTTATTGCATGATAGGAAAGAGAATGGAAATCCTATAACTGAATTGGGAATGCTCTATCTACGAGTATAGGATGTTTGATAGAGGGATCTCTTGAAGAACTACATCTCCAGAGGACTCCGTGGAAGTCTGACAATGTTTGTTGGCAATGTATCTACCTCATTTGATGCTGCTGGATATTTAAGAAAATCTTTTCAGCAAATGTAAAAATTTGAAAGTGGTAAAACTATTATAGTACCCCTGGTGTGAAATTAGTTGCATCCAACGCCCCTCGTTATAGATTTCATGTAGAAAGGTAATTGTTCACATTTGATTATTTGCTTAAAATCGGAGATGAAATAAACTTATGATAGTTTCAACTTCGATATTATTGATTCTAGGGTGCTTGTGCTTGTATGCTCATGGGTCAATAGAGAGTATCAAAATCTTACCAGTTCAGCTGTTTGAAGCATGTCAACGTGGCTTCTGGAGCTAAGAGCTCTATAGATGACATCTGATTCTTTGAAGGCATCTGCCTCAATCACTACTGCATTCCCTGCTGCTCCTGCCCAGAATGGTCTGTTCATATTTTACCCAAAACAATCAATGTTTTAGACCTGTACCATTTCTCCTTTTATGATTCACAAAATTGTTTATAATTATCATTTCCAGTGCTTCTTAGCGGCAATAGCTACAGGGAGGAGGAACTCGAACTGAAGAGAAAAAGAGATAAAAAACGTTTGAAAAAAAAAGGAAAATGCTTTTATGGAACCTTTTAATTTAAGGCTTTGTTGACATTCAGATAAGAAGTTACCTAAATGTTAGAAAGGTTTGTCTTAATTTTAAGATCTTTCTTTAGAAGTTAGAAAACCAGGAATAGAAGCATATTGCGATTCATTTATCCACTAATTCTGACAGTTCAGCCGGTGCAAATAAATGTTTGAGGGCAGACTTTCGGCAGAATTTTACCAAAGAATCCATTGAAAGCCCGGTTGAAGGGTTGGGTCTAATAAACAGTAGAACAGAATTAGTAGTCGCAAAATGTTCTGAGTTTTAGGTATTGGGAAAATGTTGGGAAAATGCTCTGTTACACACAGAGAAAAAGGGTCATAAGCTTTTAGGCATTGGGAAAATGTTGGCCCTAACATAAGCTCTCATGCTTTTGACCCTGAATATTTTTTACTCCGTTAGTTAATGATTAGTTTAAAGAGGTAGGTTAAGCATTAATCGTGCTTACTCCTTGAGAATATCTTTGAGCACGGTGCTCTTCCCTGCTCCCATCCCACCGCCCATGAAAAGGAGAACCGGACTTCTATCACCGAGGGCCACTGGAGCCATCACCTCTGTACATTGAGAGTCATCATTCGGTGCAAGTCCCATTGCTTTCATCTCCTCCACTAGTGTGGTGAAAACTCTTGCAACCTTCAGATTTTTCGTCACCCTCTCGAATCTTTGTTCCCTGAAACAGAAAACAGACGAATTTTGGGAATGTTTTCTTCTGCAAATAGTGAAACACATTGATAGTAACAAGATTGGGATACTACTTAGTGAAGTTTTAGTCACAATTTATGAAAACGGTTGTTTTACATTCCTGTTATCTTCTCTTCATTCGGTTTATTTTCCTGTGAATCTCTTTGCGTTCAACTCTTCTATTTTTCCATCTAGCTACATGTTGCAACGATCCATGATAATAAATTGGCAAAATCTAGATGGTATCTAACATTCTGTTCATGGCTTAATTAATTTTAATACATTCAGATACCTCGTTGCTTGCATGACTATGTGCTTGAGCTTCTTTTTGGGCTCAGCATCAGAATTCAACACCTGGAATTAATTATAACGGAAGAAGGATTTAATAATAATAGAAAATTTTTATTTAAAATTTACTTGCAAATTAGACAATCCTTCTAAAAAAAAATCATGCAATTTAGATCTTCACTACTAGTAATAAAAAAAATAAAAAATTACCTGACTAATCATAAGGTCAGCATGGCTCCAATGGAAAGCAAAATAACTAAGAATACACCTCTCAAACTCCTCAACAAGCTTTATAAAAAGGGAATCAGCGGCAGGTTCACTTGAGAAGAATGTGTAAATATCATCCTCGCAACCTTCCGATTTTCTGATGTATTCAGCAGCTAACTTGCACAGCTGCGGACATTCTTTCCTATCCGAAAATCCCATTTGCCTTGCTGCATGCACTCATAAGAAAATTAATATCAACAGTGCAACAGAAGATATAAATCTTTAATTAACTGAGAATCGACATTATACCTAAATGCATTTGTATGTGCATACATGGAAATTAAAATTTTCAGATCATATATAGTAATTACCTACATAATGGGGGAACCTCTCTAGCTTCTCAACACGACCTGAGTCTGTTACTCTTCGTCGTGGAATGATTTTTTGATCCCTGAGCCTTCGTATACGGTAATGCATCGCTGCTGCGATGACCAACCCTAACGATGAGGCTACCAGGATCTGCGTGAACGTGGGTTTGCTGTTATTATTATCTGAAGACAAATTCAGAATATACATTGTTATTTGCTTTTTTTTTTTAATTAATTCAAACGAACGAATGAAAGTTAAGCAAACAAGGAAAGGTTCGACAAGTTTTTTGCTGATTACCTTTCTGCATTTCTCAGAATTTTTCTGGAAATAATTTTATTCTTTCTCGTTGATATTGATTCGATGATGGTGGTGATGGGGATGTGCAGATGATGAGAAACAATATTGCCATTGCTAGCTTTTGTAGCTGCATGTTAATCGTTATATTTGTTTGGAAATGACAGGTGGTTTCACGGACTACAAAAATTGGCAGTGACACACGTAAGCACTTGATTCAATTAAAATTGCATGGTACCATTGCATGCACGTCCACTTCAATTTCAGAAAATTGACTTTGCAAAACTATATATTATATGCTTCTTAATTCCCGGTAAAATGATCTATTATCATTTCATCTTAATTTGTCGCTAAAATCAAATGATCATAAATCATTTTACTGAGGATTTGCTTATTTGATTTAGTAATTGTATCTTTCACCATGATTGCCATCAACAGATATTCTAGTAATGTGATATGTGATATATGCTTACCAATTTTTTTTTTTTTAATTATTCGAACTAGACGTAGACATATATATTTTGTTTTCACTTTTAATTAGAGACTACAAATTGAGTCACAAGTTTATTTGTTGTTAGAAAATTATTAACTTATTAGATAATATTTCCCAACGATGTGCACTAGATTCTACTTATTATACAAATAAATTCGAGTCATTTTCTTTATTGTAAAAGAATAAAAATAAAATCTAATTGGATATCTTTAATGGTATGTTAATTCGCATAAATTTTAATTTACACTTGACTGAACTAGTTTTTATACATATAACCACAACTAGTAGTAACCAGATGATTATAGGATATTATGAGATATTTCTGAACATTCAATAAGTTCACTGTTACAACAACTCTACCCGACCCATTAATTACCAGGCTTACCCACAAATCAAGTTCGGGCCACCTCTTTGATTCCTGTAACGTCTCCAAAATTGTTTGGACTTCGCTGTTCTGCTGCTTCGGCCTCTCTCAAGCCTTTCTCATGCTCTGCTTCTCTTCGGCACACCCTGCGAAGAATATCCCTCCATATAGATTTGAGAATGCACTAATATCTTGACATGTTAGCACTTCAGGAGTCATCACATTTACTTGCCACCTTGAAATATACATTCAAACAGGTAACGAAGCCAAAGATCCAGTTTACAGGGGTAACATGAGAAATTGAGAATGAATGCTATTTATGGGTCACAGCTTCAGGATTTTGTAAATCAAGTTGGGTTAGTCGAAGCATGCAACGCAATTAGGACTTTGCACTAATCATTATAGAAATATTGGGGCTGTCTTACACAGTTTACGATCGTAATATCTGGCCCATACAATTCTTGTCCTATTTGCCCCTACTTTTTCATGGGAGGAAAATTAAAGTATTAATTATCCCCTAATCCTAACACTAATTTTTTCTGGATGTTTGGTAGGACTCAAATTTATGCCTCTCCAACTTTAAGCCCAGGTTCTCCAATTTCGCGACACAGTCTGTCGGTACAATCCTTACATTTTATTTTTATCTAATTTCTCAGAAATCGTAAACGATTAATTGGTGGAATGGGAGACACCTTCATATTTAATTATTGAAGTGGAGCGTTTTGAGTCTCCCAATTAATAAATTGACTGAGCAAATTTTTTTGAGGAGTACATTGACTTCAAACTGGAGGCACGCCCAAGATTTCTAACATATATCATTCAATTTGTAATGGATTCTTTAGTACGATATTCAAAATAGAAAATCACAAAAACCATGTTCGGAATGTGTACCCTAAAAGGCTAAATCGCAGAAACAACAGCTTTAGCCGATCGTTTAATGGCTTTCAAAACTTCACAGCATTATTATTGTTCTTTACAGCTTTAAAAAGTGGGTAAGGCTTCACCTTCACCGTGAGTTATTTTTGTGTGCAAGAGAGTTGATTTCGATACGTCCGGCTGATATACTGCTCTCAAGTTATTTCAAGAAATGGCTAATGGCACAGGCACTTCACTGACCCCTGAAATCTTTTGTGCTTTCTTGGATCTCAAAAGAAGCTATTACTTATTATCATTATTTTTTATTTAATTTCCCCTGTTTGGTCATAAAGAAAATTGATCGACAACAGGGGGAAGGAAACTGTAGCTCATTTTTTACCAAATCAATTATTTACCATAATGCTACGAAGTTAGCGAACGGAATGTGAGGATACTCTAAAATGCCACCATTGCCGTTGGATGCAGCCAATCCAATCAATACGTAAAAGATTCAGAAACAAGAAGAATAATTCACTGGCAAGATACCTTGTTCCCTCTTTAACAATGGATTTTTTTACCAGACTTCCCTTACAATCATGTCGACATTATGTGACAAATTGTCCTTTTGGTTTATATCTTGCACCCTTCACCAATCTCTTGACAAGATATTCATAGCTTTACGATATCATGATGAGCTCGTTTGAAATTAAGCCCTAAGTGATTGGGGAGAACAGAACTCAGTTGCATAATCAACAATATCATGCAGATTAACTTACATAGTATCTATTTATTTATTTATTTATTCATTCTCCTAATTTAGTTGAGTCCAGCTTTTAAATAGCAGTAGCATTGTGATTGTGATGCCTAACAGAAATTTTCTTTCTTTTCAGTTTTAAATGGATTTGTTTTATAAAACGAGTATCATTGGGATGGAAGTCAAAAAGTAATACACTAACAATATAATTCATTCTTTAATAACTTTGAGGTGTAAGTCAGACAAATTAACTTTTTGTTAGGTAATTCACTTTGGAAATTTCTGTTTTGTTAGGTAAGCTCATGGCTGCGGCTCTGTGATTTCTTTCTCCTTATTTTGACCAATCAAATGACTGCGAGGATGATTCGGGGGTGGTGTTACTGAACGTGGGAACTTGAACACATATTAATTGAATCATAAGCAAGAGACAATTGTATGCCCAGATTCCGTTAAAAGTTATAAAAGAACATGTACAAATTAAAATCTACCGTCTTCTTTACGATTCTTTGTCATGTCAAAAGGGGTTATTTTCTATCAGATAAATAGAATCAATCCTTTTAGGTTGTAATAATCACTTTTTCCCTTTAATTTTAGTTCCTCTCGCTAGTGTGTAATGTTAGAGTCCACCAAATTTTTGGTGATATGCTTCAGCTATTTTACTAGATTTTTCTACTTATACTATGTAAAGAAAAAAGAGAAGCTGATAACATAAATAATGACATTATACTTCACTCTTTTAAAGAATTTGAGAAACATCAATCATAATTGTGGAAACTTAGACAAAGAACTAAAAAAATGTGATGAAAATTTTTAATGGGCGCGCTGTAACGTTACAGCCATCTGTACTTTAACAAGTAGTTGTGTTCATCTCCTCCTCCATCCCAGGTTTTCAACAAAAATATATATATCCACGTTCAATCCTCACTATATTACTCATCTCATCTTTGCTGATGATTACCAGGAAGTACTTATTTGCAAGAGATATTATTTAATTATGGGGTAAATGGAACTTTGGGAAGACATAACATTACAGTTCTGAGTTCTTCTGTTAAGAACTAATTAATCAATAAGCAGCATGTAGTTATGTGTTTCAGATTCCAGAATGTGATTTTTTTTCCAAAAATAATAAATAAATAAAAATTGGTCCATAATTGACATATACTCTAGAGCTCTTTATTAGTCTTTTCTTACCTTATGACACCAGCTATCAATGGATGTGGCATGTAAGATCAAAGATATATATATGCCCAGGAGTCAATTAGATTCAAAGAACATGAACACAACATTTCTAACAATTAATAAATAATAATGATTAAGAGATAATTAAGTTATATTGACCCTAACCCTAGAATCTAACCCTAGAAACTAATTAAGCATTAATAATTAGTAGGCCTTCATCATGCATGGAAAAGTCATCGCAACATGGGACACATGAGCAGACAAAGATCCTACATTGGTTTTCCCTAAAACCCCACCCTTTTTAATTTTTTACCTCTTTTTCAACAATCTTTTATCTCCCACATATCTCAGTCTTATCAAATCAAGTCTCAGCCTGCTAACCAAAGTACTTTGGTTTCCAATAAATTTTCTACCTTATTACTTTACACAAAGGACATGATCACATTGATATTGTGGATGCCCGTATCATGTTCGTTATCTAGCTTTATGAATTTCTCCGTTTGAAATCTCAAATTCCGGCAGCAGATATGAGTTATGTGACCCACATGAAAAATGAATTTATGAGATTCACATGTTAAATCTGACTTGCAAGGTAGATTTATTTGGTTTATTCATGTAGCCTTGAGACCCACATAGATTTAATATATGACCCACCTGGTAGATATAGTTTGGCATATCATGGTATGATGAATCCTCAATTTATGGCTCTGATCATTTTAATTTAGATAAAAAAATTAAGTGATAGTAGATTAATTGGTGCAATAAAAATCTATACAAGTTAATCAACTGTGAAAATTCGATAAACATAAAAAAAAAAGGTGAAAATGAAAGATGATCAACTTTTAAGTTTAGAGTCAACTATTTACACCAATTTAGAATTTTAAAGTGCTTGAAAATTTATAAAAAAGTATAAATCGTACAGTTTAACTGCTTTAAATTTTAAAGCTCTTAAATTCTATAGTTTTAATATTTTTTTAAATTTTTCCCACACTTTAAAATCCTGAACTGAAAAATTAGAGTGTGTGTATGTCAAGATAATAATATAGGCATCGCAAAGAAAAAAAAATGTAAATTGATGAAGTAGATGAAAATTGTATCGCATACCCATCATCTGCTTCTGCTCAAAGCGCGTCTGGTACTTCAACCTTTCGTTTGCACCAAACGATTCAGCAAACGTGGAGACAAAGCCACCACCCAAAACACAATAATGGCTTGCAGAACGAAGATATATGAAGCTTATGTAACGATGATGATGAAGAGCAATTAAACTGAGTTGGGGGGAATGAAGCCTGGTCCGAAATCATTCAAAAGACAATAAGTTATTAATTAATTCGTCCACGAGTGATCTCGAACCAGACAACATTCCCCTCAACCGTTCATGTATGATCGAGGAGGAAGAGAGAGTATTTTCTCAGAGAGAAAGAAGAAAGAAGACATGGAGGCTACTTGGATGTCAAATATTGGTAGCCAGATTTTGATTTGGCCATGCATTATTTATAATTTTATATCATGTTCATGGCCTCATGGATGTCATTATACTATATATATTTATATACACGTAGGTAGCTAGTATTGAAGAGGGCCGGGGTCATGATGCTTTAATATTATAATTAGTCTTGGGAATATCACATCACATGACATGGAGTCCACTTTCTACACTGCCCCTAACGTGCTTTTCACACTTAGCTATTAGCTAGAGTGATGAAGTTTTGTGGCGAATGATCTTTCCAATAACAAATCCAAATAAGAATTGTTATTTGGTTGAATAACTTAAATCACTTTTTCTCCAACATAATTATATATCATTGTACAAGACAAAAGCGCCCATATTCTATATCTGATAGCGAGGTCAACCCGAATAGCTTCTTTTTCGTCTTTGAAATTAATTAAGAAGCAAAGTTTTTGTTTAATTGTTTCTTTTAAACCCTATTATAAAAAATAACGTTATTCATAAGTAGCTTTATATATATATAATCATTCTCAGGTGTGGATTCCTTCATTTTGTTAATGCGGATATCTTGTTAAACTATGCGATTTAATGGCGTGTCTGCACTAACTCTATTAAACCACATGGTTTAATAATGTGTCCGAATGAAAAAAATTAGGGCGTCTGCACTAAAAAAAAACTATACACACATACTAATTTAAAATTAATTTGAGTAAAGTTAACAACAATGTGAATAGACTTTCATAACATTATAAATTGTTTGACAACGTTGTGAAACTATGTTCATATCATTTGGGATAAATTGACAATGATACGAACAAACTTTTACAATATTGTAAACTGTTTGACAATAAAGTACGCTCACACTGTTGTCAACTCATCCCAATTTTTATAAAATTCGGGATTTTTGAACTTGAGAACGACTATATATATATATATAAGATTCCTTAAGTTATTAAAATAAGCAATGAAATAAAAGATAGGCAAAATAAACACTCCAAAGCAGTGTATTTTACTATTAGAGTATGTGTTTTTCTTAACTTACTCGTACTTTAATAACTTAAAGAATTCCTTAGAAAATTTTATATATATATATATATATATATGTATATATATTTGTGGACGCTTTCATCTTTTAAAATATCAATTTGTTGTATATACCATGAGGTGTATGAGTTAATTAAATAAAAAATATTAAAAACACTAATACACCATATGTTATATATAGCGAATCTGCATTTTTAAATATACGGACATTCGCACTGGATAAAGCTCATGAAAATACGAAATCCGAATTCTCTCCTAACCCCATTTTTTTTAAGTTCCATATGACATGTCATTTAAATTCTGTAAGTTTAAATTTAATTTTCTTTAATTTCCTTTTTAAACATCAAAATAAATCGTTTTCTTGGCAAATTAGCCGATTTAGCAAGACAAGTGCCGCTTTTATCCAAACTCTTATCACAATAAACTTTAAATTTTAGTATAAACTTGAGCGAAGAAGAATCACGGCGGTTAATTCTTTTAAGAATTTATGTCATGGAATTAGACTAGAATTGAATGCGCATTATTGTTGTCGGCAGACTGAAATAACAATTGTGCAATAATAATTGAAGACAATTATTATTGCAATTAATTAATTGAATGCATTATTGTTAATTTGTTTTCACTTGCCTGCAATTAATTTAATTCCTTGCACTGTTTGTCTGCAAATTATTTTACATATGTAAATGTTGTTTCCTCTTTTCTCATTCTCGATTTAACTTTGAGGGGAATCTGACCAGCCAGCCAGATTATTTGCCAGAGTTTTTTTGGATGAACAAGAAATAGGGGAAAAGGCAATAGAATAGAAGTAGAGTTAACATTTCTTAGACACACAAGGACTTTGTTTCTTGTTTTTTTTTGTTTTTGTTTTCTTTTAATTTTTACTTTCTTTTGTCTTTCTTTGTTTAATAAGTGATGAAAATCAAGTTATCTTTTTAAAAAAAAATTTATTTACAATCAAGCCAATTGTTTTTTCTCTCCTGATTATGAAGGTAAGGAGAGGCAAGAAGGAAAAAAATAATAATAAGGAGAGGATACGAATCCTTCTTAGATATTTCGTAATTTTTGAGTTTTAATTAGCTAAGAAAATGATGTGATTTTTTATGTTTGATAAAGAAAGTCTAAAATAAATTAAATCTTAATCTTAGAAATATTTATACTGCATGTGTATTTCAAACAAAACTTTAAAAAGTTTAGGTCAGGAGAACATCTAAATTCGAAAGAAACATATATTTATATTAGTACTCTAGATATCTATTAATATCAAGTAGTAAAAAGTTAGAAAAATCTGTTGAGTAGAATCAAGAGATGTGTGGCCACTCACATCATGAATGGAAACCGGAGGAAAAGGTTACCATCAAATTATATGTAAAAAAAAAATTATTTGTGCGGATCTACTTGTCTTAAATTATCTTCTTACACGTTATGAAATAGGCCACAAGCCTGCAAGATTCTTCTCTTGAAAGCATAGTTGTCATGATTAAGGAGACGATGAATTGTTATAGTTCAAGCTGAGTAAATATTATATATAAAGAGCCCTTGACCGGGTGTTTATTCTCACCTCTCAAGTAAAGTATTTATCTTTTGCTTGTCGATGGGGTAAAGGGAGAACCTTCATCAATTAGGGCATACGCAGCCAAATAGTGTGATTCCAAGCTTAAATCCCAAGCTTATTAATGCAGATTGACCTATTAAAGCTAGCTGTCTAAAGTGCAATACCACAAATATAAGGAGAAAAGGGAGATAAGATATTGTAACAAAAGAAAAAGTGGAACACGAAGCTTTCTAATAATAATTTGCAAATCTTGTCTGGATCTCAGTTCTGTGTTGAACTAGTAACAACTTTGTGGCTAGACTCCCAACTTTTTTTTTAATTTAAAAAAAAATCCAATTTCTTCTTGGAACGCCTTGGAGAATTACCATGAAGAAGTTGATCTAGAACAAACAATATATTAATAAGAAATTTATTAATTAATACATTAGAAGCAATAGTTTTGCATTAATTGTACTTCCATTGAAGTTTGTAAAGCGATATCAAATAATCATATGAAATTCACGAGAAAATTTAAAAGACATCAAAGATATCATGTCAGTCATGTGATTAATAAATAATGTTATGATACGTGTATATTTATTTTAAAAAATTATTATAAAAATTGTGATTATATCAAATTTAATTACGTATACATATATCAATTAGTTGTAATATATCACGTGTATTTTAGAATTTGTCATTAGTGATATCAAATAACCATATTATGTTCACCGACGGCTTTAAATTGTCACAACCGAAAAACACTATTTTAAATTTCTCCAGGTTTGGCAGAATTGAACGTACGTACACCCGCTACTCGAATACTGGCCGGATGAGATTCCCGAGAGCGAAAATTATTGACGTGAATTTGGAATCTGAACAGTTCCAAACAGAACATATATTCAGGTTTTGCTGTTTCATATTGTACACACGACCAAAAAATAATGATGAAAAATCTGCTGTTTAGCCAGTACTAGATAGCCCACTGTAAACTTCTACATGTTCTCTCTTGGAATTTACGATGAGTCCATGCAATCATGCATGGTAACATTATGGGCACCGCCTGAAAGTTACATTTGCTTGTCTGTTAAATTCAAAAACCCTATTCTGTGTAATTCGTAAAATGTTTCCCTTTATAGATTTATTTTTTTTTAATTTTGTCAGAAAAATATGGATGCTAGTTACTGAATAAAAGAATTTATACAGTTAAAAAAAGAAGTTATTAAACTCGAACTAGACTCCTAGTGATACCTAAACACAAGGTAAAATGAACACTTAAACCGCAAAATTTGAGCTTCAAAACAATGAATATTAATTTAGCAAAAGTATTTCGACTGAGAAGCTCCAACATAGCTGTGAGTTTGGTCGTCCTGAACTGTGAGAGCTTTGAAATGATATTATATGTACCCGAATCTGATAGTCCAAGTTATGCCCATTTATCAGCGTATGAAAATGGATAAAAATTTTCATCGATAAGGAGATTATCGGTGAAAATTAAACAAACCTATAACTTGATTATTCGTACAGTTATTTGACTTTGTATATTATTGGAGAATGTCTAATTGGTACGTAGAATCACCATCAAATTGAGATTGACAGGTGGGTCAATCAAATGGTTAAATGACAGATTAAGATGGGATGTGTTAGATAAGATAGCAAAGCTAGCTATTCCAGTTATGTAAAAACAATGATGATGAGATACAGCTAAGCTAAGAATTGAAGAAACACTGCATTATTATCACATTCCTGTGGTCACTACTCATTGTTGATTTCCACCATAGGATTCAACATCAAATAAAATTTAAAAAAGAATATGCATAGCGACAACTTTGCTTGGCCCAGAAATCTATATTAGTATCTCCAAGAAAAAACTTGTAGTCTTGCCGTGGAAAATCTTCGAGTCGAAACCGGCTTTAATTAGGGGCCCCTATGCTGTCTAAATTTGCTGCCAGAATTAAAGTGTCGTTTGATCTCAATATATTATTATATATGGCGGTATGACGTGCCTTTACCAATTGATTGAACTTATAAAAGCAAGTTAAAGAGATTATTGCACTAACCAGAAGAGCATAAAAGTCAATGTACCTTTTCGAAGATCATTCTGTTTCCACATTTCAAGCATGTTGCCATGTTCTACTATAAAAGTTGTGTAGAATTATTATTATTTTGGTAGAGACCAGCTGCTGTATATTGAAAGTAGCTCTATATATATATAAAGGAGCCGTACATATCGAATTCGATTAGGCATCTTTTGATTTTTGCTTGTATCTAGCAAATGTCTTTGTATATGTAGTTAGGGTCGCGTCATTACATACCAAATACCAGTTTTGTCAAATATTTGATTAAAAGGATAATGAAAGCCTTTCTAATTTAATTCCCAGTTTCTATTTTATAAATGCTGATTTATATATATAATAATACTGGAGAAACAGCAAGGTGAAATGACCCTGACCACCTAATATTACAATCATTGTCATAGAGTCCACCTATATAGTTTTTAGTTTGATATATTGCATTTTCACATGATATAGACAGATGCACACATCAATGATTGATTGCTGGATGACACACTATCACACAGTACTACTACTGTGTTGATGCATCTTCAATTTCGCAAGCAAAGCCAGCCTTCAATTTCCAATCCTCTGGAAAACAATCTCTATTCTCTAAGCTGTGTCGACACAAGTTGACACCGACTGAGTCTGATTATTTTAAGGGTCCATTAATTTATCGGTAATCGGTACACATTTGGCATTCTCTATTCTCCAAGCTGTGTAAACACAAATTGACACCGATTGAGTCTGATTATTCAAGGGTCCGTTAATTTATTGGTGATCGGGGTACGATACCATACTAATAGTTTTTATGTATATATATAATTCTTTGTGCTTTCACATCCGCGTCTGCTTGGAATTCACACGCTCTAGACATCATAATTAATTTTGCTCTTTCGAAAAACTTTGACAATAGCAAGTTAGCAACAAATAAGATAAATGTGAGAACAAATAATTTTTTTTTTTAATGTCCACGTCATGTATGAGCTTATCTCCAAACTGAAAGAAGTTTCGAGCGTCGGCTGCAGCGACAGGGCAAGAAAAGAAAGAAATCAACTGGCTTCCATATACGAAAGGCCGATTTTTTACTTTGAAGAAATTTCAACTATTTCTCATAAAATATTCTCTCTTTTTTTTTTCTTTTTTTCTTTTTTGTGACTAACAAGGACAGGGTCCAAACTTCGGATTTTCACATTCTTGAAAGGAAGAAATAAATTAATCAGGTAAAGGTAACTTGTAAATGCTAAACATTTACTTAGAAATCAGTTAGGTAAAGCAAGTGAGCAACTTTGACTTTGATTTTGGCGATTGTCTGATTGATGATTGAATAGACGGTGGGTAAGTTAAAGAATTCGACCTACTAATACTGTAACCATAGAATAAAAATTATAGTATTAAAATATTTATATTATGTGTTTGTTTGTCCAAAAAATGGGGTTTTATTTTATGGATTTTATTACCCTATAAGTCAACAGCTTACAAATCCCACAGAAAACAGGTTATTCATTCGCCAGACATCAAATGGTAATAAAAGTATATCAAGTTCATCAAATCGAAATATTAGTTTTCTAAAATGCAAACTGAAAATAAATTGTTTTTGACCAATAATGTTTCACTATGGTTTCAAGAGTACACCTGCCATTTAATCCAAGGAAATGGAATTTAAAGGACCCAAAAAGGAAAAAATTGAAGAACAAGCAAGAAAATTCTGTTTCTGTATCCGTTTAGTAAAAGATCTGTCGACACAGGCAGCATCAACCCAAAAATTCCAATCTCCTGTCATTATAAGCATTTTATTGAGTGATGCAAACCCAAAAAAAACAAAAAAAGGAACATCCTTACAAAATTACAGGTATGTGTGAAATGCCATGCAGAATCTCCATATCAGAAGCAAAGTTCTCTAGGATTCCTATGGCTACAAAAATATCACCAGAAAACCATATCCATAAATGCTCGCTGAAAGAGGAGATGAAGTCATTAACTGCATACTAGCAAATCTTGCCAACACCTACCAGAGCTTTTCCCAATGGCCAATAAGAGCATTATATCCCACTTCCAATAAATAAGAAATTAAGAATCCATTGTGTTAATTGTCCAGATCTGGCCTCCCAGTATAATTACCAGCAATCAGACCCAGTAGAACCAATTGAAAGTATTAGTTCCTATAAATTCAAATCAGTACCTGAAAACCTGTTGCTCCTCATAGTCCATCAAGATGGCACTTTTCCCTCTAACTGCGAGTATTCAAGCTTAGGTAACAATTCCGAAACCACTTTTTGTAGATTCACATGGTTCAGGGAGTTGCTGCTTCCATTTATGCCGAACCTTGAAAGAAATGTAATATTTTCAGCGTTTACGTTCTGATCAAGTAGTTCATTCCAAAATGCATTATCCTCATTGAGGTTGGATGCTCTCATAAGTTCTATTACTCGCTCCAAGGTTGCCACATTCCTACCAGCACCACAACCCATTGCAGTTGCAGCACCTACTGCATTTGCAATTGTTAATGTATTAACTGTGGGCATATTATGTATAAAACCAAATGCAACAGCAGCCACAAAGCTATCTCCACATCCAACAGTATCAGTCACATTCACCTGGTCATGTGTCAAATGCTAATCAATATCTTGTTGTGCATATAAGAATGTGAAAAGAGCTGTGGCATTTAAATAAACAGGACTGAGGGAGAGGTCAAATGTGAATACACATTAGTAGCAGTAGAAAACAGGTTCTCATAAGATTACTTTTTGGCTTGATATGTTGAAGAAAACAGGAGCGAAGAAAATCACAATGTTGAACTTATTTTAAAAACTAGGGAACTTTTTATCTCCAATTGGTCACAGAAGGTCAACAATGTTATGAGACCAAGCATTACATAATACATGATTTAGGTTAGTCCTGAGAGAACATTAAAAATTGATAGTTATTTCTGAGCATTCATTTCAATAGTTGACACTAGACAATTAAAGCTAAATTACAAGAAAGTCTTATACAAATCATACCTTGAAAGCAGGTGCACATGATATACTTGACTTCGTAACTAAAATTGAACCCCTGGGACCCATTTTAACAACAACCCACTTTGTGCGCAGCCCCTTCCTCAGTAACTCCTGCCCTGCGGTTATTGGGTTCCTTAAGCCAGTCAATGATTCAGCCTGAAAGATTGAAACAAAAACACAATTAGGAATAAGCAAGCAAACTCTCTGACAATTAGTTGACAGAGCATAGACCAAGGATATAGAGAAGAATCTCTCATGGAAAAGACCTGTCCAAGAATTTTAACATTAAATAGAAAAATATTTTACTGCATTCCACGATAGGCAAACACCAATGGAAAAAGTCTCAACAACAATCATGCATCAGCTGTTGTTGTAACTACTGCAACGAAAATGAAACTCTGAATTCAAGAAGAAAAATATGAAAATGACAATTCTACAAGACTGGAATTTGGCTGTGAGATTGACAGGAAAGAACAGTGTGGCACCAACCTGAAATGGAGCTTTTCTATCACAGAGTATCTGAGTTAGAAAGAGGAGATAAAGGGGTTGAAACTAGATGAGTTAAATGAAAAAGAAAACCCTATATCTTAGTAGTTATGTAGGATATACATAAGAATGTGGATACAAATAACAATGTTGATGTAAATATACAAGGATGGGCTGGGCCAATTTATTTCTGCTCTAACTATAACGTTAAATTATCCATTCAGTGTTACAAGGTGAAATGCCTCCATAAGAAGAATGAATGAGCAAGAACAGATCACCAATGTTGATGAAAAGAATTTGTGTCGATAGTCAAATATGATTTAGATGGAACATGGCTGAGTTGGAAACCACGTAGGTTGGTATATCAGTTACAACTTCCTACTAAAAAAAGGGTTAGATCCTCTAAGTAATTCCTGCGGGAGAGATAGAATGGTTAGGAGCGCCAATGAAAATGCTCCAATGCTCAAGTCAAATATAGGGAGTGAGCTTTCGAATGAAGCTTTATGATTCTTTGCTCTATTAGCAAATAATTTTTGGAACAAAACACTTAAATTGACAAAAACAACATGCTTAACAAAGTGCTTCTATTTATACTAGTCTTTTGAGTAATAGAGCCACTCTCATTTAAAACTGTCATCTTGAACCATCGAGTGGTTAACCACAAAAATGTTTGATCGTTGAAAATTTCAATTCAAGGGCACAAGAAGCTAAAATGAGGGAAACAATTTTGCCTAACATTCAGTTGAAAATAGGGAATATAATTTGTAACAATGGCAAGGAAAATCATTTCCCTCGTCATAGCGAGTTGTGTCCCTACTGAAATTTTTGGCAACAAGACATTTTTGTAGTTGGCTGCTTGAGGGTTCATGATGACATTCATTAAATGAGAGCAACTGCAGTTCTCTATAAACTAGTATAAAAAGAATGTAATCTGATAAGAATTCTCCTGCGCTACGTTACTCTAACTTCAAAAAAAAAAAAAAAAAAGCGCAAGGCACTCAGAGCTTTATTCCAAATATTATAGAACAAGGACTCCAAAAGCTTCATTCCGGAGCTCATTTGCTAAAAAGCCCTAAAGTTCACTTGCTAAAAAGCCCAATATCTAACTTAAGCATCAAAGAGTTTTCACCGGCAACACCCATCTCAACCTAGGTGGCTGCCAACTCAGCTCAAAACTCACGCACATTTCATCTACTTTATCTATGATCTGACCCATATTTTTGTGTCAACAATAGAGATGGGTACATTTATATGACACACAAGAGAAGATCAGCATTGCAGGGTATTAAGGTAGTATTTATCTGCATCAAATGTAGTGTCATGTTCTACAACACTGCAATGCAGTGTGACATAATACAACACTGCAATAAGGTGATTAATATTACTATAGCAGGGAAGAAAGACACAAGAAAATTAAAAAGAAAAAAAACAAGGTTGTAAAGGTCATACTTGTTTCCTCCTCAAGGGTGAATGAATAAAATCTAAGAAAATAAAATTGAGAAATAGAAGGTGATTCATAATGCATATATATCTATATATATATATATATAGAGAGAGAGAGAGAGAGAGAGAGAGAGAGTTAAACCTCATCAGAAGTTAGAAGAAGAACATCACTCGTACTCAAGAAATAGCTAAGTGCTCTTTGTTCTTCAGGTGTTCCGCTAGAAAGACTCTTTCCACGTGGTCCAGGATCAAAAAATATAGATGTCCCAACTTGAGCAGCATACTCCAGGGCTGATATTATCAGAGCAGGGGAGAGCTCGTCAAAGCCATAACCATTACAGAACAGGACTTTTGAGTGTTTAATGGCTGTCTTTACTTCTGCAGACAGCTTGTTCATCCAACTGAATGCAGGCTCCTTACTAAAATCGGCTCGACTGACAAAACAAAACAGGTAGACACAGGTCACCGACCACCAATCTTAATAACTGAGACTATAATATAATAAAGAACCATTAAACACATCAGAAACACATAATAGGAGCACTTGCATGAGAAGGCTTGAAAACCAAAGAACAAAAAAAAGGAACTTTAAGTTGAATTATACCTGCAAAAGCCATGTCTCTGCGAAGGGTCCACCAGAACCCAACACAGAAGGGTTTCATACGAAGCACTAGAAGTGTCAACACCGTCGGTATCCTCACTCATACCAACCATACCAATTCCCTCATCCTGAAGCACATCAAGCAGGAATCTTCCGTATATTTCATTACCCACATGACCAATTGTAACACAATCAAGTCCCAATCTTGCAGCGGCGATAGCCACATTGCAGTTTCCACCAGCTTCCCAGTATTGCTATGTGCAAAACCATACAATCAATACATTAATATCAGCACATTGTTTAATTAATTCAGCAAATTTTTTTTTCTTAAAGAAATAAAAAAAAAAAGAAGAAAAAAAGGACCTTATCTGGAGGAGAGGCGGAGAGCTGGTCCATATAGGCTTTGCGGGCGTCGCGAGAAGGTGGCGGCAATTGGGGAACATTGAGAACGATATCAACGCAGAGATTACCCAGAGTCGCAACATCGATGCTCTTTACTCCGGAGCTTCTCAATTTCCAATCGTGAGCGGTGCCGTTTTGGGAATTGCTGGGGGCGGAGACACCGGTACCGTTGCAGTGGAGGATAGAATTACGCCATGACTTAATTGGAAATGGCGGGAAAATAGGGAGGGTTACGGTGGTTGTTAGTCTAGGGTTTTGGGGGAAAATTGACTGCGGTGAGGGGACATGGTCAAGAAGAGTGGATTTGAGAGTTATTGTTTGGAGCTGCATTCAGATTTTACGCTCAAATGTGATGAGGGTGTTTGCACCTTTGCAGTTGCAGACGGAGAAACAACAACGAAGAAAAATACATACGTATATATATACACGGGAAGGAAGATGATAGGAGGAATTAAAATTAAATAACATAAAATATAAAAATATTAAATACGATATAGAGAGGGAATCAAAATGGTCGTCAAGTTGATGTTGAAGAAGCACTGAAGCTGATGCTTGCTCTTCAGACCAAAGCCTCCCAAGAACGCTTTCTCACTGTTGGTGGTGGACTCGAGATTCTTTCTTTTCATAACGATTTGGCGTGGTGGGGATTTTTTTTCTATTCATAACCTTTGATAATAATAGAACTATCAATTTCTTTTTCGAAGAAATATGTTATTGTATTAAAAGCCGTGATAACTAATTATTTAAATTTTTTTAAAACTCAATGAACAAAGTTCTTTCTTTCTTTTTTATTTATTTATTTTGGGGTAAACGAAATACATAGTTTTTTTTTTTTTTTTTTAAGTTAGATGCATGGCATAGTTGAGAGGTCTATAGTAAAATGATGCACGACCACTTTGAGAGGTCTACGTAAGAAGATGCATGATAACATAAAATATTCTGTTTCTGTTAACATTCATATTCCGATCAGGAATATACTCCTTTCACGAACCATCAGAAGGTAATCAAGTTGCACTGTAAATGGACGCAGAATCAAATCAAACATTGGATATCCTAAAAATTAATCCAACAATACCCTCATGGAATATAATGTTTCATTATTCCATTGCAAATTGGGTTCTTAGCATAATAGAAATGGAAGTGAGATATCACTGCTGCAGAGACATTGGGTTGCTATGCTAAGTACAAAATTAAACCTACCCAAGGTTGCAGTCATGCAGTCGGGCAACAATGTTATTATACTGGCTTCCACCATATTAGTATTACTTCCCCAAAAAAAAATATATATATATAAACAGCAAGAAATTTACACGATGAAATTGGACGGACGGACTAAACATTTTTATTCACCAAAGAGAGAACATCAGAAGTTGCGAATACAACAAGGCCTGTCACGTGTGGGTTAGGATCTATAATCTTATTGTTACATAAAAATTATGACTGGCATCACTCTGGTTTTATTTGACATGTACACAGTTCTCTGTGTCCAGTGCAGATTGGCTTCAAGATTTTCAACACCCTAACTCATCAAATTGATCTCCTAAAAAACATGCTCCTCCACTGCAAAAATTCTATGGGTTACATGGTCAGAATGCTTCAAAGTGGCATCCATAATATACTAAGCTGAAGGCTAGAGAGACTTCAAAATCTTGGTCGGACACATTTGCAAACTGTGGTTCATAGCAATAGTAAGGGGGGTGATTCATTTAAGAAAACCTCGTAGAATTACTCTCTGGATGTTCTTGTTCTTTTGCTAGCTCCTGGAGTCTGTTGACCACGTTAACAGCTACTTCACCATAAGCTCTGGAGACAATTGAATCAGGTGCTGATATTACTACAGGGACACCGTCATCAGAACCTTTACGTATATCCATTTCTATAGGTATCTGAGACGGCCAAAAAATTAACCACCACAACTCAGCCTTCCGTTGTATAATTCAATTGCATTGCACAAAATTTAAATGAAAGCTTGAGATAACAAAATTTAAGACAGCCCCCCTTACACATATAGCCTTGGCGGAGACCAAGGACAGAGGACAATTGGGAATTTCACACAACGCAAAGCATTATATTTGGTTATTCTTTCTATCCATCGATTCAGCATGTAGACAGTCCAAACTTGAGAAAACCGTTGATTGTGTATCTAATACTTTTCCAACCATTGATCAGTAACATTTTCATTTAACTTTTTATCTATCTGTCATTTCAGGTTATATTCAATGGAGGTACAACAATCCTCCAACTTTTTTAGCTGATGCACTGTATTATTTTTAGATATTAACCCTTTCCCTAAACAAATATGCTCTCCATCCAGAAATAATACCTTAACCAAAAACCCAAAAAGAAGTAATAACAGAAAAGAAGTAATAACAGCCAAGAAAGAATAAAAGAATAAAATCAAAATACCTCACCAATGACTTTTAGACCCATTTCAGCAGCTGTCCTATGAGTTCCTCCCTTCCCAAAAATGAATGATGGTTCGCTACAGTGTGGACATATGAAGCAGCTCATGTTTTCTACAAGCCCCAAAATCTGTAACGGCAATCATAATTTTCACTCAAAAGAGAGAGAAGAAAAAAAATGCCAAAAAGGAAGAGGAAGATCTGATTGAAAGAAGCATCAATTCATTTCACATAAAGATTCTGAAACGACACAAAGTAAAATATTTCAGATTTGGACTTGAGAAACAGGGAGGATAGATTATGGAGGAAGATTACAGCTGTTCGTTACAACACCATAAAAAAGCACAAGGACATGAAATGAGATTTATGAGCAGGCTGGGCGAATCTGCCAAGCAAGTGGGTTTAAATACTTAGCTTCTGAAGCCCCTGTTGAACAAATGATTCCATTCCCAAGCCTAATCAAGCTTGAAACTTCAAGCCTAAGATAGCTTTGACGAGAATTTGCGAAAAGCTCAAAACTCGGATTGAAGTTTTAAGCTTGATGTAAGTAAGAAACAACCAAACTCAAACAGTTTGATATAATGTTACCATCTTCTTGCACACAACGGATGAATAGTTAGATTGATGATATTAGTACCAAAAAGACATTCAGAAATTTCTTGATTATAACTTTAACCCTATGGTTAGGATTTCAGGTTTTCGGATTTTGCTTTCAAACTAAAACTGGAATACTTAAACTTTGCACTCTCCAAAATTGATATGAATTTGGGTCTTGTCCCATTAGTTATTCACTTAAAAGAATATATATTTCAAATATATTGATGAGCATGCAAAATTTTCAACATCATTTAGACCATACTAGAGATTATCTGAGCAAGAAAAGAACATACAGGAACTTGAACTTTAGAGAACATTGTAATTCCTTTACGAGCATCTATTAATGCAACATCTTGCGGAGTTGAGACAATCAATGCACCTGCCATCCAGCAAAGAAAGGTTACAAACAACTGATTTGCAATTTTATTGAGGCAGATTACTTCTTGAAAATCAAAGGTAATAAAACTCTGTTTAATCTTTTGATTCTTCCTCTTTATTTGGTGCGTGTGGTGCGTGCAAGAAGAAGCAAATAGTGATTATACGAAGTACATAGTTTGTATTTGCCCACTTAGTACAAAAACGAAAAACATTATCTCTTACGACAAAGTAGCTAAAATAATCAATACCCAGAAACCTTAAAATCCAAAAAGTAAGTTAACAATTTTTGCAATATCATTCCTATTCCCATGTTAGTAGCTCCGTAATTGTATTCCATAAATTCAGAACTCAAGCTTCGAATGTAATTGAATGCTGAGAGAAAGCTTAACAATCTCAAATTATGTAAAAAGGCTGCTCCGAAACTTGGTATCTTAGTGTGACAGATAAGATCACTTATTCCAGAAAAAGGACAGCACAAATACATATATATAATGAAAAGAGGGCAATTTCTTTCACCAACCAGAAAATTTTTTATTCCATGCTTATATGAGTCCATAAACATCAGAGAAGCCAAAAAGATCATTTCATCTGATACCTGATAATTGCAGCGTCTGAGTTGTAGTTAACTGAGCATCACCAGTTCCAGGAGGCATATCTATCACAAGAATGTCAAGATTTCCCCAATCAACTTCCCTAGACATTTTACGTAGAGCACTCATTACCTGCAAGATATAGTTAATTCGATTCCTAATAAGATTGCTGAAAGTTAAAATAGAAGGGAAAGAAAATTCTCTCTCCACAAACAATCAATTATATTATGTCATACTCAGATCAGATGAGCAGCAAAAACAAAAACAACCAAGTCCAATTTTGAAATCCAGACCATATAAAGAAAATAAAATTCTTAAATCTTCATTATTAATGTCAAACACCACATTTACATCAATTGGCACGTAAATGTTATTGCAAAATATGGATTCCACCATCTGCCGAAGTAAGTAATGAACCAGCTTTTATAGGTTATGTCATCAATTTAAAAGCGAAACAAGAGCTACACCTGATTAACCCCAAATTCCATGATAAATTTAAAAGATTCAGAAGCAAAGAAAGATATCATATTTTCTCAAGACCTCAAGATCTGTTCATCCCTTTTCGATAAGAATTTAACTGCGCCCAACTAGGTTACACTGACTGATAAAATGTAATGTATCTCTGATGTTTTGAGAAAAACATTACTATATTCCCATCACCAAAAAAAAAAAAAAAAATTATATCGAGGCTTGAAAAGTTGAAATACAAGATTTCCTAAACTACAGGTATCAACAAGAACTTCGCCAAAATATCCGTAGAAAATTTACTATAATTTTTTTGTAAATACAAACTATGTTCATCTAACACATGTTCATATCATTATCGGCGCCACACTAACATTATTTAAAAACTACATTGCCCACCAAAAGAGATTTAATGATTATTTTGAAGTTCTATACTATCTCGATTACATCTGATTCTCTTATTCAACGAAAGGCCCTTCTTTATACAATAATCACATTGCAGCATGGAAATTCAAATAGTTGGGCAATCCTCCAAAGGACACTACAATTAACTAGTATGACCACATTACCAACGGAAATCCTGAATAGATCCTTGGATTGAAACATTGCTTGGAAAACACAATTTCTTTTAACCTTTATCTGGAAAATGACAATTTTTTACACCAAAAAGGATTTTTATGCAAGAAAGAGAGAGAAATACAGAATGAAAAAGTAATAAAATAAATGGGACATACCATAGGACCTCTCCACACAACTGGACTACTGCTTGGCACTAGAAATCCCATTGACATACACTTAACTCCATAATTTTCAATAGGAACCATCTTCATATCTACAAGACACAGCCAAATAGAATAAGTTATCACAGAACCATTAGTTTCAGAAAGGCACCTCTTATGTTTAAAATCTCGAGCTGAAGTCAACTGAAGCTGAGAATAATTATATCAGATCATTATACAACATAATGTTTCCCTGAAAATGGGTAGTGATTGTTGTGTATTTACTCTAATTCCCACCAGATGTTTACTACAGTTGAAGTAAAGAGGAAAATTACAAAAGCAGTTGGAAATTAGAACTCCTTCCCCAAAGACTTTGGGTTTCTAAGCATGGACACGGAGAGAGACATGAGGATAACAGAAGATTGAAGCTCAAACTCATCTTTAGTGTTAAAATTGCAGATCCAATGGAGCTCAATAACTTTAGAGAGACCAATATTCTACAATGCCCCTTGTTGGATTATCCACCCATACTTAATTATGATGAAGCAAATGAGCACATAAATAAAAGTTATATAAGTAGTATGACTGGAAAATCCAATATAAGATCTCATAGAAGTGAAATTCCAGTCAAGTTCATCAACCTATGAAACCTCAACAATGGCAAAATGACTTCAGAAGCTCCAGAAAATCTGGATAACCATCGCAAACATCCTAAACCGAAAGTAGAAAGGAGAGATTGTTATCATTATTTCTCAGAACTTGTGTATATCAAGAATAAAATCTCATCCATTTCGTAGATGGAGCTTCAAGAGCAGCTATATGTAAATGTTAAGAGTTGTACATGTACCATTAACCAATCATTAATTCCTATCATGAGGTTAGCACGGCCAATGACAACATCGTATTAGTCATTCGACCTTGACTATCTAATACAAATATTGATAGCAACTGAAATCAATTAGGTCGAGAGGGACAATGTGTTGTTACCTTTAGTGACTTCTGGTTTTTGATCAATTTTCATCATCATTGGAACGGACGGTCCATAGACATCCGCATCAAGCAAACCAACCTTTAATTGACATTTGCTAGCAAGTGCAACGGCCAAATTAACTGCAAAAGTCCAAACAAACTCAGTAACGCTACAAAATTAGACAGCAATCACAGGCATTATTGATTATCTGGATTGACTACTTACAAACAAAATCTCTTTCAATTAGCTCCGAATATACTAAATTTGAACAATTTAATCATTCACTTGAAGAAGAAATACCAGCAGTGGTGGACTTGCCGACGCCGCCTTTACCGGAAGCAACGGCTATAACATCCTTAACGCCATCTATCTTAAGGTCCTTACTACCAAACGCAGCGTAATATCTAACACCGCCAAGCCTCTGCATTAAAATCCATTTAATTAATCAAACCAAATAAAAAAAAAAGGAAAAATTAAAAGTCTCGTAAGTAAAAAAACAGAATTGTTTAATCTTACAGTGAAAATCCGAAAGGAATTCTTCATGAATGTTTGCACTTGAGTTGGTGACTGATGAGACAAATGATAAAAGAATAAAAAAAGACCGAATTTCTCTTTAGTTTTTACTTTTTAGTTTCAGTTGAAAGGAGGGAAGGCGAGTGAAGGAAGAAGAAATAACACAGCGTAATAGCGGAATTAGTGGAGCGGTGATACTAATAGCACCGTAAACATATTCTAGTTAAGCCCCACCTTCATTATACTCACATTTGTTGTATGAAGGTTCGGGCCCAAAACCAAGGTTTATAATCGTTTGAGATTGTTTTTTGGAAGTTCAAAAATAATTTTAAAAGGAAAAAAAGTTAATTTTGGTGTTTGGTAAAATTTTTTATAAATTATTTTTGGTAAAATCATCCTATTCTATTATAGATTTTGAAAAGTATGGAAGAAGTAGTTTTTTAAAATCTAATTTTGAGAGTTATATATATATATATAAATACGACACCATCACGAATATAGGGAGTTTGAACATATTTTAAAACATGAGTTACTTTGAACAACAGGGGTAACCCTCATTTTCCCATAAAAATATTTATTTTAATTATTGATTATTATATTTGAACAATAAAAATATTTTATATATTTATAAATTAATTTTATTCAACATTATGTTAATTTCAGTCATTTATATTCTTATAATAATTTAACAATAAGATTTTTGAAATACATATGACTTCTTTTAAAACCAACAACACTTTTAAAAATAAAATTTATCAAATTTTTAACTGATTATCTTCACAACTGATTATTTATGCATCACAACTAACAACAATTATTTTTAAAGTTATAATGTTACCAAACTAGCCCTTGATATGAAACTTTTGAAACTCTTAATGGTGTTATGGCCCATGAGGGCAGGATGCGTTTCATGCATGGTAAAAAATAAATAAATTATGGTTTTTATAATATAATTTGTCTAATAAAAATAAAAATAACTGCAAACTAATATTATCTTGTGCTAAGCAAAATATATAATTACTAATTATTGGATAAAAATTATATTTCAAAAGGGATTTAAATTCGCTTATATTCAATCTAAGTGTTTTTATTTGATATTTGAATAAATTTAGATGTACAATAAAGATAAAAGAAAGAAAAAAATTTCATTTTTTTGGATAAAGAACTTAACGGATGTCTTGACCACTCTTTGGGGTTGGAAATAAAGAATTAGATTTTCTTACTAGCAATTTTTATAAAAATGTGTAAAAATAAGGTTAGATAAAGTTGCACTTTCAAAGATTATGTTCCATGTTGAGTTTTTTAAATATATGCATAAAATATGTTTTTCTTTTCCTTGTTATTAATCTTGTACAAATGTTCGATATATTTGCTCTGAAGGAGCTGGAAGAGCTTCTACTAATTGTTACTCATGATTGTTGATGAAAATGATTAAAGAAACTAATTGTATGATTATTATGTTGTGAGTTCAGGTGCTTATAAATAATACTTATTTTGAATAATAAGCCCAACATTAAGATATTGTTTATAATTTTGTATATTCTTAATTTTGGGTCATTCTAATCACAGCTTCAAACTGTATTTAAATATAAATTATATCAATGAAACATAAGCCATGTAAATTCAACATAAAACTTATAAATCAACAATAAGTGTCAAATAAAATAGAAATTAAGTAAATAAAACATAAGACTTATAAATAGAAAGTAAAATAAGTAAATTAACATATGGATAGTAAATTGGTGTATTACAGAAAAAAAACTCTTAAAAATATAAAATAAAAATTGTAAATCAACATTGAGTGTAAAATAAATATAAATTATATAAATGAAATATAAGACTTACAAATGAAATGTAAAACAAGTAAAATAATATAAGAATTATTAAAAACATAAAAACT
The DNA here is from genome assembly GCF_022201045.2 of Citrus sinensis. NCBI lineage: Eukaryota > Viridiplantae > Streptophyta > Magnoliopsida > Sapindales > Rutaceae > Citrus > Citrus sinensis. Next base: position 43,098,914 of record NC_068558.1, on the reverse strand, counting down.
CATTATAATAATTATTATCTTATATATTTGTTGATTTTGTTTCTAAATTGAATAGTAATAATAGTATTATATTAGTTTAATAGTTTAATATCAATTTTAAAAGACCAATTTACTACTCTTATATTTATTTTATCTTTGATTTACTAATTTTATGTGTAATTTATAAAATTTATATTCCTTACTTTTATTAGCATCATGTGAAATTCAACTTAATAGAAGATACGTCGTTTATAAGCAAAAAGAAGTCATGTCATTGACATGCTTATAAACAATAACACGTCATTTGAAAACAAAACATAAACGACAGTTACGACACACCATTTGCATTATATGTTGACGCATATTGTTAATGCATGTCGGTTACATGAATACATCGGACAATATGTTGTCTATATGTTTATCATATGAATGACATGTGCTTTGTTCACAAAGTGATAAACGACGAGTCATATAAAACATGCATGTTGATTAAAATTTAAAGTAAAGTAGGATTATGTGAACTCTAAAAATTATTTTGAATACTCTATTATTATGTACACTCCTATATACACTTTTTTTTGTTAAATTAAGTTTTATTTTATACGCTTTTTAAAATTCCAACAAAAAAATCCTTAATCAAACTATTAAAATTAAATAATTTTATTTACTTAAAATATCAATAAAACTATTCAATATTAACACATACTTCACTAAAAATTAAGGTTAAGACAACATGACTTTAATAACCTGCATAATTAGTTGAATGTTGTTTAATATAAGAGATACCAACGTGCTATAACTGCACGTCGTTTAATATACTTTTGTAGAACGTTATTGAATTGAAAATTATTAGCAATGTGCCTGCTTTCAATTTGTTGAAAAAGTTTATAATTAACTACATCTTTTTGGCTTATTGTCATATAAAATTTGTTTCACGGCATACTTTCACAAAACGTCGTCAATTGAAGGAGATTTTGACATTATTAATTAAACAGTATTTTTATCAACAATATTAATATTGCAACTTGTTATCATTTGTTAATTATTATTTTAAATCACGAAATTCATTTTTTACATAAACTGTAATAAATAAAATTTTAATTACATTAGTTTAGTTTAACAAGTTTTATCTTCTTTTGTGTTTTTTATTATTAGCCAAATACAAATATTTGTTCTTTTTTTTTTTTCCCCCTCTTTTACGCTACGCCCGATCTTTCTAAGACTCTAATCGCTCCTCCAAGATTTCCAATTTTCTCGTATCATCGCTTCCTTTTGTATCAACTATTTTAAGAAACATTCTCAATGCTCTGGAAAACAAAGAAGATAAAGCTGCAGCTGCGGAACTCGGAAGCTGAAGAGTAATTCCTAATCAATCTTCTCTTTCAGAGGGTGAAGCAACGAATGTTTTCATGATTATAACTGGAAAGCTAAGCAATGATTTATGAGTCATAATCTAAGGTATTCCCTATAAGTTGATTAATTTAACATCCTTCTTTGTCCACTCTTTTTTTTTTTTTTTTTTTTTTGTATGAATAGATTACCGATATAATCTAAAATGAGCTTGCCATAAATTGAAGGAAGTAAAGAACATATAGTCTGGTATATATCTTGAATGATAGCTTCACATGGTTTAATTATTATAATAGTTGTGGTTTGGAAGAGTAAATCCATTTTTGCTCACTCGGGGGTTGTCAAAATGTATGTTTAGATTTTTCTACATTTAATTAATTTCCTCTCTCTTTTTAATATGACAATTATTTTTTCATTTTGAGGATTTGAATGTTGATTCTTGTTACTTCACAGATTTAGAAAGAATCAAAGAAAGTCCCTAATTTTGCCTCATTAGCTTTTGGTATATGAACAAATTAGACCTTTAAAAATTAGGGAGATTGTCACTTTTCCTCTTATAGTAATCAACATATACCATTTCTCCCTCTGTTGTTTTTATAATGGCCAAAACTCCCCCTAATAGCATAAGTTTACACTATTACCCTTATTTTCAACTAATCTTTTATTTATATTTATTATAAATTAAATAAATCACATGAATAGAAACTAAATAAAAAATTAAGCATTAAAAATAAGAAATATATATTTTGATATGAGCAAAAAAATTAATAATAAAATTTTTTTCTTGTACTTATTTATTTTGTGAAAATTTTCTTATAATAAATATATAAGAAAATTATTATAAAATGATAAAAAAATATTATAAGAAAACTTGAATGACAAATAAAAATTTATTATAAGATAAATAATAAAATATTTTGCCTATACTTTTTGCATTTAATTTTAAAATATTACAAAATGTTTATTATAAGAAAATGTTCACAAAATAAATAATTACAAGAAAAAAATTTTATTATTAATTTTTTTGCTCACATCAAAACATATATTTCTTGTTTTTAATACTTAATTTTTTTATTTAGTTTCTATTCATGTGATTTATTTAATTTATAATAAATGTAAATAAAAGAATAGTTGAAAATAAAAGTAATATTATAAACTTATGCTATCAGGGGGATTTTTTGCCATTATAAAAATAGTAGAGAGGTAAATAGTATGTGTTGATTACTGTAGGAGGGAAAGTGACAATCCCCTAAAAATTATGAAAAATTCGGCCCAGCCCAAGCTTGATTGTTTCTGAAAAAGCCCACTGCCCCGCCTAAAAAACGACTTTTACACATTTTTGAAAAAAAAATGAATTCTTTATTTATTAATTTAAAACCTAATGTCAATCGTAATTAACTTATCTAAAAACTAAAAATTAAAACCTAAAGAGATAAACAGCCACTCGCCCTTCGGTCGAAATATGTGAGAGTAGCAGTTTGAGTTCTTATAGTCCATTATAGGGGATTAATGTTCTCTCTTACGTAAAATGGGTAAAGTAAACGTCTCTTAAACATTAGTAAGGATAAAATGTGGGCAGTGTCAATGCCTTTTTGGGATAACTTATTTAATCCCATAACCTCTTATCATAATTTTTGTTGTTGATTGATTGTTTTTCTAATAGAGTTTTTAAAGTTTAAATAAGTTATTTTGTCTTTACTAGTATAAACTCAAATTTTGGACTTTTTAGAGTAGATATCTAAAATATCCTCTAATTATTTGACAATCTTATTTTATTTTTTTTCATAATATATCTTTAAAAAACTTACATATTAAAGTAGTTTATGAATTTTATAAATTTTTAATAAAACCTTTTATTGACAACCAAACTACTAATTTTTTTTTTTTTGTAAAAGCTCTATTTATAAAAACTCTACTAACAAAATATCTATTTAAATAAGTTATATTTAAAAAGTTGTATCAAACGGAATCTGATTTCAGTAATAGTCTGATTTATAAATATTAATAGTAACCTAATATAATATCAATAATAGTTTGATTGTAATACCAATATTAAAAAAAAAAAAAACCTAAATGATAAACACAACTCGATCGCCATCCTCTACACGCCAAAGTCTCTAGTCTCCACTGAATCTGATCCAACAACCACCACCACTCTACCACCTCCTCTATGACGACTTCAGTGGTCCAGCCTCCATTAGCAAAAAGCGGCACTTGCCGGCTACCGCTCACTCCTTGTTGGTTGTCCTTCACTTACATGCAGTCACAATAGCACCCAATGCCAGCTGCTCATCATGCCACCACAGTAGCAATAACCAACATTGTTTTACCTTCTCCACTCTCTAGTCGATATCATTAGATGTAATACGTCTTTATTTCATTTTTTCTTTTATTTTCCTATCATGGAATCATATATAAAGTTATTCCATTTATACATCAAAGAATTATAATAATATAATTAGTTATTGTGAAATTAGATATTATTTTTTTAATATTAATATACAAGACTATTATTGATATTATACCAGATACAATTATTATTTATAATCAAACTATATTACTGGGACTCATCTATATTAATCTTTTGAAGCATTACCCATATGTAAGACAGAAGACCGACTCCACTCAAATATAGAATAATTGAAGAAAAACTAAAATTAATCCTCATAATATATTAATGGGGGCTTGAAAGTGCTCTCTTAGTTGGCTAAGGGCTGAATATCTAATTTCGTAAGTGAAATTAGATATTATAGTTGTGTATATATGATTACATGTTAGTGTATTATTAATTGATAAATTTTAAGTTCTAAGCCCATATTGACAATTAAATGAAACACCCTTTAAGTTAAAAATGATTTTTTTAAAAAATTTATTTTGAAGTTAGAGCATCTCCAAAAAGGAGAGTGAAAATTGTGTAACTTAGTAATTCACAAATAAGGTTATTTCAATCTTTATGCAGGTAAAGTTGCCATATAATGAAAAACTGGAAAGAAGGGCACATATTAAAAAATTAGGCACTTTTGGTGGTATACATTTATTTAAAAAAACAAAACAAAACCTCCTGAACCAAACCAAAATGAAGCGTTTAGCTTGCATTATTTTAGCCTAAGAATAACTTCAAAAAGTTCTATTAATTTTATATTTAAATATTTATTTACTTATCTATATGATAAAAAAGTAAGTGAAAAATATGTTATTTTCTAAAAGACTCTTCAAATAGAAATAAGTTAATATTATTTTAATCAAATAAATATTTTTCAAAAAAAATAAATGATAATTAAAATATTTATTTCTCTCTAATAAAAAGTAATAAAAAATAAATTGAAGGGAAAGAAATAACTTTACAAAATTAAAGAGAGAGAATCTTTTAAAATTTTAAATACTAATATAATTTTTTAAATAAGTAATAAAATTTTATTTAAAGAATTTTTTAGAAATACTTCTACTAATTCGGACCAACAAAATCTGAAAAAAAAGAAACCCAGCGCAACCATAAAAAAAAGAAAAATTGAATTAGGGCTCGAGGCCGACCAAACATTATCGGGTCAGACTGAAGCTTTGCCAAGCCTGACCTGACCTTGACATTTTACCATCCCTATTCTGCTGATCTTTTGCTTTATAATTATATTATCTTTTTTTTTTTTGAAGGGTTATAATTATATGATCTAAAGGAGTTTGCTGGAACAACGCATCGAAGGTAACCATTACTTTAAAATAAATGACAAATAATGATAAATCCACTATTTTGGTCAAAATAAAAAAATAATACAAAACAACACAACGGCCCTCCTTTCTTTGGCAACCAAACAAATCAAAGCAGTTGGTTCCAACGGTCTGTCATTTCCCTGACAAAACGACTTCTCACCATTCTCCCTTCTTCTCTTTTATTTTCCCTTTCCTTCCCCTTTTTCTTTTATTTTCCATTTCCTTTCCCTTTTTTCGCTTTCTTTTCTACTTTTATCATTATCGCCATCGACCCACCATCAAGCTTCATACCCACGTACGTATTTTCATCTAATACATTATGCATTCTAAGTGTTAACGCCAATCAATTTCTGGATTGCTTTTATTTGGTCGATGAATTTTCCAGCACGTTGCTTTTGTTTAGAAAAGCCGTTTTGATGATCGGCAGTTGATTAACATTTTTTAATCTGCTTATTGGCTTAGACAAATGGGTTCTTTTGGTTCTCTTTATGAATTCCGCAACGTGTATTCCTGCAACGAATCTTGGTTGGGTTTGTCACTTCAATGAGTTAGGTCGTTGGCTTTTATTTCTCGACGATTTTCAATGTTAATTGATTTTTTCATCATGGCTCACAGTTGGGTTGGTTGAAGTTTTATTTCTGCATTACTCATTACCGTCAATATGTCACTTGATTAGTTGATTTTAATTGCACGTGGCTCCATTTGATTATCATTTTTCAGAGTTAGGTTTTCCTCTCTGTTTTGTATCTTACAATGTTTTTTTTTTTTAAAAAGGAGAAACAGCACTATATCTTCGTATGTGTGATGGTATGTTTTTTGAAATTGTGATTCTTTTTTGTCATAATTGACTGAGTACTAGCATGATATTCAAAATTGGGTGTGTCTCTTATTCCTTTTCTTATTTCTGTTTGTTGTGTAAATGCATTGTGCTTCTCGTTTTTCGGTTCGCAAATTACTCCATTCTGTGATTGTTTTCTGTTTTCAATTCCAACAGCTTACAGTGTTGAGTTGGGCATGGGATTCTCAACTTTGTGTTGGGAGGTTTGGAATATTTATTTTTGTGATCAGTTAAGACATTTTTTGATTCATCCAAGTTGGAAACTTATAGCCTTCTAGAGTGAATTTGCTGGTAATGGCTGTGCATGGGAACTCATTTGTGAGAGCAGAGAAGCATGTGAAAGGGATCACGGCAATCCTTACGTCCATTGCTTGTGAATGGTTCTTGATTTTTCTGCTGCTCATTGATGCTGTCTTCTCTTTCCTGGTGACAAAATTTGCACATTATTGCGAATTGCAAATACCTTGCATTTTGTGTTCCAGGCTTGATCATGTATTGGGAAATGAAAAACCTGAATTTTATCGGAATTTGCTTTGCAGTAGTCACAGATCAGAAATATCATCTTTAATTTCTTGTCATATCCATGGTAAGCTTGCTGCTGCCCATGGCATGTGTGATGATTGTCTCCTGTCATTCTCCACAAAAGGTAATTCCAACTTGGATGTACACAGACTATTTGTGGGTAAATTGGGGTTTGATCCTGGCAGTTACAGTCCTCAGAGCTTGTTGCCTAATGGAGATTTTACTCCTACTTCTATGAGCAGCAGATGGTGTTCATGTTGCAGTAAGCCTTGGAAATTGAGACACAATGTGGAAAGACTACTCCAGCAAAAATCACCCGCAACCTGGGTTAATAAATCTAATATTCTTTTGCCACATCGCTTAAACCATTGGGAATACACCAAGAAAATACGCGGTAAATCATCTGGGTCAGCAGTAACGCAACATTTTGGAAAAAGTGGTTCTGATCCCTTTTCTCATGTAGGATACAGTGAGCTGAAAATTACGTCTGATTCTGAGGCTGAGTTCCTGTTTTCTGATGATGATGATGGTAGTAATGTAGTTTGTGTTATAAATGAGGCAAAGGATGATGTCGGGAGACCCCAGGATACAAAAGGTTTGACACCTGATGTTTCTAGTTGGCATGGTTTGTGTGAGCTTAACTGGCAGCAACCTAATCAGAAAACCTGTTCTCCACTGCCCGAGCTTATTTTACTAGATGATATTTCTCCACCATCTAACACTTCGGAACTTCCTGGATGTGTATCACCAATTTCTCATGGTCTTAATCCCTCAGCACCAACTGGGCCTGCATCCGTTGTGGATATGAGCCCATCATTTGATTGCTTGGAAGCTCCTGTTGGAGCATCAACAGAGAACTGTAAGCTTTCTCTATTTTTTTCTTTGTTTGTGTGTGAGAGTGTATATGTTATGTAGCTAAATCTCCTAACTGAAATGACATCTAGCAGCAAATGTCACTGGAACAACTGATATAGCACCTGCTACCATCAATCAACATGAGGAAATGTTGAAGTTACTAAATGAAACTGCAGAAGGTCTTAAGGATGATCTGGTTCAAGATAGCCCTGCTCCTGTAGATCCAACTTATGAGGACTCAAATGATGTCAATAAGTTGGCTCTCTGTGGTGAGGGAGATGACACATCTGGACTTGTTGCAGAACAACCTATAGAGAAGGAAGTTGATAGAGTTAGGGATGCTTTGAACTTGTTGCCAGAACAAAATTCTTCTGCTCAAGGGAATCATTTGTCAGAGAATTATAAGATTAACAATGTGCATGGTTGTGGCGATCAATTCCAGGTAAATAATGATGCCACCTCTAATGGAATTCAGACTCCTCATAAGTCGGTTCCAGTGGAGAGAACCGAGTCAGCTGGTCTTGAATATTTGGATGGAAGCACTGTCAGTGAAATTGAAGGTGAAAGTACTATTGACCGGTTAAAGCGGCAGGTCGAATATGATCGTAGATGCATGAATGCTTTGTATAAGGAGTTAGATGAAGAAAGAAGTGCTGCAGCGGTTGCTGCAAATGAGGCAATGGCCATGATTACACGGTTGCAAGAGGAGAAGTCAGCATTGCACATGGACGCTCTACAGTACTTGAGAATGATGGAAGAGCAAGCAGAGTATGACATGGAGGAATTGGAGAAAGCTAATGATCTCATTGCTGAAAAGGAGAAGCAAATACAAGACTTAGAAGAAGAGTTGGAGTATTACACGTTAAAGTGTCCACATGAATCAGTGATGGACATTGTGTCTGATGAGAATTCAAAAAAGGAAAATGTGTATGTGGAGAATATGAGTTTCGAGCATATTAAAGATAATATCAGTGTCCGTTCCGGCTCAACATACTCTGAGGTTTCTAAAGGCATTGAAAAACCTGATGTTTTGATGGCTTCATTGTCAGAATTTACAGATGAAAAGTTGTACATTTTGCAAAGCTTGGAAAGTTTGGAGAAGAAACTTCAATCATATGCTCATAATGTGATCGTTCATAACATCTCTAATGGTGGATGTACTGAAGAAGCAGCTGACAGAATGCACAACCAGGGAGATGTTTCTATCAAGGAGGGGAGTTCAGTAAATCGTCACGTGGACAATAATGGTTATCGATTACGAGAAGAATCTGTATCAAATGGGAGCCTTCCTAGTCAAGAAGGATTGAATGCTTCAGTTGGTGTAGGTCAAGTTGTTAGTAAAGAAAACAACTTGGTTTCAAATGGGAAGAGTGACTTCACGCATTATAAAAACATTAATTTGGTTTCCCTTGAAAATGAAATTTCAGATCTTAATGAAAGGTTAGAAGCACTTGAGGAAGATTATAATTTTCTCGAACACACTTTGGGCTTTCTTGAGAATGGGAATGAGGGGCTGCTTTTTGTTCAAGAAATAGCACGTCAGCTGCAAGAGATACGGAAAATTGGGGTAAAGAGAAGATGTCAATCTGTTTCTTGAGTTTACAAGATCCATTACTGGGTAAAAATACTAGCAAGAGATGTAGTTGTACCGTGGGAATGTGATTCAGAACTCTCTGTTTATCATCTCAGCATGATTGCCATTTTCATTCCACTGAACATATTTCAATGTTCAGGTCTGTCCCTAAGTATGCAGTAAGTACACCATATTCTCAGAGAAACTCTGCTTCTTCATCATGCATTGCATTAGGTCAATTGTTAACAGAAAAGTTGGGTAAAGATTAAAAGATGAAAAAGAAACAGCTATACGTGATAAACTAGTGATGTATGTCAGTAGGTGTAGGGTTTTGTAAATTCTTTTACGATGAAAAGATGTGGGCATTGTTAATAAAGTTACTGGATGCTATCATATAATTCTCTGGCTCTGCACATTTCTTTCAACGTTTTTTGAATTATGCTTAGAGTAAGCAAGATAAGTTAAAATTTTATGTTCATGTATAATAAATGGGGTAAAGTCAATGGCTCAAATGTCATCATTCAAAATCTTCCAGCCGCTGAATGATAAACCCATCAATTATATTTGTCAGAATTCAGAGATGTCGGCTGTGATTGAAACTTGAAGGTATTTAATCCTAAAATAAATCTGTTTTTTCTAAGATCATATTAGAATTAACGGTGAAAATAATCACCTGATCGAATATTTTTAAAATGTATTGCAGCATTTTAAAATTTGTTATAACATATGTCTCCAACATGTATCTAATTCTAAAATAAATTTATTTTTTTAATTTTACCCTTAGTTCATTAGACTTAACGGTAAAAGTTAACAAATTATCATATAATAGAGTATTTTTAAAACATGTGTTATTATTTTGAAATTTATCAAAATATGTATCACCCAGGTGTAATTAACTTGTATGTACACACGGGATGTTTCGCACTTTATCAAATTTATTATTATTATTATTATTATTATTATTTACCCATTCGCCTAAAGTTTATTAATTATATTATTTTTTAATTTTCCGTTAATACTATCCGAGAACTTAGCAGAATATTGAAAAAAATATGATTGTTTTGCTCTGAACGTAAAAGAATTATTTAATCTTAGCTAAATGCCAAAAAAAAATAGGTTTCGTTTTATAGCGGTTGGGATCAAATAACAGCTATATACTTAGTTATATAAACTCATCAAACTTTTTAATCACAATTGCCATGCATGCATTGGCTGCTTGCTCCCATTATAGTACTGAAGTGAACAACTGAACTACTTATGGGTTGTACTAATCCAATATTAATTTTCTTAATGTTTCCCACTTATCGTCTTATTTACGAGAAACAAGATTCGATCGTTAAGCTAAGCTGAGTCCAGAACATACGCCAGCAGTCTTGGTTCTGGGTCTTGAGGCCCTCCAGCAATGCTAGTTTGTCCGTTCGAAATTGGCCGGAAGCCTAAGATTGTCGTTTAACGTTTCAAATTTTGGCTTGTTCGAGCAAAATTTGGAAAATTTCACTGATCATCAAACTAGTTTTTTTTTGGTTAATTTTAAATATATATAATTATCTTGATTCAAATATTCTATTCTATACCATGTGAATTGTGATTATAAATGATAGCCTTGAGCCTCAACAACACTAGTTTAGTAACAATCATGTGTATGTAAACAGGACATACGTTACTAATATTGAATGTCATTCACCAGTGAAAGATGTTTGAAACTCGTATCATTTGTATAACCCCAAAAAGAATTTACCAACAATTAAGCTAATTAGGAGCCACAAATACCTGCACGACTGCACATTACTAAGACATATATTAGTTTTGCCAAAAAATCATACATCTAGTCAATTATTAAAATCAAACATCTGTTTTATGTTTGTTAAGCAATTCAGATTCATGCAGCTAGTATGAAAAGTATCTGAAATTTGCAAAAATAAAATTCTGGGTAAAAAATTATCACTAGTTGTAAACCCATAACTGTGAAAAAAAAAAGGGAAATTTATTTGGTCTAACTAGAGGATTAAATTATAACATTTTTAAACATATTTATTAAAATTCAATAAACTTACGATAGAAACAAAATAAAGACATGATTTCTGAGCTGGGCTTTAAAAGGATACAGAGATAAAGAGTTAAAGAGGGGGAAAAAAAAACGAAAAAAAGAAAAGATAAAATTGAAATAAGCGGCTGGCCGGGCTTTCGAAACCCAGCTGAGCCAAGCGGGTGGGCAAACGGGGCCTAAATCCAACGAGCCTGATGATGCTCAGCTGTTAGTTACAGATGCTGTAACTAAGCTCCAGCCATTAATCAGAACAGAAAATGAGAGGTTAAAGAAGGAAGTTAGTTCTGAAATCGGAGAAATGTAATTGCAGCGGATATTAGATCAGTACTCAGCATTTTGTCAATGGACTTGGCATGAATTGAACCCCCTACGGCCGCCTTACCCATCTAATAAATTAATGATATTAGAAAGGCGAACTAAATCATTGTTTTATTAGTAATAATAATAGTAGAAAACAAAAAATCATGATCATATTTTAAATATATAATATAAGAACAGGATAAGGGAACTTCAATTTTCTTTTCATCAGTATATTGATCCTCTGAAATGCGGCCAGCACATACGTAAAGCCAAAGCTTTGTTGTTCGGTGCAAGTAAAAGCTTCAATGGTAGTGGCCAGCTGCCTATGGCCTAGACACGCAACGTGTCCCTTTAAAAACGATGCAATCTCCATCATGCATCTCTATAGAAATCTCCGTCCCTAACTCACAACTCACACCCACAATATATTTTAGAAAACAGCTCAGACAGAAAAAGGAAAAAAGAAAAAGAAAAAGAAAGAATCAATGGAGGATTACTGCAGTAAGCTGCTCTTTTTTTTTTTGTTTCCAAGTTATTTTATGCGTTTAGTAGTAAGATAGCTGGCGCTTTATGCATACACAGATTTTTAAATATTTGATTTATATATATGTATACGCTGATCATATGTATTTGACTTGGCATAACTAGGAACAAGCAGCAAGAGCTCATGGCCGGAGCTGGTGGGGGTAAAAGGAGAAGTGGCAGCTGAAATCATTATGAGAGAGAATGGGAAGGTAGTTGCAATCATTGTTAAAGAAGGATTCGAGGTCACCATGGATTACCGCTGTGACAGGGTCTGGCTCTGGGTTGATCACCATGGCATTGTCAAATATACACCGCGCATCGGCTAACAATGATCACCAATTAATCAGCTTCATGATGTATTGCCAGAGCATGTAACTCAATAAAATTGATTTTAAATGAATTAATACATCCTTCTTTTATTAAAGATTTCCTCGTAGATTTTTAGTTGTAAAGTACATAATTTCCATTTCTGATAATTTCTCAATGGATAACACAATTTAACGCGTCCGAGTCCGACAAAAGCAAATTAATTAAGAAGATAATTAATTATTCGGACTGGGCCCAAACATGACGATGGCAAGATTAATCCATTTGCGATAGGGATGGCAATGGATTGAATTTGACTCAAGATTCACGTGATCCAAATCTAATCGGATTGGATTTGGGTTAATTTAAAATGAATTTAGATCGGATTTGGATATCGATGTGCGGATTTAAAACGGATCTGGAGCAGGTCTGGATCTATCTTAATATCTAAATCCATATCCATATCCACCTATCTTTTAATTTTATTTTAAATTTTTTTAACAATTGTAGAATTATAATGATAATAAATTTTATTCATAGTATATTATTAGTATTTACCATGCATTTAAACTCTTTATTCCTGCAATTACTTTTGAATGACATTTTATTATCTTTCTCATTTGTTGTTTTTTGTTGTTTTGGTGTAAGAGTATAAGCCACAATATTTATTATATTTTTGAGAAAAATTATATAATTTATTTGTTATCAATACATTTTAACCTTCAATTTTCATTCTAAAAAATTATTATTTTTTTATTGCTGAGTTTTAGAATTCATGATGGATTTAAGACATATTTGAATTTTATTTTTTTTCGGATTTAGAGCAAATATAGAAATTTATTTCTTTTTTGGATCTGGATATGAAGCGAAAAATATGAATTCATGACGGATTTGGAGCAGAAACAAATCTTGATTTTTATTATGGATCTGAATTTAGAACAGAGTAAATCCAACCCATATCCGCCCCATTGCCATCCCTACATTGTGATTTCCTGTAGAGACCGAAGAGGGAGGAGTTAATGTGTGTGTAGGGAAAATGACACATTGATACTCAAATCTTCAAGATTTTTCCTACGGGACGTCTCGTAGATCTCATATTAATAATTAATATGGGAATTTGGTTAGTAAATTTCGTATATTAAAATGAAGACAAATATTGATTTTGGAAAAGAAACGCAACACACGAAATTATGAATTGCCAGCGGCGCAAACGTACGCACGCGAGCTTTTGTCGTTCGGTTCAAGTCAAAGATTTAAACACTGGTGACATGCAAGAGAGGTTGTCCTCGTCACGTCTTTTTTTTTTTTTTGGGTTGCGCGGTCAAAAATGCCATTAAAGTTTTACGGGAATTTATTGAATCGGAATTGAGACAAATTACAAATGGTTATCGAGAACTTCAGTCGTAAATAAGTTTTTTTGTGAACAGTGGAACTATTGGCATCCCTATTTTCAGGTACACTTATTAAAAAAATTAATTAAAATCTCTTTCCTCCTAATAACACCCATTTTAATCCACCGACATCTTCGTACCCTTCTCATTAGAAGAAAAGCGATTCTATCCGGGAATCGTATGAAGAACCAATATTTTACAATTTTGTTTTTCATAGAGAATACGACCGTCGGAGCTTCTTTGCCTCTGAGATTTTTGGTCATTTTTGGTAGTTTTAAGTTGTTCGGGTTGATTACACAGGTTCTATTGCAGATGAAAATGAATTCCTGTTATAATTTTGGTCCCGATCCAACGCAAAATGGTTCTTTCGTGCTTTTTTTTTTGTATATAAATTTTTGGAAAATGCTTCTTTAGTATAAAAGACAAAAAGTCTTTTTAATTAACGCGAAAAAGACCCAGGCCGGTTAGAGACTTTGTGTAATAAGCTAATTTAATTAAGGGTTATGAATGTGAATTTAAGATATAGGATTTTATAAGAATTTTGATGGATGCTAACAGCTCCTCTCTTTTTTGTTAATATAAGAATTCCACAGAGAAGAAATGCCCGACAGATTGAGCTGCATCTTCTCTGTATGTTGACCAAACGGTCCATGCAAATTAACAATTTCGAATTTCAGAAGTGACTTCACTTTCCGACCTGTTCAAATAAATTAACTATAGAGAAAGCTAGGCCTTTTAGGTTAGAAAGAGGAGCATTGACCGATAATGAGCTCGTAGAGCAAACATTTTATTTCTCAGTCAACTAGGAAGAAAATACTTTAAAGCGTTCCATTGTATGCGCGAGATTAATGTTTGGATTTTATAAATTGCATTCGCGGAAGCGAATTCCAAACCCTAGTCGTTCATTAAACTTTTAAGTTTAATGATTTTTTAATATGGTATTAGGGTTAATTAAACCGATAACATTTTAATGGTTAATCACATGAAATAGTATTAGAAACAAATTCGATTGGTGGGTCTTATTCCTCTAAAACTATTGAATTATTTTGTTAATTTTACGAGATGCGAACGGGATTTATGGCTCTAATTAGTCTGCCATGATAAATTATTTGTATTGAATTTTACCCAAATATTGATATGGCATCAAGAATACATATAAAGTCATTTTCAAGTATGGACATTCTCATTTTTTTAAATATAGATACACTGTTAAGCCACACAATTTAATAGTATTAAAAAATGACTCTATTAACTCGTACAGCCTAACAACTTGTTCGCATAAAGAAAAAAAGAAAGAAAGAAGAGGTCGTCTGTACTAGAGAAGAACTATATACACACAATAACAACATCAATAGTAGCAACAGGTACCCAAAAATTGCTATATATATAAGCATGTTAGAGAATCCCTTTGACACAAAATATTATGAATTTAAGATTTTAGATATTGTTTAGGGACAATATCTCATATCGGCTGAGGATGAATCTTGAGTTAAGTATATTTAGGCAAACATTGACTCTTAAAGTAGTTAGCTTCTGAATACGAAGTACGTTCATAGACTTTTATATAATATCAGAGTTAAATTAATGTAAGAGGATGAGTTTTAGATTAAATATACAAGACTTGAACAACCCTTAACTAGTTTTGAACAACCCTTGATCTAGTTTTTCCCTATGAGTTACCCCATAGGCTTTTTAAATATGATATTGTGTTAGTAATAATTGCTCGTCTATAAAATGGCATATATCTAGAGAGGCTGGTTCTTCATCAAAGAAGTACTCTTGCATCGGGCTTACTTCAGTGGTCGAATAATAAGATTAGGTTAATTACAAGTTCATATTCATCTCTGCACAAGAATGAATTTTAGCGGGAAAGCTCTCTATAGAGCACTCTCTGTGATGCTCTTTATCTTGTCAATTCTCACTACCACCAAACCTATTGTTGCATTTAGGCCCTTGAAAGGAGAAAAGACGATTGGCGGTGATAGTTCGGTGGCGCTGACGGTTAATCAGCTAAAGAGAGGTCCCGTACCACCGGCTGGTCCTTCTCCATGCACTCATATTGGTGGAGGCAGTCCTGGTGGGCACTGCCGTAAATTGTGATGTGATGTGATGGTGAAATTTCCTAATTAATTAACGTGCTTACTACTTAGTATATATGAGGAAAAATAAAAATGGTCTACTTTCACTCTATGTATTCTTCCTCTTTTGCAGTTCCAAGTTTCAATGTTTTACTTGATGGAATATTAATGTAAAATAGTGCTGTGTTGGTGTGTTTAGTATGTGCGTCTCTCTCTCTCTATATATATGTGTGTGTGTGTGTGTGTGTGTGTCAGCTGAATATTTTCTTTCCTTTCACTCCCTCTTTCCCTAATTATATTTCATGTTTCATGTTGATATGGAATGTTCATATAGATCTGTAAAAGGACTGTTCAACAGGCATATGTGCTTGGTCGACCGTAATCAACAGAAAAAGAATCATGTGATACCTTGACTCGATCACTCTGCTCAATATTTTCTGAACCTTTCAGATGTTCTTGTGTTTTCAAAATATACCGATCCTACTTAATTTTAAAGTCAATCTCTCATAATTTGCCTTGTTCTTAGCATTATGTTGTAAATGTCATGAAGCTCCCAACATGGAATCAATTTCGAAAACAGGATTTTTTAATGATCTTTATTGTTTTATAGATATTAGGAAACTTTCTTTACATTTTGTGCAGGTTTAATTTCTCTATTGATTTGTACTTCACTCCTTAGACACACCAAAGTCTTGGATACTCCAAGAACATACGCCTTATCTAATTACTGCTTGCCACATGTATATGAATATTGTCACGATTGGTTTAACTATACATGTGGCAATGACCATGAGTGAGCTACCTTATTGAGTCTTGAGTGAATATTTAGGGTTTTGCTGGAAACCCCTAAGGACTAGCAGAGTAAGTTTAATACCTTTTAGTATCACTGTCATAAGCTTGCTATATACACGAGTGAGAAGAGGAGATAGAGGTAAAGGCATGTAGTTGATGGTGGTATAAAATGTTATAGACGTGGAGGTGAGTCTCTACCGGGCATTACAGTGTTCTTTCTCCACTTGTCTATTTCTTGTATTCTTATTGTTAGCTGCATTTCATGATAAGCTGACTTTGCATTCTTCTTTATTAGTCCCCGTTATTGATGTTTTCAGGGTTTAATTTAGTATGAAATAGCATCAAGCAACTTAATCTCTTCTGTTTCGATAATCGGCGTATTAATGTAATGTTAAGATTTCATTTCATATATTATTTAATGAACAAACATAGTATAAACAAATGTTATTTAATAACTAATGATCCCTAATCTTGTAAAAAAAAAAAAAAATTCATCACTGAATCTAAATCCATGGAGTTATACAATACTGTATATATGGTTAAAATATTATGATGTGTGTGCACATTCTCTAATGAGAATATCTTCACTTTATGAGAATAGTACTATCACTATTTGTATATTGAAATCTATATTTTTTTTTTATTTGTTATTGACATTCTTACTTTTTTAAAATGAAAATATCTTCATATATATATATATATATATCCTATAATAACTAACAATCATACTTATGAAAAAAGATTATTGGTACAAAATATTAATGATATTATTTCACATCAACTAAGAATAATTTATGGGCTAATCATATAAGTTTAAAGCAACGCTCAACTCTCAAGCTAGATTTTAAGTGTGATTTACATCCATGAACTTTTATACAAAAATCATATCACATTGAATGAAAATTTTCTTTTTTTGTAGATATATAAACCTTCGATTGATTTTCACCGGTATAAAACTTAAATTATGTAACAATCACCTCTGATTGATAACAAATTATTTTCTTTTTAAAGAAAAGAAAAAAAAGCATTCCTAATTATCACAAGAATATAGAGATTTTAAAAGAATACCTATGATTTCCTTAGTCCATGATAATTAATGTTCTTCATCAAAGCGATATGTGTGTGTGTGTGTGTGTGTGTACGGACGGTTCGTGGTGGAACTTTGCATGGACTAACCTGTTTATCTTGGCTGGCTGAGGCCTGAGAGGTTGAAGATACTTCTAACACTAAACTTTATGTCTTTAAAAATATATTATAATAAGTAAGCCCCAATGTATGGATGTAATACATGATGTTTCTATTGGTCGGTAAGTTACGTGTGGAATTTTGAGATGCTTGCCCACTCACTTAATCATAACTTTTTCGGGCGCACTAATTAACACGGTCAATCTATATATGTATATTCTTCTTCGCCGCTTTCTTTTCCTTTAAAAAATTACTCCACGATGCTTCTCACTGATTAAATTAAGAAAAATGATATTTTACCCATAGCGATTTCAGAATAGCGATAGAAATAATGTTAAAATTATAAGGTGCTAATGTGTTTTTTATTATTTTTTCAATTAACTATAATCTCAAATGGTTTTAACGTGTTTTTTCATTATATTTTCAATTAATGATTATCTTATATATATGATATTGACATTTATTCTTTTACCATTTAAAAAAGTTTTTCTTAATTAAATATGAGTACTCTTAAATTAATAAGGGCAGGGAAGTCTTGAAATTAATACATGGCGTTTTCTTTGTTTGGGCTTGACCGAATCACTCTTTCTCAGATTTCCCTTTGCAACGGCTCCCTAGTTGTTTTGGTGTATACATTGTTAACTTTACGGAATGTAATGCACGTTTGGAAGTCGACTCTCTTGCTACATTCAATTTTCTTCAGTATCCAAGATTTTTTTTCACTTTTCTTAATTAAATTTTCACGCTTCAATGATATATACTCAGTGAATCGGTGGATCACACACTTGTTGGAGACAGGATATGTCTTATGATGGAAGGCCTGTTGATATGGTTTTCAATCCACTAGGAGCACCCTGGCAAATGAATATAGGACAGATTTTTGAAATGCTCGCTCAGGCAAAATGGCATTCAATCACAAGCCAAGTTATACTCGGGACATTAGCTCACGTCGATCGTGAATGAATTCTCGGCTATGCATACAAGCTTGACTCGACATATCCTCAACTTTTAAACTAGTTTTTCAGTAGGGGTTAGGCTGCCTAGTACTAAGAAGATTATTCCATATCAAAAAACAGTTTCTGCACTAAAAAAATAAGTTTAAAACAACCTTCAACTCTTGTGCTAGCCTTTGAGAGTATGATTGTATGAACTAGACCGCTATTCTAAGTTCTTCCTTTCAATCGATCATGAACTTTCCTAACAAATAAACTTAAAACATAGAAAGCATCTTATCTCATTGTAGTACGGCCTGCATTTGCAGTTGAAAGTTGATATTAAGCTACCATATCTTATTCTAAAGGCCTTTGTTATAATATCTGCACGTAGTGAACCCTTAAGTTGGTACTTTAGTCAAATCATAGAAAAACTGCAATCAGCAAGAGATTAATTTTGGTTACAGATGCGACAGAAGATCTTCGTCTTTTTTTTTTTTTTTAATTTAAGAACAAATTGAAGATTTGCTTTTGTCATCACTTACTTTTTCATATTCAGCGACTTATTATTTTGGAAGGAAAAGCTTCAGCTAATATTTGAGCAAGCGCACCACCTTTCTTTTTCCTCACAAGCTCACCACTTGCCAATTTATCCATAGAATGCATGCCCCCAGCCAATCTCAAGGCAAATTTCCAACAAGTTTGATTATATAATAATATTATCTATGGTAATGGAGCTTACAAGATAATCAACAATTAATTAATTTACCATTTAAATAATTCCTATCGCCAATCTTTTGGTTCATTATTTAGTCAATTTATCTCAATGATTGTACTATGTATAGAGCACGCCACTCTACATTGTTTACAAAGATTGGGCCAATCTAGTCATATTGCAAAATTGTAGACTAGCTTTATCATTTTTATACATATTTGTATCTCATCAACTCCAACATCCAAGGGGAAGGTCTTCTAACCTGGGAAATCAATTGCTACTTTAAGTTTAAGTAGGAGAGAGATCCCACTTTCTTTTTAACACACTTGCCTTTGTTCCCTCGTAAATTTAGGCTTTTGTAATTTTAATTAATATCAACTTATCAAGGGATTCCGATTTCAGTTCTCGAAGCACTTGATCATCATTAACTTTGTTAGACAAATAAATTAGTATGAAGTTGGGTCATGGATCGTGAAAGAGACTGATCTCAGCAGCCACACCACTTTTGTCATCTTACTCACTCCAATATCTGCTTTTAATTCGTATCAGACCACTGGTTTAAGAAGATATGCTGTAATCGATCGATTCTAATCGACATAATTAATTGTAAAGATTATTGATGCCTGGCTGTATAGTCTTTTATTATATGCTTGGGCACTCATTCCATAAAAGTTTTATAGACGGTCGATATACTGTTAAATCATATGAATTTCAAATTTTAACAAATTTAAAATCCTAAATTAAAATATTTTTAATATATGTGTGAGTTTAAATCATACTCAAAAGTTGTAATACAGATCCCACACTCAAGTTTGGTTTGATACCACATTAATGAATGTGATTTGACACATATATTTGTAGAAAAATATACATAAATTAAGAGATTTGTCCCAAATTTATCTATTTTTTCCTGAAACTATTCACGGCTGAAGTGGAATAAATTTTTTTTTTTTAACTGCTGTAATAACCGCATATGGCGTAATGCTTATGAGTTTGATCATATCTCAATGAGACAGAATACACTTGGCTTTGGAAATACATGAAAAGTGGACCGTAATTGCACATAAGAAACTATTGATACAAATTTATTGATTAACTAATAAAGTGTGAATGACTTTTCATGATTTGGCTAGCCGGCTATCGCTAGTAGTGACGGATCCAATAACTCATCTGTTGATGTGAAAGCTCGAAAGGCAGAGAGAGATTCTTAATTTCTTATGATTGAAGTGAAAAGCACGTCAAGACCAAGTATGCGTCTTTAACTCTTTACCTCAAAAATATTGTTATTATTTATTTCATCACTAGAATCTTGTACTTGTACATAGCTCATCTGATGCACGATGCTGGTTATAGTATTTTTTTTCTGTTTTCTTTTTTCTGCCCACCAAATTAAAATACTCTGGCTTCAATGAAAACGACAAAACATACAAGAAAAGCAGCAATCACAAAAGGATCAGATGAAAAAAATGTGATAAAAAATCAAGAGTCTATAATAATTGTCTTTGCCTGCATTGTTTTAAACTGAGGAAAAGTCGGAATCCTTTACAGCCAAAAGTAGTCCAATATAGTGAGTGCCAGTGGATTGTGTTTTTTCTTTTGAGAGCTGACGTGGGATAATTACTGTTCAGAGGGATCATCACTATAAATTCAATTCTATGGAGCACAAAATGTAGTGAATCCCTTTGAAAGGGATGTCACTGATAGTGCAATATTGAATTTCTTTTTTCCTGTCTCCTTTTGATTTTGAATGAGATTTTAACGCCTTTCTCTAATCCTTATAACATCTCTTTTGCATTTTACTTCTTAAAATACTGCCAATTTAATTTATAAAACATAAATTCATATATTAAATTAACCATCTTTCATAAAATTTTATCCCAAAAAAAATACTTCTTTTTAAGTTTTATTTATAAAATATATATAAATCTTAAAGTAAAGAAATTATTAAAAGAATAATTTATTTAAGTTATTGATTAAATTTTCATTCAGAACAACGAAAGAATTAATTGCCTTTAGTTATTTAAATAATCTCAATTAAAAAATAACTTTATAAGAAATTTTGAAAATGTTAAAAGGTACACTCTTAAATCAACAAGTCAGCTGAGGAAGTGGAGATAGTGGAGCTTTTAACAACACTCTAAAATCATCGTAACACCCCTTTTGAATTTTATTTCCTAAAATACCTTTAGTTTAATTGATAAAATATAAATCCATATATTAAAATTAACCATTTTCCCGTAAATTTTTACCCAGAAGATATTTTTGCATACAAATCCTATAATATTATATTAATTTTCATAACTCTAAACTCTTATAATTTTCTTTAAAATATATATTTAATTAAAATTTTAAATTTTACTATATATTAGGAAATAGGGTAGGTCTAAATAATTTTTTAAAAATAATAGTTCATCTAGTTGTTAAATTGACTTTACATTTAAAAATAAAAATGAAAAAAATAATTTGTGTTAAGTTATTTAAGTAATTTTAATTAAAAAGAGATTACGAGAAATTTTGAGTGGGTCAAGAGGCCTACTTTAGAGAAGGATTTATGGAGCCCACAGCCCCACAGGCGAGAGAGTAGTAATCACAGGCGGAAATTGGGCTTGGACACTGGCTCAATGTCCTATTATACGCACTCATTTTTTATTTCTACACACACTCTCGGACAATGGTACACTTCCAATATCCGACGATGTGGGCGAAACTACTGCTGCCTTAATTAGACTAAGATATTATTGCAAAATCGTGTTCTTCTTCTTCTTTTTTGATTTTTAAAATTTTAACTATTAAATAGGGTGGCTGTTGAGAGTTAAGTCTTCCTAGGATAGGGCAAAAAAAAAAAAAAAAAAAATCAGAAGGGTTAATAAATGAAATCTTTATTGTAATTTGACACGTGGTTCAAGCAAATGTTATCAAATTTAACCAACAAGTACGAAAATCGATTGATATGAGGCTGTTTCAACTTAATTAATGTTTTCGTTTCGATATTTAAAAATGCAGTTGCCTTAAATATTTGTTAGGAGAATTTTACTGTTCTAGTAGTTCTACCCGACTTGAATTTGAATTAGTTATGGTCCAATATAATTTTCGAATATCAGATGGTTTAATGTGAAAAAAAAAGGTTATCAACTTTATCACATTGTAGGAATCATTTTTCGTACTTTATCAAAATGAAAATTGAATGTAATATTCATAAATTATTTTATCTTAAAAATGCAACGAAAAGGAAAAATTATGTGTGTGGACACCCCATTTTCTTCAGCCAACAACCTTTTCCGAGCTTTAATTTTCGGTCTTCAATATGTTCATACTGGTCATCTACAATATCGCATTCCTAAAAAATTTCTAATTTATTTTATATTTTTTAAGGTATGTGAAAATCAGAAGGACCTATTCCGAAATTCAAGAGCTGCTTGGTGATAATCTTTATATAAATCTGCAGCCACCGGCTTTTGTAATGAAATGAAAAACCTGCAATGAACACGAGAAGGATTTGATCATTTATTTTCTAAGCCAGTGTGCAAGATATATTAATCAAGAATTGAATTTTCTAAGCCAGATATGAGAAGGGCTGTCCATGAAGCCCTTTTTAAGAATTGAACTATGAAAACCTATGTCATATTTAGTTAATGGAGAAGGTTTAAGGGACATAATCTTAAGCACAAGTTTATAAATAATTTTTTAGTCACTAGATCATACTTATTTCAATGACTTAGATTGAGTTTAACATAACCTTATTTTATTAATGAAAAACATAGCGAACTGCACCGTTTTGTATTAGATATCTCATCCCTTTCGATTTCTTCTCTCTTCTTTAAAATTTTTACTTTTTTTTTTATTTTGAATTTTACATCCCAAAAGTTGAAAAAAAAATTCAAATTTAAAGTTTTACAAGTTCTTGGTAAAAGAAAAAAGAAGAGCAAAATCAAATCTAAAAATAATAGAGGTAATAATTCGATGAATTCTTTTATGTCTTTGTTCTTCACTTGGACTTTTTGATTGATTAATTATTTAAAGTTTTACAATTGATAATTTTTTAATGAAAAATAATTAATTGGTGTATAAATAATTAATTTAAAACATCCTAGAGAAGCTATTAAACTATAATTTAAATGAAGGTGACGTTTGTTTTTTTATCTGAAATCTGAATAGACTCGAATTAATCTAAATTCTGAATAGATCTGAATGTCTGAATCTGAATAATATGTTTGTTTTTTTGTCTGAATCTCAAAAAATAAGTATTAAGTTGTTTGTTTTTTTCAACTTAAAAAACTGAAAATATGTACTTTTACATTTGTATCCTTATTAAATTTGAATGTCAAATAAATAATAAATTAAATACCACAATATTTTAACAGTTATAAGTGAAACTATATTCAAGTGAATACATAATTATTTTAGAATTTTAATATATAAAATATCATAAATTTTAAATTTTATCGTATATAATATAAGAAAGAAAAAATAGGGATATTTTTATGTGGGGTAAATGTCTATGGGTGAGTTTTGGGATAGACATGAAAAATAAATTATAAAGCAGGGATATTTTTTACATTAGCAAGTAATTGACTTAATTCAGATTTCTCCATTAAGTAAAAGCCAAAAAATTAGCTTATTTTATTAAGTCAAAATTATCTAAAAAGTCTCATTAAGTTATAAAAACAAACACCTCTAATTAACTTAATTAATTAAGTTAAGTCACTTTAAGTCATTAAGTTAAAAAACAAACGCCACCGAAGTCCTCGACAACATTGCAATCTTTTTCTTTTCATTTTTTTCCTAAATGTAAAAATGAGAAAATTTGGTTATAATGCGACGGTTTAATAATACTTTATTAGGTGGTAGAGCAATGAATATTTTTATAAGACCCATAGTTATTTCTAATATTACATTTAATAAATTTTATGCTCTATTACATAACACAATATCATTAGACTCTTCCACCCCCTCAGCACGAACAGTCCAACACAAGTTCTTCTCAGGAGGTGCAGGCTTGAACAAGGTGTGGTACTCACTGCTCAGTGCTCACAAGTCACAGCTAGCTTCCTGGCAAAGTTGGACAAAGCTTCTGCTTCTGCTGCTGACGCCCTTGCTTACGCATTGGTTACAAATTACTGCTGCCAAAAAGTTGAGAATGATCACAAGATGTCCTTTTTGCCTTTGCTTTGTGTCCATCTTCTTCCCTGTGGTTGATGGTTCATTTCAACCCTAATTTAGCTTTTACCTTTAATTTAAATATTAATTGAAAACAGTAAAATGAATGGTTTGTTTTTCTTTTGCTTCTTTGCCTCTCTATATCAGTTGTATTCACTCTCAAATTGATGGAATCTTGTGCACTTCACAACTCTGAATTCAGCTGTTTGTATTTCTCGCTATCTAGGTGAAAGTCTTTGATATACGATATATAATTTTAATTTTCTTTAAAAAAGTAGGTGCGAACTAGTTTACGTCGTTTGCTTTGCTTGTTAGAAACAAAATTTTGATGTTATTTGTGCTTCATCTATGAAATTTGTCCGGAAAAACCATTCAAAGCATGTGGAGCCTTACGAATGAATAGGCGGCTCACCAACTCAACTTCATAACAACACAGACCTTTACGCTTGTACACATCCACAAAATTGAAAATCAGCCCAAAGCAATTCCAATCATCAGCTTCAGCCATGTTCTTTCATTTTTCTAATCTTATTTCTCCTTTTCATTTTTCTAGTATTTTTCTTCATCCACATCACCAAAAATACCAAAACGAAAGAATCACCACCTTCCACAGCCAGTAACATTATTCCAAAATCTTACCCGTTAGTAGGCTCTTTCTTTGCCGCCTTAGCAAACCGACACCGTTTTATCCCATGGATGACCCCGATTCCCCAAAACACACCCTCTGCGACATTTGTTTTAAAACGCTTGAACAGCGTTCAAGTCGTAACAGCAAACCCAGACAACTTTCCCGCACATGCTCAAAACTCAGTTTCATAACTACCCAAAAGGCATTGATTTTCAACCAATTCTATTCGACCTTCTTGGAGATGGCATCTTCAATTCTGATGGTGATAAATGGAAGTTCCAAAGACAAGTTTCGAGCCACGAATTCAATACCAAGTCTCTCCGCAAATTTGTCGAAACCGTCGTCGAAACTGAACTCTCCGATCGCCTTATTCATATCCTCTCAGCGGCCGCCGCTGACAAAACCGTTCTTGATCTTCAAGATATGCTGCAACGGTTCGCGTTTGTTAACATTTGCAAGACTGCTTTCGGGTACGATCCTGAATACTTGTCGCCATCTTTGCCACAAGCAGAGTTCGCAAAAGCTTTTGATGATGCTGTCCAGACAAGCGCCGAACGATTCCGTGAGCCTTTACGTATATTCTGGAAAATCCAAAGGCTTCTCAATATTGGTTCTCAGAAACGTCTCCAAGTTGCAATCTGTCAAGTACGGGAATTTGCTGAAAACATAATAATAGAAAAGAAGAAAGAACTCAAATTAAATATCTCCCCTGATGAGTCCATGCATCTGCTGTCAACATTCTTGAGTTCTCTCCAATATGAACGACAACTTTGTCAGAGACATAGTCATCAGCTTTACACTTGCCGGCCGGGACACTACATCTGCACCTCTGACATGGATCTTCTGGTTGCTGTTTAGAAATCCTGAAGCTGAAACACCAATCCTGAACGAAATCAGAGAAAAATCGGATGCCCGTGTTCGAAGACATCAAAGACATGGTCTTCACCCACGCATCACTCTGTGAGAGCATGCGATTCTATCCGCCGGTGCCCTTAGATGGCAAGTTAGCAAAGAAAGACGACGTCTGGCCAGATGGGAAGGTTATTAAGAAGGAGACACGTGTGACATACCATTCTTACGCAATGGGGAGAACGGAGAGTATTTGAGGAAATGATTGGGCTGAGTACAAGCCAAGGAGGTGGTTGAAGGAAGACGGGGATCATGACAAGTGGATTTTTGTGGGGAGGGATCCGTACACTTATCCGGTGTTTCATGCGGGGGCCAGGATCTGTTTAGGGAAAGAGATGGCCTCTTTGCAGATGAAGAGAGTGGTGGCTGCGGTTTTGAGGAGGTTTAAGGATGTGCTAAGAACAAAGGTGGCTTTCCGGTGCAGATGCAGTTAAGGAGCTCCGGGTGATTATGAATGTAATAAATTAATTGGTGATCATATTTATGCTGTAATTAGTTAAATTTTATTCTCATGCTCTGGTTCGGGATCTGTAGGTATCATCACGTATGAGAAACGTTATTAGGATTTTTCAAGTTGCTGTTATAGGAGTCTACCTTCCAATAAGAAAAATTTATATAGGACCGGTCACTTATATGTTTTGCTAGTTGGGCAGAGGTTTCATTCTATAATCATTAGCGGATTTCAATATGGCATCTATAGAATTTTATACTATAAAAATCATTTGCTCTATCAAATGACAAACATTGTTGAGGTAGGAGCTTGGTCCTACCTAAGTTTCCCTCATAAAATGGATCCAATGAAAACTACTAGTTGTTTAAAAAATATTTATTATTTCAAAAAAAAAAAATTCATTCCAATATCATCCTTTCCGGATCCAACAAATTGCGGATTCAGCGCATCGGAAGTTCCCGGATAATTGTCACTTATCGCTCCTGTAGTTTAGGTATCATATTACGGCCTAAATGACATTTTGCATTTATATTTGTACTTTACTCCATGTCGTAGTCTGTTCTAACAGTGAAATGGAATCTAGTAAAATCAAGAAAAAAGTAACGCGGCCGCAAAGTTGAAGAGTATTGGGATAAGGTTTATTTGTGGAATAAATGTGAAAGTTATATAAGAAACACCATCTAACTTTTAAATGTTGTTTGAACAAGTAAAGAAAAGGGGTTTGAGGAGGACTTTGTGGGGGTTCTAATAGAATGATTTGTTTTTCTTATTCCAACAAGTATTAACAACCCCGGGCCAAAAGTTGCAGCAAATAAATAGTAAATCCCGACAGAAGAAGTCCAATTGTCCAAATTCAAAAAGTTCAATGATTTGCCCATATGTAGAAATGCGTCGAGTTTTCAACATACTGTACGCATCTTCAAGTCAAACGAACTTCTACTGTTTGACTACATAAATCTTCTTCGAATTTCTTGCTTGGTAGAGGATACACACACACGCACACACATACGTACGTACATGCATGAGTATATGCATTCAAAGGATGACGTACACAAATGTACATAGGCAAACAATTCAGGCACGCTCACAATTGAGTGAAAACAAAAGCTTATGTGTATATGAATGTATGCATTCAATTCATAGATTGGAAATACAAATTAACACTGAACAAATGTGATGTATTTAACACCCGTTGGAATTATTTAATATCATTATTCAGGTCCTTAATTATATTCAAACTTAACTTTTAGGTCAAATGCGGTTTAATGTATGTTGAGTTACTACTTAACCTAAATATTTTCGTGTTATAACAAGTAAAAATGAAACTTAAACATGAGGAGAATGTTGAAACCCATTTAAATTCAGTTATTTAAGCCTTTACCCAATTAAGGTTTCAAGTCAATTAGTAACTAATACCAAACAGTTTATTCTGTGATCATCATTAATTAGAAAATATTGAATAATATCTCGCCATTACATTTGCAATGTTAACTTTTTGAAACCTTTCAACGAGCCATTACACTTACCTACCTTTTTAATACATTTTTAATTTTTTATATTTATTTAAAAGATGTATAGAAGGATGGCAACATACAAATCAATTTTTTTTTAAATCTTTAGCTCTTTCAAGATTCAAATTTAGATGGCCAATAGATAAAGAGTGAGACATTGAATAAATTCTAGTCAAATTGAAATTAATGATAGTTAAGGGTATTTTAATTAATTTGTACTATGATTTTATTTAGTTGGATATTTAAAGTTTTATTATTCAGGTATTTTTTATTTGAATTGTATTCCTAATTTAGATATTAGCCTTATATTAGGATAAATCATTAGTATAAATAAGTATTTTTTATAGCTTTTACAATCAGGTATTGGTTATTTATTATTAATTATTTCTTGAAATAAACTCTATATTTGAGTTCAATAATATTTAAAATTTTCAAACAGAGTTTTTTGAGTTAAGCTAATTCTCGATATTTTACAGAATCAACAATCTTAACACCCCTTAAGTTTCTTTATTTCGATATTCTCAAGAATTAACGGAATATATATTAAACAATTCAATCTCTGCTGGATCAATTTTGCTGTAGAATATTCTTAGTGCATCACCACTCAAATAAATCGAGTTGAAAATCACACGGACATGCCGCTAACTTCGAGTGATCTCCCATGAATTTTTCCGCTGACCCTGAGTGTGGTCTCCTATGAATTTTTCAAGAAATTGAAGCAAAGCAAAAGAAGTCAATCCAACAATTAGCGTCGCTTGTCTAGTTGGATAGACATTACGTTATTGTCAAAGCCACCACTTGGTATCCTTAGTACACACGCAATGCCAATGAATGAAAAGTCTTCCTACGGACGGCATATGTATGAGTCACCAAGGCATGGCTCCACTTACATTTTCCCTCAATTCTTCCGAAATTCACTAGCGTTTCTATCATTCTATACTTAAAACACCATTTAAAATACAATACCAAATACATTAATCTTATGTTTTCGTCGATGAGTTATTCTACTTTTTCTAAAAATTTTATAAAAAAATAATTGAATGGACGTAAGAAATCTTTTTAATTAAAAATCAATTCGTACATTTTATTATTACTTAAATTCAGATGATGGCGAGTGTGTGAAACATATTGAATGTCAATCGAATTATACATAGGGGGCCCTTTCTTAATTTTCTGGAAATGCAAAACTAGGTGACCTCTAATATGAATGATTTGGACTGTATTGCATCCATGGATCTTTCCAAGTATTTGCTGCATGGTTTAGAAGTGCAGCCCAGCTAGATGCGTGGACACAGTTCTAGCTATTTCACACTTGATAAACGCGCAATGCAATAAAGCAACAAGTAAATGTCAACGCATCTCCTTGCTTTAAAGTTGCAATTTTTAATTAATTACTCGGTTTTTCGTGGAAGGAGTCAATACTCAGTATTTTTACTTTTAAAATAGTTCAAGTGTCAATATTTGAGAAAATCTACATTTACCCTACTCACACTGGCAGGGGAGATAGATATCTTTACTCAATTAAGTTGGCATGGTGAAATTTATTTTTTTATAAAATGTGAATATTTGCATACGAGAATATAAACTGACTTGGGAGTATTATTTTTCCTTTTTCTAATCATTTCAATTCATTGGTATAAGCAATTTATATGCACTGTTAGTTTTTATTTTATAGAAAAACATACATTTAATGATGGTAACACTAATCTTTTTCCTCAGTTCTTCCCGACTCACTCTGAAAGCATACTTTTGTTATCGTGGTTGGTTAACATCAATTAAATTGAAGAACTTTTCGTGCAGTAGTTGAAAATTAACCAGCTCAATAACTGAGAAATCGATTTATGAAATATATAGTTATATCACTGAAGTCTAAAGGCCTAAGTCAATTTTTTTTTTTTTCACTTTTTGAGTATCTGCATTGCATGGGAGTGAGATCAGCAAGACATCAACGTCCAAACTAATAAACTGACGAAAATTAAGAATTATTCCCTTGTGCTGTGTGTCAATTTCTCAGTCTCTTCCTCGAAACCATTCTACATCTTCTTGTGACCACCATTTTTAGATATATATATATATATCCTAAATCATTCTTCCATGTATATGCAACTTTCGCAGCCTCATTTCCAACCCCAGCTCTCTATCTTGCAAAAAAAACTAATCCTTATTCGAAAGAAAAAATGGGTTTATGCATGAAAACACTTGTTGATGCCGTTAAAATACTCATAATCCTTATGGCTTATATTTCGAATAGCAATCATGGTCTCGTAATCGCAAGGCCTGCGCCCTCGTATCATAATGTCAACAAAGTTTATTCCGTACAAGCTCACACTCCTGTACCTCCAGCTGGTCCTAATCCTTGCACCAACATTCCTCGTGGTGGTCCGGGCCACTGCAAAAGATCTTAGCTCAACTTCCATATGCTTCTACTCTCCTCCACCCATATATATATATATATATATCCAGGTGGGTAAGTAGAGAGTAAATGATAAATATTTATTTCAGTAGAAAAAAAGATTAACAATCTCCTTGCATATAAATACGAAAAAATTTCAATTCAAGAATCTTGAACTTTATTAATGTTTGAGACGGGTTCATAATTTTGTAAAATAGTAAGAAAAGATAATTACAACGTTATAAACACGTCTCGGACTTTAGTAAAGTGCGGATTTCCGGACTGGAAGCTCACTCTACACACATATATATCACATGCAGTGTATAGATATACATTATCTTCAATGTGGATGTCTTCATTTTAAAATTTATGAATGTGTAGTCACAGTTGAAGTTTGTATTTTATAAAATAAAAATATCTGCATGGAAAATTCATGTACGCAGATCATTTTTATTTTCTAATTCTAAGTTTAATTAGTTGTATATGGTTTACATATTGATATTGATAAATAAAGAGATTAGCCGTACACTTGTACGATCACGTATGTTCCCAGATATTGTTAAATAAAAAGCTTAGCTATGATTTATCAATCCTCCAGTTTTTATGACAAATATTATTATCGGATTCAAGGAAATCCATTATATTATATTATTATATATGAATTTCCACATTCGTGTTGAAGTCTATGAGTTGTAGGTAAAAAGCTAAGGTGGGATTTATCGATCTTTTAAGTTTATATACATATTAGTTCAAGAACTATATATTCTTAACAGATGTGAGATTATTGTAAATTAATTACATACATGCAAGCATAAAGAACACTCCCCAGAAATAAAGTTTAATAAAAATTATTCGCACCTATACTGCGTTATCTCACCTTCTGCAAGGAAATAAGCAAAAGCGGACTAATTTTTTGGCAAAGTATTTGTGGCAACTATGTTTAATATAAATAGGAGCAAGTAATGTGATCCTTTTCGCCGTGCCGAAATTAAATTTTCACTACAATCTCGTACGAATAAAATCTAGCTAGAGAAGTAAAATTTGTCTTGCACTGCTTGTGGGCTCCAAATGTTTACTCTTTTTGGAAAAAAGAAAGGACCCATGTAGAAGCTTATTGTGCAAGTAAAAACAGATATGCGCCATGAACTTTTCCGTTGTGGTTGGTTTATCTGGCCGAAAGGTCAACTGGAAGCTATAATGTAACTTCTTCGTAAGTAATTAAACACATTCCTTTCAAAAAATAAAAAATAAATTAAACACATTAAATACGTCTGGGTGTGAACTAGTTTAATAAGTAAAATCTTTATTCAAACTTTATTCACATGAGTGGGGAGGTAATTGAGTTGCCATTATGCTGTAACTAAAAAAAACACACATTAAATACGTCTGGGTGTGAACTAGTTTAATATGTAAAATCTTTATTCAAACTTTATTCACATGAGTGGGGAGGTAATTGAGTTGCTATTATGCTGTAACTAAAAAAAACACATTAATTAAGCATGTACATATGTACTAAATATTTGAACTATTATGTATAAATAAATTAAATTAATCTAAATTATTCCTTTAAATAAATTAAAATTAAAATTAAGCAACAACTATAAAATATCTAATAAATACTTGTAGTTTTGGTTTTTAAGTCAAAGTGATTTCCTCTACAGTTATTTTCAAAATACAATTAACTTTTATTTTACGGGTAATTTTTCTTTTTTTTTTTCACATCAACTATTAATCAATCAAATAGTTCATTATAGGCTGTGTAAAAGTTGTATTGAAAGCCGTGTCTGCACAAAAATACAGTGCGTGAGCATGATTTCGAAAGGACTAGCATTCGGAAATGCTCTGATAAATAGGAATTCAGATAGGATGAACAACAAAGACGTACGAATTATAAGAATGCAGAACACTAATCATAATATATAGATGTGAATGGTTTATTACAAATGAAAAAAGGAAAAAATTTGGTCAAATTGAAATGTTCAAGGCGTGCAAGCATTGTTTACCAGGGTTTAGGAACGACCCAAAAAGGAGATGGTTGAATCTTGGCTTCAGTATCTGGTATATTCTCCATTTAATAAGCTTCCGAACAATATGATTATAACTAAAGAGGGCGAAGAAATCTGATTTAATTATTGTTCCCAAAGCTGCCCAGTTCTGGGACACCGAAAACACCCAAATCATAACCCACGAAAGAGGAATTATTATTGTAAATAATATCCCGGAAATCGTCTGTATAATAAACTGAACCTTTGTCAATATTTAATTTTGGAAAATCTCTAGCCGAGAGCGATAGCGAGTGATTTCCTCCCAAAAAAAAGCAAGCGATCTTTTCAGAAATCACTACACCTATCCACATCAGTCCATTGTATGAGCTCAAAATCCGTCTAATAAACTGCAAACAGATCGGTGAGATGTATCGTTTCTGTCAAATTCTTGAGTATCAAAATGTATTTGACAACAAGCAAGATGTTGAAGTCAATAAATTGTTGGTTGCACCAACAATTGTAGAGAAGCAAAATCAAAATTGATTTTGTAACCGAAAAGAAAGAATTGACAAAGGGGATGAATTTGAAAAATAATAATAATTAAAAATTATATTTTTAATTAATTTATTCTTTACATAGTAATTCATTTCTCCTATAAATAGCTAAGGATTTCATTCATTTGAAATCATCCCAAAATTGTTAAGCTTATAAGTTTCTAAGTTTTTGAGAGAAGTGAGAGAAGTGTGTCTGGGAAATTTATCTTTCCTGCAGAGTGTGAGAGTACTGAGTATATTTGAGTTTCTAGGAAGTGAGATTCCTTACTCAAATATTGTACTCTATTAATTGTTAAATAAACAATTATTCTTTCTTGCCTCCGTGGATGTTGGTTTAATTACCGAACCACGTAATTCTTGTGTCATTTATTTTTCTATAATTATTTGGTGCGCTTGATCCGCGCACAACAAGTGGTATCAGAGCCGATGGTTCGTACTTGGGGGATACGATACTGTTCACGCATACGGCACTATTCCTATATACGGTACTGTTCACATATGGTACTGTTCATATACGGTACTATTCACGAATACGGTGGAGACGGCCATTTGTACTTGGGAGACAGTCTATTGTAAGTAGTGTGTATTTTTGCATGTCTAGGAAAGTTCTGTCAACAAAGGCGATAAGAGTTTAAGGATTCTGGTTTTTAATTAGGACCGAGTTCCCATCCAGTCACCTGGAAACTTTCATGGTGCATTTATTCACGCGAAATTAACATCATAGAGACTATTTTTCAAGTGGAAATAGTTCGTTGAGAAAATGGTAGAAGGTGAAACTTCCATAATTGAGGAGAGATCTACCGAGACTATTTCAGGAGACACTTCAGGTGGGAGGCGAGATTTGTCAAATTGCTATTCAGCACTTGTTATAGGAGGCCAGAAAATCGATATTGAAAAATTTGATGGGAAAATCAACTTCGGCATGTGGAGGCGCGAAGTTATGGATGCCCTTATTCAAATCAATCTTAATGTTGTTCTGAAAAATAAAAGACACTTGTATGATGAAGAAATTTGGGATCGTATGAACGAGAAAGCCTGTGGTCAGATTAGATCTTGTTTGACCAATGAGGTAAAATACTTGGTGAAAGATAAGGAGTGTGTGATGACTTTATGGCGTACATTGGAGGAGAAGTACTTGCTGAAAAGTCCTGAAAATCGCCTTCATGCAATGAGCCAAGTATATGATTTTCGAATGAAGCCTGGGGTGTCAATGCACGATCATGTCTCAAGATTTAAAAAGTTACTTGCTGATTTGAAGAATCTTGATGAAGATATTAAGGATAAAGTCAAGGCTATGATTTTGTTACACTCACTACCAGAGGAATATAGCCATTTTGTGACTACATTGATATATGGGAAGAGTGTGATCGTCTTTAAAGATGTTCGTACAACATTGACTAGCTTAGAGATTCGGAATAATGATAAAAATTCTGAACGAGCATCGTCTGAAGCTTTGGTGAGCAGAGATTGGGTGATGGAGAAACAGAAGAAGCGTGGCGGAAAGAATTCTCGATCCAAATCGAGAAGCAGAAATATAGCTCGAGACGAATGTGCATTTTGTCATGAAAAGGGCAATTGGAGGAAAGATTGTCCAAAGGCTCAAAAGAGAGATGAGAAGAAACCAGCAGCAGCAAATATGGCACAGAAAGATGAAGACTCTGATTATTCACTAAGTATTACTCCTGCAGCATACATGACTAGTTCGAGCGAGTGGATACTTGATACTGGAGCAACCTATCATTTGTGTCCTATTAAGGAATGATTTACGGATTTTCGTAATCTGGAATCCGGTGCAGTTGTGATGAGGAATGATCAACCTTGTCGCACAATGGGGATAGGAACAATTCGGCTCAAAATGTTTGATGGAATGGTTAGAGAACTCAAAGAGGTTAGATTTGTTCCAGCTTTAAAGAAAAAACTAATTTCTGTGGGTGCTTTGGAAGCTAAAAGCTACAGGGTTTCCATTAAAGATGGTATAATGAAATTTACACATGGGGCTATGGTGATTCTGCAAGGGGTTCGGCGTCACAATCTGTACTATTTGAAGGGAGGTACAACTGATGAAGCAAATGTTGCTGAGACGCACAGTGACACCACTGAGCTATGGCATGTACGATTGAGACATGCTGGAGAGAAGTCTTTGCAAACTCTGATGAGGCATGGACTCTTAAAAGGTACCAAAACCTGTAAATTAAATTTCTGTGAGCATTGTGTAGTAGGCAAGAAAACAAGGGTCAAGTTTGGTACAGCTAATCACGATACTCGTAAGATCCTTGAATATGTTCATAGTGATGTATAAGGACCAACCAAGGCTGTATCAATTGGTGGAAGCCATTATTTTGTTACATTTATTGATGATTTCTCTAGACGTGTGTGGGTGTACACCATGCGAGCAAAGGATGAGGTTCTAGAGATTTTTGTGAAATGGAAGAAATTGGTGGAGACTCAAACTTGCAGAAAGATCAAAGTATTACGATATGATAATAGGGGTGAATATACTTCTGATCTATTCTTGCAAGTATGCCAAAACGAGGGTATTAAAAGACATTTCACGGTGAGACATACTCCGCAACAGAACGGTGTGGCTGAGCGTATGAATCGTACTTTGCTGGAGAAAGTACGATGTATATTATCTAATGCTGGTTTAGATAAAAAGTTTTGAGCTGAAGCTGTGAGCTACGTAAGTCACTTGGTAAACCGATTGTCTTCTGCTGCAATTGGAGGTAAAACTCCTATGGAAATGTGGTCTGGAAAGCTTGCACAAGACTATGATTCCCTTCGTATATTCGGGTGTCCAGCTTATTATCATGTCAAATATGTTAAACTGGATCATCGTGCTAGAAAAGCTATCTTTGTAGAATTCAAAGGTGGAGAAAAGGGCTTGAAGCTTTGGGATCTCGAAGATAAAAAATTTGTGTGTAGCAGAGATGTCACATTTGATGAAGTTTCAATGATGAAAGCTTCAAGTTCTCAGTAGGTGGAGAACAAAACCAAAGAGGTATTACAGCGGGTGGAGTTTGATGCAACTCCATATGTACCAGTTAGTTCTACATCAAAGAAGGGTTCAACTATGGAGGTAGGGATGGCAATGGGCACCGCCCGCAGCGGGTTTGCCATTACCAAACCCAAGCCCGCACAAAATTTAAATTACCAAACCCACCCGCAACCCGCAGCGGGTTTTAATTTTTTTAAAAAAACCCACCCGCAGCGGGTTTTAACAATTACCAAACCCGCAATGGTATCCGACGGATTTTTTGCGGGTTTCCGTATTTAAAATCACAAATATTTAATATATAAATTTATAATAATAACCTCAAATTCCATATAACATATTCAATTTTATATTTAAACAATGTAAATGAAAAATTAAAATTTCCACATCAATTCAACACAAATTCTCAAATTTAAGTATAAATTATACAAATCTATTTAAAAAAGACAAACTAATATCTAAAAATAATAATTACATTTCATATTATCATTTAAAACAATATCAAAGAGAATATATTTATTTTATTCACCACCATAAGCACCCATCTAACACAATGTCTATAATAATAATTAAGATTAATATTTTCAAATACTAATTCGAAGGGAAATGCCTTTAGTTTTCTTTAGGTTATGACTTTAGAATAAGAGATGAGCCATATACACACATACACAACTTTGAGCCTTTGGCTATTTGGTAATTTGATTAATTACATTATTTTCTTTATATATTTTTATATTTAAATTAAATTAAAAATATTTGAAAAAAATTATTGCAGGTTTGGTGGATATCCATGCGGGTATCCACCGGGTATAAGGTTAATACCAAACCCACCCGCATCCATGTGCGAGTTTTAATTTATAATACTAAACCCGCCCGCAACGGATAAAATTACCCGCAACGGGTGGATTTTGGCGGGTGGGTTTGGGCGGGTTTGCGAGTTTGCGGGTACAATTGCCATCCATATATGGAGGTGACACCTAAAGTTGAAAAAGATGTTGTTTCTTATGATGTCCCACAAAATGAAGAAACAATTGATGATGTAGATAATGATGATTTTATAGCAACAAGGAGGCCAAAAAGAGAGATAAAGAAATCCAGATGGCTTACTAAAGATATGGTGGTAGCCTATGCACTTCCAGTTATTGATGATGACATCCCCAACACTTTCGGTGAAGCATTACGCAGCAGTGAAAGTGATCAGTGAAAGTTAGCCATGGAGGAAGAGATGAAATCTCTCCATCAAAACTAGACTTGGGAACTTATAAAGTTACCAAAGGGGAAAAGGGCTATTGGCAATAAATGAGTCTACACTAAAAAGCAAGGATATCTGAATCAAACAACTCCTCGATACACGGCAAGGCTTGTGGCAAAAGGTTTTGCTCAAAAAGAAGGTATTGACTACAATGAAGTTTTTTCTCCAGTTATAAAACATACTTCCACTCATATCCTACTTGCCTTAGTTGCAGAATATGAGTTAGAGTTGGCTCAATTGGATGTTAAGACGTCGTTCTTACATGGAGATTTGGAGGAAGAAATCTATATGATTCAGTCTTGTAGTTTCAGAGTTGCTGGAAAGGAGAATCATGTGTGTAAGTTGATTAAATCTTTGTACGGACTGAAGCAATCGCCAGGGCAGTGGTACAAAAGATTTGATCAATTTATACAAGGGCAGAAATTCACCAGAAGTGAACACGATCATTATGTTTACTTTAGAAGACTATTAGATGGAGCTTTCATCTATTTGTTACTCTATGTCGACTATATGCTTATAACTTCGAAGAATAAAGATGAGATTGAAAGATTAAAGAAGCAGCTGGCTTTTGAGTTCGAGATCAAAGACTTGGGTGGTGCACAGAGAATACTTGGGATGGAGATTCGTAGAGACAAGAAGAATGAGAGCGTATGGTTGACTCAAGAATCTTATTTGAAGAAAGTGCTAGAAAGATTCGGCATGGATGACAAAACTAAACCGGTATGTACACTTTTAGCTCCTCGTTTCAAATTAAGCTCTTCTTCATGTCCTAGATCTCAAGAGGAGCGCGATTACATGGCTCGTGTTCCATATGCTAGTGTTGTGGGTAGTCTTATGTATGCTATGGTATGCACAAGACCCAATATATCTCAAGCAGTGAGCATGGTTAGTAGATATATGCACAATCCAGGTAAAAATCACTAGCTTACGGTAAAGTGGATTCTCTGATATCTGTATGGGACAGTTGATGTTGGGTTATTGTTCAAGAAGGATTGTGGTCAACAATGTGTTGGGTATTGTGATTCTGATTTCGCTGAAGACCTTGATAAGCGAAGATCAACAACAGGCTACGTATTCACATTGGCTGGAGGTCCGGTTAGCTGGAGGTTGATTTTGCAATCGACAATTGCTCTATCTACTACGGAAGTAGAGTATATAGCAGCAACTGAAGCTGTAAAAGAAGCTATCTGGTTGAAAGGCTTGTTAGGTGATTTGGGAGTAATCCAAGAGAACATTGCGGTCTTCTGTGATAATTAAAGTGCGATATTCCTTGCGAAGAATCAAACATATCACGCTCGGAGGAAGCACATAGATGTGAAATATCATTATGTGAGAGAGATTATCGAGAGCGGTGTTGTGTTGTTGAGAAAGATCGATACCAAAGATAATCCATCAGATATGTTAATGAATGTAATTTCTAGAGTTAAGTTTCAATATTTCTTGAAACTAATTTAAATCCTTCGATTATGTTAAGATATGTCCTTCGGGAATTTTGAACTACGGTTGGCTGGATTCCAAATTTTGGGTATGTAGGCAGTCATAGAGATGCAGCCACTTTGGGGATGATGACTCATTGGTAGTCGGCTCAGATTTGAAAAATTTTCGCCGAGGTGGAGATTTGTTGAAGTCAACAAATTGGTGGTTGCACCAACAATTGTAGAGAAGCAAAATCAAAATTGATTTTGTAGCCGAAAAGAAAGAATTGACAAAGGGGATGAATTTGAAAAATAATAATAATTAAAAATTATATTTTTAATTATTTTATTCTTTATATAGTAGTTCATTTCTCCTATAAATAGCTAATGATTTCATTCATTTGAAATCATCCCAAAATTGTTAAGCTTATAAGTTTCTAAGCTTTTGAGAAAAGTGAGAGAAATGTGTCTGTGGAATTTATCTTTCCTGCAGAGTGTGAGAGTACTGGGTATATTTGGATTTCTGGGAAGTGAGATTCGTTACTCAAATATTCTACTCTATTAATTATTAAATAAATAATTTTTTTTTCTTGCCTCAATGGATGTAGGTTTAATTACCAAACCACGCAATTCTTCTGTCCTTTATTTTTCTATAATTATTTGGTGCGCTTGATTCCGCATTCGGCGCACAACACAAGATACTGGCCAAAGATTCCACCACGTACGAGTTTACGACCACAGGAGTAGAAATATCCTCCAGTTGCCCCAGTAAGGGAGCTGTGACTTGCATTAGCATTACAGGAACATGTTGCTTAAAATCCCATGCTTCAACTGTACATTCAGTATAATTGTTGGCGAATGTTGATAGTGCATAAACGCGATTATCAGCAGTGCATACAACATCACTATAACCACTTTGGCTAGCTCCATTGAAGCTGTGCCACGCAACTTCTCCATGCTTCCAGAAAGTAAGTTTTGGATTTATTGTTGTAAATTACAATCGCACCATATTTCTTCTGCAAATACGGATTTGGCGACAGGATAGCCTTATGGAAGAAACCATCTCTTAATTCCTTGATTGAGATAAAACGCTAAGAATTGGAACGATCCAAGACGTATAACCTTCTCCATCCAAATAACGCACAATATCCAGAATCGTTTCCGGAGGAGGAAGGAGAATCCGGGTACTTGAAGAGGGATTCAAAAGAGGAGGACAGGATCTTTCATGATCTAAGAGAATGAGCCATCCATGGGATGATCCGATGCACCGCCACTTTCCGAAATTCTTGTATACTCTGTTTCTTCAGTTTATAGATTTTGGTTTTCTCTCTGGGCTCTTCGACATTGAAAAAGTGGCAACCATCGACATCTTCACCTTCTTCAGTTTCAGAAGGCAATAAGAGCCAAGGAGCCTCAGCCCGGCGGGAATGGGATGAAGATCTGACAATCCTATTCCAGGAAGAACAAACCATGCTTGTACAGATAATTTCGAGGGGTGACAATCGGGCTAAGATTGAAATCAGGAGATCATCTATCAGATCAGACCTATTTGATGGTAATCTTGGAGTCTGAGCGTGTTCTTTTCCTTCCATTCTTTAATCTTTAATGCCTGACCGAATCATGGAGAGGAAACAGGATACGATTGTCTTTCGTTTCTATTTCTTTATTCTTTCAAAAATGAAATAATGCTTCTAAATTTTAAAATCAATTTCTACTAAGTTTTAAATTAGATAAAGACTTACAGGAATTAAAGGTGCTTTCAATTTGATTTGGGATGGGATATTACCTCGCATTATTTCTTTAAATTCACCCCCCTCTCGAAAAATAATTTTAATAAGATTCAATTCATTTTTAAAAATACTTAAATCTAAGAAAAAAAGTTTAGACAATAGGAAAAAGACACTCACACCTCCTAAAGTTTGTTTAAGTGATCACATAAACTCCTTAGTTTAATAAACAGTCATGTTGTACCCTTTAATTATACAAAAAAAAAAGACTTTAAATGAACTTCTATAATAAATACAAATAAAAAAATTAAAATAACACAATAGATAAAAAAAAATTATAACTTATTCTAGATATTAAAAAACATATTTTAATATTATTAATCCAAAATTAAAATTGAAAGAGTGACATTGTTTCTAAATTTATTGCTAGTTATGAGGGCTATTTCTTTCAAAAAGTTAGCATTTAGCTAGTTATGATAGGGAAAATTGGAGTGGCAAATTGAAAAATCCAAAAGTTTTGTGGCCATTTCGCAAAGTTTTCTTTTTTATGACTTAATTATTAATTTTCAAATAAGGGTCTTTATGATGCTGTAATTTTAGGTTCTTTATGATGCTGTACTTTCAAGTTCTTTTATTAAAAATTGAATTCTTCACAGGTATGACATTTTTCGTGACACTTCAGTGCCAATTGCAAAAAAATCTAAATTGATGTTGTTATTCTAATTTATATGATTGAGAATCTTTGTGAAATTTGAGTGCTATAATCAAACTAGATTACTTTAAAGAAAGCAAAAGAGAAAGTGGCCGGGAAAATGGGTGTGCAAGATGTTATCAATGATCACTTTCTAGGTGCTCATGTCTTAAGACTGAACCTAACTAGGTCACTTGCTTTGGTCACTCAACACAACCTAGATGAAAATCAAGGTGTTGATCTGAAGATGGAGCAAAACGTTTTCCGCATTTGAGCCAAATGATTTTTGGGGGTTTTGATGATCAGGCAAGGGTGCGTAGTTCGGAAAGGAAGGATGATTCTCTCAGGCCGATGAGCGGAAAACAAAGAAGAGAGGAAGAAAGCCCGCAAATGGGAGAGAAGAGTCGTTGAATCATGTTGAAGCAGACAGAAACAGGAAAAGCTTAACCAGTGATTTTATGCGTTGAGAGCTGTTGACCCTAATATCTCTAAGATCGGCAAAGCCTCTCTGCTTGGTGATGCCATTACCTGTAACACTGACCTCCAGATGAAAATCAAGGTTTTGGTAATAGAAAATATGGCAAACAATAAACAGAAGTTGATTTCTGTGCCAGATAATGATTTTCAGCCCTGACATGAGGACGACCATCCAGTTTCTAGTATCATGAACATCAAATTGTAGCTGAAGAGTATAATGTTTCTACGGCAGAAGACAAGGTTATCCACACATTTCCTATTTATACTCAAAAGTGGTGCTGCTGAGCAGTTAAAGGAGAAACTAGTTGCACTTTCTAAATAATTTGATTGTAAATTCAGTTGTATTTATGACTTGCACATTCGCGTGATGTTGGTTTGCATCTTCTTGTAGAAACAGATATTGTGGCTGGCATTTTTCTTTGCATTATGGATCTGTAATCTAACTTTAAAGCGTGGTTGAATGAAAATCTATTGCGGTCAATGAATGTTCAGTTGTATAAAATAGGTTATTAAAAAAAAATTGTTTAAAGTAGAATTGATATGTACCCACGATTTTGATGCAACGATGGATCAGGTTTTATAAATATTTTTAAAACATTACGGAGTCACAGACCGTGACACAAGGTCTAATGCAATCAAAAGTTCCAATTGAGAAATTCTAGAGCTTATTGGAGATACTACGTGATGTTATGTCATGTGTTTATTTGTTTTAAAAAATGAGCTATATTAAATTTAAATACAGATGTTAAAATTGATTGTATTAAAGAAAGCGGCCAAAAGGAAAAAAATTGAAAAAAAAAAAATTCAGTCACGGCTTTGCTCACTTGCGAGCACTGATATTTAAGGAAAAAAAATTCTGACAATTAAAAAAAGAAAGAAAAGAAAGAAGTCGAAGGGAGAAGAAGATTGTGCCAAATTCATTATTTGCTGCTTTACATATGTGAGTGCGCACAAAATTTTGATTAATTGTGTTCTACAAAATTTCAGCAGGTTATTAATGAACATTACAAACTAAAGGTTGAATTGGATCTTTCAGTAATGAAGCCGATCGAGACAAGCATGGCGAGTTCTGTAAAAATGAGGGTCGTAAGGAGGAATACGCAATACCTAATAAGAACTTGGGTATATGACAATCTAACTTGGACAAATATAAGTTTTACTGTCTTTAATTAACCTGTGCACTTGAGCTTTTGTTAATTTAAGTAGCGACAAACAATTTGTTAATGGAAAAACATTGAAAAAGAATTGAGTTGTTCAGTAATCAAATTCTGAAAAGCGTGTTGGGAGTTCTAAAAAAGAGTGAATATAAGCAATACACAACAAATACTTTCAACGCAGGTATATTAAACTAACATGGAAAATTTTGTTATCAACTTTTGTTATTGAGACTTCGGAATGTACTAAAGATAAAGAATTCAGTAAGAGGGAAACGTGATCTTGGATATTTAATTAATGAAATTTGTGTTATTGTAAATTGAATGTTGGAAAAAAAATTAGAAAGTTTAAGCAATAAACAATAATAATAATAATAAAGTTTACGATATATTCAATCAAAAAGTTAAGATGATTCAATTAAACTTACATGTATATTAGGTCATTTGGTAATATTGAAGTTCCAAGCTGATAGAGGAAATTTAAGGTGATTTATGAGAATGCGAAATTATTCCTCTTTGTAGGTGCTATATTTCAAAAGGTACCTAACCATGCCATATGTCCATCCTATCAGATAAAAGAAGCTATTCTGGGGAAATAACATCTAAGCTGTTCTGGGGTAAATAACACCCAAGTTACTTTAGGAAAATAACACCTAAGAAAAAAATTCTCCCAAAGCTTATAAAATAGCAAGAGGGGAGAATTAGTTCCTCAATCCATTAGTTTAGAGAAATCACGCCCAAATGTCATACGAGTAAGGAAACACATAGGAGCAGAATAATTCCCTAGATCAAATTCACCTCCACGTATACAAAAATGATGGGTGACACGTGTCATTGGATTGAGGGTTCAAAGAAAAACCCTAAATCAACATCACTCATCATCTATAAATAGAGACCCATCTCTAAGAGAAAATGGGTCTTTGGCCTCCAAAACATTGTTCATGCTTATATAGAGAAACCTATCTTCTTCATCTTTTTTCTTTTTTTAATCTTGATTAAACATTAACTTAGGTGTTGGAGTGCCCTTTTCAGGTTCTCACCCCTCCAAATTCAAGGCCAACGATCGTGACAAATTTTTACAAACTACAAATACGTGTAAAGGTAAAAAAAAAAAAAAAGGGAAATTATTAGCCATATACCCTTAAATGACACCAGTATCAAACGTGTTATAATATTTTTCGCTTATATCACTCGTATACCCTAATTTGACAAAAGTGTTCTAGCGTCCACCTTCCGTTTACTACGGTTAAGAACTTAACAAAATTTGAGCAAAATGACTATTTTACCCTTCAATACACAATTTTTTTTATTTTGTTATTAACAATACTTTTTTATTAAAAAAATATGAATTATTAATGGTACATATTATTAACAATTATCCATAAAAAATATTCATCTTATACCATAAAAAATTATTAACAACATATTATTTACAATTATACATATTATACCATAAAAAATTCAAGTTTGAGCTTGAAGGAGTAGATCTTCAATAATTTAGGTTAAATTTTAGAGGAGTAGATTCGGTTGTAAAGTAGCTTTTTTTTATAGCAATTATTAACAATTATCCGATAAATGGGATGACATGTCATTTTTATCAAAATATATCATATGATATGTCGTTTTTTACTAGGTAAATGGGATGACATGTCTTTTTTTAAAAAGACTAGATTACCCTTATGATGTCAGCGCTCGCAAACGACAGTTAACAGATTGGCGGACGGCATAAGTGTTTTGTCAACTTAGAGTATATGAGTGATACACTTGAAAAATATTGTAGCACGTTTGATACTGGTGTCATTTAAGGGTATATGGCTGATAATTTCTCAAAAAAAAAAATTTATTCCCTTCGCTCTTTAACTGTGAAAGTTTTACATTATATTCAGTTCAAAAGTTAATTAGGTATTAGTAAAGTAAGGGGAGACTTAAAATCTACTTGGACAAGATGAAGATGTATATTTATATAGGTAAATTATTTTCTTCAAGATTATGACTTTAAATATTTGAATTACACATAAAGTTTGAAAAAAATATATACATTTTGATAGAGTTTAACTAGTGAAATTGATATTTAATAATATTGTTGTGATAAGCCTACAAAAGAGTTTAGAGCACAGGGGTATCAAGATAATAAAATAGAAATAAAACATGTAATCATATGCAATTTCAACATCGTAATGAATCAAGTCATACATTTTGTAAGTACAGTACATAGACATGGCACCTACAAGCTGAAACTTACTAATCTTGGAACAACAAAAGCAAAAAATGCCAAAGATAAGTCTCTAAGACATTATGTAAGTAACCAAAAAAAAGAACTCATACCTCATACTACATTGGAAACAAGGAAAGTAAAATAGACACCTTCCATTTGCATGCGAGTGTTGTTCGGTGATTTGTATTGCTATAGGTGTCAGTGTACAAGTATACATAACAAATAATATACTAATGAATATTCAAATCGTTTTCACAAGAATTGAAGTTATCACATTTGCTACAACAATCTTAACAATGCAA
Source organism: Citrus sinensis (assembly GCF_022201045.2). Lineage (NCBI taxonomy): Eukaryota > Viridiplantae > Streptophyta > Magnoliopsida > Sapindales > Rutaceae > Citrus > Citrus sinensis. The sequence continues at coordinate 43,054,009 of NC_068558.1, read as the reverse complement.
TTTTGTTCTAATTTAAAATAAGACAATTAATGATACTAATGAACTAATTAAAATTAAAATGTAATAAGGAAAATTCTCACGTTAAACACAAGGACAAACAATGTACAACTTTATAACTTTATAACAATTTGTAAAATTGCAATAATCTTTTCCCTTGTCATAGGTTTTATTTGGTGGAAAGGTTAATTGGACGCTATAATGTAATAACTTTATAACAATTAATTATAAATAAACTATAAAATGAAAGTAAATTTAGAGGTAAATGGACCATCAATGTACAAGCTTTCAAGGAATATGCAAAAATGATGATGAAGCCACAAAGGCGAGATGCAATTGAGGTTGAACAATTGTATTTTAAAAACTTCAGCACTAAAATGTTTGATAAACATTATATGCTGTAGCTTAAAAAATATGTTGATATTATTTTTCACTTGTATAATGAAAAATCTATTATATCTTTAATAATTTTATCAAAATTATTATATAAAAATTTTATCAAAATTATTATATAAAAATTATGTTTATTACATACTATTCATTTTTATTCATTTTTTTCTACAATAACTAAAACTTAAAAATTACAGTACCATAATTCCAAATAGAACCTAAGTGAAAACTGCCAAAGCCTACAAAAATGAAAAGGCATCCAAAGACAAGTGCAATTTGAAATATGGTCTCCATGCATGATCTGCCTAAATTTGTAGTTTAAGTTAGGGTGGCTTGGAACGAGGTACATGGTTACTACTTACTAAAGTAAAATAAATCCAATCGGCAAATTGCATATTGTTAATTAAATTAATACAACATTAAATTTTATAATATACAATCGATCATCCATAATTATTTATGATCTATCTTTTAAAATTACACTCTCTGTTTACAATAAATATACCAAAATTCTCCCATATATATTTTAGCAAAATATGTCGTTCTCACCCCACTATTTCAAAATTTACCAAAATAATTTAGGTCATGTTTGTTATTATTGATTGGGTAGTTAAAAGTTATTACACTAAAATATTTTATAAATACTTATTGTTGTGGTTTGAAATCTAAATTAATTTGATCTTATACTTATATGATAAAAAATTTATAACATTTTTATTATTTTTATTAAAAAAATACAGTGTATATTAATTTTTATTTCATAATTATAATTTTGTTTACAACTGTTATAATTTAAAAATAAATTACAATACGAAACAGGCTTTAATGAAACCAAGATTGTGTTCGCTAATTACTATCAATTTTTTAATTTCTTTTATAGTTAAAATTTATTCATAGGTTTTTGGCTTTTGCATCTGGTGTCGCTTGAAATATTGGTTAAACGTACATTTACCAACAGTTAGTTATCACTAAAATCACATGATTCAACCTTATACATATAAAACATTTAAATCACGTGATAATGAGTCAAAGGCCACCAGTGGTGGACCCCATGGTTTCCCACCATATCGCTCAACGTGGCAGCACGTCAGTGGCAAATAAAATAAACAAAATTAAATGAAAATAAATGAATTCCGATTTGTAGCGAAAAGAAAATGAAATCGCAATTTGAGAATAAGGAAACCTAACTCAGATCCAAAAACATGACCAAAAATTTCCAAGTAGTGTTTGTTTGTTTGTTTTTCTCAGCTGAAATTGCGGAATTTTGACAGCTCCATATTTAGATTACAACCTTTTTGTTGATCTAAGGTGAGGTTCTGCTTCTGCTGCAAAAGCTTCAATTGTTTTTCTTTTGTTTCTGTTCTACTGGCCCTGTAAGACTTTAGCTTTATAAGAGACTGATGGTTCAATTTATGAGATGCTCTTGTATTAGTGTTCAATGGGTAGAACTTAATTTGTTTGAATAACTTTGTTTACTTGATAGTTTAAGTGATTTGCTTAATGGGTATGCCTGGAATTAGCGAATTTAGTTACTTGGAGTTGTTTGCTTGGTGATTCAATCGGAATATTTTTTTCTTTGAGCGTTTAACGATTAATTTTGAAAGGTTTTACTTCCGTTTTCCTGGGATTTATTGAGCTATATGCGGTTGGACACGTGACGGTTGGCTTGATTTGAGATTTTGGGTTTTGTGTGGTATAATAGATTTTAAGGAGAGAAATATGGCTGAGAAATTTTGGACGAAGGAAGAAGACAAAGCTATGGTGGAATCAGTTTTGGGTACTGAGGCCTGTGAATTCTTGATCAAATCCACTGCCAACAATGTAATGGCAGAGTTGGTTACACCACCTGGTGATTTGGGTGTGCACCAGAGGCTATGTCAGGTAGTTGAAGGGTCCAATTGGAACTATGCAATTTACTGGCATGCTTCAAACTTGAAATCTGGTGGATCCGCCCTAATTTGGGGAGATGGCCATTGCCGTGACCCAAAGGATGGTGCAGTTGGAGGTGGGAAATCTAGTGGAGTTAACAAAGTTGACGAAGTTGAGAGGAAAGAAGAGGTAAAAAAGCGGGTGCTTCAGAAGCTGCATGCATGTTTTGGTGGGTTGGAGAATTATGCGTCAAGGTTTGATGGAGTGTCAGGTGTAGAGATGTTTTATCTTACCTCAATGTATTTTAACTTTAGGTGTGATTCAGCATACGGTCCTGGACACGCATACAAGTCCGGTAGATCAATTTGGACCTCAGGCATAGTTAGTTGTTCAGATCATTATGAATCTAGGTCCTTTCTGGCAATGTCAGCGGGTTTCCAAACTGTGGTGTTTGTTCCTGCGAAGTCTGGAGTTGTGGAGCTTGGTTCTGTCAAATTAATACCAGAGGAACAGAATTTTGTGGAGATGGTAAAAACTGTGTTTGAGGGATCTAGTTCTGTTCAAACAAAAGTGTTTCCAAAGATTTTTGGGCATGAACTAAGTTTGGGTGGCTCAAAATCACAATCAATAAGCATCAACTTTTCTCCCAAAGTGGAAGATGAACTGAATTTTGCTTCAGACACTTATGAAATACAGGCAATAGGTAGCAATCAGGTATATGGAAATTCTTCTAATAGGTGTCGATCTGAAGATGAAGCTAAACTTTTTCCGCATTTGAACCAAATGATTGTTGGGGGTTTTGATGCTCAGGCAAGAGTGTCTAGTTTGGAACAGAAGGATGATTCATCACCTCAGGGCGATGATCGGAAACCTAGGAAGAGAGGAAGAAAGCCTGCAAATGGGAGAGAAGAGCCGTTGAATCATGTTGAAGCAGAGCGGCAGAGGCGGGAGAAGCTTAACCAGCGATTCTATGCTTTAAGAGCTGTTGTCCCTAATATCTCTAAGATGGACAAAGCCTCTCTGCTTGGTGATGCCATTACCTATATCACTGACCTCCAGATGAAAATCAGGGTTTTGGAGACAGAGAAGGATATGTCAAACAATAAACAAAAGCAGATTTCTGTGCCAGAGATTGATTTTCAGCCCAGACACGAGGATGCAGTTGTGCGGGTGAGCTGTCCTCTGGACGACCACCCGGTTTCAAGTGTCATGAAAACATTCAGTGAACATCAAATTGTAGCTCAAGAGTCTAATGTTTCTACAACGGAAGACAAGGTTATCCATACGTTTTCTATTCAGACTCAAAGTGGTGCTGCTGAGCAGTTAAAAGAGAAACTACTTGCTGCCCTTTCTAAATGATGTGATTGTAAATTAAGTTGTGTTTATGAGGTGCTCTTTCTGTGTGCTGCTGTTGTGCATCTCCATGTCGGAAAAGATTCTGTGGCTGGCATATTTCTTAGCATTAAAGATCTGTATTCTATAAGTTCTAACTTCAAAACAAGGTTGAATGAATTTGTTGTGTTCTTTGAATGTTGAGTTGTGTGAAATATGATGAATCTATACGAATCAGGTTTGATTTTAGTACTATTTAGCTAGGTGGGCAACATGATGTCCGACTCAAAACAAACCCTGGACTCCGTGATATTGGCTGCAATCCGAAATTTGGACTTAAAAATTAGTCATTCTTGATGCGGTATTTTGTTATTTCATTTTGTGTGAGATGACGACTAACATGATCTGCTTCTGTAAACAAACCTATATAACTGGGTTCAGAATCAGGAACAAACGATATAATAGTAACGTGTTCATGATGTGTACTAAATAATATTTTCAAAGAATTGATTTGGACAAAATTCTAATTTAATTACGTGCTTTAGATTAGAAATGGCCAATGGGCTGGGCTGGCACCAAAGCAAGATTTATGCGTGTTCGTGTCGTGCCGTGCCCACTATGTGTTTCATGCTGTGTCATACCTAAATTTTTTTGCTTAGCTCCGGCCCGGTACACGTGCAATGTCCATTTGTGCCCGTGCCCACACGTGTCATGCCATGGGCCGTGCCTAAAAAAAAGTCCAATAATTTTTTTTTTTTAAGAGCGCATGCTAAGCTGGTGGAGTACTTTTTTTAAGTCTATATATTTTTCTTAAGTCTGTGTCTTTATTCAAATTTAATAGAATCGAAAATTAAAAATTCAAGTTCATATTTAATAATAATAAACTAATAATAGTAAGAAAATATAATATTAATTACTAAGTTTGACCTTATAGTATTAGAATTTTTTTAATATTTAACAACAACAATAATAATAATTTTTTCTTATGGGTTAACTTAATTGTTAACTTGGACTTACATGGAGTTATAAATCATAGTTCACAATAATATTAATGCATATTTATAAAATCATGATATTTATAATTTTATTTATTAAAATCATGATATCAATTATTTATTTAATAAATTATAAATTTAAATCAATTATGGTATTTTTTTAAACTAAGAATTAAATAAATTTAAAAATTTTAATTTCAAATTATTTATAAAATCATAAAATTTTAAGTTTATTTTCATTAAAAGATAAAGCGTGCTTATTGCGGACTTTTTATCGTGCCGTCCTTAGCTCGTCTCTAATCGTGAAGTGCTTTTAAGACACATGTGCCTAAAATTCTAAGCCCAACCCAGCCTATATGTGTGCCATGTCATGCCGCGTGCCCCACTAAAATATGCTCGTGTCGTCCGGCCCATTGGCCATCTCTACTTATATTGGTCCTTTCATTTAGATATTTGACCCGGTGATGCCGATTGCCACGTCTTTTATATGCTTTGGACTCTATGGTTTGTAGGATAGCTCATAAATAATCTTTTCCGGTTTTCCCTTTGAAAGAGCCAGGATTAAAGCATGGATATTGTTTTCAAACAAATTTATGACTAAAACCAGATTATGTGTACAAATGAAAACATAATTCGTCAAATTTCGTCCAAGATTTCTTGTTTGCCACACTTAAAATAATAAGACTGATTCGGGTCCAAAGAATTAAAAAATCCTACCGTTACCGTGTTTTGATCCATTCCACATCGGTTCAACCTTCAAACCACACATGGCTTTCGGTCAAATTCAGGAATATTAGTCTACGTATTTGGGCACCAATGCCAGTCAAAACAACTCCTCTATTTAATTAAGCCCCATCTCTCTCTCTCTCTCTCTCTCTCCCTCTCTCTCTCTCTCTCTCTCTCTCTCTCTCTCTCTATATATATATATATAGAAACCCTTGTCACATTCTCACAAAAGTTTTATTTCCCCTCTAAATCTTATTCTCAAAATCCTTAGATAACAGAGAAAAATATTATTGAAAGCTTAATTACAGCCTTTTCCATTTGTTTTAGTTTTGAAGATATGGCACTCTGTCACTGGAAAAATATCGTCACTGTTGTATTCATTTTCTTCACTTTCTTGGCTTCTCATCAAAAGCATGTAGCAGCAACGAGACCACTAGAAGGAGAACAATGGTTGAAGAAAGCCGGGCGGCTCGCATTTCAATCCCTGCGAAGTCCGGTGCCTTCCTCCGGCAACCCATGCACTAATATTCCTCGGGGTGGCTCCGGCAAATGCAAACTCAATGCCATGAACATAGCCGGCTCTGTTGCTCGTGTGCCTCCTGCCTTTCCCGACCTTGTCGTGAAAGTTGGCGTGGCTTCGGCTGGTAATAGCCAGAGTCATGACAAACATCAAAGCTCTTGACGTTAGTTGCGACGAATTAGATCACCGAAACTGGATGACAATAAACTTTTACACGAATATTCTCTTCATTTTATTTTTTCTAATCTTTCGAGATTCTGATACAAGATAATTTTTCCTCGTTTTTGTTGCTTGGACACAGCCACTAAAGTTTGGTTGTGAGCCTATGTAATGGATGTTCATCCAAATCATGTAAATTCATTAATTCTTTTAAAGATAAGTTACTTTCAATATTTGCATTTATTAAGCACCAAAGTGTTTAGTAAACACTTGTTATTGTAAAAAAAAAAAATTGTATGTTAAAAAGTCACATTAATCATTAACAACAAATTTAGAACATTAAAGTTATAACATCAATGATCTAATGAATAATTGCACAAAAAAAAGGATTTAAGTGGTAAAAACAAAAAGAAAAAAAATTAGATACCTAAAAGTCATTCACTCAAAATTTTAAGAGATTTGAAAAATGTGTAATATAATACAAAATGTATCACCGGCTTGTGTTCGTGTTGTGTCAAATATAAGTTGACCCAAACATGACTTATTTAATAATCGTGTCAAAATATTGAGACTATAACGCAACATAAAAAATAAATATGTTATCCAACAACCCGCTTAATTTCTATATATTTAACAAAATTTGCATCAAACATTTGCACACTATATATAATTTATTGATATATATATATCAAAACATTACACATTTACACTATTGAAGTTTCAATCTATATAAGGTTTTATAAATGAAACATTGCCTATATGTTCATCCAAAAACAAAAATAAAAAGAGAGAATCGTGTCTAATATTTGAGTTTTGATAACAAGAATCTACAAATTAATTTAGAATAAAAAATATAATTGTGTCATTGATCAAGTAAATGAGTCATAAACTTTAACCCTAACCCGACACGAAAAAAAAATAGTGTCGACCTCGACCCGACCCGTTTAATAATCGTATCAAATTTGACGATGCATACCCATTTATTTGTGTCTTGTTCATGTCAAATAATTTGGTTGTATCAAATTTTGACAACTCTTTAATCTACCATAATGCAATGAGATGGAAAAAAGATAAAAATGTTTAATTTGAAAAATTAATTGAAAACATATTCGGAGATTGAAAAGAACGTAAAAAAAGGTCAAATTAGTTAGGTGGAACTCGTCGCTTTAATTTGTCAACTAATAAAATAGAAAAGTTCCAAGTCAAGTTTTGCCTATATAGCTATATGCTTTGAGTTCAAAAATGTCACAAGCATCATGACAATGGATTTTAATTCTACATTTTTTTTTATGGGCTATGGCATGCATGTGAAGGATGATTGAATACTTTACTTAACTTATTAAAAACTTGTATAGTTGGAATACATAATTTATATTTTAAGTGAGGAGCCACTAAATAATAATTTTTCATATTTTAGTTGTTATTTACTTTATTTTATTATAAAATAATTTCAATAATTAGAATTAACTAATCCCTATTTGGTATTAAGAAGTTGTAGTTTTTGAATTATTACTGTTATTTGTAATATAAAAATTAATAATACATAATAAAATAATTTTAAAATTATAATGTTGAAAAAATAATAAGGATATTATAAATATTTTATCATACAAAATTTTCATCATAATATTGCTTTATAATTTTGGGATTCCTACGAAAGGAGATGGTAGTTGGCGCTCGGAGCACATGAATTCTAATATTTCCTACAAAAACCCCGCAACTTTTTGAGCATGAATTATTTTATAGGTGTGCAAAGTAAATAAAAATGTTTAGTTAAAATAATTTAAGTGAGGTTATTCTTTTGGCATTTCAAATATTGTTTGTTGAGAATATTATTATACTCCCATTAGTTGACAATATATCAGACAACGTTCAACTTTTAAGTTAAATTTTTAAATATACTTTAGGCCAATGAACTTTAGGTTGTTGGGTGGTTCTCATCAAGATTGGGTTTCGTTATTGTTATTTAGGAGTTGTGCTTTAAAAACCGCAGCTATAAAATGTATTGAAACAATTTTGTACTTACAGTTATATATTGTCCAATTAGTATATCTCCAACATTAAAAAGCATATCTATCAAACAATACCAGCCTGCTGTTATTTTGTCAAGTTATTATATCTCTAACATTAAAAATCAATTACCAAACATTACCAGCTTTGATTTCGTAGCTAGAAATTTCATTTTGATGAAGCTGCGGCTTTTGAGTTTTAAGTCACGACGACTCAATAGTAAACGAAGCCTTAATCGTCATATATAATTAAGGTGGCCAGAGATTTTAACTGAGAATTGTATGATCAGGCAATATTCTAGTTTTAAATTCATAAATATCTCATTATAAGTCGGTAAATTTAGACAGCCTTGATGCCAAGTATTGCAAGTAAAAAAACCTGCAATTTCCTGGTAAACGCCACTGTTAATGCTTCACAAAAGAATGAACAGTAATAAGGGAAAAGAACCCTTGAATTGGCCACATTCCCATTATTTCTAGCTAGCTAGGTTAAGACATTTAATTAACATTATTTTTTTCTTTTTTGATGGGGTTACGATGAGGTAATGACACTGTTTCTACAATGAAGACGTTTCATTTACGATCAGTTGCCACGCCAAATGAAGTCACATGATCGGAGTAAACACGCGGAGGCGGCATGGCGCGGCCGGCGAAGTTCATTTGGTTGGTGACGCAATGGTTGCCACCTCCGTTAGGGGTGTTTCTGCAGCCATTTCCCGATGAAGGGACCGAACCCCTGAGTGACTGTAACACTATATCCTTCGGCTTCCAATATTTTTCTTCTTCTTCTTTGCCTAGGATTCTGCATGCCTCGTTGCGTTGCATGCTTATAACAAGCAAAACAACTGTTACGAATACTAGTAATATGTTCTGTTGCCTCATGGTTGCTGTTGTTTTTGGACAAAGCTTAATTAATTAGCGAAAGCTATAGCAAGGTTTGAGTTTCAATTTGGAGATTAATTTGTGTTGGATGATTTACACAAACATTAGAGATCTGTTTATATAGACATCGAATTGGCTCGGCTTGTTGAATTTTTCCAATGGTGAATTTGACTGTTGACCATTGAATAAGAATAACCAATGGGTTAGAAATTGAAGGAGTCATTGAAAAATACCATATACCAAAATTAATAATATTTGAATTATCCGTCACAAGCATATTGGTGACTATATGCGTCAGGTCATTAATTGGAGATTCTCATAATGCTGCATGGCATGAATTTTGGGGCACATAGAATCAAATTAGTTGACATCTCCCACAAGGCGAGAATCAATCTTTCTTAAATTAGCAAGCTATTCGTCGCGCGCGCTGATAACACTGTTACAAATGAGCTATTAATTAATTCATTTCCAACTTTGTCATCTAATATTTTGTCAATCTCATGTTAGCGTGTTGACATACAGTTGGTGCATGGATTCAAAATTTCATCAAACGTTTATGCGACCATGTATATAAACAGTGTTTTGAAGTTCGTCCTTATTAATTTTATTAATTCTGGGAACGACCGAATTGACAGAAGAATTATTAAGATTGATACACGAAGTAATAAGTTTCCGTAGATCAAGATCTATTCATCAATGTGCATTATATTGACCGACGCCTAGTCATGAATCTGTGTTTCTGCTTAATTTCTTGTATCACTTTCCCTTCCAGGCGGGTTTCAGTTTCATGCATGGTAAATACGGCACTTGATTGAATATATCTTTGAATCATATTTCTCAACTTTTTAATTTTTGAGTCACCGCGGTACTTTTACTTTCAGTTTGAACGGATATGCGTCCACTTCAAAACTTTCCGAAGATCAACATCCATGCACGACAGCATCAGAACGAACCACCACTTTCTATGAACAAGACTAAGACCCATTCCAAACGGCGGAAACAGGAACGAAGCCAGCACCTCTCTGACCAGTAAGTGAAACTGATACTTGGCGGCGACGTTTATGGCAAATGCTCCTGAACCTGATAGCTTGGTTTTATTTATGATTTCATAAAACATGTGACACAAGTCGTGTGTTGTGTTCGCTTCACTATTTGTATTTGTTGATGATATCTCTATTGTATTCACTCCTTCTCCCATCAGCTGGGTTTGGATCTCCTTTCAGCCCTTTATCAACCATTGTGCCATCTCTATCTCTATTCTCTAGTCGAAAAAAATATTTACGCAAAATATATAATGATAAGTACGTACATATTTATTCACTTGGTCTGGGGACTCTTGGGGTAAAATCAGATACAATATACAGCACTCACGCCCAATCACCCGCAACTGACAGTCTGAGACTCATACTCATGAGATTTCAACAGTGACATACCTGTATCCTTTAATCTAATCTGTACACCGGCTAGCTAATCTGCTAACCCCAATGAACCAGATGTATTGCATATGATTGGTATGCTCTACTAATTAGCTACAGAAAAACACAACTAAAACAGAAGAGAAGAAGACTAAAGCCTAACGGTGCACATAATTGCAGTACCAAAATCCAATGGCTGAGGAAATGGTGGCTTTGTAAATATATATCTCCATGTCTTCTTTCTGGGATGGTAGATTTGGATGAATAGACATCCTGCCCTTTTATGCTGCTGTGATCGCCGAGTTTCATTTAGATCCGATCCTTTCAAAACAGTCATTACATATAACTCCCCATCTAACACAATAAAACCCAGTGGTTTCTTGCAAGGACGTATTTCTGGTATAGTAGTCTCCTTTAACCATCGGTTTAAACCCATGTCGTACCTGTGTACAATACATGAAACCATGTGATTGAATGGCCTCAACTAATACACTTCAAATGAACATCGTAATGAGCTAAAACAAAACTAATAAATCTACAGTCTTTTGTTTCTCAAAAACCAACGGCTTTAATGGCAGAAGTGTAGTTGCCACATGCTTTTAATCAAACCACAGTCCTTATTACAGAAAGCATGAACAAAACAAAAAATGCAATCAATTTTCACTCTCAGCCTTAAGTAACAATTTTGGTATTCAAAAAGTAGACATGACTTGCTTAATGGGCTATAGAGGACACATCAACAGTCTGATCCAGTGAAATCATTCCAGAAAGGACCTCAAATGAGATAAGGTACATGCACGTAAAAGCATAGGGTCTTAAATCATCAATAAAGCAGGAGAATACCTACTGTTTCTGAAATTATGTGATATTTTGATTGTAATTTTATGTTTATATGGCCACTAAATCAAGAAAATTCATATACTATTTCAAGTTCAGTGGCCGTATCTGAATTACATTTGACAAAATTCCGGTATTTCCAGATAGAGATAATACTAACCATCAAGAAACCTCCCTTTATATGACAATTGCATTGTGAGTCATGACTAAAACACATACTAACCGAACAAAACAAACACCAACACTAGCCACAAAAGCTCTCCATAACCCAAAAATTAAGATAAAACTTTAGTATCTGAAAAACTTTAGATCCCTGTATGAAATTCAACATTAAAATGCCAAGTCGTAGAACGTCTTTCATATTTCCATAGCAGAAAAGGTCAAGCGTTTTTCTAATCACTTACTATAAAGACCTCAAAACAGTTGTGTGTGTGTGTGTGTGTGTGTGTGAGAGAGAGAGAGAGAGAGAGAAAGAGAGAGAGAGAGAGAGAAGATGTATATGGCTAATTAATTCAGAGCTGTAGGAAAATTTTGCTAAAACGCCCAATTTGCAGAACACCAAAATTTTGTATTAAAATTTTTCAAAAGAAGCTCTTGTGGAAGCATCCTAACTATATATTTTATTATCAAGAAGATGTTCATAATTTAAAAAGCGAAAAACAACATGCCTCTGTAACCTACAAGTTCACCACTTTTCATCCTGTTCGGTCACAATTTTCAATTTTCCAAGAAAAACCCAACTCACTCCCTTGCTCATCCTCACGTAATGCCAACATTGGCCGAAAGCCGAATTAGTATGTTGAGTATTTGTGATCAAACTAATCCATGGTGCAATATGACACTTTTACATACTAGTCACCATGGCAAGCAACGCATTAACATGAAATCTCAAACTCCAGACAGAGCATTTTAGCAACAGACTAATTTCTGCAATTGAGTTGAAACAAAGACATATGACCCAAGAGGCAAAAATACCTAAAGGCAAATGAAAGTAAAATAATGTAATATTTCATAGATAGCCAAATAAAAGAGAGACGCTCACACACATACCAAAAAGAAAAAAAGAAAAATTCAATATCCAGTACTCCAGTGCATCATCCAGAAACCAGGTCATTTATTGGAGAACAAACTACTTCAGTGACTCTGGAATCAATTGTTACTAATAAAACCAAAAAAAAAAAAAAAAAGATGAGGCAGATGAGAATAAAATACAACAACTCATCCACACAAACAAAGCTAATAGAAAAAATATAAATGCTCAATAATTTACACATGCAGGGGAACTAAAATATGTTGACTTCAGTTTTCACAACAATGTCTAAGACCAAATTACTGCCCACATTGTTTTATGTTGTTTAGCTTAAGAACACGAAGCACAAAAGATACTGATTAATTGTTATATGTACTAACATAATAAGAATTCCATATAATTGAATATCAATTTTCACCAGCAAAGTAAAGCTCAACTGAACAGCAATCAAACTAAACCTAAGGCCTATTACACAAAGCAAACAACTAAACTGCAACATCCAGTTAGAGCCATTTACCAGTATCATTAAACTAAACACCATATAAATATAAAAAAATTTCACATTTAAAACACCAAAAAGGAAATGTAGAAGTTACCTCAAGATATCAAATTTGTCAAGCATAAAAACGTCAGGCCTTCCCCGATTTTCATCTTCCATTACGACAATCTTCCCAATCCGCGACCTCTCCCATTCATCCCACATATCACCAACCTCCCTCCACGTCCCCCCATCACCATCATCATGATCATCTGTCTTCTTCTTCTTCTTCAGCTGCATGACCACTGCATCTCTATAGTACTCGTCCACGGGAAGCACTCCTGAAATCGTCCTCGAATCCCCATAGCCGCCCATCACCCAAAACTCGCCGCTCTCCTCCGCCACAAACCCCACACATCCGGCCCTGAACCTCGGCATTTCATCCATTGAGACCCACTCGTTTTTCGCCACATCATACCTCTCCACCGAACTGATCCTACTCCCGGCAGCACCGAACAGGCTATGCCTGGACCCACCACCGGCGACAATTATCTGATTCAGGCTGCGCACGGCAGCACAAGCGAAGCTCCCGCGGGGGGAAATCATCGGCGCGATTCGCTCCCAAGAGAAGGTGAGGAAATTGAAGCGGAAGGCGGAGTCAGAAGGGAGGGGGCGGTCCAAGGGGAAGGAACGGGCGTCGAAGTGGGAGCCGCCGAGGAGGTAGATGTAGGGCCCGAGGGAGATAGAAGTGAAGTTGCAGAGGCTGTAGGTAGAGGGATTGCAGGGGAGGGGAGGGAGTGGACGGCACGCGCGATTAGCCGCGTCGAAGAGGAAGGGAGAGGAAATGGAAGGATCTTGAGGGAATATGCAGAGGAGGTCTGATTGGGAATTGAATTTGTGGCGGTCGAATACGAGGGTTCTTGACGAGAAGAAGAGGAACCATGATTTGCACGTCTGTTTGAGTCGCGACTGGTGCGAGTATGGAACGAATGCGAGGATCAGTGATGCGACGTCGTTCGGAAGGCCTGGTATTAGGGTTACGGTTTCGTCGGTTGCCACTAATTGCTGCTGCCTCAACGACGATGGCGGCATCTCTCCCTCTCTCTATATCTCTCTCTCTCTCTTTCTTTCTCAGTGTGCGCGTCAATTATTAGCTCTCATTTCATTTCCTCTATTAATTATTTACCTAATGTCAATAGAAATTGAGGATTAGTCCGTTGATTTGGCTTTTGTCTTGCGACGCAAGCTTTTGCTTTCGCTCTCCTTTTCCATATTCGGGGAAAGTAACCACCCTTTTTATCTAAAAGTCCAAAGAGTACAGGTACTCGACACGTGGCGTGATTTTGTGAGAATTGGCTCTTCTTCTTTCTTAACCCGGATGGGGAAGCGAGTGAAGAGATGACGAGGGAATGTGGTTATTGATTAGTCTGCCTCTAATTCGTTGTTAGGCAAGTTTGGTTATTCAATAGTGTTTTTTTTTTTTTTTAATAAATAATTATTATTAGTTAAGAAGAAAATTAATTAAAATTTTAATAAATTTTGTTTTTAGAGGTATCATATATTTTAAAAATAATTATATATATATCTTGGTAAATCTTACTGATAAACTATTTTAAAAATATAAATGATTAAAATTGGCATAATATTTTTTAACTTTTTTACATATTTATAGATATACATATAATATCAGTTTTAAACACTAAAAATTAAATTTAAAAAGTTTAACTAAATATCAAAACTAATTTTTAGTTTTTTTAAATTACTTCCTAAAAATAATTTGATATTTTGCACCTAGATATATAATCATAAACGATGTCATTTCTCTTTGTGTATTTGCCCTATCCACCTTCTCCTTTACATTTGGTTGTAATTTTCGTTTTGCTTAAGTTTATTGCAATCAAAATTGTTAAAATAAATAAATAAATAAAAGAAAAAAAGTTAAGTGCATTCAGATCCATTTACTTTATCAATAACCCAGACGAATTTAGTGTATTATCAGCAATTTGCCTTTCCTATGTTTTTCTACGAATTGAAACCTTGTTATATGCTTATTGAAAGTACTCAAGCTTTATTGTTCAGCTCAAAATTATAATACTTTTATGATTTTTGTTTAAAGATTGTTAGACCATAATGCAGGTTCTAACAAAATTGGGTAAAATATAAATGTACATAAAGAATATTTGTTTCTACATTTTTCCTTTGTTGTCGAATTAGGCTCTACTAAAATTTTGGCGTCAATACTCTGAAGCAAGATCACAACTACTATGAAATGGGAACACCTGAAATCAACTGAAAGAACATGAGAAATTAGTAGAAATAAAACATCAACATTGTAAGATGGCGGGTGGAGACGAACTGCCACCATTCTTCTACTAAGCATCCGTTGAATTTAATCTTTGAAAAAAATAGAGTAAGTGCAGCTAGACTTGGTAAAATTGGTCATCATATCGTGTTTGTGCCGTGTTAATTTCATGTCGTATTAAATTTAGGTTAACCGACACATTTAATAATTATGTCAAAATATTGAGATTCAAACTCGACTCAGAAATAAACGAGTTACCCAATAACTCGTTTAATATCTATATATTTAATAAATGTTATAAATACACACACACACACACACACACACACACATCCCCAAAATATTACACATTTATACTATTAAAGTTTTTAATTATATATATGTAAATAATACTATATATCAATATTATAAAGTATACATGTGTACTCATATTTTACACACTTACACTACTTTTTTTTTAATACTGATTAAACATCAGATTACTGTATTATAATCAGATATACATGATTGAGACTTACATTATTACATTGAATTATGTGAAGTACATGCCCAGACAAATAACCTCTCACAGAGAAGGGATGTCCATCCTCCACTCGCATTTCGCAAGGGAGAATGATTTTTACATATTAAGAACATTTAGCCCCCACAAGGCTTGTGAGGGCAGCAGCCCACCACTTTGGCCTTGGCCGAAGTGGCACACACTTACACTACTAAGGTTTTAAATCTATATAAAATTTTATAAATAAAACATTGTGTATATATCTACCCTTCCAAAAAAAAAAGAAAAAGAGAGAGAATCATATTTAATACTTGAGTTTTAATGACAAGAATCTAGAAAGTAATTTTAAAAAATATATATAATCATGTCATTATTCGGATAAATGAGCCAAGAACTTTAACTCTAACCCAACACGGAAAAAAAATCGTGTCAACCTAGACATGACTCATTTAATAATCGTGCCAAATTTAACGATGCATGCTCATTTATTCGTGTCGTGTTCGTGTCGTGTTCGTGTCGGATAATCGGATTGTATTAAATTTTGTTAGTTCTAGGTGCAGTTAAGGGTGGGCAGGGTCGGTTCGATTATGAATCGAATTGAATGCTTGATTGGGCTAATATGTAAATTAAACTGAATTGATCCAAATTGATTTAGTTCCCGATTAGGTTCTTTTTTATTTTAATCTATTAAATTCTTTTTATTTTGCAATTTTTTTTCTGTTTTCTATCTTTCTTATATTAACTGATCGATTTTTGTTAAGTTTTTAAACCGAATCGAATAATCGACTCAGTTTGATTTTTGTGGCACTGATTTTTTACCCACCCTAGGTGCAGCAATAATTTGACAATGCTGGCCAGCATGCGGTGATTACCAGTGGTGAGTGGTGACGGTTTGTAGCTTTTCCTTTTTAGCTTTTCATATTTTATTTTAATAATTTTTAAATAATATCGAAATTAATATAAAGCAATAAGTTTTGATATAGGATTTGTATGGGTATCCTGGGATTTTCATCCTACAAGAAAAATCAATTTAGCTTCTAATATAAATTAAGAATGCCTACCACACACTTTAATGGTTGTGTTTCTAAAAATATCAAATGAAACTTAATTTAATTACAGTAAAGTTTCTATAAAATAATATTGTTGGACTAAGAAAAAAATATGACGGTTATTTAATTATCAATAACTGAATAATCTAATAATCTATTGGTAAATGAATAATTTGTTAATTTAAGAAAAAAATTATATTTTAATTACTTGTGTTATCTTAGTAAGTATATTATTTCTTTGACCAAGATTATTGATGAATTTTAAAAGTTATCATGTGTATAAAAAAAATTAATAACTATTATGAATAGGTACATAGAAGCCCAAAAATAAATGTAAGTCCATTGTACATGGATATAAAATTGATGCATGTCTTTTCAAATTTAATACCCTAAAGATAAATTGTTTATGATGGTAAAAGTATGTAGAACATAAAATCTATAAATATATTGGTTATTAGTTTTTTATTAGGGATAGTAATAGTACCTGCAAAGTCGTAAATCTATCCAAACTAGAGATGGCAAAACCCCGGGCCGGGTCCGGGTATTACCACGACCGGACCCTGCCCAGATGCAATCGGTCTGGGTCCGGGTCCGGGCCGGGTTTTAATCCGGGTACCCGGATTTTATATTTTTTAATATTTTATGTGTATATATTTTTTATTTTTTGATAATTTTATAAGTTTTAAATTTATTTCAATAAAATTTGACATGAAAATATAAACTTTAAGTGTTTAAAACTTTATATATGTATAATAAATAAGTCAAATAAATATAAAATATTTAAAATAATATATATTTTATAATTTTTTTTAATAAAATCCGGGTTCCGGGTTTATCAAGTGATGCCCAAGACCGACCCGGCTTCATACCCGGCCCGCAACACCCGGGTACGGTCCGGGTCCGGACCGGGCGGGTATTTTTGCCACCTCTAATCCAAACTCACCCATCAAAAGCAGTTCATTGCAAGTTATTTTGTGGGTTGTAGATGAATTTAGTATTATAAATTGAAACCCGTATTAAGTCGCAAGTGGATTTAATATTAACTACATATCCAACAGATACACCCGCAACATCTTTTAATTAAAAAATATTTAAATATGAAAATATATAAAGTAAATAATGTAAAGTGCAAATGTGTGTGCAAGTTGCAACATGCCTAAGTCCTAGTAGGCTTTAACTTCATGCATAGATTATTATATACTTAATTATAATTTTGTATGAACTATTATTTTTTATCTTAATGCATGGATTATTTCGTTATTATAATTTTTTTCTTTGAATTAGTATTTAAAAAGTACTATTTTTAAAAAAAATATTAATCTTAGTTATTATTGTAGGAATCATGTTGGATGAGTGTTAATGGTGGTAAATGAAATGAAGACATTCTCTTGGAGATTGTATTGAATGATAATACGAAATGATAGTTGTTATTTTTAAATACTAGTTTGTGGCTTTCTTTATTGTGTATTTTATACATAAATTTGAGATTTGTGTTGAATTGCTTTTGAAATTTCAATTTTTCATTTACATTGGTTAAATTTACGTTATGTGAAATTTTATGTTATTATTATAAATTTACATATTGAACATTTATAATTTTAAGTGTGTAAACCCGCAAAAATCCACTATTGACAGTTTAGTAATTGTTAAAACCCGCAGTGGATGGATTTTCTTAAAAAAATTAAAATTTACAGTGGATTCTGGGTGGGTTTAGTAATTTAAATTTTGTGCGGGTTTGGATTTGATAATGCAAACCCGCTACTTGGCAGTGCCCATTACCATCCTTATTTCTTATTCTCAAACTATTAGACGTGCATTTTAGAAAATAGTTAAATTGAGCAAATCAAAGTTGTCAAGAAAAAGGCTCCTTAATATTTTAAATTTTATTTGTTATTTTGTTATTATATTTTTTTGTAGTGGACTAACTATTAATTTATATTTTCATTGGATCCTAAAAGACTTGAAAAAAAGAAAAAGAAAATTATTAATTTAGCACATTAGTTCAAGTCATGACTAAAAGATTTTATTATTTAATTAAGGTTATTACTTTATGGAAAGTTTATTTATTGGAAGTTTTACTATAATTGAGTAATTCTATACTTTTACATTTGTGCAAAAAGATAAAGATATTGCTTAAAGTACAAGCCAAACTCTTGAATTTTTGTTTGAACAAAATTTATTCCCAAAACTTGTAATACGATTCTAATAAATTTTTCCTAAATTGAGCTCCACACTAAAGCTCGAGAATTATGGTGATGTGGTCATTAAACTTAGGTGCACAAAATTTAATATTATACTTATGTATCATCACAAATTTATAAATCTCACACGATGAATAGCCGCAAATGCCTCTTTTCACTTTTTTTTTTATGGCAGCATGAAAATCCTTTATATATTTAATGTTAGGGTTTCGTTACCTTATATAATAAGGTAACAAACATAAATAAATAACAACTATTTAATAAAAATCTAATAGGTGTAGAAATATAAAGTAAAAGTAATAAAAATTTGTGAAGAATCGTGAATGCTAGATAAATATATTATGTTTATAAGATAAGATGGACCTTAATGTTATTATTTTGACAAAATGAGAATACACATATGTTAAATGTTATATAGACAGCTCATACGTAATTATTAATTGCATGATAAGTAAAGCCGTTACTTGCCAAACAAGCCAGCTGATGAAGAAAGTATGTGTAAATGAATTCTCAGAGTCTTTGTTTTCATCATCCGCCAAAACCGTGTCTTGAAAGAGAGGGCCACAAGCATCTCCCAAAAATGGCGAAAACAAAGGGTGTTCGATCAATGTCATCTCCTCTCACAATGCGACACGAATACAACACGCTACGAAGAAGACCTACGAAGAACAAAATAGAAAGTGTTGAAATATTTAAAAAAAAAAAGAAAAAGAATTCATTCTTCTAAAGATTTTCTATTTTCCATTCAATCCCCGTTAAAATCATACAATTATTACCCTTTAGCTGGTTACTAGCCGCCATTGCTGTTACTTTTCGAACAATTTTTGGCAATCTGAATATGGTCGAGTTGGTACAATCGTTCAATTTTTATTGATTGGGTTGGATTAAATCTGATCAAGTTTCAGGAGAAGGAATTTTGGTTTTCACTGGAAGTCAGAATGGTATGTATAATTCCATCACGATTGAAAAGTAGCTGCTTTAATTACAATCATATGATTGTTTCGGGAGATAAGAACTTGAAAAATTTTAATTGAAGATGCTGTTAATGTGAGAATTTATTAGCTCGAGAAACGGGAAAATATAGCGTATAGGAGAATAATTTGTAGGATAATACAATGGCCCATGATGACTTTTGACATTGTGGTTCTCACAACCTTAACTGAGCAGACACATTAATTAACTTTTTTGGGGGAAAAAAAGGATATATTTAGATGGTATCATTGATGAGCTTGATAGTTTGGCAGACAATATGATATGTTTAATTCAAGCACTAGTTTGACGGGTGGGCATTGTTAGTTCTTTGGAACAATGTTGCATATGCGATATTTGGTTTTGTTAATTACGAGCTCAGCATGAATGTCTTTAGTTGTCCACAATGCTTGGCCTAGTTATCGATAAATCAGCAGGTGGGAACTAATGCATTCGATTATTTATTTCCTGTTATCACAATATATATATATATTTTTTTTATGTTTTTGCATGTTAGTCGAATCATTTGAGTTCTTTTTTTTTATTCTGTAAATTGCAATGGCTGCAGGAAATTCAAGAGAATATTGTTGCTGGTACGCACGTCTGGATTGAAGATCCAGAATTAGTTTTTATACATGGAATTGTTCTTAACATCAGAGGACAGGAAGCTGAGATTCAAACTAGTGATGGGAATATGGTAAATACAAATCATCTGATGCCAAACTACAGTCCTCCTAAACCAATGGGATCTCAAATTATTTATTTTTTAATTTTTTATTTATGCTAAGTTTAATTGTCTTTCATTCCGATGTTTTTGTTTTATGTTATCTTGTTGTTACACGATGTGAATGGCTTGAGAATTGAGATAATCGAACTCTTAGTGTTGGGAATAGGATCCAACTCGAGCCGTGAGGAACCTGAACCATGTTGAAGATCCATTAATGTGCAGAGAAACAATTGAGACTTGCTTCTATAAGTGATTGATGTTCCTGAGTTCTGCTCTACTTGGGTGATATCTTATTCTTCTTTTAGCACTCTTGGCTAGTTAGAGCTGGAGTATTGTTGCTTGAGTACAGTCCCTGGATTTTTTATATTGAAGACCAATTGAATAAAATATAACTTTAGGGTAAAGCAAAGACTAGTAGGCTACAATAGGATTGAAGATATTGTTTCTTGAGACCTTGTTTACCTCGTTATGCCTTCACTTTTAACAACTTTGGTTTTCTTTCCTTTCTGGGTACCACTTTTATGGTTTGAATGAATCTTTGGATAGTCTCTATAATGTTTCTTTGGTATTCTTCCTACTTGAGGCATCACACCGTTATTTCAAAGTCCGTTTTGGGCAGTGATATGAAATCTGATTAGTTGTCTTCCGATATCAATTTTGACCAGGTTGTTGCAAATTTATCAAAAATATACCCAAAGGACGTAGAAGCTCCAGCTGGAGGAGCTGATGACATGACTAAGCTCTCATACTTGCATGAGCCCGGCGTCTTGCACAATTTAGCAACCAGATATGAAATCAATGAAATTTATGTGAGATTGATTCACTTTGGTTTTTATATCAGTTAATGTCTTCCCTTGTTTGGTTATTTACCACAACCATAACCATTGGTGGCTCGATTCTGAGTTTTTAAACATCATGCAGACCTACACTGGGAACATTCTAATTGCCCTCAATCCATTTCAACCACTCTCACATTTGTACGACGCTTACATGATGGAACGATACAAGGGAGTACCATTTGGAAAGCTCAGCCCCCATGTTTTTGCGATTGCTGATGCTGCATACAGGTGATCATGTAACCACTTCTGTTTGCTCACTACTTTGTTCTAAATTTCATAGAAATATTCAGCTAGATTTTTCATAAATTTGATCAGGGAAATGATTAATGAAGGAAAAAGCAACTCTATACTGGTTAGTGGTGAAAGCGGGGCTGGTAAGACTGAGACCACTAAAATGATTATGCGCTACCTTGCATATTTGGGTGGCCATACTGCTGCTGAAGGACGATCTGTTGAACAACAAGTTTTAGAAGTACGTTGGACTATCTATCTCTTGTTTAAATTAATTAATTTCTCAAGGTCAATGTGCAGATATACACTTGAGGCCAAGAATCAAGTAATTACCTCGTACAATACTTGTTGGAGATTTTCAATCTCATTAGCTGTCCTTGTTTCTCTATCTTGGGAGGGTTGTCTGTGTGGTGACTAATAATTTTCAGCATGATGCTTTCTTGGAGTATGGACAGGCATGGACATATATGTTAGAGTTAGACATGGCAATAAAACTGTGAGGGTGTAATTGTTTTTTGGTTGGTGCACCAAGTTGTATTCACTTCTATAACTGGGATATAGTTGTTTATCAGGTTATTAACAATATGCAGTATGATTTTCCCTTGGAGTATGGACAGAGTCATGAACATGTATGTTGGATTTTTGACTTGGATAATATACTAATGTGGGCTCTATTTTTATTTGGCTAGTGCATTAAATTGAGAGATACAGTAGACACAGAAAGCTTTGTGCAATTTAAGAACCGGGATTTTCTAAATGGATTAACTTTTCAGGGCATAGCTTATGATACTTGCAATATTTTTAATGTTTTTAGTTCTTTCTCAAATTGAATGTTCATTTGGTTTGTCCATTTCTTTTTTCATAGAAATTCTTGTTGAAATTGAAACTAGGTGTTTTGACTCTGTTTTTCCTTATACACCCACTCATACTCTGATATGGAAGTTGGAACCATCTGAAAATGTGTGTTAATTGGTGTGATGCAGTCAAATCCCGTTCTTGAAGCATTTGGCAACGCAAAAACGGTTAAAAATAATAACTCCAGGTATGAAATGCTCATTCTGATTCCATCCCCTGTTTTGATGTATATTACAAATGGTGAAGTAATTCTCATTGCCATTCTAATTAGTTCTATTGTGATCTCAAAGGGCAAAACGTTTCACATCCATAAACTCCACCTGGTTTATTTAAATGTTCTATTCATATACTTGCCAGCTTGTATTTATGCCACATCAGAGTTCATTAAGAAAATGAAACTAGAAAATTAAAAAAAAATCATTCTCTTCCCGATTCTCTTATGAACTTTTTCGTGATGGTAAGGGAAGATGAGTTGACTGCTTCAACTCTCTGTTGCTTAGTCATGTAGTCAGAAATATTGTTTTCCTATAATTTCTCTGCAGTTTGTGACTACTGATGTTTGCGCAGTCGTTTTGGGAAATTTGTTGAGATTCAATTTGATAAGCGTGGAAGGATATCAGGGGCAGCAATCAGAACATATCTTTTGGAGAGATCTCGTGTTTGCAAAATTTCAGATCCTGAGCGCAACTATCACTGTTTTTACCTTCTCTGTGCAGCACCACCAGATGTAGGCATCTTCACTTGATGTTCAACTCTTTCCCTACATATTTCTTGAGAAACTTTCTTAAAATATATGTCAGATCATTCCTGCTAATATATTTTTTGTTTTATCAGGAGATTGAGAGATATAAGCTCGGAAATCCCACGTCATTTCACTATCTTAATCAATCCAACTGCTATGAATTGGTTGGTGTAAACGATGCCAATGATTATCTTGCAACGAGGAGAGCTATGGATGTCATTGGAATAAGTCGGAAAGAACAGGTTTGGTCTCAATTGTCAATTTAACAAATGTTTATATGTGCTAAACATCTTCATGCAATCAAGATCAGAAAAAGGTCCATCTCTGTGACCCTCTCTTCTCTCTCTATTTGTCTCAGGATGCAATTTTTGGAGTTGTGGCTGCTATACTTCATCTAGGTAACATTGAGTTTGAGAAGGGGGAAGAAGATTCATCAGTTGTGAAAGATAATGAATCAAAATTCCATCTTCAAATGACAGCGAAGCTTCTTATGTACGTCAGGAGACTTAATAATGTAGCAATTCTTATTACTTCTTTTTCATGTTTGTGTTGCGAAATTAGCTGATATCATCCTTAATTCAGGTGTGATCCCGGTGAACTGGAAGATGCATTGTGTAAACGTGTAATGATAACCCCGGAAGAAATTATCAAAAAAAGTCTTGATCCTGTTGCTGCGACAGTTAGCAGGGATGGCCTTGCCAAGACAATATATTCCCGCTTGTTTGACTGGTAAATTCTATCTTCTGGATCATTAAGGTCTCGTAACTCATTGTACACTAGAGAGGTTTAGCACGTCATGGATATGTATCCATTAAAACTTAATCACTCATCCATTATTTCCAGGTTGGTGGACAAAATCAATGTCTCCATTGGGCAAGATCCTCATTCAAAATGTTTGATCGGGGTCCTTGACATTTATGGTTTCGAGAGCTTTGAAACTAACAGGTAATCCTTACTTGCGTGCATGCGTCTCTCTGTCTCTCCTGCTCAAACCAAAAATATATGCGTTTTTAATTGTGAGCTAACATGTGTCTTTGAAATTAGCTGTCTCTCAGAAGCACATTTATTTTGACTTGAATATAAATATATTATTCTGCACAGTTTTGAGCAGTTTTGTATTAACTTCACAAACGAAAAGCTGCAACAGCATTTCAACCAGGTATGAGGTTAGTCATATTTTACAACTTCAGATTTAACTCAGTTTTTCAGCCCATAACCTAGACGCCAATGTTGTCATTCAGAACGTTTTCAAAATGGAACAAAATGATTACAGAAATGAGGAAATTGATTGGAGCTACGTTCATTTCGTTGACAACCAAGATGTGCTAGATCTTATTGAGAAGGTTTCATGCCCTTTACCTTTAATTTACTCTGTTGTAGACCTTCTGATCATTGTTCCTTACTGATAATTCCATGAAGACTTAGTCTAAAGAAGGTGACTATGCATATGAATGCATGCCACTGGAAGGATGCCAAGAGCCATTTATGCTTTTATTGAAACATGTTAGATCTCTAAAGTATCAAAGTCTCATAACATGGACATTTTTTTTTCATCTCTTTTCCCCTTTCCAAACCAAGTTTTTTAGAAAGATTGTTGGCTTTCTCTGTTGGTGCTAATGGAGAGGGACTGGGTTAAAACATAATTATTATCTTTACATGGATTTTATGTGGAGATTTCCCCTTTTAGATAAGTTTCTGAAGCTACAGTAGGACGATAAAATTCCAATCTGGGGTTCATTTGGACCTTGAATGAGGTGCTTGAGTAAAATTAGAGGAACCAATTGGTATTTGATGTTAATCCTGGAGTGATACTGCTGATACCACTGGGTAATAACATTGAGGGGTGTCCGTGTTCTATCACGTGGATCCTTGAATAATTTTAACAAACCTGAGATAGGTATATATTGACAATTACCTTGTTGATATCACAGTATTCAGGTTTATGGCCTTGTTATTAATTTAGTCATTTAAAGTGGTTGGAAATTATCTGCTGCATTAGATTTCATGTATACAGATTTCTAAGACATATTGTTTGTGCAGAAACCAGGCGGGATCATCGCTTTACTTGATGAAGCATGGTATGAGAATATTTCTTTGCTGTTAATGGTGATGTTGAAGGCATTATTCTTGGTGTATCTGAGTCTTTGATGACATAAGTTCTTCCCCTATCATCCCTCACACACAAAAACTCCCCACTCCCCAACCCAAGGAATAGAAAAATAAAAAAATCTTGAAAAGCCTTGCTGTGCTCTTTTTCTGCGATGTCATAATATTTCTAATTAACTTGCTGATATGGGAATAATTTCTATTTACAGTATGTTCCCGAAGTCAACTCATGAAAATTTTTCACAAAAGCTTTACCAGACATTTAAGGATCATAAGCGCTTCATAAAACCAAAATTGACTCGTTCAGATTTTACCATTGTTCATTATGCAGGAGAGGTGAGATATGGTCTTGGTATGCTGCTGTATAATTTACTATTTTGTAATGCGAGTTGCTGATGCATTTTAGTGATATTATTATGTTCTCTTCTTTTCAGGTTCACTATCAGTCTGACCTGTTTTTAGATAAAAACAAAGATTATGTCGTTGCTGAACATCAGGATTTGTTGAGTGCTTCCGAATGTTCTTTTGTATCAGGCCTTTTTCCTCCAATTTCTGAGGAGACAACCAAGTCTTCTAAGTTTTCATCTATTGGTTCTCGTTTTAAGGTATATTCTTTCCAGTCATCTGGTATGCTGTTTTTGTAACTTCTGTGTTCAGCCATACCAGATATCATTTACAGTTTAATGCTCATGCTACTCCATAAAGTGAATCCTGATGTTCTGACATATTTATTGCAGCTACAACTGCAGCAATTGATGGACACGCTGAATTCTACAGAACCCCACTACATTAGATGTGTGAAGCCAAACAATGAATTAAAACCTGCCATACTTGATAGTAACAATGTCATGCAGCAATTACGTTCTGGTGTAAGTAATGTTTAGCTTGTGTTGTACAAACCTCTGTTATCGTTGAATATTCGAGCATTTCCTTCTCATTGTCCTCCATGTAGGGTGTTCTAGAGGCCATTAGAGTCAAGTGTGCCGGATACCCTACGCGCAAGACCTTTTCTGAATTTCTAGATCGATTTGGCATTCTTTTGCCAGAGATTAGGAAACAGAAGTAAGTATCGCTTCCTGTTTTAAAAAAAATTACATCATTTTCTACGGTCAACTTTAAGTTCCTGCTAAGGTTTATGTGGCCGTATTTTCATTTCTTTTATATATTGCATTCTTGATCAGCTATGACGAAAAAATTGCCTGCAAATGGATACTGGAAAAGATGGATCTTAAAGGGTATCAGGTACGGAGTGAATTAACATGTCTTTTGTTCTTTTTTTTTGTTGATCATATATTTTGGTGATTTAAATTCTCAATTGTTTAATGGGAGGCCTATCCATTCCCTACCTCATTAAAAATTTTGCCTCTATTCCTTATCTTATTCTCTAATAAATTTAGTGGAGTAGGGACGTGGAATCTCCATATAGAAAATGATTTTTCTATCCCCACCTCACTCCTCATTTACTTATTTTATGGTAGATATATATAAATGATTTTAGTAAATTAAAAATTAGAGACTTAAATAAAATTATTAACATATTACAAAGTATTGAAATTATTAAAAAAATTTCTAAAAAGTTGAAATAATATCATAAGTAAAAAAAGTTTGAAGATTACAGCACCTCAAGAGAGAAAAGAAAATATAATAATGTTTTATAGTGAAATAAGTATTATAATGTAGTGTTTTCTTTTAGTTATAATTTATTTATATTAGGTAAAAATAAAATAAAAATTGATTTACTAATATTGTAATTGATAAAACAAAAATTAAAAAATATTCATATATATATAAAGATTGGGGTGAGGGTGGATGGGATTGGGGTGGGGTAGAATGGGGAGTATAAAACCAAACACCACCCCTTAATAGTTTATATATTATATTTTCATCACATTCTTAAAAAATAATTCAAAATTCACCTCATTTTTAGTGAACCCTTATAGTACTGTAAACCTGCGGAGAATTTTGCCATCCTAACACTGGTGGAAGCTTTTTTATATGTTTGTTGTATTAAAATTGAAACATAAAACGGGCATGAGTATGACTACTAATGTTTTGCTCTACCTCCCATGGATGATGGATCATGATATAATCTAAAGGCAAATAATGGTATTGCAGATAGGGAAAACAAAGGTTTTCCTAAAAGCTGGACAGATGGCTGAGTTAGATGCGAAGAGAGCAAAATTACTTGGTCATTCAGCTGAGGTTATTCAAAGCCAACATAGGCGTCGTGTGACTCAGAAACATTACATTACATTGGTGCAGGCTGCTGTTTGTATACAGTCTAGTTGTCGAGGTGAGTTGATAGGAAAACATGATATCTATTCATTGGTGAGGTGTATTCTGATGAGCAGAAAGAGTGTTCAGTCCTGCGGCTAAAATGTTCCCTCCTTCTGTATGCAAAATCTGGTACTCTCTATGATTAAATAGTCAATCAGATGTGCACGGGTTATCATGGCAGGGAGAGTGAAGTGTTTGTGGTTTGACTTTTAATAGTTGGAAAATATTTTTCGACTAATGGATATGCCAAGCATCACACCCTTTACATATTTAGGAAAATATTTATTGCAAAATCATGGCATACACCTGGAATTTCTGATCTGATGCATATTATTGATATTTTTTGAAGAAGTAGATCTTATTATGTTGCTCATACTGGTCGAGCTTCTATATATTTCCGGTTAATCTTGCTATTATTATAATCTATAGGAATTTTGGCACGCCGATACTGCAAGGTTAAGAAGAAAGAAGCAGCTGCTGTCAAAATTCAGAAGAATTCGCGTACAATGATGACGAGAAAAGCCTACTCCAATGTCAAGGCTGCTGCAATTGTCTTGCAGGCGTGGTTACGGGCAAGAGCAGCTGTACGGGCAATGGCCGCCCTCAGTGAACTGAGACATCGAAAGCATGCCAAGGGTGCACTTAGTATTCAGGTATGACCGAGCTGATTATGCAAAAGTTTTAAGGATCTTCATTGTTGTCCAAATTGATAATTACAGTAAATGTTTGCAGACCAGTTGGCGCGGACATAGAGATTTTTCGTACTATAAGAGGCTAAGAAAAGCATCAGTTTTCTCACAAAGCAGATGGAGAGGAATAGCGGCGCGAAGAGAGTTTAGGAAACTAAAGATGGTAGGTATTCATTTACTCCTGTAGTCAAGTTACTGATGAATAATTTATTTTAAGAGTTACCGATGAGTGTATGCACTAAATTTCATATTCTGGATAACAATGTGGAATCTACCAACTGTACCTACATACATATTTTCTGTTGCAGAGAATCTAAGCATGCTAATTTGCTCATGCACTAAACATCTGAGTTGTCACTCTGTCACTTTAACATTCACATCCATGCATAGCGTGAGGGCTACGAATGATCAGTATGAAGTTTGTCTATCAATTGTTATTGAAATTTTTTGACACGTGTCACACTTTGAGACTAAATAATAAAATCTTGCCTTTCAATTAGGCAAGAGATTTGGTATGAGAACCTTACATAATCTTATTACATTTCCTTTATGTAAAGAGGTAGATATGGATGGAATATACCAGAGCAGAGGCGAGCTAACAGCTATGAAACTATCTGATGAGACTATAGAAAACAAGCTGGTATAAGAAATGGTCGCAGCAGCTGAAATTTGCTGTACTGTTTTTTGGGCTAAATGGTGGATACAGAAACTAAGCTTTTGGACCTAGACTTTATGGAGAAATTATTATAGATTAAATAGATAACTGACAGCATGAGAAGTAGCTGTGGCTGAAGATCTTAGGACAACAGTATAGTGAGTTGTATGTGGCCTATTGTTGTCATGACAGACATATAATTGACACCATGAAAACCAGCATTATAGTTACAAATTCCCCTTTGAAGGTGTTAAAACAGTACTAGGATCTCCTTTCCAATCTCCATCCACTCCAGATATACGTAGACAATGCTGGTAGAAGAAGAGTCATTTCCACTGGCTTCTGAAAAATAATTCTGTTGAAAAGACAAGTAGCCCTGTCATTTTGCTGAATAATTTCGGTGCCATATACACATTAGTATTAATGATGAAATTTTTTGTACATGATTATGCTCCTTGGTTTGTTAGCCTCTTACTCAAGTGAAAACCATGTTTGCAGACTGCCAAGAAAGAAGAAAGAGGACAAGAGATAACAGAATCGCAGGAATCTCAGGAAGCTGTGCAGTACATAGTAGATGAAACAAGTGAAGTCAAGGAATGTGATATTACAAACAAAGGCATCGAAGTGCATGTCAAGGAGTGCGATACTACAGACAGAGCCATTGAAGTGTATGTCAAGGAATGTGATACTAAAGACAGAGCCACTGAAGTGCATGTCGAGGATTGTGATGATATAGACAGAGCCATTGAACCACACCCTATTACCGGAAAAATCCCATGTTCTAACGAAGAGGAAGAAAAGATTGAGAACCTCTCTGCTGAAGTAGAAAAGTTGAAGGTAATGCTGTTATAACCTAAATTTTTCCATTATTCTTCTCTGGTGGGTACTTCTGCTATTCAGCTTCATTTCATATTTGTACCTTTACGATTTTTCATTTGGAATCAGTAGTCATTCATATTTCTATTCTTCTCGAGTTCATTTTTGTTCTTTACACCTTATGCAAAACATGTCACCTTATAGCAGCCTAAAAGTTTTGCTCTTAAGAGTTATTTGTCTGCTGTGTGAGGTAAAGATAAAAGATTATTATTGACCCAATACTAAGTATTTATATGTGGAATTGCATATAAATTATGAGCAATTTGGAAAGGTTGTGTCCTTCCCATTGCTTGCTATTGGAAGTGGACTGAGTTTATACATATATTCTCTGGCTTCAGATTCCAAGGGCCTAAATTTGACAAATGTTAACCTTGTTATATCACACAGGCCCTGTTGCAGGCTGAAAAACAAAGAGCCGATGATTCTGCAAGGAAATGTGCTGAAGCAAGGGTATTAAGTGAGAAAAGACTGAAGAAATTAGAAGAGACTGAAAGAAGAGTTTATCAACTTCAAGACTCTTTGAACAGGTAGTATTAGTGTTTAACCTTAAAGAAAAAACATGTAACCTTAAAATTATTCTTTTATGAACTTTTATTTTTGGATATGAAAGGTATATAGAATCCAATGCAAGTTGTTTCAAAATTTTCAAACATGAATTCTTGTGGTTGTGGAAAGGCTGCATGTTGTTTGACTAATACTTGATCTGATCTAGTGTGTCTCAGGCTGTTATATTGCATGTCGGAGCAATTTTCACAGCTGAAAATGATCTTGCGTTCTTCGTCAACCTCAACTTCAACTTCTATACCTATTGTTAAAGAAGAAACTTTTGATACTTCTGATAACTCCGATGCTTCATCGACTGACTCCGATTTCACCTTTCCAGCTCCAGCTCCTGCCTCTGCTAACTTTTCTTCATTCAAACCCAATGCTCTCCAGCTCATAGTCCAGGATCTTTCAGCCACGGAAATTACAGGTCAGCTCATTTTCTTTAAAAGCTCTGTATTCAAACTCTCATGTCTTGACTACTTCTTCCCTTTTTTTCTCTTGGGTTCCATTGCTTTCATATTTTAAGATTCAAGTTCTGTTGAATGTTGTATGCTGATGGTACCTTGATTGTGTCTATTTTGGTGGTTACATGCTACAGGAAGCGAGAAGTTGGGAAATGACAAAGAAGGGGCATTTGATGATTACTTCTGATGGAATTGGATTGCTATACTTGCTTATTTTCTCGAAAATTCTGACATAGGTGTTAATATAGTTGAATGAGTGTATATTGGCAATTTTAGAGTAGGCACCTCTTGCTTAATGATCTGTTGCATAGCCTTCATTTCATACATGATCATAGATAGACAGTTTCTCAGGATGCTCTAGCTCGAATTATAGCAGAAATAGATTAGTATTATATGGGCACTTTTCTAACATTTTTTTTTTTTAATTTCACTAACCAGCACCGAAAGTGCAAAATTGTAAATATGTTAAAGCTCTTCAAAGCAACCGAATGAAGTTGTCTGACTTAGTTCATGTTAAGGTTCCTTTTAATTTGCTTGGTTCTATGCTCATCTAGATTATTATTCAGGCTTTAGCAACTCCTCTTTTAACATGGCAGGTCTCTACTGTACTTGATAATTATTTCATCCATAAGCTATATATATATATAATATTTTGGGTGCTCTGTGGACGAATGCACATATGTTGTCAATCAGTCTATTTGCGTTTCTCACTTAAAAGGCAACTAGCCAACTAAGCTAGCAGATTACATATGATGGCTGTAGAGGTGAAGTGCTGTCTATTCCGATTAATTGCTATAAAGTAAATACAAAAATATCTTGAATAGCTGGTGTAACAAATTAATAGGGCAATCCACCAAGTCATGTCCCCTATAAATCAAATGATTAGTTTCCAAAGATTACCCCAAAAGAATGTAGAGTAGGTTCTTCAATTTTGGGCACTCAGAAAGTGGAAACCATCATGATATTCTTTTAATGCATGCCCATTTTCCGAATGCCTCGTTGATCCAATAGTGTTTTGACTAACCATTCAGGTCTTGCCCTGTATTTTATACAATCGGAGCAGCTCCCTATCAATCAGATCAAAGTTAAATTGTTTCAAACTTATTCCCTTAATCAGATCTTGCCCTCTATTTAGTTTGGACGTTTTCATTTCTCTTCTCCATCTTTGAGGGAATAAGTTTGAATTCTCCTAATAACATGTGGGATAAATTTTCCTCAAATTTATTTAAATATTTATGTTGATCAACGTAGATCCTAATAAAATTTTAATTGTAAAATTAATTTTAGGATATAAATTACATAGAAAGAGATAAAAACAACTAAATAAAAGAGAAAAGAGGGATGGTTCCCACTTCACAGTTAGGTAAGAAGATGACAGGTCGTCATTAGGAAAGAAACCAAATCGACATCCGAAACAGCAAACGACGTGTCGTCCAAATACTTTTAACGACATGTCGGTAATATATCAGAGAAGAAGAGAAGTTACTCCCTGTTGTACCAGCAACTGCACCCCCATTTGCTGTTGTTTCAGTGCATTATTTATACTTTATCAAAAAAGAAGGAAGGGGAAAAAAATATTTACCATTTCAAAAAGTTAAAAAATTAAAAATTGAAACATTTATTGATGAGGTAAAAGAAAGTCTGCAAGATCTCCACTAGATTGGGGCATAATGAAAAAGAACATAATATATACCACTGCCAAAATCTAAAGCTTCTACATTACATGAAGCAATATCCAGAAATAGTAGCAGAAAAATCGCAGGTGAGTACATACATAATTACTTTTTCATCAGTTTCTAGCTTTAACTTTAAAGGGCTTCATTTCTTCATATTCTCTCGAAGCAATCTTTTGTAGCCATTTCTTCTCTTTCTCTGGTACTTGTAGCTGTACTGATGAACAAGAAAGAAGTAAGCATGGAGTGGGTTAAAGAGAAGTGGGAGTGTGAAAAATGTAGCTGCTCAGAAGCTCAGCATGGACAGTCATCATGTGGGTTAATTGTGTGGCCTCCAAAGAACTATAACTGCAGCTTTTGCCGGAGAGAGTTTAGGTCTGCTCAAGCTCTTGGGGGTCATATGAATGTTCATAGAAGAGATAGAGCCAGGCTTAGAATGTTACCTCCACCACTTCTTCAATATCGAAACCCTAACCCTATCCCTAGTTTTGCTGCTTCTTCTACTTCTTCATCATCATTATCATCTCCTCCATCTAATAAGCTGTTGCTCCCAGGCCCAGACCCAGCAACTTACAAACCAAAACCCTTGGTTTCTGCAAATCTCAACTCTTTGTCTTCATCACCATCCTCGGCAGCTTTCACAAATGAAGACAAAAAAAGATTGCTTGAAGAATGTCCTCATCAACAGATCAATACCTTGAGTAGTACTCTTCCATCCGGGGATTATTTAAGGAAGAAGAAGAACATGAGAGCTGCATTTGGTGCTGGAAATTTGAAGGGTTATGCGCCGAAACGCGAGATTGATGTTTTGAGAAAGAAAGAGGAATTAGCTATGAGCCTGGAGTTGGAGATGGGGTTAAAAGATACAAAGGAGTCTGTGGATTTGGAGCTTCGGCTTGGATATCCTTAATTAGGTGAATTCTTTACAAATATTCACCCGTAGATATGGTGTTAAATTAATTAAAACTTGGCCTTTTTAGTTTAGTTTAATTTCTGGCAACAGTTTGCTGTTTATCAAATTAAGCTCAATTAACATCCTCAGTATGATCCATTTGTTATATATGTCTTTCTTTTCTTTGACCTTTTCTTAATTTGCCTGAAATATCTATTCTGCGATCATTCTGCGCCTTACAAGGATTTGAATATGATCTCTCGCTCCACGAGTTGTCATTAATACAATGATCTTTATCCTCTATTTCTTTTTAATTAATGGTTCATTGTGCATGTTAATTTTCATGAAAGGTTGTCATTGACAATCAACTTAATCCTGAATTTTCATGTTTAGCTGCCGTGATTGTGATTATTGTGAGTGGGACTGTCCTTGTTAATTAGGTTAACTGTAATATGGGGATCATCTAGTTGTTGAGATATCATCACTTCGCTTTTATTTGATCATGATTATATATGGTAGCAATATGTTCTCTCTTGTGACAGTATCTTAGGATTTGCAACGCGCATTGTCATCAACTTAATCTTGAATATATATATATATATATATATATATATATTATTTTATTTTATTTAAAGCAGATACGCTGTTAAACCATGCGGTTTAAAAGAGTAATTTTTAAATACATTATAAAACCTTGTGGTTTAATAATATGTTTGCGACTCTATTAAATTACACAGTTTAACAATATGTTCGTATGAAAAAAAAAATAAATTAAGCACTCCTGCACTAGAAAAGAACTATAACTATAACTATATATATATACAAGAGCAGATTTGTTGAAGGACAAGTGGGGACTCAAGTCTCTACTAAAATGAAAAAATTTCTTTAACATTTAATTGTGTTTTTCCAAAAGTCTTCAATAAATTGTCATCATGCCCTAGTAAGTTATACTTCAGCCCCCAATATATATTTACACTTAAATTCTCACCCCAAGAATTTTAAATACAATTTAAAAGAATTGGGCTTTTCAAACTAAAATCAAGCCCATAAATAATAATATTAATTTAATTTTTTTAAATAACGCAAAAGCTCATTAATTTTTTTTATTAATCTTACATTTACCAATTCCACCATCAGTCCAACGCCCATAAAAATTTCCTAAACTATTTTTTTTTCATATGCAAAAGCTAAAAATGTAGTGACATGACGCACTACTCTTCCTATCTCCAAGGCCCCAGTCAATCAATATGCTGTCTCCGACCCATATATATAATATATATATATATATATATATATATATATATATATATATGTTTATTGAATTTTGATACTGCTAGCCGTGCATATATACAAGGTCACAATTTCTACCATGTAATTAGGTCAAGAATAGCTAGCGTTCCTGCTGCATAATTCTGACTCAGCGTCTACACGCTCAATAAGGTGTTGAGCAACCTATAGATCACTTAAAAGCTAAATCGATCACTACCAAATTGCATTTAAGATCTGAGAATGAGAATTACATCCGAACTACGAGGCTCTAATTATAACTAAGCAAATTAATTACATTAAAAATCACAAAGAAGTTATTAGGTTAATCGTCTTAATTAATTTCCTTTTTTCTATTAAGGGGGGACTGAGGTCAGCGTAAGGTAAGTACATTAATTTGTTGCCTCTCGATCAAATTAGGTCTCAAGCAAGAATTTAATGCATAACGAGAGAAAAAGGACATAGAACGTCAGGTGAGGATGTGTTAAAGATAAAAACAATATTTGATGATACTCTGTGTGTGTGTTTGTTTTGTGTTGTGTCGTGTCTGAAAGACAGATTGTCAAATTACAGATGGGGATTATTTGATGAATAATTATTACTTAAAATAGAACTGGCAGTGCCCCATTGAAATGTCCAGTATGATTCCAAACTAGCATATAAATAAATAAATAAATTGGTGGGTATCAAAGGGATGTTGTTTTTCTCAACATCAACGATGTCTGAATCTGAGTCTGAGTCTGAGACTTCGCCTGTTCCCCACAAGTGTCTGGTGCCAGTAACATGATGACTTTAATTTGCTTGTTAAGAAACAGACATATGGTTTTGGTCTGCATGTCTCTGTACAAAGAACAAAAAAAACAACACTTTAAAACACAACACAACACCAGGGAACGAATGAATGAATGAATGAATCAGATTCAGAGTAGTGGGTGGTAAAATTAAAGAGTCAAAATGATGTCACCAAAGGTAAAAAGAAAAGACATTTTTTTATGAATCAACAAACAGAACCTGCAAAAGTTTGGCATGGCCATGGGTTAACCAGGAAAAAAAAATCAATGAAGGAAAGCTAGCTAGGTATTCCCAGTCGGCGCACGTTATAATCTTGAGGCATTGATGATTGATTGATGCCTCTCTCTCTTCTCTTCTCTTCTTTTTTCTTTAATTTTACGCACACTATCCTATTGCTTCTTGCTTTTCACCTGTCTCCGCATGCACGTTCAACTTTTTTGTGCCCCCCTTTTTTTTTAATTTTCAGTTTTTATTTTTTCCTTTTTTTAAAAAAAATATGTGGAAAATTGTATGTACTGTTAGTAAAACAGCCAGAGCAGATTTAACCCTGTTTAAAAAAGAATAATAATAAAAAATCATAAAAATAGAAGCAAACGAAAAAAATTATAAATCTTTGATCTTCATCAAACAGGAAAGGGATCGAGAGTTCAAGCAGCACTTCGGGTCGGTGACTGGGGTCACCATGGGCTTCTTTGTATGAAACTTTTTATGACAGGGCTACAAGGTCGGTCCAATCACCAAATTCATTTTATTAAAAAAAAAACATACACATACACACACAAAAGAAGACATTTTCTCAATTAATACTTTCCATATCATTTTTATTAATTTTTTTATTATTTAACGTAATTGTTTAACTTCAAAAAAAAAAAAGCTACTTTGGCAGAAATATAATAACAAAATTTGTAAATAGAGCAAAATGCTCTAAGTGAAAAAAAAATGCCATTTTGGATGAGTTTAGTTTTTCTTTTCAAAAAAATTCATCCACAACAATGTCGTTCTTAATGTGCTTTTTTCACCCTTTTATCAGAGTTTAGTTCGCTTGACATTTTTCATTTAAAGTAGAATGCAAACTTTGATTAATGACTATAAAGAGAAGACCAAGTCCATCAACTAAGTTATCGTCATATTAGTCATATTAGAAAATACTGATACACATTTTAAACAACCTATAATACATCTCAATGCTTTAAAATTTTAAGGGTAATTTTCATATTTACTTTCCAATTACAAACAATAAAATTATCCCTCCACTATGTAGAACTCAATGTCAATGCCCAGCAAGAAATTGAAATAAAAAATTTCGAAATTCAGAATCTCGGAAATCCCATTTTCCCTTCCCTACACTGATCGGATTCATCCCCCTCATTTGATCATATAATGTTAATGAACATCCAATAATTGAAAAATGACAAAATTCTTATCAATTTAAACCTAAGCTAAAAGGAAATAACAAGAAAACAAGAGTTGCTAGGTCAATAGAAAAAGGCAATTAGGGTAAAAGACGGAAGATTTGGTTGAGAGAATTAAAACTATTACAGCCGTTGTTGTCCAAGTTTCTTCAGCTATCTATTAAATTCAACATTATGTAGCCATATAAAAAAAATATATACATATTATTAATTACAAGCTTCAAAACATTAATTTATTATATTATGCCAGCAATTAAACATTCCTACACTTAAAATTACATCAAGTCATCAACAAAGGACAAAATCCTACAACATTGAAATTGATTTATCGGCTATGTCTTCTCATTCTCTTTCAACCACTTTGCACCTTTCTGTCTCCCACGTCAGAAAAGAGAAATCAAACCTATGATTAATTTCTTTAATTAAATATTGAACAAAGTATTTGCTTAAATAACACATTTAGCTAACTGAGAGTTTCGTAAAAAGAATATGGAATAAAAATATTGAAAGAAATTGAGATTATAAAATATATTGGTCATACGTGGAACGTGTCTTAGTGGTTCCATTTTCCATGCAAAGTCATTTCTAGTTCTACAAGAAAACGAAAAGTCATCTGCATGCCCAACTGCAGCTTTATTTAAAAACAAAAAAAAAAAATTTGGCCTGCAGAATATAAAATATTTCTAGCGAGAAGAAAAAAGAAGCTACAGGCATACAATATAAATATTTCTGAGACCATATTACATAATATTCTTATTAATCCTCGTATGTTCATCATTCTTTTTGCTAAGAATGAGAAAAGTATTTATTGATTTCCTAAGATCAAGCAAAACTTGTGCCAATCTAATTGATCACTTCTATGTTTGATTGAAGTGGAGTTGGTAGACTAATTTTAGATTATCTTGTCACTATTTTTCCGATCGCTGCCACAATGAAAAGAATTTACAAGCATATAAGATGTTGATTTTATGTGACTTTGACTGTGATGACACGAACATCATGTTGGTTTCCATTAACAAAATGATGCGACAAAGCTTATAACAGTGAAGGACAAATGCAAAGTACAGAAATGGAATGTTTCTTAGTCCATAAAATTAAATTATAGGAAAGTTCCTTCATCTTTCCTCAACAGACACAATGCCACAAAAGATCTCTAATTATAATGCCATAATTAATCATTTATGTAAAATTTTAATCCCTGTTTTATTCCTTATTCAAAGATTAATCTCATGTCTCAATTCTAATTGTAATTAATAAATTAATTAAAGTATTCAACTAAGACGTTTTCTTTAGTTACATGTCAAGTGCCTAACAACAAATTTTAGACTTACTATTATTATTTGGTTGTGATATACAGTTTAGATGAAATTTTAAACGGGGGAAACGTCCATCTCCATTCAAATATTGGCTTTAAACGAAAAGACACCAATCTCATTTAGTTTTTTTTTTTTGGAAATACCAATATAATTAATTGGGTTGATCAGTACTTAAGTTTTACCATCTTTTTGACTTATGTTATTGAGTACTGACCCTAATTATGTCTTCTGAGTTGTGAGTGTTGGGAAATTTTGACTACCTTGAAGCTTCCAGATAGATTAAGATAAAAGAGAAGCAATTAATAAGTCTAAAATAAAGCAGCCATCATAGGCATAAATGTAGCGTACACAACAAACTATATACGTATATTATAAGATTGTTAGGATTTTTTGTTTTGAATAAAATTCACTTTTTTTGGTTAATAAATTAAAAATTAATAGTAGTTAAATCCTAATCATAAACTATTATGAACACAAGGTTTTTAAAAATTTAGAAAATTTTTGATCAAATAAAGATCTTAACCCATATGAGATTATTATAAGTAATCGTCTTAACTGAAGAATTATTATAGCCCTAATTTGAAAAGGCTTACCAAGTTTAATTATTTCTTTTTAAAAAGAAAATCCATACTTCTTAATTAATACTATAATATATTACAGCAAAAAAAGACCTGCCCATTGAATAATATTGAAGACCGCGTTAAGAAAAGCTTAGAATGATGAAAGCGACAAGAGCACTATTAGGAAGAAAAATTATACCGAAAAAAATTGACCAAAATTAATAAATTTTAATTCACCGTCTGCTAAATAATGTAAATCAAGTCAAGATTACAAATACTATAACATCTGCCGGCCGCTAAGAAAGAATATAGCTTATTCACAAAAATCTAAGGCTTTTCTCTTTCAGAACTTGTTCATAGATCATCTCATCACATAGCCCCAAAGACAATGCCTATGTCCCCATTTTGTCTCTATATCTCCTCCTTTTCTTTATATTAAAACCCTAATCTCTCTCTCTAGTCCATTTATCTCTGTCAAAATGGAATCCAACCCTAATGAAGATTATTCGAAAAGCTCTAGCGACGACGAGACTGACGCGGGCACCGGCAGATCCTACGAGTGTGTGTTTTGCAAGAGAGGGTTCACTACAGCACAGGCCTTGGGGGGTCACATGAATATTCACAGGAAAGATAGAGCAAAGAACAGGCCTCCGAGTTCTTCATCAATTTCTGATAAATTAGTTGATGAAAATAATAATAATTATTATTCAAGTTTTAGATCCTTTGCGCCGGCTCAAAGCTACCCCACGTCACATCATCAATATTATGCTATGTCTGATTCTGAGGTACATGTAAATTACCAGACATTTTTCCCATCTCCATCCACATGGGATGACCATCAAAGATCCGTCCATACAAATAATAATAATCATAGTAATTATGATTCTTATGGACAAAATTATCACCAGCATTTGAATATGATTGGTGATGAAATTTGGAGAGGAAATCGCAGTTTAAGAGTTGGACCATCTCATTTACATGCTGATCACGATAAAGAGAAGAGAGAAGGTGCAAGTGAAGAAGATGAACTAGATTTGGAGCTTCGACTTGGTCATGATCCGTAGTATATGTTTTATTTTATTTTTATTAATATTATACATATATGTGGATTCCAGTTATTTCTATATGTGTAGACGTTATATGTTTGTCATATTGTACAGCTTGCGAATTCTTAATGAAATTCGATGTTTCTTATGTGGGAAGTAAAGTACTTCAATAATTAATTAAGAAGTTTTTTTCCCCCAATAGATAAGTGTGTCTTTAGGTTTATCTTTATGGAGATTACCACTCTATCGCTCGGACGGCAAAAAAGAAGAGGAAGCAAATGAATGTTTTTCAAGGCTAAGTCTTAGATGCTTTCTGCAAGGAAGATTCTCCGATTTTGCAAATTAAAAACTACACAGATTTGAAGGTACCATCTAAGATATATTGATCGTTATTCATGAGATCCTTATGTTATGA
The DNA here is from genome assembly GCF_022201045.2 of Citrus sinensis. Classification (NCBI taxonomy): domain Eukaryota; kingdom Viridiplantae; phylum Streptophyta; class Magnoliopsida; order Sapindales; family Rutaceae; genus Citrus; species Citrus sinensis. Next base: position 43,013,971 of record NC_068558.1, on the reverse strand, counting down.
TCTGATCTACTATTTTCTCCTCTAGCTATATGCCTTATATTGAGTTATTTTTTATCACATCAGTTCTTGTTTAACATTAAATTGAGTATAATGAGGGGGGGAAAAATAGCAACAGTACTCGGATTACGTTCAATGGAATGAATGCAAGCTTAAGCTATCGTAGAGCTAGCTTAAATTATCCTCAAGTTGGTTTTGTTTGGCAATAATTTTTTTGTCTGACGGAAAACCCTAATTTGCTTAACTTTGCAGTGTGCCTGGCTACTCCCAGCAATAATGATCATAAATGTAACCTTAATTGATTGCATGAATCTAAATATCAACAGACGTTAGTGTCGATCTGTTTTAACTTACACTGAGTTACTCCATTGCCAACATAATGGTACGATATTTGGCATATCACTGTTGAATGGCGTGATTGACAAATTGTATGGCATAACTCAAGCATTCGATCATCAGCGTAATCCTATGAATGTACTAGATGTACAGTATTTTAATTGTAAGGACCCAGTCTCTGGGATTTGCCATTTTATTTACCTTGTACAGGATCTTTTCACAACCGTAAGAATTGGTCTATCTCAACAAATTGGGGATGAGCTTTTCCAAAAAATTCTGTCTTTGGTTCTCTGTTACTTGACATCCATCTCGGTTAGTGTTTAAGTATTAGCTTCTTATTCTTATTCTTCTTCCCTTTTTTTTTTCCAATTATATTATGACCTTAATTTTATAAGCATTATTAGCATTATTGTAAATTGAAGAGGACTACAATTTACAATATTGTAAGCTAGCTACTTGGGCTAGACTGGAAGCACGGTCTAATTCTCGTCAGTGGTCTATAATTAGTTTTTTCTTTTTAGTTGTTCAGTTTGAGGCACCGTTTTCCTCGGAATCAAAACTTGCCCATTAATTGATTGCATGACCCAAATAAAGGCAATGCTTTCGCCACATATCATAAAGCCTCTTATTTGAGAAAAGAAAGCCGACGGTGTTTCTAATCACTAACTTTTTCATGAGTTTTGTTGGTGTTTCGTTTGTTTGAAAAGAAAATGACAGGAAATGGAGAAAATTTGGCGAGAATTAATATTTATGAAAGAATTTCAATTGTACATTAAGAGTGAATTATGAAAGAAAATAAGCACATGGTCAACAGTATAAGTGAGCATCATCTACTTCAGTTGAAAATTTGGATTTGGATTCCGTACTAATTAAGTTGAGCTTTGTGGTAATCTTTTAGAAATATGAAATTGGTAGATATTAGATAAGAGCATACAAGCAATTAAGAATTAACCATACATTGTTATAAATGCATGCGTATAGGATTATGAAAAAATAAGCACAACTCATCTACATTCAAATCTTGGAGAGTTGACTTAGAACATACTTTTGTTGTTGTTTTATTTAACATTTCATATCGATTAGGACCAACAAGCATGTAGATCAATTGGCATTGGACTGTTCTAACTTAACCAAGGTCCTCAGTTCGAGACATTGGAATGCAGCTGTGTTAAATACTTGTTGGAAGAGTTTTGCTGTCCTAGTGGTCCTACTTAGCTTGAATCTGCATTAGTTGGGACCCAATGTGATGTTCGGATATCAGATAATTTAATACACTCAAAAAAAAAAATTTCATGTTGATTAGGAGATAGTTATAAGAAAACATGCTCCTACAGTCAATATGAAATAATGACTCTTCGAGTATGCATATATTTATTACTTGATGGTCTTTGAACTTCGGTTCAAAATTATTCTCCCAAATTATACCAGTTGTGAGTTGATTCATCCATTGATGTTTGGTAGTGATTTTTACATTTGAAGTTATTGTATTTTAGCTTAATAGTGAATCTAGTGAAAACAAAAATGCATTGCAACATCATTAACCTGGTGTGCATGGCTATTAGTACGCTGCTTTTCAAACTTTTCTTTATTGCATATTGGCATCCATCTTTACATGTGTTGAAAATTGGCAGAATTTCCTATATATTGATCCTTCGCGCAAGATGTTATATATACTTTTTTCATTTGTCCTTATAGATACAATTGTTCCAAGAGCTGGCTTGTGCATGTACATGGGTTAATTTCTTTTTATTCTGTGTAGAGTCTTTGATGATGACATCACAAATTCTCAATACCAATTGGGATCTAAAGTGTTAGCCATAAGTTATAGTAGTGTGTTGTACCGTCAGCTTAATCAGAAAATCAAGAATATTAATTAGTTGGCTATATTGCATTAAAATATATATATATATATAGTTGCGTATATCTGACAAAGAATGTCTTCATTAATTTGTTTATTTGTTTGGATTCAGAACGAATTTGACAAGTGGCAACGAGAGCATGATACGGGTGAGTGCCGTAGACGTGACAAGAAGCCATTCATTATAATTATCATCATATATGGTAACTTAATTATATTTTACCTGGATTTGCCTGATAAACATTTGCCTAAAGCCTCTAATTAATTAACATTGCTTCATATATATATATATATATATATTATTTCGCTATTTCGCTTTGATACGTATGCCGCAAACTGCCTTCAGAGAAAAGGAAACAATAATGTTTGCAAGTAACAATGATTTATCATCATTTAAGCAGCTAAATAAACAGATCCTGTTTATTTAGCCGCAAACTGCCTTCAGAGAAAAGGAAACACTAATGTTTGCAAGTAGTAATGATTCACCGTTCGCTCTGGAAAACAACTCATGATCAATAGACGACTAATAATATAGATATCAACTGAAATCTAATTCATGCACTTATTTACCCACATATTTATTTCTTGATGCTCAGCCGTGCAATGAGAGATTTCCTGAAAAACAGACTTCTGGGAATGTCATCCAGGCTTACAGAAACATATCCAAGCAGCTTTATTGATTTTTATTTGACAATCACACTGTCTTGTTACGTGGGAAACTAGAGGCCACGTATTTATTTTATTTTTAAAAAAAATGCTATTTGGCCAATTTATGAATATCATTATATCGATTGTCGTCTTTCAAAATATACATACATACAGACTCAATTGTCACCTTCAGAAAGCGGGCAACCAAGTTAAGCAGGCAACAGTGAAATACAGAGTTTGTGAGCAAGGATTTCATGTAATCGAGTATTGCTCAAGCTACTACGTACTCCAACATGAGAGAGAAAACATGCTAATAGCTCTCAAGAAAGTTAGGAAATAGTGTTTCACACAATAAGACAAAACACAAGACTGCTATCCCAGATAACTTAGACATAGCTGTCAATTAAAGATTTCCTCATCTCATCCACAACGGCATTTGGTTGAGCTTCCCTCAACTTGAAAACGCTCTCAATAACAGAGAGTTCGGTTGCCGTGGTGTCTGACCCACAGAATGCTGTCCAGTCATTCACAGTTAACCCAGCACCTATCACTTCACTTCCACGGTTCACAGTGCCAGCAACCAAAGGTACTTGCAAGAGTGTAGAGAGTTCATCCAAGTCTTCAATGGATGTATGAGGGTGGACCTACGTCAGAATCAAGCAGAAAGTTAATTGTAGGAAATACATTGCAATAGAAAGTGTTTCAATAGATGCCTCGATGAGGATATTCTATGTCTTACCAAGCCACCCCTGTTGCTGAAGGAACAGTAACTGCCAACAAGGATATTACCGGCAATTGTCTGCCTAAAAACTTCTACTCCAAGAACATCTGCAATAATTTCCTCCGTTTCCTATGAAACAGAAGACGGAAAAAGGTCAATGTAAGCATCAGGAAAATTCAAAATAATGGCAATTTGGATATAAAAATCCATGCGTTACTAAAGTTGCAGTAGGTAACTCTTCATGTACGAGGAATGTTATATTCGGTTTCTTCAGTTAACATTATAATTGACTCATTTTAATCTTTTAATTGTTATTCAAGAAGAGAAAATCATTGATTATCCACAAGAACATCCATTAACAAATAAATAAATAAGAATAATTGGACAATCACAATTGCAAAAAAAAATGAAAAAAACAATACGTATCTACAGGAGACTAGACTTCTCTCAATCGTTTATAGTTCTATGCTTAGAAAACTTTGAAACCATTGCTGAGGCTCTTTTCCCCCAATTGAGATAGAAGAAAATGGAAGCCTAGGTACTTTTAAAGGGAAAATAAGCAGACAAGTAAAGGAAGAAGTGGAGAAAAATAAACACAACTCTTTCTAATCTGTGACTGCAAAATGTCAATTTCAAATCATATGCCAATCTAAAGAATAATCCTGAAATGACATAATGGAAGAAACATTAAGAACTGACACATAAAAGCAACATTACCCTGTCAAGATCTGTGTGTGCAAGAGCAACATGGTCATTGCATGCTATGCAATTTCCCAGAGCAGATAGCCTCTCTTCAATACGCTGGACAACAACTTGATCAGGTAGACTATTCCTCAAGTGTTGAAGCTCTTCAACAACATAATCAAACAAAACGTGAAGTAACAAGTAAAGCAGAGCAAACTAGTTCATCAAGATCAATGATTACATTTGTTAAAAATAATAATAATAATAACACTTACATATTTACATATAAAAGCTTACAGAAGCAAATTTATCAAACTTCATTACTGCTCACTATTCAGATTGTCAAACTCTGGGGAAAAAATAATATTTATATATAAAAGATATAAAAAAAAATCCAAACTGCCTAGTAAAGAAAGATTCCTTCTTAATTTGAGCAAATTACCCTGCCCAAAACTTGAAAAAGTTAATAATATTTTATTACATGATATAGACTAATCACACTTTGTATCCCCACAAAAACAGAGAAAGAAAGAGTGAGGGACAGCCATGTACTTTAATGTATTCAGCACAGAAGGATTTCAGCTTTAACAACAGATGAAATATCCAACTAGAAGTTATCAATGATGACATATTGTCATTATCTATGATGCCGAGATGAGTTAAAAGCATAGTAATTTTTATTGATACATCAAGATAGATTAAGATTATAACATTATATATTGTCATAGTACTAAATTACAAAAGTGAAAGTGGTGATCTAGAACTGGCATAATGAGAAATTTATCGTTACCTTACGAGAATAATTATAATTAAAACCAACTAACATGAGTTGAATGAAAAAACTACCTTGGTCTGTGGTTGTGTGTGGCAAGAGAAGCCCATTTTTGTTACCTGCCATTAAAGATAAGTAGTGATGAGAATCAGAATATGAATATAAAAAGCAAGGGCCATTATGTTAGATGCAGATAAAAGCTCACCAACACAAAGCCGCCCGATAATCCTGTTGCCACCAATTGATGTTTTAACAACAGGAATAACATCTGCTAACTCCGCCTCAAATGTGCTGTGAATACAATACTCATTAAGAAGAATTTTATACATACAAATCATTAGAAAATAAAATAATATTTAAAAAAAACCTGTAGAAGCTCTCAGAACCTCCAATTGCGACCAAGCAAAAAGCATTAGTGAGCTTGGAAAACACACCAACCTCACACGAATTCTCAAACATAAGTCCTACGCAAATCAATCAAATATATTCGGCTTTAAGCTAAAAAGGAGGGTTGAAAAAAAAAAAAAAAAGCTAAAGGCACTTAGTTTAAAAGGTGTCAAAAAACTTACTGGTTGCCATGATTACAAATTAACAGAATTGAACCGATTAAAAGATGGACCGAATCAAAGCACAAGACCTGCAAGAATAACATACAAATTCGATTTTTCTGTTAGCCACCGAACATGTACAGAATATCCATATCAATAAAATCAAATGTAACTAACTACCTGCGATGAGGGTTTTACGAAAAAGAATAAATTGATTATATTAGGGTTTTGAAGGAGAAGATTAATTTTAGCCAACACCCACATTTATCGACAAATTTCAAGCTACACCCTTGTAAGACGTAAGTCATCAAATCACACCCATTCCGTATTTCATCTCGTTAACTCTAACGTCCAAAGGGTGTAAATGGAAACAAACCGTGAGGCTATTTAGATCCACAAAATTAGGGTGGGGCTATTTGAACCCACTAATTTACTTAATAAACCTACTTTTAAAATAATTTTTTTTTATTAGAATACCCCTAAATTAAATTACAGTTATGTACACTAGAATATAATTTAAAAAAAAACAGAATTTTTACTCTTTAAACCCATTTTTATATTCAACATAGTTTTATAGAACCCTAATCAAATTTTCATTAAACCCTAATCAATCAAGAGGTGGGATTCTTCTCTCAAGCCATATATATTGTTAAATAGGCACATGTGAGTTGATTCAGAGTAACAAAATTAATTGTTATTGATTTGATGGATATTGATTTTATGGAGGATTAATTGTTTAATTGTTATGATTCGTTTGGGAATGACCCATCACTCAAAATTGTTTAATTAATATTGATGATTAAATTTTCAGTTAATAATCAATTATTGTTTTTTCCCAAATTCTGAAAAATTATTTTTTCTCAAATTCCTCATATTAAATTTTCATACCATCATACAAGATTTTTCTCACCACTATAATATAACTCAAAAAAATAATTTCATGATGACAATTATTTTCTCCATTTAGAATGTTTTGATTCATTTGTCATTGAACGAGGGTCATTCACTCAAAATTGATTATTAAATTTCCAATCTAATGGGTTTATAAATGAATATTATGGGTTTAATGAGTAAAATCACTATTATTATAAAAACTAGGTTTAGAAAGGGCATATTAGGTATTTTAGTGGGTTTACTGAGTAAAATTTAAAATTTTAAAATTTAAAGATGGGTTTATTTAGTAAATAGGTTTATTGAGTAAATTGGTGGGTTCAAATAGCCCCACCCACAAAATTATTCTACAAACTCATATTTTAAGTAATGAATTTATTATTAAAATACCTTAATATAAAAATACATAAGGCCATCTTTGGATGCTAGGATTAAGTATAGAATTGGACTAATTTTGGAATTAAATATTTATCCCATATTTGGTAAGCTTAGTTGGATTGGATTAAGGGGACTAAATTTGAATTTAATCCTAAAATCATGGGATTAATAATACTAATTTACACATGGATTTAGATGGGATAAGATTTTAAAAAAAAAACTGTCCATTCATGATACTTTTATTTATATCATTTTTTACACCTAATATTAATTAATTAATATTTGTGATTAACTTTTAAAAAAATTATTTATTATTTATGATCTAATGAAATTGGTACTTTTACTTATACTAACTCTTGAGATTAAATTTTCATTACTTCTATATTTAATAATTTGTCAATAAAATTAACCGTTTAATAATTTATTGCATTATTTGATCGTACTAGATTTATTAATCACTAATATAATATTACAAATGATCGTGAAAATTAATAATACCAGTAATTGGTTGATTTTATATGATATTTTTAAATTTTTGATAAAAATTAATTAGATATTTAGATTTTTTGAATTTTTATTTTATTATTATATTATGACTGCCCAATAACTTATTTACAATATATTTAATTTTCTTATTAATTACTTTTTAAATTTATTTTAATTTCGATTATAAAATTTAATGAATAATTGATATTTATATTTAAATATCAACTTAAATGCTATTTAATGCTATTTAAATATAATCTAACATAGTTTAATTCGGTACTAAACATGAGACTATATAATATAATCCAGTTTAATTCAATTTAACTTAATCTTGTCAAATCCTAATCATTAGTCCATTCCAATCCTGAGTGCCAAATGTAACCTAAAAGGATAAGACAACTTAAAAACATAAAATAAAAATGATCGGTACACTAATTTTTACAAACTCACAAAACTATTTTCTTGATAAAAATTTTCATAAACAATTTTCAATTTCATTTGTTGCATAATTAATATATTTTCATATTTATATTAAAAAAATTGTTGCATACTCTAATAGTGCTTTGCTATTGAATATTAATGGCCCAAATCATCAATTACTTCAAAATTGATTTAGTAGCTTGTTGTTGCAGGTACAGAAATTGACGAAAAAAATTTCATTTCGCACCATGAATTTAAAGTAAAAGAAATGTCGGTGTTTTTATTTTTAAGACCATTGAAAATTTCAGTCACTTAATTAATGTTGGGTTTTAACTTTTCAAGAATATATAAAGGGTATATTTGGCATATTGATGAATTTATTGAGTAAAATATGAAACTTCAAATTCTGTAGATTAATTTATGGTAAGTTAAATAGTGTCACCTTTTTATTTCGATACAAATATTTCCACCTTCATTATAAAAATTAAATAACGGATAATAATTTATCTGCAAAATTGAGTTATATTAATTTGGCAGTGCAGGTTTTCAACTAGCACCAGTGGTCTAGTGGTAGAATAGTACCCTGCCACGGTACAGACCCGGGTTCGATTCCCGGCTGGTGCATATCGTTTGGTTTTTCAAAATGCCAAGCTGATGATAGCTTTCATTTAACATTCCTTTTTCGATCTTCCAGTGCAGATACTTTAAACGGAAATTCCGTTTAACAGCATTGAACATGTATTTGAACCAAGTTCAGCCGCTAATGGCTAAAATTCTCATGACTGCGGCTGCTAAAAGAAGCAGAGCACAAAGCCAGCTATTGGTGCAGGCCAAGAGTAAGTTTATGGTCTTGCAAAGATATGGAAAACCCTTATTAAGAACCTGAACTAAAGGAATATTTCCTCAAGCCAGCTATTGATGCAGGCCAAGAGTAAGTTTATGGTCTTGCAAAGAAATGGAAAACCCTCATTAAGAACCTGAACTAACGGACTATTTCTTAAAGCTGAGAAGACGGCATTACATGCTTTTGAAAGTTGCTCACGGCATACCTCCCAGCTGATAACAAGTACAGCCTAGTAATTTGACTCAGCCATACACTGGGGAGGCGATAATGCATACATACTGAATAATACGTAGTATCTTGTTTCAAGCTTTTAATGACAATTCCATAGAATACAAACTCTTTATACAACCACAAACGAGTTCCTTACATGCAACATGCAAGATTGATTACATAACCACATAAAAAGGGGTCATCCCAATACTAACACAAAGCTGCTGGCGTTATCAAATACATCATAGATCATTTACCTAGTGAGATAGTATACAATTAGGAAAATGACCACAAATGATGCAACAAGGGTAAACATTCTCCTGCTCGATTTGGTCTCGAAAACCTGAAAAGGGAAATCAAACTCATAACAGCTAAAAAATTGGAAAATATGACGCCGAACACAAAGAAGAAAGAAAGAATAGCCAACAAACACCAGTCATGCTAACATAAAGTTGGTCATCTATTCCACCTACCATTTTAAACTTATCCATGGTTCCTGATAGGACTCCTCTTGAAGCATCCATATCATTTCCCTGAAAATCATGTCTCATATGTCACAATAAACAACAGAAATCACATAACACAGCAGAAGAAATATCAAATGTGTTCTGCATACCATCCGTTCCAACATGCGATTGTGTGTGTCAACCTCTTCATTTATATCACCTGACAGCTGTAGGAATGGCAAGTATAAGAACTTGCTGGCAACATTTTCAATATTATAAAGCCACCACTATTCTGAATTCAAAAACCACGAACTGGTTTGCCAAGAAATAAAGAATCAAAGGTTACTTAAGAACAATATGAAAACTATTCCAATTCAAATACCGATAATATTCCAAATTCCCAACTGCTTTCCCCATTCATCTTCTGTTATTTACATGATCTGATCCAATTTATCCACATTCAACCAGAAGATAACTGAATCAAGTGAAACACCAAGAAGCTCTTATACACTTTTAACTGGATACAAAAGCATTTCTTACAGTTGCACCTTAGTAATGCAGACAAGATGTGACTTACTCTCTTCAGAAGATTGACTCTATCTTGCAATCCTTCCAATGCTCTTTCATTATCATGCTCGTCAATTTCATGGGAGTAAGAAGAGGAGGCTCTGATGCCACCCTCCTCAATGCCATCAAAAAGTGCGACTTTACTATTACGGTAGTCCCTGCACATGAAGAAAACTCAGTAGCATGCCAAAACAACCAGACACTAGGACATCTATAAGAGACATGGCTAGACATAATCCTGAACTCAAGAAAGAATTGAAAAATCATTAAAAAGAAAAAGATTAATAATCGTCCAATTCTCTCACCCACCACAAATCATAAAGGCACATTTAGCTTCAGGCTGTCAATCGTTTTGATAACACATTCATGAATTGAATAGATAAAACACATTCTCTTTAGAGCCTATGAACTAAACTCACGGCCAGCTAACGGCAAACACACTTATTTGGTGAGAATAAGTGTCATTGATAGTTATTTTAGCCATTGGTCTTCCAATCTATTAACTTTATCAAGTACACTTAAAAAATCAAAATTTACAACACCTAATTTCCGACACAAACAGCTACATGCTAAGTACGCCTCTCCAACAGTACCTCACAACCGTAAATTCCCATTTAAGACTGATATCTGAAGTAGGCACTTCAGAATCTGATTATTCAGATGCAAACTACTGTGGTTGAAGAGAAACTGAGATTGAAGCTGCTTATAAAGTAGGAAGATGAATCTTTGAAAATTATAAGAGGTCATGAACAAGACCACTTAGCCAACCCATGTTTTTTTATCATCCTCATACGTTGAAAACATATCAAATTGCAATAAGGGCCTAAAAATATAATTAAAAATGAAGTAGAGAAACATTAGTTAGGGTGCACTCATTTGATCTAGCCCTGGGCTTACTCAGGAGTCAGGACCCATTGTTGATAATCAAATCAGTTAAAAGTCATTGAAACAAGTGAATTGTGCAAGAGTATTCTCTGATCCTAAAATAGTAAAATTCTTTCTGTTAGGATATTTCTACATCCTAGGCACTTAGTAAGCTTTGAAATTATCATCTGAGTAACAAAATGATGATTTGTTCCTGACTCTTATTTGCAACAGATGACTAGAACACTGTATATCAACTGTAAACTTCAAAGCCAGTTGACAACTAACAGATCTCAGTGTGATCCAGCAGAATTAAATCAGTAATCACATATAATGAAATCTTAAGAAATCATTTAAAAAAGAAAAAGAAAAATAGAGCAGATAATAAATCTTTGATTGAACTAACCTTCTAGAATTCATGACTCAAAGATCACAGCCTTTCTTCGCTTCTAGATAAATTAAGCTCAGCCTCGCGATACTCTCAATTGTGTTTCTACAGATGATTTCAAAAAATTATCTAATGATAAATCATACAGTCATGCACGAATTAAACGTAGGGAAAAATTGTGAAGCTAGATCGAAATTATTAAGGTGATTCAATATTTTGATCGAAACTAACGATTAAAAAATGTGTGAACAAACCAGGAAATAAATTCAGATCTGGCCGCGGATTCGACATTTAAACTAGAAAATTAGAAATAAAAAGAAAAAAAAAACATAACTAAGCGAATCGACTATACCTTTGGTGTGAAGCAGGAATTCGCTTGCAGCAGCAGACAAGCTGGTGGGACAAAGGAGACGGCGATGAAATGCCGCTCGGATTTTATACACAAAGGCTAGCGGCTAGCCAGAGGGAGATTTTATCAAATGTGATGCGTTATAGTCTTATAGAGGTGAAAAAACATGCAAGATGTTGATCTCTGCGGTGGGCCCACCTACCGAGCATGGAATATGTCCTTGCGGGGGACCTTTTGATGACGTCATATATAGCTTTTTTTAAAAGTATTTCTGTATTAATTTTTTGAACCACCGGATAATGACTGAAGCACCGGGCCGCGTCATCTCTTTTAAAAATGAAAATAAAACTAGACATTACGTTTTTATTTATTTACGGCACTGTTATAAATTAATGGCGCGAAAGCCGCGAACACTTTGGCCAGGAGTAATAGTGTAATACTATTCTGATAGAAAGTTGAACAAATAAATAATTGAATAAATAAATACATAAAAAAAAAAGGGAGGCGGGCTATTTTATCAACTCGATCGAGAATCCGATTCGCTCGTGAACCCTAAGCTGGCAATCCTAGGGTTTGGCGAGGCCAATAGTTGATACAGTAAGCCGCATCGCAAACTTATGGATTCGACGGACAAATTCACCAACGCTTTCAAGTCCTCACCCGAGATGGAGAAATTCCTTTGCGATCGCCTCCTTGACCCGACCCAACCAATTTCGGAGCGGTTCCGCGCCTTATTCTCCCTTCGCAATCTCAAAGGTCCCGGCCCCCGGGACGCCCTGATTCGTGGTACATAATTTTGATTCTGAATGTTGTATTATGCTGATTTAGACTAGAAAGGAACATGCTTTTATATGCTAAAGTCAGCATGTTTCTATGTTTATTACACTCGTTTATGCTTGATTGCTCTGCAAACGTTGCGCATTGTGTTGTTTTTCACATATTGGAATTGGTTTTATGGAGATAAGGCTCAGTTTCTTTAGCTTTTTCAGCCCTCTCAACGTTTTTCTTCTTATTAGTCACCTGCAGCGTACATGTTTTAATGATTATGTAAAGAAAACCCAGCTTTTATTTATTTTCGATTACTGGGTTAATTTATGTAGTTCGTTTTAGTTCTTTTGTTTGCATTAAAATTTGGTATTCATTTCTTTCCCCCTCCTTTTTAGCCACAAAGGATTCTTCAAATTTGTTGGCACATGAAGCTGCATTTGCCTTGGGTCAAATGCAAGATGCTGAAGCTATCCCTGCTCTGGAAGCTGTTCTGAACGACTTTTCTTTGCATCCCATTGTTCGCCATGAGGCAAGTTAAGATCTCCCTTGTCTACTAGTGCTTTTCTTTCCCTTTCCAATTTTTAATTATTGTTGCTTTTTTTTTTTTGGTTTAATTACTGAACAGGCAGCGGAAGCTCTTGGCGCAATTGGTTTAGAGAGCAATATTCCCTTGCTAAAGAATAGTCTAGTTTCAGATCCAGCTCAGGAGGTTCGAGAAACATGTGAACTAGCACTTGAGAGAATTGAGAAATTAAAGGCATCTGGTAGTGACGGATCATCCATGACAGAAAGGTCACCATTTATGTCTGTTGACCCAGCTGCACCAGCTTCATCCTGTTCTTCTGTTGATATGCTAAGGTTTGTTTCTGACTTGTGCTTGACACATTGTTTTAAGTGTCATGATTAGTTATAAAATATTCTGACCGTTGTTAATCGGTGTTAAGAGAAGTTCTTCTGGGTGAAGAAAAAGGCATGTATGAACGATATGCAGCTCTTTTTGCTCTTCGCAACCATGGTGGAGATGAAGCTGTTTCTGCTATAATTGACTCTTTAGGCGCAACAAGTGCTCTACTGAAGCATGAGGTTTGTGCAGTCTAATGTAATAATTTTATGTTACTTCAAGCTTGTACCTCGGTTCCTTTGAGGGGGCGTAATCATTAGATCTCTATTAAATGTGCATGAAGGCTGCTGGTATACTTATATTTTTCTTACAATTTCACTGTAATTATCATGTTGACAGAGATGGTTAGGTGGCTGGTGATGTGGTCAAGGTTTGTTAGAAAATGTTGAATTTTTCCCTGCTTGCTTGATGACTTTATTTGGTTTTGCTTTCTCCACATCTTACCTTTGGAGGTTTATGTTCGATATTTTGCTATAATATGCAGGTTGCTTATGTGTTGGGTCAATTGCAAAATAAAGCTGCTTCAGCTGCGCTTTCTGACGTGCTTAGGAATGTAAATGAGCACCCCATGGTTAGACATGAAGCTGCTGAAGCTCTTGGTTCCATTGCTGGTATTACTAGTTCTAGTTGTTATTTCAATGCATTCTCTTTTTAATTCTTTTGGCCAAGTCCCTGAAACCCTTTCCAATTTCATAATTCCCTAGAAAGGGTAGGACGATGTGGTTGGCTGGAAGATGTATTGGTATGATGGTATCAGTGTTCTTGAAGCAAAATCTTCCTGAGTTTAAAATAGGTCTGACAACAAAAAGGATTCATGCTAAAGACATTATGCCATTTTCTTTGGATAAGGTCTATTGTTATGGTTGTTGACATGAAAAATATATTACTATAGAACTTAATACTGATTATAGATGGATGCTCAGTCATGAGACTGGTCTGAAAAAACTTCTTGCATGTATGTGCAAAGGAATTCATTGATCATTAATTGGGATTATAGAACCCACATATAACAACTTATGTTGATAACTATATTTTTGAGCATTTTGAATGTGAAAAGTTCTGTAGTTTTCTTGTATTATTTGCTGAATTTTCTTGGATGGAATGAGATTTTTTGTATCAGATGATCATTTTCCACCTCTTCTTGTAATTCTTGCTTTTCAGTAAAATACTATTTTGTCTGTCATTTATCCTATCCTTCTGAGTATTGTGTTGTTTGTATATGCTTTAAATACCTGTCAATTATGTGGAATGTCAAACATTTTCTCTGTTGTGTTATCTTAATAAATTTTCATTTGGGGCACTCTTCTAGATGATCAAAGCATAGGACTTCTCAAGGAATTTGCCAAGGATCCTGAGCCTATTGTCTCACAGAGCTGTGAAGTTGCTCTGAGCATGTTGGAATATGAACAATTAGAGAAATCATTCGAGGTAAGCCTCTGAAGATTGAAAATTACAAAATAAATTGTAGTTGAGGACATCTTTCTTTCAGGAGAAATGACTGACAATGATGTTTTCTCTGCAGTACCTCTTCATGCAAGCTCCTCTAATGCAAGTGTGATCCTTCATGTATGTGCCATTTTTATGGATACAGAAGGGACTCATTAGGAAACATGAAGGTTGCAGAGATGCATTAAGCAATTGCAGAACTCACTTGCATATAAGGTGGTTCTCCAGAGTGTCTAATTTATAAGTTTGGGAAGAATCAGTTCATGAATTTATAAGCCTTTTTTAAGGGTTGGAGAACAAAGCTATGTTACAAATAGGATGTTAATGTTACAAATTGGATGGTATTAAAGTTATGTTGAATATGTGACAAATCGGAGGGCATTTAAATTTGTGTTATGATTTTAAATTGGACTAACATCCCCTCTTGATCTAAACATTCTTGATTTTTTATGGATTTTGTGCCACTTATATTTAAGTATTAGTGTGTGATTGGGATTTAACTACTTTTTTCTTTTAATTTATTAATAACTAATTGTGTTAATAAAAATTTACTCAGAAAAAGATAAGATCACGAAAGAATTTTGATCCTTTTAAATTGTTTGATTCCCTTTTCTTTCTAATTCCATTTAAAATAAAAAAAAATCATTTAATTTCTTCATTTTAAGTAAAATTATGTACTTTGATAATGGTAAAGGGAAAACACAATCTTAGACCATAATCTAATTGTTCATTGATTTGATAATTTTTTTTAATGGAGTTTATTTAAATAGAATCTTTTTTTAAAAAAATTTAGTTTGGTTGGTGAAAGATTTTATTATATATTACAAAATTATTTTAATAGACAAGTTTTGTAAAATTATGTTATGAATGGAATGAAATGAAATTGTGAAATAAATTAAGAGTATTTTAGATAATTTAAAATTTAAAAAAAATTACAACTTCTATTTTTAAAAATTTAAAAACTTAAATTTTTTTAGTAGAGGTAAAATAATTTATTTAATTCTTAAAAGTTTTATTCAAAACATAATTAAACAATACTAAAACTTTAAAAAGAATATTTAAAAAGAGTTAATAAAATTAAATAAACACTTCATTAAACAAATCATATTAAAATTATGTTTGGTACAACTTTTTAAATAGATTTTTATAAAAAATATCACTTTTAGTTTAAAAAAAATTAATTATTTGACTGTCAATATAATTTTTATTAAAAATTATGAAATTAATTTAATACGTAAGTTTTTCAAATTATATTAAAAAAGGAAGGAAATAAAATTATGAAATAAATTTTTGACACTTGAGACTATTTAGTTTTTTTTTATAACTTTTATTCCTAAAAGTAAAAAAATTAAGTTTTTATTAATAAAGATAAAACAAGTTATTTATTCTCAAAAATTCTACTTAAAATACAATTAAATATGACAACAACAAAAATTAAAAAATAATATTAAATAAATACTTATAACTATTCAATAAATTATATTAAAATACATTGACCCAAAATACTAATTGTCTGTTTGATATGATTTATTTAGTAGTCATAAGTGTTTATTTAATCTCATAAGTTCTTATTATAATTTTTGTTGTTGTTTGGTTATTTTTCTAATAGATTTTTTGAAGTTTAAATAAGTTATTTTACACTATTAGTAAAAGTTTAAATTTTGAGCTTTTGAAAGTAGAAATTGAAAAAAAAAATTTAAATGTTAAAATATATAAAATATTTCTACTTATTTAATTATTTTATTTTATTTTTTTATAACACAACTTTAAAAAATTTATCTATTAAAATAATTTTATAAATTTTTAATAAAAATTCTTGTTGATAACTAAACAATTAAAATATTTTTAATAAAAACTTTATTTATAAAAGCTCTTCTAACAAAATTATATTTAAATAAAATCTACTTAAAATTTTTTATCAAGCTTAAGTAATCAACCTCCACCAGTGGACTTCTGATATTTCATTAAAGGATTATGGTCCCTGATGAGGAGATAAGTACGACCATTTAGCTAATTCTTAGTAGTAATATATACAAGGCAATGCGAGGAGTTGGCTAAGTTACAGAATCTGTAACTTACAGATCCAACTATAGCCAACTCCCGTTGCCTGCATTTGACGGTTTATCTCTCTCCTCAGCACACGTGTGCTGCTTCCCACTGTAACGTAGCATTCTCCGGCAATGCGATTTAAAAATATTATAAAACGAATCTTTTTTTCACATTATTTACCAATTGTCGTATTTTTATTGGCTGCTAGCTACATACCAGCGACTTCTATTTTGAATTCGATTAAAAAAAATTAAATAAATAATTACTAACTGATCGCAAACAATTTCAGAATTTCACAAGGCGGTGGAGAGCACAGTGAAGCAAACAAATTTACAGTACAATAAAATGTTATCAAAGATAAATAGAAAAAAACAGGTAATAATAAATAAATAAGAGAGCAGAAGCGTATCAGAGACACTTGATGATTCAAAGATTCAACAAAGATTCCCCTCGCGAACACAGGCCCGCGACCGAACGCGTGCGCGCATACAGTATATAATTATTTATGCACAGAGCCACATAGGTAGTGAAAGAGAGAGAGAGGAAGGAAGGCAATGGCGAACCCGCCAAAGCCATGGAAGGTGGAGTATGCGAAGTCAGGGCGATCATCTTGCAGAAGTTGCAAGAGTAACATCGAGAAGGAAGCCCTCAGGCTTGGGAAAATGGTCCAGTCCTCCCAATTCGATGGCTTCATGCCTGTATGTTCTATGTTCTTGCATTTCCCCATTTTGGTCCCTCCCTGTAGTCTCCCTCTGAATTCTTGCTTTCCCTTTCACATTTCACTGTTCGTTTGTTCTAGTTATTGTATATGTTTGTTCACAAGTTTTGAGCATTTGTTATATTTTTCATGCACATATTCCTTGAATAACGGTTAGGGAATGTGCTTTGTGATACATAAAAACTGTTTTGTTGATTGTATCAGTTAGGTTACTACTCAGTTTAATTATTTGAATTTCTGATGCCTTGAAAATCATATATTTTGCTGATTCAAGTTGGTAAAGTGTTCTTTGGAGAGTCGTTTTGGCCTTTTGTCTGAGCTGGTGTCACTTGATAATTTTATTTGATAATGGACGGTCTCGATCTTCCTGATTTGCTTTTCTTTTCTGACCTAGATGTGGAACCATGCCAGCTGTGTGCTGAGGAAAGCAAATCAGATTAAATCGTATGTATTCTTGTAATATTTTATCATTATTTCCAAAATATGGTCTTGATAAGTACTGAAAGTAATTAACCTCTATGGCTTTGCTTTGCTTTTAGCTTGGATGATGTTGAAGGGATAGAATCACTTCGATGGGAAGATCAACAGAAAATTAGAAAATATGTGGAGGAAGGTGTTGGTAGTGGATCCTCAAGTAAGTCCAATGTCACTGCTGCAGAATATGGGATTGAAGTTTCTCAAACTTCTCGTGCTATCTGCAGACACTGCAGCAAAAAGATTATGAAGGGAGAGGTTTTTTTTTTTTTTTTTCTTTTTCATTTTTTAAATACTAGAGGACTATTTTTATACATTTTAATTTGCAGTTTGATAAACGCAGTTCTATAGGCTTAGCAACAACATGAAGTTGTTGATTGAGGAATCTAAATCTCATTTATTGTCAGTACTTACATCAGTATATGGAAGCCAACGTATGTATATTAATTAAAACAATGAAAGTCAACATATGCATCTTGATTTGGAGTGGTGGATGTCCAATCAATATACAATCTTTGATATCACGTCGATGTAACTAGTAATGCAGAAATGCTCTTTTGTATTCTTAGGTTCGTATATCGGCCAAACCTGATGGTCAAGGAACTAAAGGACTAGCATGGCACCATGCAAACTGCTTCTTGGATTTGTCTCCATCTACCCAAGTTGAGAAGTTGTCTGGATGGGGAAACCTCACAGTTTCTGACCAGGGAGCTGTTAAGGCCCTGGTTAACGTTCCTTCTACTACTAAGAATGGTAGGAAGTTTATATCGTTAGTGTGGGAGGTTATTAGATGATGTCATTATTGCTGATTTTTTCTCTTTCTCATTTTACTTTTTCTCTTAGGAACAAAAGCTGTGGTACAAGAAAATAAAGAAATGCCTGCCCAGCAATCAACTTCAAAAGCTGGTACAAAACGTAAAAATGTTGGTGGTGTTGAAAGCTCAAAGGTTGGTAAGTTTGAAGGAGATGTGTCGACAAGCAGGGCTGCATCTGTAGCGTCTTCAAACAACTTGCCGGATGAACATGCTTCTGATTTGGAAAGTAAACTGGAGGCCCAGACTAAAGAACTGTGGGCTCTAAAGGATGATCTTAAAAAACATGTGACAACTGCGGAGTTGCGTGAAATGCTTGAAGCCAATGGTCAAGACTCAACAGGATCAGAACTTGATCTCCGTGACCATTGGTAATTTTTTCCGGATGCATTTTATTTTAAAAAATATTTAGAAATCCTCTCGTATTATTCTGATTTTCGTTAGTCATCCAGGTTTCTCATAAATGTTATGTTTGTCATTTTATTTTCATACATATGTTTGTACATAGTACATACTGTTGATTGTTGAATTATTTGTTACCTGTACTTTGAAATTTGACACACTTTATTGTTGTAATACTTGTTTAGTGCCGATGGGATGATGTTTGGAGCACTTGGTAGATGCCCGATCTGTTCAGGTCCACTTCGTTACTCTGGAGGCATCTATCGGTGTCGTGGGTACCAGTCAGCATGGAGCAAGTGTTCATATTCCACTCGTGAACCAGAACGTCTTAAAGGGAAGTGGAAAATACCCGAAGAAACAAATAGCCAATATCTTGTAAAGGTATTCATTTTAGATTAGTGTGAGATGGTAAGGTATGCAAACTTTAACTGTCAGTTTTATTATAATGGTTGCAGTGGTTTAAATCACAAAGGACTAAAAAACCTATTCGGGTCCTACCTCCACGCACATCCAACAGTCCTGCTTCAAGTCAAGCTTCTAAGAGCCCGTGTCAATCTTCGAAGAGTGAAAATTTGGGAGATTTGAGAGTTTCTTTTTCAAGATTACCTAAGGAATCCAAGGTGTGATCTTTTCCTTGCTATATGCTTAAATTGTTGTTGAAAATTTTTTATTGATGCCGTCATGTAATATCTTAACAAAAAGGAAATAAAGAATATTGTGTAATTTTTGGTTAAGTTCTTTCACTGGGTGGTCACCCTGCACTTCTGCAGGAAGAATGGAAGAGAAAAATTGGGGAAGTAGGGGGAGTAGTTCATGCTAAGATCAATAAAGGTTTGTATCTCATGCATTGGATATTTTAGTCAGATTATTTTCCCTACTTTGGACTTACAATTCGTAATACAGTGTGTAAGTTGTTGCTTAATAAATGAATCTGCAGAGACTAACTGCTTAGTCCTGGGAGGAGTACCGGATGATCCAGATGCTGAGATGAGAAAAGCCAGGTAAAGTTGCTCTTCAGATGTGTCTTGAGAATATTTCTTCTTCATTTCATTTTGATTGGGAATGTTTTCATTGGCAGGAAGATGAAAGTACCTATTGTTAGGGAGGATTATCTGGTTGATTGTTTTAAAAGACAAAAGAAGCTTCCTTTCGATCTGTACAAAGTTGAAGTGGTTGGTGAGTCTTCTAGCATGGTTACAATCAAAGTTAAAGGGCGAAGTGCTGTTCATGAAGCTTCTGGTATGCAAGATACGGGTCACATTCTTGAGGATGGAAAAAGTGTTTATAACACGACTTTGAATATGTCTGATTTATCAACTGGTGTTAACAGGTGGGTTTATTTTATTCTTCCTTCTTTCTCTTTGTGACCTCGTTTCAGATGATGGCTACGGCTTTTTCAGATTTGGAGCCAAATTGTTTCAATTGCTCTGATTGTTTACCCGTTAATGAATATTTTTCTGACTCCAGCAGATTAACCTAAAAACTCACTTGTGGTTATGTAGGAGGATTTGGGATAAGATGATTTTAACTGCTGTAGGTTGCTCTTTTGGTATTGCTTGTTTTAAAAGGAAAATGCTTACAGGCTTCTTATATTTAACTTTGTTTTGTTACAATGATGCACTTCCCTGGCTGGAGGCTCCAACATATTGTTGATTTTAAACTATCTTGGACATAAATTGATAAATTTATATTAAGAAATTTATGGCCCCTAGGTTAGTAGCCAAGCCACTGTTTCTGTTGTATCTGCTTCGGCAGTATGGATGCCATATGGTGAAGCTTTTAACTCTGAAGCATCTGAATTATGTTATATGTAAGTTAATTCATGTAGTGGCATATAGGTTTTAATATTTTATTTGAGATTACATCTTAGTAAAGCTTGCTGTTGTGAACTTTGACGTGCTACTTTCATGAACTGAGCTTGCTTGTGTGTGCGTGTGAATTGTTGGTGATATATTAACTTAAACTTCGACTTGAAGCAGTGAATAAACTTTTTAATTACTAGTTCCTTTCAATGCAATGGTAGAGATGATTGATAGGTTGGTAATATTTCTACTGCTTCTTTTTTACCTTAGACTCCTACCCCTGGATTGAGTGTGATTAATGGATAAAATTGTGTCCAATTTGAAGTCAAAAAATTAAAGTTAATATATATCCACAACCCAAATCTCGTATAACACCATGGTGTATTGGAATTCCTCATATTGTTTTATTGTTTTCTTTCCCATTTTCCTTCAATAATGGACTCTAACTTCTATGTGATTGCTATGTAAAGTTACTATATCCTGCAAATCATCCAAGATGATAAAGGGTCAGATTGTTATGTGTTTCGTAAATGGGGTCGAGTGGGAAATGACAAGATTGGTGGAAGCAAACTGGAAGAGTGTTCAAAAGAAGATGCAGTTTGTGAATTCAAACGTTTGTTCCTTGAGAAGACTGGGAACCCATGGGAGGCTTGGGAACAGAAACAAAATTTCCAGAAGAAACCTGGAAGATTCTTCCCACTGGATATTGTACTTCTTACTCTCTCTCTGTCTCTCTCTCTCCCCCAATTCTTCTAGTTAGATAATGACTGCTTGTTCATCTTGTTGTTTTCTATATGTGTAGGATTATGGAGTTAACAAACAGGTGTCAGAAAAGATAGGGACTGATGCAGACAGCCAACTTGCTCCTGCTCTGGTAGAACTAATGAAGATGCTTTTTAATGTGGAAACATACAGGTTTTAGAAAGCCATCTCTCCTTTTTTAATATTGTATATAGTTATCTTGAGATGAGAAACAGGAAATTTGACACATTCGGAAAGATTTTAGTTTGTGGACCTCTGGTTCACTTTTGTAATATTCATTCCCTTCTAATATTCTACAAAAGTGTCTCTGTTTCCTATAAAGAAAATATAATAGAGCAAATTTTGCAGAGCTGCTATGATGGAGTTTGATATTAACATGTCGGAAATGCCGCTTGGAAAACTGAGTAAAAATAATATCCAAAAGGGTACGTACCTTTGAAAGAAATTTATTTGCTTGGTGCTATACTGAACGATTGAGTTCCCAAGATTAATTTATATTGGATTAGCAAAAAGAATTTGATGGCTGTTTATTGATGCCCTTAAAATATATTTTTCCAGGTTTTGAGGCATTAACAGAGATACAAAATTTATTAAATAACGGTGCATATGATCCCTCTGTCAAAGAAAGCTTGATTATTGATGCCAGCAATAGGTTCTTTACTGTCATCCCTTCTATTCATCCACATGTTATACGGGACGAAGACGATTTTAAGTCAAAGGTAGAGATGGATATTCTGTACACTTTGTTTTAGTATCTGCTTGTTTAGAAACTCTGCTATTCAGTTATCCTTATCACCTCATTGCAAATCAATTTTCCCCTCCCTCTTTAAATCTTCAGCCTGATTACCCTTTTAAGTTGGATTTGTTTACTCGATAGGGTTGGATTTTTCGCGTTTGGTTAAAGAAAGAAATTTGAGTCGATTGAAACCCAAGCACTAATTTGAATTGGTTCGTTGGGTTTCTTTGTATTTTTTTCAGTTTGATTCTTTTTTTCAAGATTCAAACCGAATTGAAAGTGATCAGTTAAGAAAATTTGGAATAGAACCTGAACCAATTCCTGAATTGACGCAAACCGGTTTGGTTAAAATGCCCACCCTACTTGATTATCTCTTGTTTCTTTCCTTTTTCATAGTGATTTTCTTTGTATCAAATTGTGGAGTGGAGCCCTTATATTATTTTTGTAAGTCAATTAGAACTGATTGAATTGATATATTTGGAGCACTTTTCTTTAGCAGTCCTTTAAATTTTTCTTTCAGAGAGATGAGACATCTAGAATTTGAAGATATATCAATCTCTTCAACTTATCATAGAAACACAAAACAAAAGGTTTTGTGATCACCTAAGTCAAACTAGGCAGAGGCCTAAGACAATAAAGATAGGAAGCTTATTCTGGGAGAGGATTCCTTGAGAATAGTCTTCAGTATGGTATTATGCACGAGATACAATAATATGCAAAATCAAGAAGTCAGTCTCAAAAACTCGAAGTAGGACCCTAAAAAAGGATAAAGTGATTTATTCGGGCATTTCTCTTTAGAAAAATTGAGACTTTTCAGTGGGTCTCGTACGGGACATTCAAAATTGCTCAACACAACTTAAAAGCCACGGGAGTGACCTTTAAGTAACTTAATATTTTATGATATAGCTTCCCACCCCATCCTAGGAGGAGGGCGGGTCTCGCTCTAGTCTTCCACTGGGAAGGTAGGGAAAGCATTGTTTTTCCACAAAATAGTGCTTGGGGGAACTGTCCTTTAAATCGGCACACACCGGGGAACACACAAAAAGTGACCCAAGATGTGTAACCAATTTGAAGAGACACTGACATAGTCCTTATTTGCAGTCCTCTACAAGGGGGATTGAGGGGGTAATGTCACTTGAAAGGGGAGAGGGGTTTCCCTCCTGCCGCATAAAAGAGCCTTTTTAAGTGGCTTCCTCCTCATCGTCTTCCTCTTGTTCCTCTTCTTCCAAGGCCTCTATTCTGAGAGGAATAGAGTCGGGCCTTCTGTCAGGACTCTAGTTTGAACCTCATCACGCTTTAGTTCCGGTTACAAATTCTTACCATACCTTCTGTTTCTTCCCATATGGAGCCGATTCTGCACAATGTTTTGATTCTTGGGCATATTTTACTAAAAGAATAAATATGAAGATGAATTGATTTTTGTTGTTGCTTACCTTATTGACTTTTTAACCACATATCAGTAAATTTAGTGTCTCTTGTTATGATATTTTCAGTTTGTCACTTGTCTATGGCAACATTTCTGACTGACTGCTGCATCTGTTTCTCTTGTAATTGTAGCACTATTACCAAAAGATTGATGACTTGCGTTTTATATTTCTTTTATGTGTCATTTACATTTAATTTTGAAATCCTAGATAATCTTTGGATCAGATTAGACCTGGATTAAAGATTGCTATTTATAAAATGTGGGGGAGAGATAGATTATCTCTCAAGATATTCTAAAATTTCAAATCTATATGTTATTAATTTTATCATTACTTTGTTGTTAATTTTAAATAGTATAATATCAATAAGTGTGTGCATTTTCGCTATAACCCAAAGAACATTCTCCTAAGGGGAAAAATGCTCTCTTATGTCGTGCCGACTGTGGCTCTGCCTTTCTTAGTGAAATATGTAAACTATTCAAATTATACGCAGAAATCGGGAAATTGGAGTCAACTGTACTCTCAAGGCTTTTCGTATTTTGCTTGGGAAAATTATTGATTTGCATTCAGACACAATCGAACTATCCAAATCGCTATTTCTCATGCCACGTACCGTTTTGTTTGAGGACTAAAAGGATTTCCTCTGTCCTTCCTCTTTAGGTAAAAATGCTAGAAGCTCTGCAGGACATTGAAATAGCTTCAAGATTAGTAGGTTTTGATGTTGATAGTGATGATTCCCTGGATGAGAAATATAAGAAGCTTTGTTGTGATATTGCTCCACTTCCGCATGATAGTGAGGATTACCAACTGATTGAAAAGTACCTCCATGCTACGCATGCCCCTACTCATACTGTGAGTTAATTTTTGCATATTTTCAAGATTAGCTTTTCCTCTTTTTTTTTGGGGGGGGGGGGGGGGGGAATAAATTTGTATGTCATGTTTTTTAGAAGTAACTTTTTGCCCGTTTTTGGATTTCTTAGGATTGGTCACTGGAACTGGAAGAAGTTTTTTCACTTGAAAGGGAAGGGGAATTTGATAAGTTTTCTTCTTATCAAAGAAAGCTTAAAAATAGAATGCTCCTCTGGCATGGCAAGTTAAAATTCTCTGTGGTGAAGTTTATGCCTTTACATACTATGATATACTTTTTAGTTCTGTGGGAAGTTATTGGAGTATCAGAACTTGACAAATGGTATTAGATATGATAGAAATGCTCTTTTTCCTGTGAAGGTTCTCGGTTGACAAATTTTGTGGGAATCCTCAGCCAAGGACTGAGAATAGCCCCTCCTGAAGCACCGGCAACCGGCTATATGGTTCTCTCTCAATCTCTCTCTTATGTGTGCGCATTAGTTTATACGTACATGAATGCATACACATTTGATCTATCTACTTGCTATTCCACAAGACTAATAATTCATATTTTTGCAAAACAGTTTGGTAAGGGAATTTACTTTGCTGACCTAGTCAGTAAAAGTGCTCAGTATTGCTTTACGGATAAGAAAAATCCAGTGGGCTTAATGCTTCTGAGTGAAGTGGGCTTGGGAGAGGTTTATGAGCTCAAGAAGGCGAAGGTAGGTTCACATTCTGTTGTGCATTTGTGTGCTGTAATAGTCTTTGGCCATGGGGACGTGGTTTGGTTCGATGTGGAAGTGTCAGATTTATTCATTTTTTAATTTCACCATATCCCCCCCCCCCCCCCAAAAAAAAGAAAAATTATATATCGAGTTTCTAGTATCCCCCCTTTCCCGTTGCCATGTCATGGATATTTCACTAAGCAGCTTATGCGGGAAATAGTAGTTCATGCACTTCTTTATGTGCTTCTTTATCAATGTTAACTAAAGTGTCCAATTGTGTATGGACAAACTACCTGATGAAATATGGTTCCTTGAATCTTTGGATGTGCTTTATTTTTACTAATTATTGATATTTGGCCTGTTGCCTGCGGGAAAAAAATAATTTGGCCATGCACACGTCACAAATGCTATTTCTCCTTCCTAGTAATTGCTTTCCTTTTTGTAATTCAGTATATGGATAAACCACCTGATGGGAAGCACTCCACTAAAGGACTTGGCAAGACTGTACCACAGGAATCTGATTTTGTGAAGTGGAGAGATGATGTCACTGTGCCATGTGGAAAACCAGTACCTTCAAATGTCAGGGCTTCTGAGCTGATGTACAATGAATACATTGTTTATAATACTGCTCAAGTAAGTACTTAAATTTTATCATTTATATAAATAATTTAATATAAAAAGGAAGAGGAGGAAGAAGAAGAAACTTGTCAAATTAAGTCCAAAATTTAAAGTTCACTCATGTTGTTTCTTATTTCATGTGTGTTGAAACTGCATTTTGATTTGTAGCATACAACTTAATCAAGCAGCGATGTACAAATGTACTGTCATCAAAATAGAGCAAATATCCTTGTCCTGCTGCTGTGTGCATGTTTGTTCCTATGCATTCCCAGGAAGGACTGCTTCTGGAACAATTGTTACCAGCGCATAATCATCACCAGTGATCTATCACTTATCTTTTTACAAGAAAGTATTTTTTCTTGTTTTCTTTGTCCTGTGAATTTGCTGAATGACAAAGTTCCATTACATGAAGTTTTGGTTAAAAGAAGCTTTACTCCATATCAAAACTCTGTGAGATTTCTTGTCCAGAAAATTATAGTAGTAAACTTCTATAAAACTATATTTACTGCCTTGAGTAATTATAATATGAAGTTGATATATGCTTGGCCCCTCATTTAAATTTCTTTCAGCTCACAGGTTCCCTAATAAAGTTTTAATTCCTCATTTCATCCTAGGCATTTAAATGGAGTACATTATTGAAGGATAAATGTGACCTTTGAACATATACATTGATAGCAGATAAAAATCGGACATGTCTACTAAAAATTACGATTAGTCAATTTGCATCTTAAAAGGTCACATTAGTTCAACAATGTGCTATTTCTGCTAATGATTTTACCCCAGGGACAAAAAAATTAAAAATTTATAAGGGACCCTAGTGGTATATGTGTGCGTGTGTGTGTGTGTGTGTATACACAGGGGACGGAAGTGTCAATCTCCCATTATGTGCTCATTACTATTTATTTCATTGCTGTGAAGTTGGTACAAAATGATTATGCTTCACCTCTTAAATGTGCTCATGTAAATACAAAATGTGCTGTGTGAAGCTAATATTTCCATGAGTGGTGGATGATGAGGTTTTTATATTTGACAGGTTAAGATGCAGTTCCTGTTGAAGGTGAGGTTTCATCACAAGAGATGAAGGAGGTAACTGGATGTCCACTCTCTTTTGGGAAAGGTCATGACTGATTGTCTGAATATCTGAATGTCTTTAATTACCACATGAGAAATTTTAACTCTTGGATAAGATTGTAAGATCTCATTTTGGGGTTTGCCTGGAGATCTTTCAACTGCTGCTTTTGGCTATGTAAATGATGTTGGTAAATGTGTAAAAAAAGGGTACTTTGGTGTTTCTTAAGCTTTAGTGAGGATGCTATCTTCGGCCATATCATCTGGCGTTAGCTTTCCTTTTGTTAGATTATATGCCAATACAATTAGATACACAAAATCCAAGTTTCTTGTACTACAATTGGCGGGATTATTTCCGGATAAGTGTCCCTGTCAATCAGGTATAAATTTAAGAAACATGCAAAGACGAGTAATCTTATCTGCCAAATTTTGCAATGGATTAAGCTATATTATTTTCTTTTCAAGGTCAAATGCATGCCTAGTAAGATTATATCTGATATACATTCTGTTTGTAATCAATTTTTTCCTGAAGCAGATATTTACATTTTAATTATATAGATTTGAGACCTTTACGCACTGCTCTGCCCAATTGGCATGGAAATTGTCGGGTTCAGTTTTTTGACATTGCGCCTGCTATTTCAAAACTTTTACATTGATCTTTTCTTACCCAAATTCTAGGAAGCACCACGAATCATTTGCAAATCAACACGATAAAGGCCTGAATCTGATATTTATAAATGGGAATAAATGGCCGAGGTAAGCTAAAAAAATAAAAATAGAAATTTACTAACAGGTCAGCTGTCTTTGAGATAAGGACTCGTGCGTGCTCGGTAGTTGATAGTTGATACAGCGAAGTGAGAAAATCAGCATCAAACATCATTTTTCGGAGACTGTGTCTCCAACACAAGAAGAAAATTCGCCATAAAGTAGTCCAGGGGCATGATGGTGCTGGTCGGGTAAAAAAAAGCTCAATGATTTAGAAGATCTTATAGCCAGTGTGCATGTCTGCATGTTTGCCATGTGCATGGTGGATGATTATGCTGCGTCTCGACTTGAAATTAACTGCAGATTATGTCATGTGTGGCTGGGAATGCAGGACCTTGCTACGTTACAGACTCTGTATGTAACGCAGCAAATGAGGAGCATCCACGCGTTGCAGGAGAGAGGAAAAATTGTTGGAATTTAGCTGATACAAGACTAATTTCCATTGAGCTGTTACATACAGAATCTGTAAGGTAGTTTTGTCCTGGGAATGCATAGTCACTCTCCAAACTTTGATCGAAAAGAAATTGGCGAGAAAGAAGTGACGGAAGCGGTGACACTAGGGTTGGCAGTCCGAGGGAGTACGTTAATTTCAGCCCTGTTTCGCATATATAAGTGGGATAAAAAAGTAACCAGTTGGGCTTAGCCCAAGTGGCTAGAGCTACTTCCCTCACAAGTCCCCGCAGATGTATTACAGAAGTTTAGTTTAAATATTTTTCCTTTAAGTTTCAGAACTTGAGTGAATGTAGTATTTCTCTCAGAATGAGAGTTGGGCGTCCCTAAAATATTTAAGAGGATTAAAAAATCTTAGCGGTATCATATCAGAATTGATGTAAACGAGTCTTAGAAATTTGTATGATGTAAATATTATGAGTAATAGTTCTCTTAAAAAAAAAGTAGGATAAAAAAATCTTATTTCTATCTTTTTATTTTTTTAGATAAAAATTTATTCTAGTCCAGACCCGTTAAATATTTCGTCCCATTTCATTACCCTAAATAATACCAAATATAAATAAATAAATTTTGACAATTTTTCTTTTAAGGATCATCATAATTTAATATAGCAAAAAATCTTCAATGAATACAAATTAGAATAATCAAATAATATACAATTTTATCTAACATTTTTTATTTGTTTGTTTGCTTTTATTGCACATTAATATTAAGACTTATGTATAAAAAATTATAGATTTAAACAATAACCAACTTCAGCCATTTTAAATATTTAATAATATAATAATAAACTAAATCAACAGTTAGGGTTGACAATAAGAAGGAATGAGATAAGATTTATCAATCACAATCATGTCATATCCTATATATGCAAACATGATTTAAAAAAATCTCATTTCTCCCTCTTTACTTATTTTTGAGATAAAAGTATGTTCCAATCACGTCCTAAACGGAATAAGAAATAATTGTCATCCCTAAGCGACACAGCTCAGCTGTGACATCGGATTGTGCTTTTTGGTGCAAACAGCCATTCTCCGCTGTTAAAAGTGACGAAATTATTCCATCCTATTTAGGCTGCGCTCTCACTTCTTTTTCTATAATAATATATGATGAATACGTTTCAGTTTCACTTCCTTTTGTTCTCATGCTAGTGTACTGAACGTCTTTCACGTGTGTGCTGATGCAACCATAATAATGCTTCTTCTTCAATTCTCGTTTCTCTCCATGCATGCCAACCTATGTCATCTCCAATGGATAGCCGGATAGCCGGCTAGTTTGTTTGATTGATTGATTGATTTTCCCTGGCGCCGGGTCGGTCCATTCTGAGCTTAGATATTTGGATTGCACATACCAAACCATCTAAACACAAACCCACAAATTTATTTGAAAATGGTGAAAGGATGTGTGAACTGAACTATTATTGCTGCTGATCAACTAGTCTAGGATGGTAGCTAGATAACCCCAGTAGCAGAAGAATGTTGAAAGAATATTTCTGTTGCTAGGAGCTAGGTCTTGAAAAGCTTTCATTCGTGCAACGGAACCCAAAAGCCTATCACAGGGCTCACTTTAAGTTGAATTACCAGTTTGTGATAATAGGCGGTGGCCTTTTAATTAAAGAGAAATAATGATGGCCTCACTTCAAAGTAGCCCTTTTCTTTTGCCACATTTAAGTTGCTCTTCCTTTTTTTTTTTTTTTTTTTTTTGTCTCATGTGAGAAATGGAGCATTATACACGAGGGCAACACACACCCAACTTTACTTTAGGCAGGGAAGCACCATTTCTTGATCCCAAAAAAAAAAAAAAAAGGAGAGAGAGGACTATTCCTTCATTTTCATTATCATCCAGTGGCCCATATCCCAATCTTCCAATAAGACACGAAGCAAATTAAAGTAACCGGTTAGTATGTGTGTGTCCTTTTGCTTCACCAAGCTTCAAAGTTCAAGGCAATAGGACCGTTAATTCATTTTGGATTATATGTCTAATCTCCACTTGTTTATATTAATTTGTCTACATTACAATCTTTTTTGGTCCGTAAGTTTTAAATTTGATCATATTTCCTTTAATAATTGTCTTAACAAGAATCAATTTCCCGATCAAATAGTCAATATATCTTCGAATGAATAAAGTAATTAAGTCTACTCCTGCCACATTAAATAAAATAGAAATATTACCATTTTCTCTTTAATGTTATCATTCTACATCATACACTTCTTACAGTTTTTATAATACTCCTCGATGTTACTCATTTTATGTTAAAATTTAAAACATTTTGTTAAAAAACAAAGTTTGACGTCAACAAAAAAATAATAATAAGATATTGTAAAAATTGTAAGAACCTAAAAAAAGAAAATGAAAAACAGTTAGAGTGAAGTGACAAAATCTTCGAAACAGCAGGAGCATGGTGAAGTTGCCGATCATCTAACTCACTTAAGTGGTTGTCGGTAGGCTGCTCCGGCGGGTGGCAATGGGAGAAGTGGAAGTGTAGAGGAAACTAACTAAGCTTCCACAAAGCGACAAACAGCAGCAGTTCCCAGGTGCGGCGTTCGGCGGAAAAAAAAATAATTAAAGTGAAAAATAAAAAAAATGAGATTAAACCCCAAAATCAAACTTGGAGCATAAAGAAATGATATCAACGAAACCCAAGTTACAAATAATAAAACAATTTTAGTAAGTCATTTAAGTAGGTCTCACACATTAAAATAGAAGCCCCATATGGCATAAACCATTACCGTATGTCCCCTTAAAAGCCTACACATTAGCCCATCATGTCCCCCGTTCACACCCCTTATAATAAGTCCCCACCCCTACCAAATTTCTTACCTTAAAGTGATCATCTCTTCATTTTGTTGCACCATTTCCTAGTGTGCTCGTGTGCCTTGAAAGGGGAAAAAAAAAAATCTCAAGATTCTCACTCTCTTATTTTCGTTCTTGAGTGTTGATTATTGCTCTAACAAATATGGCATCATCTGGGAGCGCTGCAGGCACAGGGTCACCTTGCGGTGCATGCAAGTTTCTCCGGCGAAAATGTGCCTCCGATTGCATATTCGCCCCGTATTTCTGCTCGGAGCAAGGCCCTGCCCGGTTTGCTGCCATTCATAAAGTCTTTGGTGCAAGTAATGTGTCAAAACTTTTGTTGCATGTCCCAGTTGCCGATCGTTGTGAGGCGGTTGTCACTATTGCTTATGAAGCTCAAGCTCGGATCAGAGATCCTGTTTATGGCTGTGTTGCTCATATTTTTGCCTTGCAACAGCAGGTAATAATTTGTTTAATTCTTTCTTTCTTTCTTTTTTAAATTTTACAAGTATTTTTTAACTATCAACTGCTCTAATTTTTTTTTTTTTTAATAAACAAAAAAGGTGGCGTGCTTGCAAGCGCAATTGATGCAAGTGAAGGCACAGCTAGCACACAACATGATGGATACAAGAAGCATTGAGAATCATCATCAGTGGCAAGGCAATTGTACAATAACTGGGGTGCCTTCATTTCCCAGTAGCTATCCAGGTCATTACGCGAACCCTATATCGCCGCAGAGCTCACTGGAATCAGCTTACTGCCACAACAACGATGGAATGAATAATATGCAAGAAATTGAAAGCAGATCAGATGAATTTTCATTCCAAGGCTATCCTCATAATTACAGGAAGAGACCATACAATAACACTGACTTGGGAGAGCTTCAAGCACTTGCCCTTAGAATGATGAGGAACTGATCATCATCATTACCACGATGATTCATCAAGTTTTCTTTATGGAATTTATGCTGATCATGATGTTGATCTTTGCCAAAATGTTGTATATACTGAGAGTACTACTTTTCCAGAAACTTAGTTTAATGTCAAAATGAAGCCTAATAATGTTGGCACTTTATTTCCTTTTTTTTCCCCCCTCTTTTCTTTGCTGCTATTATGAAAAAATTAATTACTAGTTAGGGTGGTTAACTTTCTTTCAAATAGCTAGGTAATCTTTAAAATACTAACAAGAACTTAATATAGTCATTAATTTAATCTCCTAGAGTTGTTAGAGAACAATAATAGACACATCTATGGGCAAATTCAAGAAAAAAACCTTGGAATTTGGATCATTTGGTAGGGTAATACACATATACATACAAAATTGAACTCTCTTGTGTCATTTTGTACATGGAATGGTATTAAAATAGCTGAGAAAGCGCGCACTTAGTTCTCAATTTATGATACCCTTGCTTAATGGGAATCCCCAATTCAATTTTCTCAATTTGCTCCTTGAAAACACACATACAAACACATATTACGACATTAACATGATGTTATTATTTAAGTCTTTGAGTTGCTTCTCTCAACAAGAGTCTAGATCCGAAATGCAGTTCTGCTTGGATAATGTACTGAGTGATATTTTGACTTTTGCTTAGGACTTCTGCAATTTCATCTCTTCAATGGGAATATGGGAAGAAATTAATGAATGTTATCATTGAAATCAAAGGCAAACCCCATTGATTTGAGTATTTTAGAGACCCCACTTACCTAGGGTTTATAATTAATTAATTCAAATAATAAGTAGGTTCACCTAATGTAAGTGATACTCTTTCTTAATTTTAATACCAATACCCTAAAGGCTTGTACTCACTCATACAGACAAAGTGTCCCCTTTATTGATTGCAAATGACTATATATATATATATATATCTCTCATAACTTAATTAGATATATAGCTCTGGCAGCTTTTTATCAAACAAATTAAGCAAAATATTTTTGAATTGGTTCTCCAAACCTTATAATGGTTGGCATTTACCGATATTATGAAATGTTTATTTTTCACCTGAAGTGACTATAATTAATTATTTAGAAGCATCGCTTAAAGAGGACAGCAGACATTATAGAAGCATTATAATTATAAACTCTCTTTGTAATTCAAACTGTATATAAGCAATCTGACCTAATCAATGATTTAATTAATTATCCATGTAGATCACACATTGAGTTGGCATAAGGTCATCATCGCTAAGATCATATTCTATATTTTAAATGAAAAAAATAAGAATGACTTGTGAGAGGTGAAAATATATCATTAAGAGTTTTCTTTTTTTTAAAAAAAAATTTAAACATTTTGTAGCCTTAGACTGCCCTTAGCCTTTAAGTATATGGTTTGACATAAACT
The DNA here is from genome assembly GCF_022201045.2 of Citrus sinensis. NCBI lineage: Eukaryota > Viridiplantae > Streptophyta > Magnoliopsida > Sapindales > Rutaceae > Citrus > Citrus sinensis. The sequence goes on along the minus strand of NC_068558.1, from coordinate 42,980,665 downwards.
CCCATTAAAGGGGGAAAATGGATAGAACATGTTTGGAATCATTTCCCTGAAAATTCAAAAGCAAAATTGCCAAGAGAAGAAAGAAAAAATTTACATGCTTAAGTAATCAAGATTGTCATTAAACCAAATAAACACTTGCTTATGCTGCTAAAATGGTACGCCTAAATACTTAATTACAAGTTTACTGAGCATCACTTGATTTATAATTGTGATATGTGTATATTCAAAGTCATAATGTAAAGGGTAAAAGCTCGTTTAGTCCCTATATTTTGAAGTTAGTGTCCGTTTCGTCTCTATATTTTTTAAAATATCTCAAACCATCCCTACCCTAAAATTATTGACACTTTTGCCATTATCTTTTGTTCCTTTTAACTTATTTTTACAATATTACCCTATTATAATAATTTTTTTAGAAATTATTAAAAAGAAAAAAAAATTATCAGTTTAACACCGATATATATATATATATTGTGGAATACTCTCTTGAGTTAAAATATTAAATTTTCTAAAAAAATTGATAATGTAATTTTTTAAAATATTATTTTTTAGACATACGTGAGCTTCCACAAAAATTAATATATGCCTTTTTTGTTGTTATTTTATTTTTGAGTTTAATTTGATAATCTAATTTTTTATTAATATCCAAAAAAAAAACACTATTGTAAGAGTGTTATATTGTAAAAACAAGTTAAAAAGAATAAAAAAATAATGGCATGAGTGTCAATATTTAGCAGCAGGGACGTTTTGAGGTGTTTTTAAAAATATAGGGACTAAATAGGCACTAACCTCATAATATAGGGATTAAAAAAGATTTTACCCTAATGTAAACTATATAACAATTATTGATTTACATTACGAGTTCATTGAAACTGCTTTTGGACCACGATAGAATCTAGGAGAAACAATACAATACATACAAAATTAAATCAGCCGTGCAACAGAATAAACAATTTGAGTCAAGCCACATTATTGGATTGATCAAATCCCAATTAGTTCTTCGAGCCCATGACCAAACGAATATTATAATTAACTTACCAAAATATAATCTCAGACCAGCGGCACTAATCACTTTCATACTTTGTCTACAATCACACACAAGTGTTAAATTATAAACCGATACCATTCCTCCATTAATTGAACTTGGAAAAGTAATTATTCCAAACAACATTAATTAATCAATTAAATACACGATGAGTGATGATTTGTTGAATGTGAGAGGCAAAAAAAAAGCTGTCAGCCAAAAGTGAATTGAGAACCCAAAAAAGATAAGACAGAAAAGAAAGAGCTCGTCAAACTTTAATTCACTTAAAAAATTTCTAACAAGAAATGAAAGTAGAATAAGTGTGGTCTCGTAATTTCACCAAAGGAGACCAGAGCATGTTATTTTTGTCGGAATGGCGACTAACCCTTGCAACTATATAACTTTTAATGGTGCATTCATCTAGTTTATGGTTGGGGCATTGACACTTAATATATTCTTTACATTTCTCATTTTTGTTATTTAGGTCTCTTATCTTTTAATTATCCGTCACAATTATTATATGAAAATTGTAATGAAAAAACGCACACATAATTCTAAGATTGTTGTCAATTGCAAACCTCATTTAATTGAATGGTGAACACTTCTTCGCCTAATTCTTGAAACCACGAATTTAAATCTTCTGGTTGTGTGTGAGAGAAAATATATTTTCTTTTTTTTTCTTTTAATATGATGTGTTTTTATAAGGTAAAAAGGTCGTGTATGTTAAAAGCGTTCTATTTATCTTTAAACAGTAAAGTTCAAACATTAAAATAACAACATTAGGGATATAATAAATTAGTAAAAATTTAGGAATCTAACTAGTAAAAACAAGGAATATGAGAGACCTAACTGACATTTCGCCTTAATTGTTTCCAATATATATATAATTTTTTTTTTTTTTTTTTTTTTTTGGGATTGTTGAGTTTTGGCAGAAAGAAATTTTATGGACAAGAGAGTTGGAATATATGACGTTTTGATCAAATTTTAAAGTAACCAGATAATAAAGATAAATGAATGGAATAAAAAAACAGAAAGAAAACAAAAGTAAACAGAAATTGAAAGAAACGTTTGGAACTTGTATACAAAGAGGTTTGAATAATAGCAAAACGAAGTTTGACTTATTGAGTTTGCATACATCAAAGCCGTTCCACTGTGGGGACCAGTAATGAATCAGACAAAATGAATTTTTTTCTTTTTAATCCTTTACAATGTGGCTGTAGTTATCAAGTAAGATACATTATTTTTCCACAACAGTGTAATGAAAATTCAATAATTGTGAAAATAACATGATTTTATTATTTTATATTTCCACAACCATTAAATTTTCATCAAACGGTTGTAGAAGAATCATGTATCTTACATGATTATATAAGATAACGAAAAAATAATAATAATAGTAATAATCAGAAGTTGGGTCCTGTAGCTACCAAAGTTGGCTCGTGTCATGTTGCAAACTTACAATTCCCTAAAAAAAAAAAAAGTGATGAGTTAGGCAAGCCTGTCAAAGTAATGGGCTGGACTTACAGCAAAATAAAAGTGACTGGATTTTTATTTGGGTTTGGTCGGGTGAAAATTGTCAAGATAATTAATTAAAATCCTTAGAGTTTACCATCTTACTTTATAATTATTAATTAATGTTAATTAAAGATAAAAGAAAAGGGGCTGCCGCAATTGGAACATGACAGCCACAGGTCGAAGTGTTATATATGATATAAATGGGTAGATGTTTTTATAAAGTGTGAATGTTGATTCTTTTAAGTGTGAAGTGAGGTGAGAGTAATTTAGAAAATTAATTGCGGTTGGTTCGTGGAATGGCTGTGAGGGAATCGTATACGTGTTCTGGTACAAAGATGGTCCCATTAGTAACAGCTGGGTAGCTCCAGTTTCTGAAGCAATTTTTTCCTTTTTTAATTACTCCTTTCATGTGAATAATAGCTTCAGTACGTAAAGGAATTAAAGTATTGATACTGCGTGTACGTGTGTAAAATTTCTAAAGTTGCCAGCAAAAAGGCATGTAGTGATGAAACTGAAGACGCGTGGCACTGCTGGCCTGGCATGTGGATGCTGAGGCGAGGGCATGTTCAATTCATTCATGCTGCCTCAAAAAAAAACAAAAACAAAAAAAAGAGCACAACGCATTATGGAAACTCGATCCAGGAAGGAAAATTTTCAAGTTTAAGCAAATTTATGCGTTGACATTAATTCTTTCCCCCACAAAGATGAATTTGTATGTGTAACTTTATACATGCTCTTTTATAAGTGAGCCAATATATTGAAGAACAGTGGCTGAAAGTGTGGGATGTTTGATGAAATTCAAACACTGCAGCTTTGTGGGGAATGAATGAATTAATTTGTGGCCATTAATTAGATCAATTTCTCCTCTATGATTTTATCTGAGGCAAAAGAAACAACACTGTTTTTGCACTTATAATCAAGGACAAGAAATATTGTGCTTTGGCTATAAGCAATTAAGGTCACTTCATCAGTTTTGTAATGTCAAATTATTTAATTCATTTGCAAATCGAGAAAGAAATTATGTTATAGAAGCAGTTAGTGGATCACCAAATTGTCATCGAATTAAAAAAAAAAAATTGAGCAAGGTCTAATAAATCTTAATTAATAAATATGTTGTGTGCGTAGTATTTGATAAGAGAAAGAATAAATGAAAGGGCCAGCTCATAGGGAGAGTTCTCAATTTGAAAAGACAATTTAAAGCTCCACTGAATCTCTCTCTCTCTCTCTCTCTCCCTCTCTCTCTCTCTCTCTCTCTCTCTCTCTCTCTCTCTCACACACACACACATATAGATCAGTACTGAAGCTCTTGTTCATATAAGCAATTGCATGGATAGAAGAATATGCGAAACTTTTGTCAGATTAAATGGTTTATAATTCATATTGTATGCACTATACACTACATATCAGCAGACAGCCTTCCATATCACCGGAAAATCTTAAAAGAATTGTCGTATTATTTCATCAACCCTTGAAGGGTAGCTCAGGATTCTATTGATTGGACAGAAGCAACATGCAATCCGTATTTTGAAATTTCTAGCAATCTTCTCAAGAAGAAACTCATCCCTAAAAAAAAAAATCAATGCAGGGATCAGGGACCTAAAATTTGTTCAAACAAAAGAAAATCTTGATTTGAGGGGCTAATTTCCATTATGCTAGTGCTAATTAAGCTAATTGCATGCAGTACTCACCCTTATTATCTTTGGATAACTACAAGAGAGAGGGAGAGAGCAAAGCTGAAAAATATATGAAAAAGTGCAACATCCTACCAACATTAAAACATTAGCAGCTTTCTGGGTTCAAAGATGTCTCAAATATGATAATCAATATCACATTTAACAATGTTAGAATCACTGGTCATATGTATTTGAGCTTTAAGTAATAAACTTCTTTAACTATCCAGTGCATAAGAGATTTTGGTTAACAATAATAATTATACATTCATGCAATGAATGTACGGATAATTATCAATTGCATCTTTCATTATAGACAAAACATATGCGTGTTCAGACTCTGATTGCAAGTACGATGCTGTTGAAAAACCTTGGAAAAACAAAAACACGGTAGAAATTATTAAACAACTAATTGAAATTAGTTTTGTCCTTGACTCATGCAAACAATTCAAATGGATCTTAAAGAAGGCGTTCATACGTCTTCTTAGGTCTCGTATATATACCTTCATGAAAATGAGCTGCTTTCTCATGTTTACACGACACATATTGACTTTATTAGGTGATTTTACATGCAAAATTTAACTTGTCATCAGGTGGCTTAATCTTTGATATATATATATATATATATATATATAGTACATCATCAACTATGGTGCAGAGAAAAATAAGATGCTAATAAGAAAGTAAATCAAGAACAACTAGAGGCTTCCAATACTAAATAATCATCAAAGCTTGATGCTCCAAAGACTCGTTCAAACCAATAGAGGAAATTGCAATGCTAAAGTTTCAGGTCTAGAAACAAGAAGGTCAACATGTATTCACAGAAAAATAGTACTCTTAAGATTAATTACTTGGATTAAGCAAAATGCTTATCATTCTCAAAAATAGCAACATGTGCGTGGATTTAACTAAGATTAAACTTTGAGACTTATATCCACATATAGAGAGACTGAGAGCAAGATAATTATCCAACACCATCTGTTAGATTTTTGAAGAGTAAGTATTAAAAAAGTTGACTAGGTAACTGTATTAATTAAGTCAAACAATTTTAGGTCCTCACTAGCTAGGTTCATAAACAAAGCAAACTAGTTTAAACAAAATCAGATTTTCTCCGATTCTGATAGAAAAATTGCACTATAGTATTACTAATATCCAAGGGTTACACTAGATTAAAGAAAACAATTGATAATCGGGTTGATTTTTTAGGGTTTCTGGATTATAAACATTTCTAGGGTTCCTAGGTTTTATTTATGCCAACAAAAGTGCATGTCTCAAATTATGCAGCAGCAGCAGCAGGAAATTCAAAATTGACAAAGCGGTGAAAATTAGTCTTCACCAATTATATATAGGTCTCTCAGTGTGTGCTGCAGCTAGCCAGGTCTTGGTTCTCTTATGAATTTTGAATGTAACCAAAGGCCACTGATTGAAGATCATCAGAGTCTTGGAAACTCCATTGCTCAAATGTACCCATGGAGTGAGAAGCCTCTCCAAAACTTGCAATGGCTGAATTTTCATAACTATTCCCCAAAGAGTTTGGATTCATGAATCCATTTTGATCAGTGCAGTAGGGCATCGTTGCAGCGCCTTGATTGTGAAGGTTTGAACTAAATAGTCTTTCCATATCTGAATCTTCTTGGTGATGAAACCAACTCTGAACATCTTGTGGGTGTGAAGGAAGCTTCCCATAATATTTCTCATGATTAGGGTTTGTTGTAACAGAGCCATTGAGAATGCTTTGAGCAGCTTGCTCTTTCAAAGAAGCAAGCTGTGCTTGTAGATTAACAACCTACAAGATTCAAAAGCAAAAGCCCACCATTAAATATACAAGTAATGGTAAATAAATTAGGGTTTCAATAAATTTGCAAGAAAATAAATATAAAGGTACAAATTAATTACCTGATGTTGTAGAGCAAAAATATGCGAAACGCAGCCGTAAATAGGATCTTGAAGCCTAGCTTGAGCTTCATAAGAGATTGTGACAGCTGCTTCGCAGCGGTCATTCACAGGGAGGTGAGCAAGCAACTTTGAAACATTGCTTGCACCAAAAACTTTGTGAATGGCTGCAAAATGAGTAGCACCTTGTTCATGGCAAAAATAAGGTGCAAAAACACATCCCTTTACACATTTTCTCCTTAAGAATTTGCAAGCTCCACAAGGAGAACCGGAACCGGTCATCTTGTTCTTGATTGATGATCTTTTTTGGTATTTTTTTTCTTGTTTTCTTTTTGGATGGGTTTAATTTGCTATTGCTTAGCTTTGTGCAGGTGTGCATTATCATCAAGTTTATAAACACTAGAGGATGAGAGAGGTGGATCATATAATAATGAATATTTAATTACATTTGGTCCCCATAATGGGCTACAAATTTCATTAATTTTTTTTCCTTTATAGAATACTCTTCCAGTACCCTTCATCCAAAATTTTTAAAAGCTCATATGAGATTCCATTGCCATCCTTATACGACAAAAGAAATAGCATAAACCAAACCCATTTCTATTTGCTTGATCTTGATGATTGGATCTACTGTACCTCATTTATTTTGAGTTGTTTGTATAAGTGATCTTATAACTTCAACTAAATATACAATAGGTCATCATGTTTCGATCCGTACTAAACGAAGGATTAATCAATTGAAAGCAGTTAAAAGTAATTGATTGGTTGTGAATGGTCAAGGAGTTACAACTAATGATCATAAATTAAACTACTGATATGTCTAGATCTCTCTCTTAAGGCTGTGTTAATTCGTATACAACCACTTTAAGAGTAAATACAAATTTAATATTGCTCAAGGTTTGAATGCTATAATAAGATCAATAATCATGAAATCAAGTTAAAACATCAAGATTTCTCTAAATTTCTCTTGTATAATCGTTGGGCTCTGTAGTGAATAGAGTAATTTGTATTGTAATGTTACAGCCGTAGTCTAACTTTGCATTAGATTAGATTTCTTCTTTGTGTCTCTCGTGTAGAGCTTTCCTATTATATTTATGCTCGATGTGGCTTGCTTTGCAATCTTGACCTGTAATCTTTTGCCATTTTGGTCTGTGATTAACGCGGTTTGCTCTTAAAAAAAATGATAAAAGAATTACAAAATCAGAAGTTTTATAATTGTGAACCGCAATAAGAGTGTTGATTGGAAGGAGCATAGGTTATCCCCAGTTTCTTAGCGTGTCCAAAAGCAATTTCTGATATCTTATTTATTTTCTTTGATGTTACTCTAGTAATTTAAGCGAAACAAAACGAAACAAAACTGAGACGTAAACATTTGCTAGCAAGACCTGTTAATTGTCGTTTATAGAGAACTGAGAGTCTGAGACTAGGCCAGATGCAATTAATTGAAATTTTGAGGTGTAACATTCTATCCTATGATTTGACCCTTCACCGCTAGATCACTCCAACTTGATTTGTGTATATATACGTGTGTGTGTGTGTGTATAAGGGATCTGACTGTAATAAAATAAGAGATAAGATAAAAGATAAAATAAACATAAGTTTTAATACATTATATTTTATCATATAATGTATTAAAATTAAAATTTTTATATCTTTTAATTAATCTTTGATTGAAAAATCACTCTGTATATGCGCGTGTGTGTATATATATATATATAAATATATATAAAGAATTAATATATAGGCTGTCATTAAGCAAATTGTCTTTTTTTTCCTCGAAAGATGAGAATTTTCATTCACTGAATATCAAACAATACCCCCCATTATTATCACTTGAACTCTGATGATCATGGACGCAAAGCACATTCGCAACCGTCGGAGCTATGTTCATGGGTAGCTAATTGTCTATATAATCATTTTTCTTTCGTAGTTTCTTATAGTACTTGGAGCTTGGACACATTTGTGAAATTTTACAACATTATTATTTTTTTTTAAGTGTATAAATTATGATTAGATAACACCTGAACTTTTTAATTAACAATTGAGAACACCCATAATGATAGGTGATCTAACGGAACCTTCCAACATGTTACATGTGAAGAACACTTTCTACACGAGCAAATGATCGGAAAATCTCAACACATGTGCCTGATTCTTTTCTTAAATATACAAATCTAGTTCAGGTAGCTAGACCAATATACTTAGTTGAAGTTAATCAGCTGATGATGAGACCTTATCAATCAGTCAATTGATCAATTAACAAATCAAAGATACGATGTAAAGGTTGGCATTAAATGTCCCTGATTTATTAGTTTAATTAGGTCACTAAGAACGAATTTATATATGGTAGATGTATAGCATTAAATGGTGGATTTTAATTTGGAGATGGGTTTCTTAATATAAGCTGATAAGAGTGTAAAGGAACAAAAAAGAAAAGCATATTCCTAAAATGAAAGAAACAAAAGATAGTGACACTGAAATGCAACACTTGGACAAATAGAAGCACAGATAGAAGACAGAGAGAGGATTTTTCATTTAAATTTCCTCTATACACTTGTTAGAATAGTTTAAGTTCAGCAGGTCACGGCCTGTCGAGCAACACAGTACTATTAGCAATTAATTAATCTTAATTTACAATCATTAATCACTTTCAATCACTTTCTTTTGTCACAGATAAGCACCAACATGTAGACCTAGCCCAAGTGTGCAATTAGGCCCCACTTCTAACACTAATAATAATGACATCCCAACTTAACACTTTCTCCCAAAAAAAAAAAAAAAAGGAAAAATGAGAAATGAACCTTTTAATGCTATGCTATTTAGCTTCTGGTTAACTGGAAAAGGTGCTTAGGTTGGGCTACTGAGCTGCCTAAATTTATATATATAATGAAAACCAAAAAAACATATGGTCAATAATGTTAACTGCGGCAATTGAAAAGTGGGCAAATTGCAATATTTGCTTAAAATTTTGAGTGATGACAAGGCTAATCGATTGGAAAGACACAAATGAATGGACGTACCAACAGGGGGTTCTTTTAACTTCTTGCATGGCGGCCATTATCCCACCATTGGGAAAATGGCTGGCTTTAGGTCATTGCTCATGTGTACTTGTTCGCCACTTAAGCTTGAAAAACAAAAATTAAAAGAGTGTTCTTCCAGACAAGAACGCACGCTTAATTAACTTATAGAGATTATTAAATTAGCAATGTTAATCACCCTGTAGACAATAATATAGATGGAGGGGTTCAACCAATCTTAAAAGCAGCATTACACTGTATATATAATCTCATTAATTTTGCATATAGACTTTGTTTTCAAATAAATAAACTAGAACTTATATATGTAAAAAGTTTGAAGAATATATCCTTTTGGTGTTCCAAGGGACTTTTTTATTTAATCTAATTAATTAGATTTTTTTTTTTTCAAAAGCAGACCTAATTTCATCTCTCCACATCATACTTCTCCTAAAATCTATGCTCAAGTTTAAACAAACGAAAAGGGAAACAAAAAATAAGAAATTAGTTTAAAGGATGTAAAATTTTAAGAGCAATACAAAAATTTATTCATCTCATTGCAAACTTTAAAATAGTACATAATATACTCAAATCCAATATCTGTAAACCAAATTACACCACATAAAAATTACCCTCTCACATACCACCATACATATCCTCATCAAAACTAGACATTCTAAAGAAGCCATATCATATCTTAATTAAGAAAAATGTTGCTAGCTCTTGGCGAGTACTTGGTGAATCCTCAATTATTTGAACATCATTTCTTGCATTTTTCTATTTGTCAAGCTCAACCTAATTTTAACTAGCTTGCTAGTGCTAGTTCTATTATTCATTTTCGCACACTATTTAATATCATTGTGTCAGAAAACGGAATCCTATACACTTGAAAAATCTACTTTCAATAATTACAGCATTGGTAAGTTAAAATACCCTTAAAAGAGAAGAGAGCTTCCTCGTCAATTCTCCAAGAAAAAGTGTCGATAAATAAAAATAATAAAATCTTGAAGAAAACAAGAAATAAGAGAACGAAAGCAAATGTTATTCCTCGGGATTGCGGTGCACGTGCCCAATAGAAAGACACGCCAGTGACGCCACGCCGCACGAGTGGCACTATTTTAACTACACGTGGGGGCCCATGAGAGCCTATTACCACGTCACCACCAGCTGGTAACTTGTACTTATAATTTCTCTTAAATACAACACGATAAAATAAGAGTCATTGTTTCAAGTTTGGTTGTTTTGGCCTTTCGGGCTGGCATCATTTAGGGTCAAATTTGTCTAATTACATCATTTACGAAGAACTAACAAACTTACAAGACTGCGGTCAAACAATCTTTTCTTGCAAACTTACCATTACACTAATTAATTCATCGTATATGATATTATATGGGTTTTGTTTAACTTATCCGGCCAATGAAGCTATGACACAATTATAAAGTAATCATAAATAACATCTGTTTTGGGCAAATTAATCAGTCTTTGAACATTCAGGTATTAAAACCGAAAGGCTAGTCTTTTAGATGGTTTTAGGTCTAACCCCCAATAAGTGATATTATAGTCAGATACTAAATGTTTTAATAGTTAGAATTAATGTGATGAAACAACTTAATTAGTTATAGATCAAATACAAGGAAGGGTTGGTGTTGCTCCCACTAGCGAGATTCATTTTACCTTACAAATAAGATAAATTAGTTTACTCGATAAACTAGTCTTTTAAATAGAATAAACAAAGTTCCTAAGCACTAAGGCCGATACTGCTTAATTTTCTTCATAATTTCATCTATATTGTAAAGTAGTAACTATTTTGTGCCTTGAAAGGAACTAGGGATCTTCTAATTTCAAGCCCTAATGCCTTAAAATGTGTAGAATATTACAAATCAACAATCAGCTAAGTTTATAGTTAATTGACTGTAAGGACAACGATGGATCAGTTATAAAATTATTGATGCAAGCCTGTGTCCCTCTAAGACTAGTCAAGCCGACACCAAGGTTGCATATGGGGCCAATGCACGTGCATAGATGATTTGCCATATATCTAGGGTTTCATTTTCATTCCATTTAAATTGTGTTCTCTGAATCTAGAAGAAAGTCTATCATTCATTCTTTAATTAATTACATAAATCCTCTTGAAGACGATAAAACGTTTATAGTTTCAAAACCTAAAGAATGATAAAAATTATAATATAATAAGCTATGTTGATACAACTCACGAGCTACTTAGTATCTTATAGATGTTCAAAAATCAACTTCAATCCCGACACTCAAATGGGTAAGAAAATGTCGTTGCTTCATGATTGAGAAACATCAATAGAAAGATTCATTTTCAAGAGTTTATATAAATTGAAACTTGTGGGATATAACCTGTTGAGAGTTTTATATATATTGCATTGTATTTTGAATAGGAGGCAATTTTTCAAAGTCTAAACCATAATATTAGGGACTGATATATCTTTGAGTAGTAACAGTAACGACAATTGGGGTTTGTCATTTCAAGAAGATATAATATGAGAGAGATGGTTTCGTATTAGTTAAAGAATCGGTATGTATTTTCTTTTTCTTTTTAATAACCAACTACAATTTAATGATATTTGCAATGGAACAGAAAAAGAAAGAAAAGACTACTAGAATGCTAGCTCGTATGGTTGGATCTACATGTCTACCTTCAAATAATTGGAAGAAAAGACCTGAATCACTATCCACAAAAATAAAAATAGTTCATCACCTTACTAATGTGTGGTTCCAAATTAATGAAAACTAAACTGGTTTAACTTCATAGAAAAGAAATCTAATCACAGGCATAGACAATCTCGGAGGAATCTAATTTAACTTCATTTCAAGAATTTTGACTAAAAGCCTAACTCATAATTATATGAGGTTATGGTCCTACAACTTCTTAATGTGTATTAAGAGTCAAATTATTAGAGGATAAATTCAAACGAACTTTTCTTAAGAGGCCAAAATTAATTCCTCGAGGTCTTGACTCTTGATAAGCAAAAAATAGGAAGCCCCACCACTTGTTTGTAAGCACATACAGGTCCAGACATTTTATCAATTGTCTGGAATTACTTTAGCCCTTAACTTTAAAAGTACATTACTTTCTCCCGACCAAAATAACAATTTGTTTTTTACCAAAAAGATTACACATACTTTCTTCATATAAATTCATAATGGGTTGGCAATGCCTTCAAAAGTGCAGTCCATGAGCATAATCGATCGTATATTGTACATGATAACCAATCTAAAATGTTTGTATTAATTAAATCATGGGCACAGTCCACTTTTGTGCATTCAAAACTATGTTAAAGCTTTAATAATTTGTTGATTTTGTTTCAATATTTGTTTGTCTGATAAAATGAATCCCCGTATCTTACAGTCACCTGAACAAAGATGGGGTAATCATTGTGCTTCTGCTTTCTGCGCTCAGCCCAGCCCAAGCAAGGGATAGCCATGTCACACATTGCAGCTGTAACAACTAAATTACGATCATTTTTTGAATTTGTACACAATTAGGTTCTCTATTAGGAGAGTAAATTCATATAATGATAACATCGGTCGATAGTCTATTGAGTATAAATCATAAACCTGCGCTCAAAACAAACGACGTGATATCTCAATCCTCTTTCTTCCCACAAATCCACACGTGTGTGTGTGTGTGTGTGTGATTGGGGATAAATTAAAAGACAAAAAAAAATACAGATTTCAATATACTATAAAACAAAATATACTGCATTTAGAGTCTATATTTTTTTATACCTTATCCCTGATTAGAATACATATATACACACACAAGATGGGGGACTCTAGGGGCGCAATCAATCATAAAAAAGAGGGAGGAAATTAATCCCTATGTCCGCATCCTTTCCCTCACGTTGGGGAAGGGTGCTTTACTACTAGACGACTAACTTAAAGAGTTAAAAACATGCATAATACATACATTTCCTAATTGAATTGGAAAAAATTAACCACTTGCAAAAAGTGGGAAACGGTTTCACTAGAATAACCTTTATGAGATATATATATTAAATTGCCTAGACAAACATTTTCAATTACCTAAGCTTTCACTATAGGTTTATCTAATTCGCGTCTAGTATGTTTTTCTACTTTTTCTTGGATGCTACAAGCCCCTAGGGCCGGATAGGTGTGGCAATTGAATACCGCCAATTCATCCTTAGCCATACCTTTTCTATGTTAGGTAATGGTGGGGAAGCTCGATCATCATTTACACATATTGGAATGCTTAACAATTTACATCTAAAACAATAAATAAAAAAAATCTTTTACTGATATTAAGGCAAGCAAAATCATTAAATCAATGCTTGGCAGGCTACAAAAGATAAGAGGCAGAGGGAAAAGGTGATTATACATCGTAAACTTATTTCAAAGAACAGCAGTACTGCAGTAGTGGAAGTAGTCAACCAACTGGACAGTCACATTCTAGAAGGGCTCAAAATAACTTGCATAAATGGTACAGATTCAATAGAAAGGTTGAATATTTGGTTTTCCGTCATTGGAAAATGGCTTCATCTTTGGATCCGGGCAAACCTTTGGTTACATCTCTTAGAGCATACAAATGGTTGTCACACTTGTGGGCTGAAATTAAGTTGCCTGAGAGTATAATTTTCTGGAAATGCTCACCAGGATGTCTCTTCAGGAGAGTGAAAAATTCTCTACCTCTGCTGTCGCTGCTACGGGTGTTTGTGTCGACATCTCTCTTTAAGTAGTACACTGTCCCTGGTACAAATAGCTCCTCAGGAACAGTGCCGTCGTCTCCTTCCTGCTCAAGGACAGTCGCATTCTGTGTCTTTGAGTTTGAAGTTGAAGAAAGCTTAGGAGTAGATGATTCCTTTCTGATAAGAGCATCTACAAGCAATAATAATAATTAACACATGTTAGTGCACCTAGAATGAATGCCTTCTCCGCAGCTAAATGATGTCGGCAGAAATATTAAAGCTCTTTAACATGGCTCCTAAGGCAACAATTTGCTCCTAAAAGCAGAATTACTTAATCTACAAGGCTCTCCAACATGACCACTAGTATATTATTGACGGAACTCCTCAAGTAAACAAGGGAAACCATGGTGAAAAAGAAGGCCAGAAAACAATAAAAAAAGCATCACTGAGAAAATCATCTAAGATCATGGTAGAGCTAAATTCAAAATATTATCCAACATTCAAAAACACAGTTGATAATGAAACATTACCATAGCCATGAAGATCACCCAATCAAAGATACAGAACATAAACATTTGGCAATCTCGGGACTTCAGAGACGTGAACTTACCAGAAGAATCTTTCTTGCTTGTGAAGTTTGCATAATCTGCGAGTTTTCGAGCTACATCTTGCACTGAAGACACCACCTGCTTTGCATTTGAGACCAAATCTATGACATTTTTCCAGTCTTCCTTCTCAACCACACTCATCCTATACAAAATTTAAAGAGATAAGGTTGAATTACCAACAAGCACCTATAGAAATATAAAATTAAAGCTGAAAAGAAGAGAAACAATTTTATATGCGAACAAGTGGTAGGCAGTTCCTTCACATGATGAATGGTAAAATTTAAATAGAAACAACCATCTCCTCTGCACGGGCCATGCATTACCTAGTATCTCCTCTAGGTATGGTCATTTATTTATAACTACATTTATATCTAGATAAACTTTTTTTTTTTCCTTCAAACATGCATCCTCAAGTAGCAAACTTTATGCCTTCATGTAAATTCTAACAGTATGATGCCGACTACTTCCATTATCCTGAATGTTTTTCACTTCATTTAAATGATTTTCTTTTCAGCATTGACCATACAGAAGGTAACAGCTCTCAAATAGGCAACCTTTTGCTTACCAATCAGTTTGAAGAATCTCATTCCTCAGCCTCCTTAGAGAAGTTGGGCTTAACCTAGGTATGATATCATCCTGTGCATAATAAGAAGGGGTAGCAATGAGAAAAAGAGAACAAATATGACAAGATTACATTGAGAAATTTTCTGTAATATACATATAAATGCAGGTTTCAAAAGGAGATGCTTCTTTCCAATAAACATGATTTGACAATTAATGAGATGTATATGCCAACCTGCATTACAACAGTAGTCACATAATCTGAGCAACTTTCAGCAAGTTCTCTAGAGACACAAGGTGGAGTTGCGTATGCAACAGCAGTAACAATATCGGGGCTAAATCCCAGCTCTTTGAAAGACTTTTTTCGAAGCATCATTGCCAGCAAAGAAACTATAGCACCACCGAGAGAATGGCCAACAAGCCTCAACCTAAATCCCTGTAGATGAATTAGGCCCACTATAACAATGAAAACAAACATTCATGATTTCATTTTTTTTCCATTAACATGCACAACTAGGTAAGTAAACTTTGTGACACCTTATGGCTCTCCAAGCACTGCCTTATGGTTCCCATCTCATGATTGAGAAACCACCGAGCTGCTTCAGCTGTACCAAAGTGGGTCGAATAGCCTTCAAATGTGACTTCTTCACTGCCTGAAGAAACAATGTCAGTAATCAGGTCGTATACAGTATGTGTTCCACGGATTCCAAGAATAACAAGTTTCTTGCGAGGATCAATTCCTACATAATATCCAGGCCTCATCACACTGGAGTTCTTTTCAAATTTTAAAATGTTGCTTTCTCGAAGCATGCTATTCTTTGCAATGCTGAACGTATCACTCCTATAACAGCCTCTCGCTAATTCAAGGTGGTAGATGAGATCTTGGACCTAAGACAAAAACCATTACCTAATAAGAACTCAGAGTTGTGAAATTTGAAAATGGACTTGTAGATATTTCAGGGAAGTTTAAAGAATATTTCATATAGAGAGTGCAAATATTTCCTCCACAATAAGTCCTTGACACTTACAATTGATTCCGACGTGATTTCGACACCCTTAACATGCTCAGATAGATTCAATGATGCTTGACGAAGATAAATAAGATACAGGCCAACTGTAAGGTCACTCAAGCTCCAATCCTCAATTCCAATCTTACTCCGTTGAATGCTTGCAATGATCTCTGAAACAGATCGACTGCCAGGTGGGCGTTTGTCAACTCCATTTCCTGCATATTACAACGATAGAATATTACATCAATCAACAGTAAAACTAGAGAACTACAAGTGTCCTGGTGCTAGGAATACAAGGATGCCCAAATTAGGATGTCATCATATTCATGACAAAAGATGACATACAAAGTCAGCTACAAAGATGACTGAGTGTGACCAAAAATTCAGTGAATGCATTACTTATGAGGTCAAATATGCTTTCCTTAACAGCACCATGTAATCATCCTAGTAAAATAGATGATACAGAAAGCCACAAGAAAGGTAAACAGACCTGTTTGCAGAGCCGACCTACATACTTGCAGAGCTGGTTCAATAGCTTTCGTGAGCCAAGTGAGCTCCAACCTCCATTTAGGATCACTAACATTAACATCATCATCACTAGAACTGGATTTGTCAAGTCCAGAGTGATCGTGTCTCATCTCCCTCACTTCAGTCCTTAAAGAAGAAGCTTGAGGTGCATCCTCCGTTTCTTTCAATGCGTCCGGTTCTACCTTATCTGCCTTTGTCCATTGGGACTGACACCGATCAAGAACACCATACACAAGACTCCCGTACGTTTCTCGTCTTCTCAACACATTTTTGGCATAATCTGGAACAAACAATAATAAATGAAAACTAAGCATTTCCACAAAAAATATGAAATTGACTTCAACAAAATTCTACGAGCTTATCATTTCAAACATCAGCAGTGCCATAACATCTGAACAGCATCTATTCATAATTTAGAGCAAGAATTTTTGAATTCATGATATACAGAAAGCCTTCTACTTAGTTTCGGAAAAGAACTTTGATAGCTCAAATGAAGTCAAACAATAGAATTGCTAAAATGTATGGAATTATTAAAAACAGAAAATAAACTAAAAAGAAAGCAAAAGAATAGATTGGAGTAAGTACAAGTGCTTACAGATGTTGTGAAAGAATCGTTTCACAGATCGTCCAGCCATGTCCGGTTAAAGAAAGAGAAAATTTACTGATTAGTTGAACAGAAGGTACAAGTATAATATTATATTTGGCGGCGGTGAGAGTGCGAAAGCGGTGGCCGACATGTGGCAGCTGCCGGATTTGTATCCGTACATGCTGTTTTTTAGGTGGCGGACGGAAGCCGATGGTTCAATGTCGCTATTATGTTACAAATTTGAGGATATTGCGGTCAATGGATAAAATACACAATGCTTTCTGCTTCCTTTTTGGGCTTGGGCTGGGCTATACGGAAGCTCACTCCACCCTTTGGGCATTAGTGATATTTTAAGTAAAATAGGGGAGGTTTGTTATATTAAATTGAAAGACAAAGGGCTTCCCCTTTTTTTTGTGAGAGGATAAAGGGCTTCTTAACAATTAATAAACTTTCTTCACAAAATTCACTCCTCTCTCTCTATAAATACCTCCAATTAGGGTTTCCGTTCTCCGATCTTAGCTACCGCCAGTCCCAAAACCCTAAGAGAGACGTCGCCGTCTGTTCTCTTTTCTTCTTTCGGGGTCGATTATAATTTTTATTAAATTTCACTCATCTTATGTTTTGGTTTTGGTAAATTAGTTACTGTAGGAGAATGAGATGATGATGGATATGATTCCCTATTGGTTTGATCGCCGAGATGATGGCATCGACCTTTGTATTAGCTCTATCTGATCATTCTCTTCGAATGCTGTTCCATTACAGTAAATCTTTTATGTTATTAAATTATAGCTATATCGCTTTAAATAATATTTTTATTTTTCAAAATTTTCTTTAAACCTTTGAAAGAATCACTATGTGGAGAGCTGTAGAAATGGAGAATGGAATTATTGGTTTGATTTGCCGTCCCGTTGTGATGGCTTCTTACAATATAAGCACAGCCCTATCTGATCCTTTCTCTGCTAATTTTTCGATATTGTTGTTTCATGAGGGAGCACATTTCGAAGGCTTTTCAGGTTAATACCCCGCGTGCGCGAAGCCTGTTGAGCTCAAAACATGTGCTAGATTTGGTTTGTTGTCTCTCTGTTAAACATCTCGCCTTCTTCCTCGTGCTAGACGATTTATCAGACTCCAACCAAATTTCTTTCCTTCCTCCAAAATTTGAATAAGGCCCAAAATTAACCCAACTTGTTGTTAGCTTTTTTTGGGCCTTTGGATTAGTTCAACTTTTGGTTATAAACATATGCCCCCCCCCTTTTCTTTTGTTGGTTAGGTACTTAGATGCTTTTAAGCCTAGTTTTTGGAATGGGCCCACATAATGTTGGACCAATTTTTAAATTCAAAATTTAAAAATTCTTTCTTTTAAAATCCTTGGTTTCAAGAAAAGGCCATGAAATCTTTAATTTATTAATGTCGGCAGTCCGCTCTACAAATCCAACTTTAACCATAAGATATGTTTAGGGATAAACGAAAAACCCAATTCTAAATCTTAAGTTGCCTACGAGAAGCACTAATAAACGAAACGCGAAAAATTCATCGTATGTGAGAAATCAATACAAGAATCAAAGTTAAGTTCAAGTCCATCGAAGATTAATGAAGAACATTAGGACACAAAAATTACAGCACTCTCCTTGTGACAAATATTAATCAAGACTCGTGCATGTAATGTGAGAGATAACTCCTCTGATTTTAAATCTTTAGTTGCCTATGTATTATGTAAGTCCAAGACCTCTCCTATTCGAAAGGTAATATGAAAAATAAATGCTCAAACATTTTTCATCTCACTCTAAATTTTTATTTTTTTAGAAATTAAATAAAAAAATTAACTGGACTATTGAAAGGTTGACTATTATTATTTTTTTTTTTGAAGAATAATTGACCATTGTTTCAAAGCTCGTAATTTTAAATCTTTGCTTAAGGAGAAAATAAACCACAAATTTTGCATCAACAAGAACAATTTTTAGGTGTTTGAGTTCTTTGATAAAATTGGAAATGTATAAGTGGATGTGACGTCCATTTAATCCCCAAAAAAAATTGTGTTATGATCTTTCTAATTCCGGTCAAATCTTGTAAATTAAAAATATTAAATAAATAATAAACAGAAAATATATGAAGGATAAAATTATTCACTTAACATAAGAGTTTATATAGAAAACTCTTGTTGATGCGAGATTCTAGTTCTCCTCGTTCTATGACCAGAGTCTCTGTTCGATCAACTTCACCACGACCAGGATCTCTCCTCGTAAAGCTTCTTCTCCAGAGGTTCCTGCGCACACAGACAAGTCAGAGTACGCCGGTTGTTTTCCCGGCGCAAACCCTCCGACGCTCAAGTGAGATATGAAGGTTCGGGGAACGCTTGCCACAGATCTTATGGCTTTTGGGTAGTTTTCTCTCTTTTAGAATGGCTTTTATCTCTCTTCTAGTCTCCAAATTGCTAACCCTTTTACCTTCGTTGGCTACCTTTTTATAGGCTTCCTCTGAATCCCAGTTTTCCGCAGTCTACGTCCGTTATCCGCCCACCTCTCGAACGTGGATTCCCCATTTCCGTAGTCGTGGGTGGTTGCGTGGCCTTCGTGCCTAGATTCTCGGGCTTGAGAGCATGCCTCGCCAACTGTCGTTGACCGGGTCTCCTCGAATCAACCCTTAGCAAGAATACAGCAGGAATGGCTTTGTGCTTCTTACAGGAAATTGGCCTCGCGGATGACGTGCTCGTGGATGAGCAGGATATTCCTACTCCTGTTTCCCTGCTACCTGGCTCTTACAGGACACACCTGCTCGCAGACTTCTGCCACCAAACATCTGCTCATCACGTCTGGTCTCGTCGGAGTATTTCTCTCAAACAACTCTTATGCTGGAGAAAAATCATAGTCGACGATGGGAGTAAAATCTACTGTTTCGATCACATTAGATCACGTCCAAAACTCTAATAATGCTCAATCTTTCAATAAATCTACCGTAGTACCGTTTTGCTCAAATTAGAGACTGTCTACTTGCAGAGAAACTAGTTGTTATGTTATACAAATAAGTGAACCTAAACTCTATATATATAATGATTAATTTTTATAGGAAAAGTATTTATTTCCTTATTACAAGTTGTATTCTCCCTTGAATAAATTAAGTTCCAAAAAAATTAGTTATTCTTTAAATAGGAATCATTTAAAGAAGAAAATATTCTATAAAATTCTTATTGAGGAAGAAAACGTATTTCCTAACAATTTGTATACTATTTTGGTTTGAAATGTGATGTCAAATGAACTTAGGCATGCTTAATTAGATATCGGTTTGCTGGGTCACTTTATGATACTATTATGAAAAATTACATAATCAATAGTGGTACAAATATATACCGTTAGATTTAATTAGCAATTCATAAAATTAAAAGTTAGTCAGAATAATAATTTAATTTCGTTTATTTAAAAGTTAAACTTACTAGTTATCAAGTCTATTAAATGTGTTTTTTAAAGATTAACTAATAAAAAAGAAACAAGTACAATTTATTGAAACTTCTATATTTCTTTTTAAAATATATGAATTTTAATATTAACGCAACTCAATCTTAGTTTATCCTCTTATTTTTATCTCTACGTCAACAGAAAAATTGCTAAGTTAATAGATATTGCAACAATTGATTCAACTCAATCTTATTCTTAGCCAATGAGTAATTTTTTTTTAAAAAATAGACAATGGATAAAATTAAGAAATCAAAATTATATTGTTCAGATGTAAATGACAAAAAGGATTCCGATTTAACATTTTTTGCTAAAGATTGAATAATCAATATTTCTTGTTTACACATCCAAATTAATTTGTATATTTATGTATTTAATTTTTAATTTTGTTGGTGATTTAGAAAATATTTATCAAATTATAAAAAATATTATCTATTAACTATTAAGTAGTTAGTTATTTATTCACTTAATTAAATCAATGGCGAAGATTAAAATATTTAAATCCAAAGGACTATAATGATCCTATTGTTAGGAGAAAGTAAGACAACATGCAAGCAAGAAGCCGAGAGAGCATGCGCGTGAAAACATGTTAGAGAAAAACAAGAAAGCATGCAAGTAAGGAGTATGATATAAGAAAGATATCATAAAACTAAAGTAATTGAGCAAAGAATTGAGGTCCATGACATAAGTAAGATGTCATGGAGCCAAAGTAATTAAATAAAGAGTTAACCTTCATGACATAAATAAGATGTCATAGAGCTAAATTAATTGAGCAAAAAAATGAGTTTCATGACATAAGCAAAATATCGTGGAGCAAGCATGCATGCAATCTGGAAGTACATGGGCATGTGAGTTAGAAGCACATGGGCATTATGCAAGCATGAAACCAAAGGAAATGTCGTTACAAAAGAAGAATCTAGGATGCTTAATCTAAATTCAAAAGAAAAACATAGAAGCTCCGGAAACCCAATTTGATAAGGAGATAAACACAGACTTCAGATAAAATTATAATTAAGTAATGAAAGCCGAGTAAAAGAAGAAGATATCAATTAATTAGATACTTATAAATTATAATTGTATTATAAACAGAGAGCTCTTGATGCATATTGGACACAAGTAAAGATACAAGCAAATAACTAAGACAAAAAGAAAAAAAAATTGTTGTAATTCTTATTGAATAATAAAATTACTCTCTTTATTTTTATTGACGTAGGCCAAATACTGAACCATAAAATTTTTTTATGTTTTGTTCTTTCTATTATTCCGTTTATTTAATTTTCTAATTGACCTAAAAACTAGCGTCAACAGATCCTATTATTAATACTGTAAAAATTCACAAGCATGATAGAAAAATCCAATGCGTCTTTCAGCAGAATTTGTTTGTATTTTGGAGTAATAAAAATCCACCAATATTAAATCAGTTTTCACAAACGCATGCGACGGCTCCGCCAAGATTACACAGGTCCGTCACATAGCAGCAAGAAAGGTAATAGAACAGAGCAAGTCTTTATCGACAAAAACAGACTGCGACGATGTCGGATTACCGTTCGATAGGCTGAGTTGGATCTACACCTTTTTGACTGTCGGCTAGGCCCAATAACGAAAATGGTTGGATTTATATTTGTTGATGCGAGATTCTGGTTGTCCTCGTTTTACGACCAGGGTCTCTGCTCGATCAACTTCACCACGACCAGGATCTCTCCTCGTAAAGCTTCTTCTCCAGAGGTTCCTGCGCACACAGACAGGTCAGAGTACGCCGGTTGTTTTCTCGGCGCAAACTCTCCGACGCTCAAGTCAGATATGAAGGTTCAGGGAACGTTTGCCACAAATCTTATGGCTGTTAGGTTGTTTTCTCTCTTTTCTTAGTTCAAATAGCAAAAAATCTAACACTTTGACCTTTGTTGGCTATCTTTTTATAGGCTTCCTCTGAGTCCCGACCTTCCGCAGTTTACGCCCGTTATTCTCCCCACCTTCAGATGTGGATTTCCCATTTCTGTAGTCGTGGGTGGTTGCGTGGCCTTCGTGCCTAGATTCTCGGGCTGGAGAGCGTGCCTCGCCAACTGTCGTTGACCGGGTCTCCTCAAATAAACCCTTAGCAGGAATACAGCAGGAATGGCTTTATGCTTCTTACAGGAGATTGGACTCGCGGCTGACGTGCTCGTGGATGAGCAGGGTATTTCTGCTCCTGCTCCCCAGGATACCAGGCTCTTGCGGGACACACCGGTTCGCAGAACTCTGCCATCAGATATCTGCTCATCATGCCTGGTCTCGTCGGAGTATTTCCCTCAAACAATATTAATCATGGGTTTGGAATTATTTTGATTGACTGTGATGGAGGCATTTCATTGAGGTTTCTGTAATGATAGCAGAACAGAGTAGAGCACACTAGAGCTAGTAATACTGCATCCAAACTACTAATAATTTTTATGGAACTCGTTGAGCTCTCAACGAACGCATAATGAAATACCTCATCATATAGAATCACTCAATTATATGCCATTATATATAGTATTAGTGCATTTTGTATATGTAGTTGCATGCAATTTGATAGAGATGCATTGATGTAATGGTGTTAGCATCACTTACAAGATAATTGTAGGTGCATAAGTGACATGAACAACGTTGCTGTGTAATGTTTTGTTATTGTGAATGCATTGTGTACAATAATTGCGGGCAAGGCAATCCATGGTAATGTGCAGATATAATGGCGGCGTTGGCACCATCTAAAATTTCTCATTTACACTACACGATGGTGACAACAACAACATATTTAGCGGTAGATAGTGAGAAAAATGGGTGACAAGATATTTCAGATTATATAAAAGAAGATGGAAGCAGATGAAAGATTCACACAATCCACTAGGATTCCGACAAATTTACCTATGATATGCCATCCCGATTAGCATAGATTTCGTCCCAAAAAAAAAAAAAAAGATAATGCATACTCGATATTATATACGTAGAAGTTGTCAAGGGAGATATTTAACATTTTTGTCTGTTTCAGGTTTTGATTTTATCTTTTTATTGTTTAAACTACATACATGGAGATGACACCAAGTGAAACAGAGATGATATATTTTACTATTTTTTGTCTGTTCAATTATTGTGTCTGATTTTAGGTTTTAAGAAATTTGGCGCCGGATAATTAAGATGCCCTCCTATTCTCCTTTTCTGTGCAAGTTGAGAGACCTGTCAACCAACCTTGCGAAACGTATACTTAAAAAAGAACTTCTTTTTGGGCTAAGTAGTGATACCTGAGCATTTTAAGAGGGCCAACGGATTGAAGAGCTGACACTTAGCCATTTTCCTTTTTAAATTCTGCTGTAACAACATCTCAAGATTGTCAAGGTCAGAGAAAGTCCAGAAGTGCGCATCTTACTGCTTTGGCCTTTTTATATTCTATAATAATCAAATGCATCTCATTTTCCATTTCTTTTCATTCAACATAAGCATCTTTGTACCCTTTCTGGTGCTTGAGGGGCTACCGGCCATATTCATTGAGCATAAGCATCTTTGCTCTTTTCTTATTTATGCTTCAACGCCCTTGACCAACAGCTCAATCGCACTGTCATCTGTCATTTATCATCAGCTATAATTTCCTAAGATGGTAAGATGGAAGTCGTTTGTAATGATGGCTTAAAATATGACAAAGCTAAGGAAGTGAAGGAGTTCGATGACACTAAAGCTGGGGTTAAGGGACTAGTGGACTCTGGCGTGACCAAGATTCCTAGATTTTTCATCCATCCCTTGGAAAACCTGCCAAAATCATCAGACAATGATGATATTTGCCTCCAAGTTCCACTGATAGACCTGGAAGGCTTTGAAGATTGTCGACGAATGGAGATTGTCAATAAAATTCGTGAAGCATCAGAGACATGGGGCTTCTTTCAACTGATTAACCATGGAGTTCCAGTTAGTGTTATGGATGAAATGTTAGAAGGGGTGAGAAGATTCCATGAGCAACCCAAGGAGGTGAAGATGGAAATGTACTCCCGCGATTGTCAGAAACTAGTGAGATTCTTCAGCAATGGAGATCTTCTTGTGACAAAAGGAGCAGCAGATTGGCGGGATGCAATAGCATTTGATTTCCGGGACGGTCAACTGGACCCTGAAACTTTTCCTAAAATATGCAGGTGAGGTAACTCAGTCTACGCTGAAAAACTTCACTTCACGTGCAAATTCTTCAGGGACTTGCATAGCTAATTTCTTATTTTTATTGATGTTCTGCAGAAAAGCAGTAAGTGAATACATGAAATATATAATCAAACTGAAAACCATTTTATCTGCACTATTATCAGAGGCTTTAGGGCTCTCCAGTGATTACCTTGCAAGCATGGAATCCATGGAAACTGAATCATTGGTGTGCCAGTTTTACCCGCCTTGTCCTGAGCCAGAGCTGACGTTTGGCGCCTCCAAGCATTCCGACCCTTCTTTTCTCACTGTACTCCTCCAAGATCATATCGGTGGCCTCCAAGTTCTTCATCGAAATTACTGGGCGGATGTGCCCTTTGTGCAGGGAGCTTTAGTTATAAACATTGGTGATTTCATTCAGGCAAGTTATCTAATTTGGAAAATACACTCAGTTGGATACATTTACTGAAATTTTTTTTACCTTTTTCTTTTCTCCATTTATGTGGCTCATCACCAATGACAGATTCAGAAGCGTGGAACATAGGGTGTTGGTTGGACGAGTTGGACCCAGAGTATCAGTTGCCTGCTTTTTCTATCCAAGTACGATGAACAAAGTTAAACCATATGAGCCAATGAAGGAGTTTCTGTTTGACGACCCACCAATATACAGGGCAACTAGTGTTGCTGAGTACATGGCCTATTTCTGATCCAAAGGACTGGATGGTAACCCAACTCTTGCTCATTTTAAGTTATGATGGGTCTGTGCAGTAATAATAATCGATCGCACAATTTCTAGATGAGCCATGCTTGAAAATGAGAAGAGTCTTTAACTGTTTATCCTGCAGGAGTAGCTCGCGTTTCCATGTTATTGCGCAATAACCATAAAAATCTAGAACAAATATGAAAACACAAAAGATATAAACAACGATCTGTAGATCTTGAATTCCTAAAAAGCCACTCTATTATTACAATTATCAAGCTTTCAAACAAATGATCGACCAAATGTGAACAGAAAAGTGTTGTAAGATGAGGACATGGCGTCTCCACACTCGGTAGTAACCTAAGCACAAAAAAAAAAAAGGAAAAAAAAGATCTTTATACTAACATTGTTTCATTTTCTTCACTGTCCCTCTCTCTTGTTTCAGTTGCAAACAAAATCCACAACCAAGTCCCAATCAAATCATAAATATTTTAATATATATTACAGAGGAGCCAACATGGCTGTCTCCAAGAGTTGATCAGCCACATCTGTCAGCTGCTTGTAGTCTTGGACTGTAGTAATTGCACGAGTGACCACAGGACATCCATTCTATGCATAATTCTGTTGTCCTGTCCCTGCATTGATTAAAAGTTCAAAAGAAAAAGAATAAAATTAAACAGCAGTCTAATTCAGGGAAAAGATACAAGTATTCAAGATATTGTCTATTTAGAAAGGTCAGGTATGCATAACTGTTTGAAAGCACAAAGCTATTACATGAGCAAAATACACTTTTGAGAATATAGTATTAAATTGGAAATGTCACCCGTGGATTTTGTTCCTTATCCATCCAGAAAACATATAACGTATAATTCATCCAAAAGATTTGGATCCTACCTCAACCACAAAACATATCCATGTCTTGTCTCCATGCGCTTCCGTAACCCCTTTTAAGATTGTCAGACCCAAGCTCCTAATTGCTTCTGCTATCTCAAGAAAGTGACTGCATTCCTCACACAACATCTGCACAGATCAACCATCATATCCCTATTACCAAGAATATATTAAAAGACATAGGCAACCAATGATGATCTTAGTCTATGGATGTGTGAGATCTTTCCCATCTCTTTCGACATTGTTTCCCTCTCTCATCTACGTAATTCTTTGAATTCTAGCAAGATAAGTCTAATACTAAAACTGCTTCCTGCAGAAACTACATAAATGATCTATACTTACCTCTACAAGCATCTGCCCATTCTTGTTTAGATTCTCTACAACGATTGAACAAACTTTGAGATGGCTTCCCATCTCCACCGCCCAACTTGAACCCTGTTCATAATTGGACCCGTGAATACCATTACCTTTCTGATGCATCTGCAAATTCAGCAGAATGATGTAAATAGGTCGAACAATTATGGAATGCCCGTTAAAAAAGAAACAGAAAAAAAAAGAAAAAAGATTTGTATACTCTTCACAATAGGCAGTAGAAACTAATCGACTGTCAGGAAAGACCTGAAAAGACTACAAGGGCAGCCTTGGTTTCTTGTTTCTAAGCTGTTTTCAATTAAGAAAAAACACTTTTCAATTTCTTTTTCAGAAAGCAGTTTTCTTGGTAGAAGCTGAGACTTTTACCTTTGATTCGGCACATTTGCTAAGCTTGTCAGCATGCTTAGTGATGCTCTGCAGGAAAAGCATATGCTTGATTGTACGCTCCAGCAAGGAATCAATACTACACTGTTGAAATTTCTTGAAATCTCAGCACATAACACGACGCAATTTCAATGAACAGAAATCACACTTTTCACAGTTAAAAAATACAACCGGAAGTTACCTTTGATCCATTAGGCACAAGCTCTCTCAGTTCCTTGATACGATCTTGAATCAATTGTCTGTCCCTTGGCCTTGGCCTACCATTTTCACCGGTTCTAGCCCTCTTTTTGTTGTTCTTAGCAGGCTCTGAAGACCTGTCCAACTGTTCACTACATGTGCTTGGACAAGTTGATGAAAACCCTTTTGAAGACACTGCACCACACACTTCTGATGAGTTCAAGAAGTGCTTTGCATCTTCTTCTACAAGAGATGATTGGCTGATAGAATAAGATACTGAATTGTTAGTATTCTTACTTTGGCTAGAAGACTCTGGCTTTTTTTCAGTTGTCAACAATGACTGCATTGATCTACAGAAGGTTCTCTCACTCTTAACGTCACTGCCACTATTGCAAACACTAGCTACTACTGCATCTAGAAGATTCTCTGAGCCAGAGTCAAACATCAAGTGGCTACTGCTCGTCAACTCAGGCATCCCAACAGTTTCTCCATCTACTGTATTTTCTGGTTCCCTATCATTATAAATATCTTTTCTCAGAAAAGCAGGTCCTAACGCTTCATGCAGCTCAGAAACAGCCGAGAACTTTAAAGACGTGCCAGATGGGTCCAAGTGATTCAACTCAGTTTGATTCTGCAACTTCTCCAGATCTTTTTCGAATTTTATGTCTGAAATTTCAGGTATGTGCAACATCCCATTTTGACAAGAATCTGTGCATTCCAATTTGACTTGTTCACCAAGAACAGCCTCAAGTGGGTTTGAAGCTAAGTATGTACGATCAGCTACAAACTTTTCAGCTTGAAGTGCAACACTACATAAATTGATGCTATCTATAACGGAATTAATTGAAAATGGAGTACCATTTTGTTCTGATATCACACCCAAATCCTTCCAGCCACTAGGTTCCACTCTGCTCATCCCATCGCTGATAAAATGTATTCCCATTTGATTCTGATAATCCAAATTGATAACATTTGATTTTGGATGAAGTATTTTGGCACTCCCAACACCACCTGGTGAGGATAATCGAATCCCTTCATTCCTATTAACCACTCCATCTCCAATTTTAGGCTGCATTCCAGAAAATGCATAAGAACCATCATTATGTTTCTCAACATATGGAAACATGGGAAGCTGAACATCTGGTCCTCCTCTGTTCACCACTTCATCTAGATTGTGCCAGCGATTGGGAATAGTCTTTGTAGGTAAATCTGGCTGAGAAAATGGGGGGGAAAAGAAAAGAAAGAAAGAAACAAAGTATTATTGGTCATAATTCATATTTTTATGCTAAAATGAGAGAAATTATTACACCGCTCCGCATATATGCATGCTACACAAATGTACGGACAGATACTTTCAAAATATACACATGAAGAAATACATGCACAAGCATAGACTAAGAGGAAGAAATATACCAGGGATAATGTATTCTTCACACTAGATTGTATTGTACTAGAAACATGCCCTACTGAAATATCGTTAAGGGCCGCAAAAACATCTCTGATATGAGTCACCACCTTCATATCCTCAGTGACCTGCTCCACTCAACAAACAAATAAATACATCTAACAGAAATAAGCAACATTTATTGTCATAAATATAGTTAGATTATGAATAGCCAGTAAACTTGGAGCATACACGACATTGAAACAATGAATATTAAAACCAAAAAAAACCTCCATTAGAGCACTGTAAATCTCCCGGCAAATACTCAGTACCAAGAGATAAAGTAAAGCCTAGTGAAAACTATGCCCTTCTTATTTACCTTGCTCGACCAGCAGAAGATATACTAATGAACCAGCATAATTGTAAAAAAGCAAGTTGTTTACAAAGAGAGATATAGAGAAAAAGGCCTGCAATATAGTACGTAAAATGTGACTCATTAATTTACCATGTGCAACTGAACAGGACTACAGCTTTTTTATTGTTAATTTAGTCAACTAGAGGCAGATTAAGTTATCAATTTCCTCACTAAAACTCCCACTCAGCATTGGGCCAATATTCTCGTTCTATCAGGTACGTATACTTCCTCCACTAGGAGATTATCAGTCCATTCTGGAAATTCTTTTGCAACGAGTGCTGCTTTCCAACAAATTTGGAACTTAATAACACACAATTAGAAACTCCCAAATTTTTGTTCCTTCAAATAATGTTAAGTGAAAGTGTGCGGAATGTTCTTTTAAACCATTACTTTTAGTGAATCAATGATAAAATCAGTTTACACTATACATTGTAGAAATGATAATTGCAAGCAAAACGAATAAAAGAGATTATTAATCATTACAGAAGCATATGTCAATATTACATAGAGTCAATTAGATATAAATCAATGCTCAGAATAGCTAAAGGTGAACAAAGAAAATCTTTAAATTACATGTAATACTAGAAGAAAATATGAAAATGCACAGATATAAAGGTAAAGCTAAATATAAATAATATGTATAACTCACAAAAATGCACTAAGAAGGTAGTTAGAACTCGTCTTACTTCATCCAACGATCCAAGCTGTACAACTCCATGTGGAACAACAGCTACAACAGCGATGGTCTACACAGCAGAACACAAATATTTTTTTATTAGAAAGATTTCTTAACAAGCCGATGACTACAATCAAGAATTTAGGGCACAAATCACTAACAGCTCTAGTAAGCGTAAAACAAAAGTTGAGCTAATTTGGCAATATTGACATGCAAGAAGAAACAAATTCTATCATTAAAAATAAGTTACTAGCATTGGCTGAAGAAACTAAAATGCGAAAGTTAGCCAAAAAGATTGTTGAGCAAACATTACGGATCTCATGATTCAGAGATGTAAAAAAATATATAACAAAATAGTCAAATCGATTACACCAGGATGGGTACTATATGGTACTAACAAGGTAAAAACTGAGCAGTTATAGGAATATGGTCAATGCCAAGTGCATTTTATCATAGAATAAGGAGAGATGTTCTCATCATCACAGATGCACATAAAATTTTAGTTTACAGTGGAAAAATCACCATTTAACAATAAAACAAAGGAAATGCAATCATACCCTGATCCCAGCTGAAAACTGACTTTGCCATCCATCACTGAACTGAAAATCATCAAAGAGAAAATTACACATAAGAATGAATGTGAAAACAAAATAAATACCAAAGTAACCATTAATGCAATCGCACTATAAGTAGCACACCTCAAATGATGAGCAAGAATTAGTAACTAGCTGATCTGAAAAGATCCACTGATGCTTTCCAGTAACTGCCACCTGTCCAACGATCCTGAAAAAGAAAGATTAAATGCAATCCGAATTTCGCTGTCTTTGGGACACACCTAATCATAAATAAGTATTCGATTTGTCACAACAACTGAACTTTTAGTAGCATAGGATTCGACCACAGAATTGGAAGCAGATGGAATTAGAGATCATCATTTTCATAAGATTCCAACGCTGACATCCCAATTCCACTAGATTCCAATTCCAAAGTTCCAATTCCATACTAAGAAACATAGCATTAGCAAAATTTCACATTTAGAAGACAAACTTTCGTACTCCTACTAAAACTTGAATAGCATAGAGGAATCATACCCTTCCCCGAGAGAATACACATGATAGGACATTTTTGCCACGGCCAGCCCAAGGGGATCATGTGAATAACGCCCACCATGAAAGTTTTCAAGGGATTCACTTGAGCACTTATTCTCTAAAGAATCTTGTTGCCCGCAGTTGTCATAATAACCATCTTCCCAAGTCAACACCCTGCAAAAAGTTGAAACATTTGAGAACAAAATAAACATTGCCTGAGTTGAATAGCAGTTTGATGCCACATTTTATTGCTCTAGTAGCTAAATAAATACACAAAAAGTCATACTGAAAACGGAAATGAAATTACATGCGAGTTCGATGCTTGAGCTTCCAAAAAACGGCATACTTCCACGCCGTATTGAAACAGAGGCTTTTCAATATCCCGTGCAAGTCAAAGGTGGTACTACTGGCACCCATCTCCTCCCTCAGTCAAAGCAACCAATTTTTTTGTGAAAACAAAACACACAAACAAGGAGCAGCAGTCACTTTTTTATTTTTTAAATCTCTCAAAACGACAACTAATAAAGAAAATCACAAAACGTCCCGTCCCCGTCCCTGCCCCCGTCCCCCTAGCTTCCCCTGTAAGAGCCTCTTCCAGCTTGCTTTCTCCTTAACCCCGCCCGCGGCTTTATCGGTGGCCCCATCGTTCCCCGTAACAGCCACCCCCGACCCATCCCTAACCAATCAGAATCAACGACCTGTTAATTTCAAACCCTAACACACAACCTTTTATATTCTCTTTTTTCAGTAACTTGCAAGACCGGAAGAAAGCTTCAAACTTGCAAAGCCGGTGACGGAACTCCTGCTATTATTATTCACGCATTTAGCCATGAAAGTTGTACGAGCTTTTTTTTTTTTTAATCGAAAACAAAAACCCCCACCCCAAAGAGATAGCTCTTTGAAAAAACAAAGCAAGTGAGAACACTAGCTTATATCGGACGACATTGATAAAATAAAATTCTCAGGATCAATTGCGAAAAACATAAATCCAATTATACTAAATGTGAATTTTTTTTCACCTAGTCGAAAAACAAATTCAAAGCTTTGAGCTGAAAAGTTCCTTTTTTTTTTTTTTTTAGAGAGAAAGAAAGTACAGAGAAGCTTTGATGATGCTTTTTTTAATTTTTAATTATTCGGGAGCTTGAGAGTTGAGAAACAGAGACTGACTGAAGAGAATGTTTAATTGCCAAAAAACCAACGTTTTGATTTTGTTTGAGACCAGAGACCACTTGGCCTTTTTATATAGCGGCAGCTATTTTTCGGACCCATTCATTTTAGCTTTATTGACAAAAGATTACAGAGCGTCGTTTTCTATCATGCGCGGGAAGTGCCATTACGCCCCCACACCCCCACCCACCCCCCCCCCCCCCCGCCTCCACCCTTACCCTGCGCATAATGCGCATGTTAAAACCACCCCTCTCTCATTCAGGTGTGAAACTTTGTTTTAACCTCAAAAGGGCAAATTTTGTAGAGTTAGTGAGTGAGTTGCTTACTTGCATTACATATATAATTGTAAATTTTAAAAAAGAAAAAAATGGAAAATGGGGTTATGAGTACACTTTCAAGTAGTGACAATTTATGGCCAACAAAATGATTCACAATTGAGGAATATTGCTTCTTATCTTCCCATTCTTCATTCATTTGAACTTACCACCTTCTCAAAGCACTTTTTTCAACAATCATTTTATTGCCAAAAAGTTGTGACACCTTCACCTTCCTTTCATACCGTATATTACCACAATTCTTCATTCTGTATACGTGTGTGTGTGTGTGTGTGTGTGTTAACCCAAAAAAAAGAAATAAAAAGGAAATTCAGTTGACACTTGGACCATCGATGGGCAATCAAGAGCGATAATTGGACAAGTATGGCTCAAGATCATGCACAGATTGGCCTGGACGGTTCAATTTGTTATCTTTTAGGTGTTTATGATGATGATGAGAATTGAGATGCATTTTCATGACATATTTATTGAGTATTTTTTTTCTTGCAGGGCACCAGCTGAACATCATTTTTTGAAGCCCATGATTTGTTTTTACAGCACGATATCTTATGTGATTATTATTGTCATTGATTTCTAATCATTTTTTTTTTCTTTTTGGTATATTGCCATGTAAGATGGAGATAAGTTAACGAGGCTCCTGTTGGGGCTAACAAAATATTTACCCCTTATGAAGAACAAGAAAACAAAATAAGTTGGCAACGAAAGGATAAAGATAAATGAAATGATTAAATTGATCGACAATCATCAACATTCAAGAACAATCACCTACTAGTATTGATTTTTCATATTTTTTCCCCCCCTCCGAAAAAGAAAAAAAAAATTGAATTTGTCGGATGCAAGTCAAGAGAATTCACCTACTTTTCTGGCACTATTAGTAGGCACAATCATCGTTTATTCATTTGTATATTCATTAATCTTTTTTTGTGTTGAGCATGGAAATAAGAAATTTACCATAATAATTGTTTATGAACAACATGGTTCAAAATTGACAGCAATGGAACCCAGAAGGGCCTGCCTGCTGTTCCAAAACCAAAAGTGCTTGTTGGTCAAAGCACTTCCAACTTTCATATACCATGCAATTGATTTACCATTATCTTATGACCTAATCTTTTATTAATTTAATGTTAAATAAAAGGTACTTGTATGCCTTCAACGGTTGTAAATTCCTCATGTAATTCATCTCAGCTATGAATTAGGCTTTTTGATGCTTACAGAATAAAGTCAACTTACTGTTGCATGAACATGAATAAGCAGACTTAGTGATGCAAATGATAAGTCATTCTCTTATGTATAAAAAAATAGCAAAAGAAATGAGTAGGCTCATGAGTACAAAGAGGCAAAGTACAATCATATCTTCTCTTTCTTATTAATTTTTTTCCCTTTTCATTTTTCATTATCTCGTAAATTGCAGAATTTTCAAGCTTTCACTGATTAATTCCATTAACTGGCCATTTCATATATGAGGTAAGTATTATGTAATGCATGAAAAATACCGCAAAAAATTGAAGTGACCGTCTATGATTTTATTTTATTTTTGCCATTTTTGGTTTTAGATCATCATTTGTATTATTTCTTTATATATTGCTGCTTTATTTTTCTCTGTGCGGGTTGGGAACCAAAATCATCCTAAAAAGATCTTGTAGCTCAGCTTTTTACTAACATGTAATCTAAGAGGGTGGCTCCTTAGTCTCCATTGCAATGAGTATTGGTTTGATCTTCCCCAAAGTCAATATAGACGGGCGTGAGAAAAATGGAAGCTCTATTTGAAATCCAATATTATGTATTTGATGTATATGTGACACTAGTGGCCATTATATATCACAATTAATTATGTCTTAGTCTTTAGACTCTTAGTTTTGGGAATCAAAGTATGGCATCTTTTAGGCTTTTTAATTGCCCTTTGGAAAGTAAGCAAAAGGGGATGTTTTAGTTTGTAAGTTGTATGCTATTTTTCTCTTTAGTAACTTTCACAGTTGAGTAATTAATGGGGGGGGGGGGGGGGTGGCCCAACAAATCCAACAATACAGAATCTAATGATGATTACCATTGTTACATTTTTGCATTACAATCTCTTTACAGTATTATTATATTGTATAACTTAAGTGAGCTTCATGATTAGTTTGATTGAATAGAAAATATTCATGCAGTTTCATATTTCAAGCACTGCTTGTTTTAAAATTTCAGCAGTAAAAAAATTTCAGAAAAGGTCACTGTAAGAAGCCCAAAATGTAACTATCAATCAAAAGGTTGATCAGTTAAAAACTTCAACGGAGTTACGTGCTTGACCACATCAGTGTTGTGATGTGAGCTGAAATAAAACTACTGTCATTGAGGTTACATCAAAGATGATGAGGTGAAATGGTGATGTGCTTCAAGGAATAACATTGCTGCTGAAAAGTGATTCCTAATCCTACTCACCATCCAACCAAGGAAGATACAAAGTGCTTTCTAACCACAATTCATTCTGGTAAGATTAGGTGCTTAATCCAGATAATACTGTAACACTTGGAAGATAAGGTTTTAATTTCTTAGTGGCATTTGTCATTCAACAGACCACTTATAGTTAGCAGACGTGAACAAAGAACATTACAACTTCTTCTATGTATATATATAATCCTTCTTGACCTTTTCAAACTCCATTGATCAACAAAGGAAACGTATCTATTGATGATTACTGGGAAAATATCGCCAGACTACACAAGTTTTTGATGCCCTCAAGTAACCTCTACAGTTTGCAGCACCTAGTTTTGAGGGACTGGCGATCAATCTGGATTCCCCCCCGCCGCCCAAAAATAAAAGTTGGAAAATCTGAAGTCCAAATTTTTCAGTTATATAAAGAGATAGCTGGGTTGTTCATGGCACCTTTGCGCAGAAAGGGGAAATAAAAATTATGCCCTAAAGAAGGCCTAGCCGCCTAGGTGCTGTAAGCTAATTTATGTGCACTTGTCACAGAATATGTGAGTTCACACTTCATATTTCACATCTAGTTCGTTAGTGGTATAAAGCATCAGTGTTCACACTTCACAGCTCAAGTATTACTGGTCTTCAGATAACCATTCAATGGGATAATCATAAACCATTACCCTTGCTATCCATGTTTCTACCTTCTGAATTATTGAGAGGTTGATTTTCTTTTAAATATTTTAAAATAGATTCGGTTCATTTTTAGTCAAATCATTGAGAAGGAGAGAGAGAGAGAGAGAGAAGAAAAAGACTTACATGTTTCCAATCAAATGTAGCAAATATATCACTGATTAACTTTAGTCAAATAATCCCCAATCCTTTCATCTTGAGATCTAAACAACCCTCTAAGTTTATGTTTGGACATTGGATAAAAGTGGGATTAGATTAATTTGAAAGATAAAAAAATTAATCCAATCCAAAGTCATTTTTGACTGTCAGGATTGATAAATTAATTCAAATTTTATTCCAACATTCATAGGACTATTAATCCCCATTATCACATGGATTTATTTATTTTTTTGTCTGAACCACAAGGTGGTCCTGAGTGGGCCCCAACCGTGGGAGACACTTTTAAGCCCGTACCACAACCCATAATAATTTTCGCTCGCACCGGGTCGGTCCGTAAAAAGTAAAGTGTTGGCCAAAGTGGTGACTCTATACGAATTTAGATAGAAGTAGATATCTTATAGTTTAAATTTGTTACTAATATCGAAAGTTTTTTTAATAATTTATTTTTAACTTTTTAAAATTTAATATTGAATTAATATTTTAATTCAATAATTGTTCAATTATTTAATTACAATAATATTGAAATTTTAATATTAAATTTAACAAATAGAAATATGATTTAAAAAATAATATACTATTAAAATAATTATTTTAGCTTCGTTAAATTAAATTTGAAATCGTCATGTTTGACACTATACCAAACAAAAGATAGCACTATATAATCTAATATAATATGATCTAATCCTAAGAGTTAATCTAGTTCAATCTGATCTTCGAAACGTATCCTAATGGAAAAACACCATTCCATTAGAATATGAAACTTTAGTTTAGTTAAATAATCCCCAATCCCTACATCTTGAGATGCAAACAACCCTGTAATGGAAAAACACCATTCCATTAGAATATGAAACAGCGAAAAATAAACCGGACTAAGAATGAAACATAGAGCAATAATTGATTGCTTGAACTGATCTTGGCTCAAATCTTTCATTCTTTCCCAATGTATCCCAAGTAAAGTCTTGACTCTTCTCCAATTAGACCCAAAAGCCACAAACTCAGCTTCCTCATCTCAACTGCATAGTTTACTAACACAGTAACACCTCTCTACGGTAGAAGAGAAAATAGTTGGGATTCTTTTATTTATTTATTTATAAATGAGTGCAAACTAGCTTAACTATAGTCAAATTTATTAAGGTTTTATAAGAGGTTTAAGATTCCAATTCCCCGCATAAGTAGAGTGGGGAGTTGTCATTGGACTATAAATAGATATAATTGTTTTTATTAGAAAAAGTAGATTATGAAAGAATTCTGAAAAAGAAGTTATGGGCTCAGGTGTTCGATACTTAAAGCACCGAGTCCATTTTATTCTAGGCGCAAGAAATACCATATGAAAACAAGTAAGTCCTAAAACGTTAAGTCCATTCGGACTCAAGTCTTATATTTCTCGATTTCCTTTTATTGCTATCATTATTATTTATTTATTTATTTATTTTATAAGAAATTTCTAGCTATGCAAAACATGCAAAATATTGATGTTAGGGAATATCCGTTTTTGTTTTTTCCCGCCCTAACGTTGTACGCAATACATTGGGGCATATCTTATTGATTTGCTTATTTGGGAATAATTGTTCTAATGTTTTGAATTATCCAATTTATTATTAGTATTCTATTATTATCAAATTCCGGATTAAAATTGGTGACTAGTTATTGTATGGAGCAAATAATTAAAACTTAACATCAGAAACAAATCTCGACTAATGAGAAGAAGACATAATCATAGTCAACAGACTCGTTCAGAAAAAGAGAAAAAAATTGATAAGTTCCGAATTGATGTATCACTAGATGTATCAATCAATCAATGTTTAAAATTAAGTACAACAATCGACTCCCTGTAATGGAAAGACATTATAACAACAAGAGTATACCTTCGGTAGTCTAGCTGCAGGCCACCACCGAATCATTGCCAGCCCAGCTCTTACAATATACATGACCTGCAACAAAAAAACTGAATTAACACCAACCTTGAGGCCACCTGTTGTGGGGATCCCATCTAGGGAACCATCTCTTTTTCTTCGAATTTGAACCTAAGGTTGCAACAGCCTTCTCCTTATTCCTTGGGAATATTAGCATTGATAAGAGTCTCCTGCTGAGGCTCCTTGGCTTTGGTGCAGATTCAAGTTTGGACTTGAGAGTTTGAGATAAGTTGTTGAATTCATCATCCTCGGCTGGGAAGATTTCATCGCGAGTGCGGATTGTGTTAAGCCTAAGATACCTTTGTTCAAGTGACTCCTTTGGTATGTTTCTTGCTAACAAGGGGGAGGCACCACCCCAGTGGTTGGTGCCCGAAGATGAATGTTGAGGCGTTCTAAATTGCACCAACTCCCTTTGCATCATTCCTTTTCTTTCTTGATCCCTCCTCTCTTTCTGCTCTTTCACATTGGTATCTTTGTTACTTCTTACATATGTAGTATCTCCTTATATGCAGAAGTTTCCCAACTCCCGAGCCCTCATTGGATTCTGGTACAAAGTTACAGGAATTTTAATTAGAAATTGGCTACATGACATGCAGTGGCATCTTGTTAACATCCGAGACGGCTGATAGATTGTGACAACAAAAATTATTTAAAAGAGCCTTCAATTAAAGGGAATAATATATAGGCTAGCCAGCCGCATTAATTAGCAGGAATAGGATACAATCCTGTTTTTTAGCAGCCGTACCGTATCAGTGACAAGGTAATGCCTTTTCTTTGGTGACTGTTAGGAGAACTCTCTGTAATCTAGAGACTTGATCCAGACAAAAGAAGACGGCAATTTCAAAGAACTTGGGATGATAGAAATATCCAATTTGTAGACACGCCATTGACATTGATCACATGGAAGAAACAAATTGTTTACACAGTGATTTTTCTTGTCGGTTTTATAATCTGATTTGTCAGATAAGGATTATACTTCGCAGATCATATTCACTTTTTCATCATGAAAATTAGATTCTTATTACATGGATTTTACAAATGAGTTGTTTGAAAATACCAATTCGATAATAAGCATTAATTATCTCATATTTAATGTCCTAGATTGGAACCCAAGAACGGCCAAATGCCCAAATATACAAGGCTCATGAACATTTATAGATAGAGACACGCACAAATCACAGTAGTTAAGGACCAACAAGCAAGAATTTATTCACTCACCAAAAGAGGAAGCATAACATTCAGAACACCAGTATGGTGTTGACTTAATGATACTGACACAGAAGGATGGTGGGGAAGAAAATAAACAACCAACAAGAAGAACATTTCTGATTCCAATTACAGGCTTACAGCAGTATCAGTTCTCTCTGCACTAATTAAAAATATGTTAAAAGACAATAAATACTGATGCGGTTCTCGGCAGAATCGACCCAAGGGGAATAGTGATTCTTGTAAGAACTGTTAAAAAGACCAGCCAACTTTTTAACGGAATTGTCATAAGAGATTTCTTAATCTGAATTTTGCAAATTATACATACAGTTAAAATCTATTTGTAATTGAGGCAGATGTTATTGTAGCCTGTGAAATACAATCATGGTTAAGAAAAAAATTCAGTGTCCATTTAACAGAAGTGTAATTTTGGCTCTCTCTGATTATTCTAATAGTACAGTATCTCTGAGAAACAGCTAATTTTCAAAATTCTGTCCACTCAGCTCGGAATCTGACATAAAGAAGGATAAAAAATGCATGCAGTTCATGCTCAGTTGCATTCCTCATACTTGCAATCTATAAATGTTCTTCCAGCATATATCAAGTCTATTTCAGATTCTCTAGATGATAGAAAAGTAAAATCTTCAAAACTTCAAAATGTAACTAAAGTATGGCTCAAGATATTAAAACTATTATTCACAAGTTTCATCATGGCAACCAAAGTAGCTGTAGTGAAAAGTTCGTATGTTTTGCTCTGGTTAATTTTATGACCATTTAGCAAGTGTGTCATGCATACATACATACATAAGTGTAGACGCCCACATTTTTTGTCATGTGCACACGCTTTTAAATCGTGGGATTTAACAGAGTTAATTTTTAACTCTATTAAATTGCACGGTTTAAAAGTGTACCCACATTACAAAAAATGGAGGCGTTTACACCTGAGAATAATTATACACACACTAACATAACAAGAATATTACCCACTTTTTGAAAATTCCACAAAGTCAGTTGTTAGTCACCAAGTTGGAATTTGATCAAGAATGGGAAACTCACTTATTGCAAGCATAACCAGAACAAATCTTTCATCAGCATCCATTAAGATGGTTGCATTTATAAACTGGCAAAGCGGCAAAATAAATGAAGCAACATACAACCTCACTCCGAAGAGCTATGGCTTTTGAGTTGAGTGCTTTCAAGGTGATCAATAGATTTAAGCCACACATTCTCATGATTTTGCTTCAGATATGTGTTGCATCGGTTTATTTCTTGACAGAAGATTCCTTCAACCAAGGCTTGAATCCTCACATCTATGTCACTTATCGGCATGCTGCAGGAAGCTTAATGATGTTTCCATTTGCCTATTTCCTTGAAAGGTGAATTATACACATTTTCACGCACACTCGACATCAATATTCAGTTGTTGTTGCCCTGATTATACTCACCAACCTGTAGACAATGTTATATTGTTTCTAAATGTTTGGTTCTATTATTATTATTCTCTTCTTCTTTTGGCATGCAGAAAAATAAGGCCAAAGCTGACATTAGCAGTGTTTCTGGAGATCTTTTTGCTTTCTCTTCTAGGGTAGGGCTGCCAAGTTCCATTCTTCATTTTATTGCAAAAGTAATCAGTGCTGCCACAAACTGAAGGGTTGCATTATTTCTTTCTTGATGTAAACAGGGTTAGCTTAGCCCTCAACCTGTATTTTGCTAGCATGAAGTATGTCCATCCAACCTTCATGACAGCAGTTGTTAATACTATCCCGTGCATGACTTTCATAATTGCAGTCGTATTCAGGTACGAACTTTGAAGTCCAACATGTGGTGGAAGATTATTCTACAGCATTGTAAACAAAATTCTTGTAGGCTAGAGATTGTTGATGTTCGAAGTCCTCGTGGGATAGCTAAAATTCTTGGAACATTAGCATCCTTAGTTGGGGTTATGGTTATAGCTTTTTACAAAGGACCTGCAGTGCCAAGCTTGAAGGGTGCACCAATCCACCTTGGAACTAACTCTGTTCATGAGAACTGGTTGAAAGGTTCAATTCTGACTGTTGCGAGTTGCATATTATGGTCTAGCTTTTACATTATGCAGGTATCAAACCCTTCAACAAGCTTTAGATTTTTTTCTTTCGAATGGTATACCGTTCAAAATTGTATTTAGAATAGCAGTGATTTCAGAAGTAACATAAATGAAGTAAAAGCAACCCATAAATACCTGAAAACCTGGATATTCAGAAATTTCACGGAACATGTAAACCCCGTAGGCATTTACGTTGAAGAAGTATCCAGCAAAACTGTCAATTTCAGCATGGATGAACTGTATCGGGGCAGCACAATCTGCTGTCTACACAATAATTGTACAGCCTAAAGCAGCTGCTTGGTCTACAACATCTGGCATCGATCTGTGGTGCATCATATATTCTGTAAGTTAGATTATCAAGAACTGGATAGAGTTTATTTATTCATTTAATTAAATTTACTGCGTATCTTGGGTTCTACGTAATTTTTCGATTTGCTACAGGGAGCAGTATCTTCTTGTTTAAACCTCTTTATTCAACTATGGTGCATTGAACAGAGAGGACCAGTTTTTGTGACCATATTTAATCCCCTGACAACAGTAATCGTGGCAGTTGCAGCATACTTTCTTGTTGGTGAAAAACTGCACACCGGATGGTAAATTCTAGAGTTCTTTTCACACTTTCAGTAATGCATGAACAAACTGGTTTTTGTGATCTCTGATTCTTACTTCGGCTATTCAGCATACTTGGAGGACTGATAGTTATTATTGGTCTGTACTCCCTGTTATGGGGCAAAGAAGGAGATCAACATTGCATCAAGAACCAGAAGCAATCTTTTCCAGCATGTGACGAGCAGACGAAACCCGATGACCATGCTTTAACTTTATCAGAAACAGATATCCCTTGACAAACCTTATGCCATATTTAAATGGTCTATGGGATTGTATCCGAAAATGCACACTAAACAAATGGGAAGAACGAAGTGGATCCAGGCACCAAAGTCTTCAATTCTCTCTAGGCTTTCATATTGTCAACCCCTTAAAGCAACAACTTCCTGAATAAAAAGCACTGCTCAATCATCCTCATGAAGAACGAAGTTTTTACAATCTCACTATCAAGTTAACATACTCAAGTTCACTGCCTGACTATTTTATGCTATGGAGATTAGCTTGCATAAAAAATAAACTATTAATATTTACAAAAAGCCCAATGTCGAGGAAACTTGGACACTGTCCCTCAATATGCTTCTTTCAGTTAAATTAATTACCCCCTAGAATTCTTC
This sequence comes from Citrus sinensis, assembly GCF_022201045.2. NCBI lineage: Eukaryota > Viridiplantae > Streptophyta > Magnoliopsida > Sapindales > Rutaceae > Citrus > Citrus sinensis. Next base: position 42,938,746 of record NC_068558.1, on the reverse strand, counting down.
TGTTCATTTTGCTTCTTCAAGCCGTACTCGAATGGAGTCTGGACATGTCATTTTATTGATGCTGCAAAAGACAAATAATATCATCTGTTGATGCGAGATTCTGGTTACCCTCTGTACCACGACCAAGATCTCTCCTCGAAAAGCTTCTTCTCCAGAAGTTCTTACGTACACAGGAACAAGTCAGAGTATGCCGGTTGTTTTTCCGGTGAGAACCCCCCGACGCTCAAGTCAGAGATTCGGGTCTTACTTGGAAAAACTAGGGATGACAAAAATCTCCACGGGGACGGGTACTCTCGGGGATTTTCCCCATTCGGGGAGGGTACGGGGATAATTTTATACCCAATTTTTTATTCGGGGAGGGGACGGGAAAAATTTTTTACCCAATTTTTTATTCAGGGAGAGGACGGGGATGAGGTGGAATCCCCATCCCCTACCCATTTCCCCATTTTAATTTTTAATTTTATTTTTATTTTAAAAATTACTAATAAATAAATAACAAAATTATAAATATTGTTAAAAATAATAAATATCAAAATATTTATTTTATTAAATGCTAATAGATATCCTACATTAACTCGAATTGCTAGAGATATTATGGCAATTCCAATTACAACAGTTGCTTCTGAATTAGTTTTTAGCACCGGTGGTAGAGTTGTAAGCCCACACCGTAACAAACTTCATCCAAGCACATTGGAGGCCTTAATGTGCTGTCAAAGTTGGTTACGAGCTTCCAATAACAGTATGAGTTTATTTTACATTGTGATTATATTATACAGTTATTAATATTTGCACTTATAAGTTACTTTACTTATATTATTTTCATTGTTTTATAATTATTTTAATAATTTATATTTTGAATATGACTTTGTAATGGATCAATATTAATATAAGATATATTTTGAACTTGATTTTTATCTGAATTTTTTATTTTAATATGATTAATTTAAAATCAAAAATACAAATAATGTATTAGACTATTAGTTATTCAGGGATCGGGGACCCTCGGGGATCCCCTGTTATTATTCGGGGAGGGGATGAGGATTCTCTCAAGTAATTCTGACGGGGACAAGGAGGGGACGGGGACATATGCAAAATATCAGGGATGTGTATGGGGAGATTAGTCTCCTCCCCTCCCCTCCCCATTGCCATCCCTAGGAAAAACCCATACCACAATTCATGTGGCTTAATTATGATTGCTTTAAACAAAAAGCTTTTAAGTAAATTTAAAGGAAAAGAATTCAAAATAATCAATCTTAAAGAAATCACAGGCGAAAGAGAAATTTCTCAGTGGTAGAGAGAGAAAAAGGTCCAATAGGTTCAGTTGCTTAGAGAGAGAGCTAGAAGAATCCCTCCCCTTTTCCTTTCTCTTCCTAAGGTTTTTATAAGAAACTATAGCCGTTTTCATCCACTCTCCTAGAATTATTAAGAAAACTACTAATTTTTAGCCCACTAAGAATATGGTCCCTAATATTTTGGAGAAACTGTTTTGATTGAATCGTGCTTCCTGGTAACTTCCTGGTCGAGGTGACCAATAACATCCTGGTCGAGGACATGTGCTAGAGATCACCACATATTACTCTAGTCGAGGTGACCAATAACATCCTGGTCGAGATGATCTGCTCGAGGTGATATGTTCGAGGTCACAACATATTACTCTAGTCGAGGTGACCAATAACATCCTGGTCGAGGTGATGTGCTCGAGGTCACCAAACAACATCTTGGTCGAGGTGATCTGCTCAATCATTTGCTCACTTTTACTCTGGAGGAGAGCACAATAATGTATGAACAAACACCTTTATCTTGGTCACCTTATTTCATTCCCTAAACATCATCATCTACCAGAAATCTGAAGTTTTCTTCTAAAGATAACACATAATAAGAACACCCTATCTGAAATAAATAGTGTTCTATAATTAAATTCATGTGATTGAATGCATATTCTTTGATGAAGTGTAAAGTGTTTATAAAACTCACCGGACAAGCAAATTGCCACAGAATGACAACTTTTCAGAAGCCCATTCTGGAACTAATTCCAGCAGTGAATTCATCTGGTCTTCAACCTCTCCTGTAAACAAAATTCCGGAGCTTCTTTGTCTAAACCTTCCGGAAAAATTTATATCTAAGTGACTAAGTTGCTACCGTAAGACTTACTCCTATCAGTAATTTGAAGATGGCTGGAAATTATCTTGTGACTTAGCTCCTCTACTGTAATGACTCAACGTTTGGTCGACTGCAATAAGAAATGAATCATGTTGAAGGGCTTAGGTAGGGAAGCAATTATCTGTCGCCGCCACTTAGCTTGTGAGATGGCTGGATCTGGCTCTCTTTCTCCCTTATATGGGGAAAAATAAATGAAATTGTTTACTTCAATATTAACAACTTTTCCATCTCCTTTTCTTCGACTTAGAACCTTAGGCTGCAACAGCCTTCTCTATATTCCTTGCAGATAGCTTTTGGTACAGATTCAAGTTTGGACTTAAAGAGTTTGAGATAAGCTGTTGAATTCATCATCCTCGGTCGGGAAGATTTCATCGCAAGTGCGGATTGTGTTAAGCTTGAGATACCTTTGTTCAAGTGACTCATTTGGTATGTTATATTGCAGACAAAGGAGAGGCACCACCCCATTGACAAATTGAATTGACATTGATCACATGGAAGGATAAGTCTAATACTTCACACAAATATCTTTGAAAGAAATAGGAAAATTTCAGAAAATCCAGATCTCTCAATTGATATTATTGGAAATCGAGGACCTGCACCTCCCAAATACAATTATCAAGTTGCTAAACAATATTCAAGATACTTTTGGTTGAATAACATTAGGCTTTGAGTACAATTTAGCTAAGGATTACAAATACAAAAAATAAAAAACACCGAGCATGTCCTCACATCATGTTCTATGCCTTAACGCATGATTCCACAAAATAAGTAAAACTACCTTTTGACAAATTCAAAATTAACCAACAACATAAATTGAAATAAATAAAATAGATAATAGTAAATTATCTTGAGAGTTTGTATCATTCCCAGATCATATTCACTTTCGCATCATTAAAATTTGATTCTTGTTACATGGCTTTTGTTTGGGGAATGAAATAGAATGACCAAAATAAATGTGTTTGCTCATATATTATCGTGCTCTCCTCAAAGTAAAAGTGAGCAAATGGTTGAGCAGATCACTTCTACCAGGATATTGTTTGGTGACTTCGAGCACATTACATTGACCATGATATTATTGGTCACCTCGAGCACATGATCTCGACCAAAAGGTTACCAAGAAGCACGACTCAGTCAAAATATTTTATCCGAAATATTAGGGACCATATTCTTAGTGGGCTGGAAATTAGTAGTTTTCTTGAGAATTCTAGGGGAGAGGATAAAAACTGCTATAATTTCCTATAAAAACCCTAGGAAGGGGAAGGAAATGGGAGTCTTTTCTTTTTCGTCTCTCTCGGTGAGATTAAATCCATAAGATCGTTTTCTCTCTCTACCACTGAGAAATTTCTCTTTCTTTCATGACTTCTTTTTCTTTAAGATTGATTATTTTGAATTCTTTTCCTTTAAATTTACTTAAAAGCTTTTTGTTTAAAGCAATCATAATTAAGCCACATGAATTGTGGTATGGGTTTTTCTAAGTAGACCCAAATCGCTGACTTGAGCGCGGAGGGTTCTCGCCGGAAAAACTTCCGGCACCTCCTGACTGTTGGTTGTGCTCACAGGCTCACAGGTTATGTGCTCACGGGTTACCTACTTATGGATCATCTGCTCATGGATTATGTGCTCATGGATCGTCTGCTCACGGGTTGTCTACTCATGGATCGTCTGCTCACGGATTGTCTGCTCACGAATTGTCTGCTCACGAATTGTATCTGCTCAAGATGCTAACTAATCAGCGGCTTTCCACCAAATAAATTTAATGCTGATGCATAGATCTGAGATCGAGTCACTAAATAACTCACCTGGATTTTTGGCATCAACAACTTTTTCAAATGAGTTATCGAAAATGCTAATATGAATGAATGGCCGAGGGCTCATGACCATGTATGGATAGAGAAACACGCAGACCCCACACACTATTTAAGGGTCAACATGCAAGAATTTATTCACCCACCAATAGAGGAAGTATCTCAACTTTCTCATTCAGAAAACAGTTGGTGTTAACTTAATGATACCGACACAAAAGGATAGTGGGGAAGAAAATAAACAACCAAGTCCAATAAAACACATTTCTGGTTCCAATTACAGCAGTACTTGTGCTCCCTGCACTATTTACAAATATGTTTAAAGACAATAGGTACTGATCTGGTTCTCTGCAGACATTGAAGAGATAAGTGCTTCTTGTAAGAAGTATTGAAACGACAAGACAGATTTCTTAATCTGAATTTTGCAGATTAAACACACAATTAAAATCTATATGTAATTCGGGCAGATGTAATTGCAGCCTATGAAATACAACCATGGATTGGAGAATAAAACTTCAGTGTCCAGTTACCAGAAGTGTAATTTTACCTCTCTCTCATTATTCTAGTTAGTACTGTATCCCTGAGACTTTATCTTTGGTTAAAAATGGATGTAAGTACCAGAATTCAAAACCAACTTTCTTAAAGTTTTAACCCGCGTTCTGCCACACTGGACTAAGGAAGTCAAGGTCGGGGCAAACCCACTCACTGACGTCGAGATCAAAGTAAAGGGCGGGCCACTGACACAGTACGCTTCAATGAGCAAGAATCAATTCAAGATTGACAAATAAATAAGTTAAGTGCACTGGTGAATAAGCTCGCCTAAAGAAAAAGGTAAGATGCTTATAGCTTCGATTAGAATAGGTCCTGGAGATGGGGGAGATAAGAGTTCGCCCTTCCTATTTTGAGTGGGTGCTCGCAAGGTCAAAGTTAAAAGTTCTATTCTTTCATTAAGACGGCGGTAGGGGGAAAACTCAAGTGACTTTTCTTCTACCAACACTCGTATGTTTTTGAGCTCCTTCTGCATTTGTGCTTATTCTTCTTCTGAAACATATTCTTTTCTTTTGGACAGCATTAGTCTTTTCAGAGTGCCGTTCTGATTTGTCAGAATATTGCAAATTACCAACTTTTTAAACATTCCACCACCAAGTTGGAATTTGATAAGAACAAGAAACTCACTTATTACAAGCATAACCAGGACAAATCTTTCATCAGCATCCATAAATATAGAACAAACAACCTCACACCGAGAAGCTATGGCAATTGTGATGTGTTGTCAAGGTGATCAATAGATTTAAGCCACAAATTCTCATGATTTTGCTTCAGATATGCGTTGCATCGGTTTATTTCTTAACGGAAGCTTCCTTCAACCAAGGCTTGAATCCTCACATCTATGTCACTTATCGGCATGCTGCAGGCAGCTTAGTTATGTTTCCTTTTGCCTATTTCCTTGAAAGGTGCCCTACACACACAACATCAAATATTCAGCTGTTGCTGCTTCCAACCAGTACTCGCTGTTATATCTGTTTGGTTTTATTTTTATTATTATTATTCTTTTCTATTTTATTTGCATGCAGAAAAATAAGGCCAAAGCCGACCTTAGCACTGTTTCTGGAGATGTTTTTGCTTTCTCTTCAAGGGTAGGGCTGCCAAGTTCCATTCTTCATCATATTGCAAAAGTAGCTAGTGTTTGCCACAAACTGAAGGGACTTGCGTTATTTCTTTCGTGGTGTAAACAGGGTGAGCCTAACCCTCAACCTGTATTTTGCAAGCATGAAATAAGTCTCTCCAACCTTCATGACAGCGATTATTAATACTATCCCGTGCATGACTTTCATAATTGCAGTCATATTAAGGTATGGACTTCAAACTCCAACATGCGGTAGAAGATTATTCTACATCATTGTAAACAAACTTCGTGTAGGTTAGAGATTGTTGGTGTTCGGAGTCCTCGTGGGATAGCTAAAATTGTTGGAACATTAACATCCTTAGTTGGGGTTATAGTTATAGCTTTCTACAAAGGACCTGCAGTGCCAAGCTTGAAGGGTGCTCCAATCCACCTTGGAACTAACTCTGTTCTTGAGAACTGGTTGAAAGGTTCAATTCTGACTCTTGCGAGTCGCATGTTATGGTCTAGTTTTTACATTACGCAGGTACTAAAACATTCAACAAGCTTTTGATTCTTTCTTTCAAATGGTATACCGTCCATAGTTGATTGAAAATAGCATGATTTCAGAAGTAACATAAATGAAGTAAAAGCAATCGACAAATATCTGAAAACCTGCCCATAAAAAGTTTTAGAAAACACGTTAACCCCGTAGGCATTTACCTTGAAGAAGTATCCTGCAAAACTTTCACTTTCAGCATGGATGAACAGTATCGGGGCAGCACAATCGGCTGTCTACACAGTAATTGTTCAGCATAAATCAGCATCTTGGTCTACTACATCTAACATCGATCTGTGGTGCATCATACATTCTGTAAGTTGATTTATCAACAACAGAAGAGTTTATTTGTTCATTTATTTAATTTCACTGTGTATCTAGAGCTCTAAGTAAATTTTCTATATGCAATAGGAAACCCAAGGACCATGCTTTAAGTTTATCAGAAACAGGGATCCCTTGACAAACCATATCCCATATTTACAATGAACTATGGGATTGTATCCAAAAATACATACCAAACAAATGGGAAGATCAAAGTGAAGCTAGTTACCAAAGTCTTTAATTCTCTCTAGGCTTTCATAATGCAACCCCTTTCAGCAACAGCTTCCTGAATAAAAAGCACTGCACATTCATATTCATGAAGTAGGAGTGCTTTAGCCGCTTTTACACAATCTAACTATCAAGTTGACGAACTCAAGTCCACTGCCTCACTATAGTATTCTACAGAGATTAACTTGCGTAAAAAATAAACTACTAATATTTACAAAGAGCCCTATGCTGGGGAAACTCCTACACTGTGCTTCAATGTGCTGCTTTCAGTTAATTTAATTTAACATTAGGAATCTCCTATTCATTTTGATTCTTCCAGCCGTGCTCGAATGGACTCAGGACATGTCATTTTATTTATGCTGCAAAAGACGAATAATGTCATCATCAATCAGATATCTGAAGTTTTCACCCAAAGATAAACATATAATAAGAAAACCCTATCTGAAATAAACAGTGTTCTATAACTAAATTCATGTGATTGCATGCATATTCTTTGCCGAAGTGTAAATTGTTAATAAAACTCACCAGACAAGCAAATCGCCACAGGATGACAACTTTTCAGAAATCCATTCTGGAACTAATTCCAGCATTAAGTTCATCTGCTCTTCAACCTCTCCTGTGAACAAAATTCCAGAGTTAGCTTGTCTAGACTTTCTGAAAACAATATATCTTAGTGACTGAGTCATTATGATAAGACTTACTTCTATCCGTAATTTGAAGATGGCTGGAAATGATCTTGTGAATTAGCTCCTCTTTTGTAATGACCGAACGTTTTATTGACTGAAATAAGAAATGAATCATGTTGAAGAGCTTAGGCAGGGAAGCAATCATCTGTCGCCGCCACTTGGCTTGTGAGATGGCTGGATCTCGCTCCTCCATAAACTTCCTCTCTTTCTCCCTTATCTAGGGATAAAAAATGAAATTGGTTACTTCAGTAAAATCATTGATAAAAAAAATAACAAGAGTTTAATGACAAGAATTTACTCTATATCATGAGATGATAGTTATTTCACACGTACAAGGGATGGGAAGGAAAACAAGTTAAATGTCAGGCATACAATTTTTAGAATATTGAAGAAATCAGATTTCAGAAAAATAACATGCCGTTCTATAATAAGGCCAAATTAACAGGAAATACATAATGAGGCTCACCGACTGAATAAGATTCTCAGGAAGAATGTCAAGAACATCGCCATCAACTGATATGTCTTCATTAAGCTTGTGCTCAACCGTCGCATTCTTCACAGGAGTATCAAATTTCAAAGATTTCAACGTTCTGCTATGAGGTGGACGCCTAGTTAACTTGTTTGGTGAGCTGGCAGAAACATTTTCTGGAGTCATATAGCATCTCTTTGGCTGATGTAAAGCGGGTGTGCCAATCATCAGCCTAGCCGGAGTAGAAACAAGTTTTGCAGGAGTTGACTGTTCGCTATCAACTTTTATGGGGTAACTAACTTTACTTTCCATGGGATCAATCTCCTTGACTGGAGTGACAGGTGGGCAGCTTTGTGACAAACGAGTTGGAGAAGCACAGTAAGTCAAACAATTTTCTTTGCTGGTTGACTTGGATGATAGTTCAACTGCAGAGATAGCAGCTGTAGAGCAAGTTTCCTCAATTGAGGAAATTTTTCTAAGGCATGGCTCTAGTGCTGGAGTGGTAGAAGGTTCAATGGAAACACCTGATGATATTCTCTCAGCTTTTTTCTTCTCTGCCAAACTGTTGACAAACTTCTGAGAAAAATGCCTTCGGGAAGAAAAATGAGATGCTACAATAGGTTGCTGATTATCAGATGCAGAAGCTGATGTCCCTGTTACCATTGATATACTGGGGGCTTTGACTATATTTAGAAGCTTAGAGTTCTGGCAGGTAGGAGATGATACTTGTTGCTGCTCCACAGATGCATCGGTTGGTGAATCTGCTGGTGTCAATGAGGTGGATTTTTTAACCATATTTAATTGGAGATCTGATCTTGACCGATTGAATGGTTCTGGCAATGTTTCCTCTGGAATTTCATCACCCTGTATGTGGAATAATAACGGTTAAGATTCCAGGAGACAAGACAAGTGCGAATAAAAAAGCAAGTGAAAATGATGCTGTAAATGATAAACTTCAATAAGACCTGGCAACAGAGTTTATTTGGGGAAAAAAAAAAGAACAGATCAAACAAATGTGGGTCAAGTTGGAACTACCTATTAAGCACACAAGCATCTATGTGTAAGAATCTTGAAAGATAAGAACAAACCACGTGCCTACCGTTGATCTCAGGCAAATCATCATTGCTTATTCGAGTCTATATTTTTTGGTTTGCCCTTACAAGCTACAATTTATTTGTCTAATGCCACGCCATGATACCAAAAATGAATACTATTTCAAGCTTAAATTTTTGCTACAAAGTGCTAAACAGATTTGCAGGTGGCTTCTAAAACAATTTGAACACAACAGACATAAACTCTCAACATAAACTTCTGGAAAAACATATAATCAGAGGCAAAATTGGAAATTGGACAATGATAGAAATACAAAACAACTAAACAAAACTATCATATACCTCTGGATGGTCTTTAAGAAAATCCATAAGCCGAGCACGGAAAACCGTCCTGAGATTCAAGTTCTTGCTATTACATTTCGACTTGCCATCACACTCAATAGCATCAGCATTGACTGTAACATGAAGATCAGGCTTCATACAGCTGGTCTTCTCATCAAATGTGAGCACTTTCTTAATCTGAATCACTTCCGGTAGTATAAACTTTAACTGAGCCAAGTGACCAAGCGAAAACCTCCTATAAATAAGTATCATACTCTAAAATCATTCACATAATACGACCGTGTTTGGATACCAATTAAACTATAAAATAATTATCTTTTTGAAAAAATAATAATAATAATTTACCGGTCAGTCAAGCACTCAATTTTGGGGCAAATACTAGTGAAAGTAGGCGACGAACACTTCAATTTCAACAATCGGATCACGGCATCCAGGCTATCAAAACACTCGGCCAGCTGCATGTACCTGCCATTTTAAAAATTGAACTAAAGTTTAAATTAAAAAATAAACTCTAACAAATCAAAAAAGTTGTTGAATCCAAAATTTAAAAAAAAAATGGTCCTTACTTTGCGGGCAACTTGGGGGACCCACTTCCAGCGGGATTCACTGAGGATTTAACAGACGGCGACGCCGAGATCTGCTTTCCGGCGGATTCGATCTGATCCTTTGGAGGTTGTTGGGGATTGGTTTGAGCGGCCTTTCGGATTTCTTTGAGGGAGAGCGCCATGCGGCTGTTGCGGGCCCGGCGTGACGGTTGCTTCTCCGGGGTTTTGGATGCTAATTGCGTCGGATTCGGGTTCTGATTTGACATTTCGGGTTTCGGTTTTGCGGTGATCGGCTTTTTGCATCTGAAATGAATTGACTGAGGGGAGTCTGAAGAGCTCATTGTGTAGAGAGAGAGCGCGATGGTGACGACTGTTTGGCTTTCTGGGGAGGAGGGAGCGGAGAGTGTATATTAGGGTTTTTTGGCGCGAATGCTGAGCTGGAGCTAACGCGAATGGTTGACACGTAGGATTTCGCGCCATATAGATCCGTTACGTCCCGCGGATTTGCTAGTGCGCTGTTTGGACAGCGGGTTATTTTAATTCTGACCTACCATTAACTTAAACCTGATCAACAACACCTCTCCCAGGCAATTAATAAGTGGATCCAATTTTTTTTCTGAACAAAAGGAATTTGCGGATCACAAATTAAATTAAAATGGAATAAATATTTTTCAAAATAACAAATGTCAATCATCACTTTATGTAAACATAAAACTTATATCTATTGAGTATTGACTACTCAAATAACTTAAAAATACCAATGCTAATCGTTTAATGTGGCAAAAAGTAAAAATCCAACACCATTAATATTTTGTTTAGTTTTGAATCTTTAACAGCCAACCTTTCGCTTTCTTTCTATGTCTATCGATGAAAATGACTAGTTAAATTGAGATTATAATGATCTTAATTTTTTTTTTTCATAAGGAAAATGTTATTCTTTTTTTTTATTATTTATTTTAACTTGGCTTTTGAGTTGTGATGTGACACACATTTGAAAGGAGTAAATAAGAGGTTCAGAAAAAGAAAAAAAGAGAGTTGAATTTAAAAAAAAAAATGTTAAAAGAACAAATTGGTTTGTTTCACTCATTAATCAGGTTGAATTTTCGAGTAGTATTCTATTATATGTAACCTTAATTTGGAATATAATTATTATTAAAGCGAATGAGAGTCGCACCACACGGCAATGTTAGCGACATATAAAATCGTATTAGTCAATGTGGATGGATAAACGGATTGTACGATCGCACTTGTAGTCAGTCTTGAACGGCAAGTTGCGGGTGTAGGCGGTCAAGTAGTTGGGGTGTATTTAGTATCGTTATTTATCCAACCCTAACAATCGTATCCCCTCTGAAAGAATAGGCCCAGCCCATAAGTCTCGCACAAGAATTATATTACATCAGTCGGTTCAATCGAAGTAATAAGTAGTAGACTAGTACAAATTCGTGGACTCGTAGGTGGAACTTCTGAGCGTGTAAGAAAGTTGATATCAGCTCCTGCTTAAGTAACATAACAAAGCCGAGGCTTTTGAAAATTTGATAGCCGAAAAAGCAAGGTATTACTCATCGTTACGTCTCCTTTATGAATTCAATCTCCACTCTCCCACAAAAACAAAAAAAAACAATAATAATAAATATAATTTATTTAAAATAAAAATATAAATATAAATTTTCAGGATCCCAAGAGCTTCCTATAGCATATATACATACATACATATAATAAGCAAACGATTAAAACAATTCTCTAAAAAAGTCCTGTTTCTTCCACGCAACCAAGTATCAACCAAACATCTCTCCCTCGGTTTCTACAACCAAACCTTGATCCTGCTTGAGCTCCCCTGTTTTATTTTTGCTTTTTGGTCCCTCAACTTTTCTGCTAATTCATTGCCCTTGTCGATTCTTTTGGGACAATTAAATTTTCTTGGCATCACTCAGTTTCATTCTTTTGGTCTTTTCCTGATTGTTTGATTGCTTTATTGAAGCTCTTCTCAGGTGGGTCGCAGGTAATTTCCTCTTTTGTTTCTTTCTGTGTTTCAATTATTGTAATTTTACTTTTCAATTCGAATTTACTTTTTTTTTTTTTTTTTGGTGTGTGTGGGGGGGGGGGGGAATTATTAGCAAATTTCTGTATTGCGGCAGTTTGGCTTGAAATTGGAATGGTTTCGTTTTTATTTATATTTAATTTTGTAATGTGGGGTTTGACTTATAATTAATTAACCAAGGCCTAACTCCTATTACGCAAATTATCCTTGTATCTTTGTGGGAGTTAATCAGGTAAACTTTGTGGCTTTTGATACTTATTCCTATAAATTTAGCTGAATTAGACTGATTTTTTGTGAATCCTGTTTGGGTAACTGGGTTCTATTTCTTTGGAATGCCTTTGATAACTTTTGAGGTTTATGACTTTATTGTGCATTAGAAATTTTGATTGCATTGGAGATTTTAGAAAGCCAAGCCCTGAATTCAAACTGGCATTACATTGTTTACACCACACTGGTCTGTCAAACGATTTGGTTTCAATTTGGTTCTGAGTTTGATGGTGTTAGTTTAAGGACTTGGTTGAAGATTTGCTTCAGGCTTTCCCTAATATCTATACAAGTCTATGGATTTTAATTTGAAGTATAACTTGGCAAGTTATTCTTTACCATTTTGATGATGCATTATCATATTACTAGTATAAAAGTTTCTGCAGCCCTTTATTCTGGTCAATGGGTTTTCTGGGAGTGGAGTTTTTGGAACAGTTGGTGTAAACAGAAACTCTGGGGTTAACATGTTTGCATGCTGATTAGTGCACTATGCTGCCAAATAGAACTGCCAAGACTACAATATATCAAGGCATTTTCCAGCTTCATACATTTGCTACGGTGACAAAAAAAATATACTAATCTAATGCTGTCCCAAGCAGTTGTGCTATGTGCACAGTACTTTGTAATTGTATTTATACTGGATAATAGATATGTAGTTTATGCAGTTTAATTTTTCTATATTTTAGAGACTTTTCTTATATTGTTTCATATGAAGAAAATTTCTTTAATTGACACCGTCATGCATGGACAATCATAATGTCCAATTTCAGTTGGTTTTACGCATCATACAGCAGCCTTGAGTGACCTGTTGTTTTAGTTCCTATTTTATACTCTACTCTTGATCAATTCTAAAGTAGTTGCTTTGTGGTATATATATTATGCAGCCGCATATTTTTGTGATGACACTGATTAAAAACAATATGCTGGCATATTTTCAGGACGGTAGAGGAGAATCCCATTTGTATTGTAGCACTGAATTAGAATTGATTGCACTTTGCGATTGAGATTTTGCAGATGGAAAGGTACTTACTAGATTACTGGACTTATACAATAATGGAAAAATTGATTCATGATTTCATTTGGTCATTGGAAGTAGAAATGTAACAGCATAGTAGAATTAGGATGCTCAAGATGTAGAAATGTCTAGCATTGGTGCAGACATGTCGCATAATATGAAGCAGCTACAGATTATAGATGTTTTTTGTAATTTCTATTTTGGTTGTGTTATACATTGGTATGGTTTATGTACATTACAGATAAACCATGATGTATGTTGATCTTGATTGACTATTGGAAATGGCAATTTTTGTTTTAGATGTGTTATCGTTTGCTTGGGATGCACTGTTTAGAGACTGAACCATTGGAGCAATCAAAATTCTCCTGTCTTTATTGATTCCTGCTTTAACTTTCTAAAAAGTATTTCAAATATTCTTTTCCTGTGTATCATATTGAGGAAAAGTTATACACAGAGGCATGCAGCAGTGTTACTAATTAGATCTCAGGGTTCTGAATATTAGTTGTTGACCGAGTGAAAAAGTTGTCAGTGTGATATAAAATTTTTTTGGGGAAATTGTTTTCTGTTATGTTCATATTCTGGTTAAGGTTCACATTTGTGTGTATTTTAGTCTGCCTTTCACTTTGCACATATTAATGCCTTTTTTTTTTTTGGGTTGTTGTTGTTCATACATGCTTACAGAAGAGACTAATCTCAATTATTTACACCATTCGGGGAATGGACTGGTTGCATTTCCCTGCTTTTAGTGTTTGTAAATGATGTTCAGTGGGCAAAGGGGTGCAAATCCGCTCAGTGTATTCAGGTGGAAATGGCGTGGTGATTCATCATTGACAACAGGCTTGCTTAATGATGTACCTCCTGAGATTGAGTTGTCTGACTATGCACATGGAAGGGTTCCAAGTCCTGGTAGTGAAAGCCCAGCAGGGCTACTTAATGGTGAAAGTTTAAACGTTGCACCAATTGCTGATTTGGATCTTTTCTTTGAAAGGCTTTATAGCTACTATTGTGAAAAAGGTCTGCGGTGCATTATTATTAAATGGATAGTTGAGCTTTTGAGCCTGGGTTTCACCATATGTTTCTCAGCATTTTTCTTACTGTTTGTTGACTGGGATGGCCTCCGAAATGCAAAGTGTGGTATGGATGCTGTTGAATCTGGAATTAAGCCCTGTGATCTTGCTAAGGAAGCTCTTCATGAGCACCCATTAACCCCTCTTACGCTTTCCAAAGCTGTTATTGTTGGATATTTAGCGTTATTTTCCATATATTGGATCTTTTGTTTTTTCAGATTTTTCACTCAATTAAAGGATACGCTTGGAATCCGTCACTTCTACTATAACAGGTTAGTCTGAATCCAAACTGTGCAAAAGTGTTTTAAAGCGTTGCTTTTGCTTTGATGTAAAATCTTTTAGTTTGATGGCATTTTGCAGTCTCCATGTTACGGACAGTGAAATTCAAACCATGCCTTGGGCAACCATTCTGGAGAAGGTTGTTCAATTACAAAGTTCACAGCAACTTTGTGTGGTTAAGGACCTTTCTGCTCACGACGTCGTGATGCGATTGATGCGGAAGGAGAACTACTTGATTGGAATGCTCAACAAAGGGGTACTTGCTTTTCCAATCTATTCGTGGGTCCCAGGGGCTGGTCCAACTGTCAGATTCGGATCAGATGGAGTTCAACATCGCCTAATACTTACCAAGACCTTGGAATGGACCTTGAATTGGTGCATACTGCAGAGCATGTTTGATAGGTAAGTTGGCTTGCAATTATGTTGCTCTGTCGGATACTTTTTCTTCTTCTTTAAACTTTAACTGTAATTAGTATTAGAAAATGCATTAGAATGTGTCATGAGTCTTTTGTTTTGGGATAGATGATAGTTGAGCTCTTAAGTTTCATTCATTATGCCAACTCTAAATATTTTCACTATGTCTACGAGAATGTTTCAGGCCATATCTCTTCGTATGGCTCTCGTATCGAAGCAATTAATTTACTTGGACAACCATAAACAAGAATGGCATAAGCTTGATGTGCTCTGCACTATGAATAAATTGAGTTAATATGATATCAATTTTTGCCGTAGGATGTGATAAACATTAATGGTGATACCTAAAAGCTTGACTGTGTGCCGGTTTCTTAGGATTTGAAGTTCATAAGGGTAGCCACCATGCTAGCCTATGTTGGGAGGGGTGATTTGAACATGATCTGAACCTATGTTGTTTTTCACTTCTGGAGAGGCATGGAAGATTCTTAATTATTCTACATAATCATTTTCTGACCAGAATTAGTTCATTTTGCAGAAATTTTTGTGTCAGGAGGGACTTCGTTTCTAATCCTAAAACATTAAGAAAAAGACTTATGGTTGTTGGGCTTGCAATACTTCTCCTTTCGCCATTTCTCGTCATATTTATGGTAGTATATCTCTTCTTAAGGCATGCTGAACAATTTTATAACCATCCAAGTACTGCGTCGTCCCGAAGATGGTCGAATTTATCAAAGTGGATGTTTAGGGAATTCAATGAGGTATTACCATATTTCCCTCACTTTTAGTGATGCACGTTGACTCTGGGTTTTTCTTTTATTTTGTGGTGGTGAACAAGTGAGACTTCAAGTGATTGGGTAAATTTGTTGTCAGTGAAGGATTTGGTTAATGTCCCGACTCTTTCATAATAGCATGAACAATAAATGCTCTTTTCATAACTATCCCTACAGAGATTAACCTTTTGTTAATGTTTTCATATTTTTCCTACAGGTTGACCATCTATTCAAGCACCGCATCAATAGTAGTGTAGTCCACGCTTCTGATTACCTTAAGCAATTTCCATCGCCAATTATTTCCATCTTAGCTAAGTTTATTTCTTTTGTCTCTGGTGGCTTTGCTGCTGTGCTCATCATCATTGCATTCCTGGAGGAATCTCTGCTTGAAGGCCATGTAAATATATTTTTACCTTTACCCTCTGAGTCAGATCATGTGTTTGACAATGCTGATCATTGCTACTTTGCAAATTGCAATATTTAATGCATTTTGTTAAAATCTTGTAGATATTTGGTCGCAATTTGTTATGGTATGCTGCTGTATTTGGAACCATAACAGCTATTAGCCGGGCTGCAGTCACAGACGAGCTCTTGGTTCTCGATCCAGAAGGAGCAATGTCTATAGTGGTCCAACATACACATTATATGCCAAAGAGATGGCGTGGTAAGGAAAATACTGAGATGGTCCGGATAGAGTTTGAAACAATCTTTCAGGTAAACTTTTGAACTTTTATTTCTCCCCCCTTTTTTGTACAATTAAAATGCATGGTTGTCATCTTTTTTTAAAGTGAATACAGCACTCCTGATATTGTCAAGTTGTCCCAGTTCTTTGAATTTAAGGTTTTGGATGTGTGGCTAGTTTATATTACATTTACATAGGAGTTCTCTGTCATTTTTTTAAATGAATTTATCACTTGTCAAAATAAAAAAGGATGATAAAATTGAAGTGTCAGTGGTTCATTTTTGTTGGGAATGGTAGTTGGTCTTTCCTCCTGTACATCTGAGCCTTTTCCATTTTTGTTGTCTAGTTTAAATTAATTGGTGGTTGTTGAGCCCTTCTTTCTAGAACTGATGTAGAAAATTTGCTAATGCATCTTAGAATATGAATTATTTGATTTAAAATATTGACTAATTTGATTTAATATTTGCAAAATGGTATATGGGGTATAGAATTCTGATGTCAAAGGAATATCTTTGCTGAAATTGATTCAAATCTCATTGTCACAGACAGGATCATAAAATGTGCAAGTTGTTGATATTTTATCTTGCTGAGGTGCTTTGATCGTATCATCCCATGCCTACCACAGCCTTACCCATGTGCTCAATTTGCTGGTGTACTGTTAACAAAAGTCAAGATAGTGTGCTAATTTTTTGTTCTCTTGGGCATTTTGTTGTATTTAGGAGTGTTAATTATCAGACATTTGAAGATTACTGTGATGACACCAAGACCATAATTTCTTACTGTTTACACAAGAGTTTAGAGCTTTTTTGTTCATGGTATTGTGATTTTTTATTTTTTTTTTGGGGGTGATGCAGTACACTGGAATGATGTTGCTTGAGGAGATGGCCTCAATTTTCCTTACTCCACTGTTGCTGTTATTTGTCGTTCCAAAGGTTATTATTCAAACTTTCTTTTAATACACTGTTGGTTTAGTTAATTATCTTTACATTCTAAATTATAGTTTTAACGAAGTCTTTCTATCTTACCTTGCTGCAGCGGGTGGATGACATTTTACAGTTCATTGCAGATTACACAGTGGATGTTGAAGGTGTTGGTCATGTTTGCAGGTTGGTGTGTTCAGCTCGTTTTAATTCACAATTTTGAAATTATTTATTTTAGGCATTGAATTTCTGTGGCATACAACATATTATAAATGCTGTTTTGTGCTTCACGTCAAAGAGATTTGATTTTTTGCTATTAAATTGGGCAGTTTTAGCACCTTTGATTTCCAGAACCACGGCAACAGCAATTATGGTTCTCCATATCATACCCCTCGTACCCAGAGGAGCTCTCAAGGGAAAATGGAGAAATCATTCTTGAGGTGTGAATGCAGCAATGCTGAAAATAGGATGGATGAGACTTATGTATTTGCTTCTCTTGTCTAAAAATTCCATTTTTGTTGCATGCAGCTTCCAGAGTAGTTATCCTTCTTGGGAACCCAATGCTCAGGGAAAGCAGTTCCTGTTAAACCTTAGAAGTTTCAGGGAACGGAAGGTGCGGGGACAAGGAAATAGACATGCATATTCTTCTCCTAGACTGTGGCGGGGGAGCCCCAGTTTGAGAGTCCATGGAGAGAGAAACAGCAGTTTATCTAGGGAATGGCCCTACAATGCCCATGGAACTGGTTATCAGTTGGGTTCGTTGTGGCTAATTGATGAAGAACCAAGGAATCACCCATACCTTCTTGATTGGTATTATACCTCACAACATCAACAGACAGCTGGTCATACTCGCACTCATACCCATACACTAGACATACCACCTGGACCGTTTGATGTGACTGAGCAGCAGCAGGGTGATTTTTGGATGCCAACACAAAACGAAGCTAGATACGATCAATTCTGGGACCACGACTATGGGGATCGATCAGAGACTCATCTGGAGGCTTCAACATCTGCTCCGTTCTTCCGGGAGAGTGTACTTCAGCATCACGATTCCAATAACTTAGCACAGCCTACCAGAAGCCATTGGTGGGCTAGAACTAGCCCACATGATGCACAGCCCCAGTCAAGTTTTCTTGAACCTCCTGATTTTAACCACTACACTGCACAAACTAATGTTCACGATAATCTGTCAGAAAGAAGCTTAGAGGAGCAAGAACAATTCTTATACTGGAGGAATTCCCATAAATTATCTCGTACTTCATATATAGATGACCTTGAAGCTGGAAGTGGAGATGTTAATCTTCATTTTGATGATATTTATAATGGCAAACCTCCAGAAACTCCCCGTGTGAATTTGGAGCCCCCAAGGCTTTAGTAGAACAATCAGTTGTTTTTCAGATTGATAAAATGTAAATGGGTTTCCTTGGGCGGACTCTGATATCTCTATAAGGGGGAAACTCTTAATTCTTTGTTGTACATAAATTCATTGTGAGGTTAGAGCCTGCGTAGGCCTACTCTTTGGGAGGAGGGGGGGGGGGGGGGGGGGGGGGGGGGGGGGGGGTTGTTGGGGAGACAAAAGAGTCCTTGTATGCCTTGTAAAACCGTAAAAGCAAATTACAGGCATTTGATATAATATTATAATTTCATTCTAGTTTAGCAAGTATGCCTGTATTATTTATCTGGTTTTGCTTTTGAGGCATCATACATTTAGGTAATGGTAAACTTTGAAATTAGTTAGTTTATGTTTAATTAGCTGCATTTAAAAATTCCATATTTAATCACCAACTCCACAGCATAATTCTGAACTTGAGAATCAAGTGCTTTGCCCGTTTTATATTGAACTTGAGTATAGTACAATATTTAGATTAGTGCTAACTATTTGAGTCCAGAGAGATTTAATAATTTTATCAATTAAAAAATTCATCATCATATACGTTCCATTTCAGGCTTCAATAATAAGATCCTCAAATGATATACATTGTTAATTAGTTGTAAAGGTCTACTGTAAGATAAATATTCCGAAGTTTTATTCTTAGAAAATTTAGTTTAATTAATATTAAAATAAAAATAAATATTTAAAAGTTAATAATCCCACGTTGGCACCAAGCAGCAAGAGTCCTTTCCCAAAAAGGAAGAAAAAAATTAAATAAAATAAAATAAGAATTCCAAATCATCTTCCGATGATGTTCAGAATGGAGGAAAACGAAAAGCAGTCGAATGCATCATCGAGGAGCAGGATTGAGCAGATCCGTTTAGGCATAGTTTGTTGTTCATGGCGTAGGATTGTGAAGGAATACATTCCATTATCGGAAGCAATCCCTTGGCTCATGTTCCCTTTAAAACCAGAAGAAGATGGCTGCTGCTTCTATAGCGTTGACGAGGGAAAGTTTTACCTACAGCTACAGAGAAAGAGCGTCTTCAGGGACTTTGGGAGGCGGCATTGTATTGGATCATCTCACGGATGGCTCGTACTCTTAGACGAAAGACTCAATCCTTATCTTTTGAACCCATTCCTCTTGTACCCGGATTCTCCTTTCTCCTCCAGGAACTTTTCCGGATGTTGAGGCGGCTTCATCCGGATCGGGATGCGATGTCGTCCTTGACTCATCGTCATCAGCTGATCATAGTCGAGTACGTACTTTCATGTCTACAAAGCAACTCAGAGACGAGTGTTTCTTTCGCAAAGCGATTTTGTCGTCGAGTCCGCTTTACTACAAAAGCAGTAACGTTATTTTAATATACAACAATAAGTCTAAAATTGCTTTTTCTGGAAGCAAGGAGAAACTGCATGGAACAGCCTCGATGATGTTCGCGGCCAAGGGTATTACTGTGATGCTATTTACTCAAATGCAAATAAGAATGGTCGTGTTTATGCCTTATTCATTTAGTCCCAGTACCTCAGGTCTGTTTGGAGCATGGGATTTTGATCAACATGTACCGGTAAAACTGATGCAAAATAAACCTCCTCTCCCAGAAAAAGCGGGATCTAGGTGTTGTGCAACCTCCTAAAGCTTTGAAGTCATAGTCAGTGGAATCTTTGGGAGAATCGTGAAACCTAACGCAGCCGTTCGTGGGATCTCCGCACAGGACAGTCAATTTTGGACTTTCAATATCGATTTTAAACTCAAAGCAATGGAGAATTTTATCTATAACTGACGCCATTCGGCGAGATAATGTTTATTTTTTGGGGTGGAAATCACTCGCTATCAGTCTCTGCCAACGATTATTCGAAACTACGAAAGAGTTTATTCTATTGTGCGGACGATTCTTGGGAGAGGATTTATAACAATCACTCTCTCGGTGGTCATGGTGGAGGTAATTTCCCCGGCGACTTTGATTGGTCACAAAATTTTTATGATGGTCACTACGTATTGAGGATTGAACCACCTCCGTTTTGGGTTGTCCCCAATCCGTGGTAGAAAGCTGAAAGGGCTTTACAAGAGACTACAAGCTGAAAGACAAAACCATAAGCAGTAGCTAATTGAGCGGAAGGGAGAGGAAACCATTAGCATCCTTTTGAAAGAAAAAAGAAGAATCAAAGGCTGCAAAATCAGTTTCGCATAGCTTAATAAAATTTTCTTTTTCTTCTTTTTTTTTTCTTTAATGACTTATATAAACCTTTTTAAATGCTGGATCAAGTGTGGTATTAGTAATTAGTTTATTTATAATTGTACATCTCTCTCAAGGTATATTTCTTCATCTCTTATGATAAATAATTAATATATTGGATGGTCAGCAATAATTTCATAATTTACTTGTAGCCTCACTTATTTAACTTTCTACTTTTTAATGAGTGAAGGTAGAATAAGTGCACCGACCGATTATCAATTATCAATTATAATTATATCAATTCTATTATTGTATTAATTCGTAAAATTTCATTTTTATGATCACTTGAAATGTAGCAAAAAAATGGAAGAATCATGAAGGAATAGCTCAAAAGTTTCATAATTATGTGAATAATATCAGAATGACGATTTTAACCATGATAGTAAACGAATATTAGAAGAGAAAACTAAAATATATATTTTACAACTATGCTTGCCAGTCTGGGCGAAAGAAAGAAAAGGGGAAAAAAAAATTTCTAGTGAGAAAAGCTTGCAATATATATAATCACCATGCATGAGCCATGAAGTATTGTAACTAGGCAAATGCTTAACGAACGTAGAAAAGTAGAATTGGCTTCCACTATAAGTAAATTAGGAAGGGGAGATTGGGAATTTTCTGCATCGCTTTTACCTCCATGCAGTCATACGCAATCCAAAATGTTTTGCGCAGGATGGGGGAGCTCATGGTGTGACTGTTGCGGGTGCTACTGACTGAACCAAAATCTCCTCCAGTACAAGGATTGAAGAGTACACCCAGTCTTTCGTTTTGGTCAACTCATATAATTATTTAGGCAAAAAGAAGACTAAAATATAACCTAATATTTTTTTTTGCTAATTTTAAATAATTAGAAAATAAAAGAAATTCCAAGATGAACATAGATATAGAAATGGATGATGGCATGAACAAATCTTTCATTTTTCAGTCAAATCCGGCCCGACACAATTTACAAATGAAACATGAGCAATACAATTTCTTCTTCTTCCCCCACCCCCCCCCCCCCCCCCTTTTTTTTTAAAAAAAAAGAACAATTACCCATTAACAAGAGATATAGCTATATTTGTTTATTTCTTGTCAACAAATAGCAATGAGATAGTACTATTCGCTTGTTTTCAAATTAATTCAATAAATCTTTGAAAAAAATAATTCAATAAATTAAAAAATGTATATATAAGAACTAAATCGAAATGCTAATAAGTTTAAGAATATTTTAAGTTAGCGCCCTATATTTTAATGTTTTCCATTATAACCTAAATAAGTGTATGAATTCTTCATTATGGTCCCCCAATTACACTCGTAATTTAACTGATTTTCTTGTATTATTGCCTTTTTAAAATTTTCATTTTCGCAGCATTCATTACCTATATAAAACCTTAAAAAACAACAAAATCCATAGTCATTCATTGTTTAAGATTCATAAGAATTCTCCACCCAAGAAAGACAACAAGAACCTTTGAATTTGAGTTTTTATAGAGATTTGCGAGTTTCTCTTCAGGCTCTACACTTATGCTGCGTTTACTTTTTGGATTGGAGTGGGAATCCTGAGGAGTGGGAATCCTTGGATTAGGAGTGTGGAGTGGGAGTGGGAGTAGGGTGTTTACTTAGACTAAATGAAAGTATGGATTGTCAATCAGAATCCTAATTATTTGTTTCTTTGTCTTGGATTGGGAGTAAATTGTTTTAAATTACAATTTTATCCTTATGTACAGAATTATAATTTGTAATTAAAAAATTAATAAAAAATATTTGGAAAATAAAATAAATATTTTATTATATTTCTAAATTAATAATAATTACTAATATTCTTAATTATGTAAATCATAATTTTTTATTAATTTTAATTTAAATTATGTGAATAAAAATTATTAATAATAGCAACACAAATGAAATATTATTATTGATAATATAGTACAAAATTAATATTTTTTAGAATAAAATATTTATTATTATTAATTAAATAATTAATTAATATTTATTAAAATTAATGTTTAATATTATTAATTTAAATATAATATTTATTTATTTTTATTTTATTAAATTTAATAAAATAAATATGATATAATTATTATTTTTAATAAATATGATATTATTTATTTTATTAAATATTATTTATTTATTTTATTAAATATTATTTATTTATTTTATTAAATATTATTTATTTATTTTATTATAGGGATAAAATGGGAAGAGGGGGGAGTGGATTCCCACTCCCACCTCCCCCCATGGGAGTGAGAATCCCACTCCCCACTCCAAAATTAGGTGGGACCCATGGGTTCCCACTCCCACTCCCCCCTTTTTTAAGGTAAGTAAATACTGAAGTGGGAGGAATCCATACTCCACACTCCCACTCCAGAAAGTAAACACTACCTTAATGCATATATTTAAGGGGATTGCTCAGATGACGAAAGCTACTCCATACGGTGCTAACAGACTATTGCATAAAGCTTTGATGGAAATATAGAAGGAGAGAGCTCCCCACCCCAAGAAACACTGCAAGATTCGAGTCTTCCAAGATATCTACGAGGTCTTAAGAGGATTGGTGACCGTGACACGACTAGTCTTAAGGGAATTAATGAAATGACTCAAGCGTCTCAGTCCAATGATAATATACTATTGAATAATGCTTTAATGGAAAGTACTAAGAGCAGCTCACCCTAAGAAACACAACAAGATTCGAGTCTTTTTAGAGATTTCCTAGGTTTCTAGGAGATTCGTGACATAAGTCAAGCTCCTCATTATAATGATAATATATTCTTTTAGTTTTTGAATTTGTTTTAACTAGATTTTGGGATTAAAAAAAAAAAGAAACAAAAACCTAGCTAAAATAATAAAACTTGTGTTAAGGTGACAAGGTGCCTCGTGTAGCTGAAGTGTGTTTCTTGAGATAGCCTTAGGTGAAGCTTGAGAGAGAATAGAAGAGGTGAGGATGCAATGAGAGGTTTAGAACTAAAGAGAGTTGGCTTGAAGGTTTGAGTTTAACTTGTAAAATAAGGAAAAAAAAGTTAGAGTTGATGGCAAACACATTCCAACGCTCAAGTTAGAGTGAGACTATATTATGGTAGAGAACTTGTAAGCTCTCTATAATATTGGCAAGAGGTTGAAGAAAATCCCAGCCCTTATTGTGTATGTATTTTTTTTTTATAAGTTAGAAAAATAGAAGATGAGCATCCTTATATGGAGAACCTTTGGTCCTTCGCTGCCACTTAGTGCATTTTCGTTGGTCTTCTTTGTTGTTGTAGCAAGGAAATTTTTGACTTTTTGCTCATATGACTGTTTGGGTCTTTTAGAGTATGCTTGGAGAATAAGTTTGAGATCATTTTCATGGTTTGTCCATATATAAACGTTTTAGATGTAGATGGGTGGTCTTGCGTGCCTTTATAGAGGTTGTTGAGCCAGTGTCGGCATGGAAGTGGAGGAAGAAGAGATAATCGGCTATTACACTTACAAAAAGGTCAAAAAATAAATCACCTAGACAATTGGGACCATATTCCTTACTTGATTCCTCATTCTTAGCTAAAGAATCAATTATTCTTTTTGGGCAACAGTGACACCTCACATGGTTGATACTTTGTATATTTTCTCTAAACTTTTTTTCCTTTGACATGGTGAATCTCGCATATTATTTTTATTACCCGTGTACCCAACATAGACTGGTATCCTCCTGGAGACCTTTTTGTTGTTATAAAACTCTGTATCGACACATGGTGTTCTATTATTTAGTCTTCCATTTCTTCCTAAATAAAATCTATTAAGTAATTTAGGAGAAATGGTATATACATATTTGGTGGAATGCAAGCTTGATGATACACATTGTCGATGCACAAGAATGTGTTTACATGTACAATAAGTTCATTTAAGCAAGTGAATTAATAAATTCTTAAGTAGAAGTTTATATAAGAGAACATCTCCATCTTAACGATCGAGGACAAGATAACACAAACAACGGGAATCAATTATGTCTTGTTGATGGAAGTCTGGTATCAAGAAAATCTCAATTCAATTTCTTAAGGAAAAGATGTGAGGGAAATAGCAAGGGCCAAGTTATCTTTTTTTTTTATTCTTTTTTAAAAGTTCATTTTTTCTTTTTTAAAAATTCATTTTTTCAATCTCTTGACGCAAAAGAATTTTAATTTACTTGTATTACTAGAATGCGTGGCCTTCAGAATATGTTTGTTTCAGATTCTTTTTAAGCTAATAAAACAAGACTAGTCCAAAAAATTGTTTTCTTAAGATAGTGTTAAATCTACGTATACTATTCCTCTTGAGCTGTCTACACCTTTGCTATGGAATGTTAACGAAGCTCAGACAAGTTCTGTGAAGTACCCATGTAATCTATTTAGAAGACAATCATTTTACTCTAATTGCTAGAGTCAATGGCAAAGAAATTGGATTTGAATTTGATAGTTTCGACTGGTAAATAAAACCAACAAAACCTTTGGACTTGGAAGTTTTCGACTATTTTAAAGATGCTTGGATAGAGAAAGAGTTAATCAATACTGATGATACCTACTTTGTTGGAGTAAATGAAAGCAAAATATAGCCTAAATTTAGTTTTGATTCCTTAGGTAATAACTCAATACACTTCATGGACGACTTTGATTCTTGCGATGGAGTTGGAGAAATTACCATAGCGAACATGTAATTGCTTGACAAATGTCAATTCGTTTAGATTTCAACTAGAGGTCTGAAGCGACATATTTTTTTCCATCCTTCTTAGTCAGCAAATCAGAATGACATCTGGCGGGTAAAACTAGAGGTGGTTCATGGCAGAAGTATACATTGGGTCATGGGAGTTTTTTGTATTCAATGGTGGACATTTATTTGAACTTGTCATGCTCTGGACTGCAAAGAGATTGCTCAGAGGTTTAGAAAATTAGTAACGACATAAAATGCAATTTCTGTAGTTATAAACAAATAATTATATAATAATACTCAATGTTTTTCACCAAATTTTTGTTAAGATCCAGTTCGAACCAATTGGGTGGTTCTCATTAGATCCAACTCAAATCTGATTCAAACAAATAAATTTATATTTAAGGGGAGCTTGTGCTACGTTTGGTTTAGGTGTATTTTTCTGATTTTTTGGGAGTAGGTGGTTTAGCTAAGGTAATTTAGTGGTGGGTTAAAGTAATATGCATAGTAAGTTGAGGTGGTCATATAAGGAATAATAAAGAGTGTTCAGTGAAACCTTGTAAGAATTAATTTAGAGAGTTAATATGTGCTTAAGAGTAGCTCAGATGTACTCGAGGAATAACTCAGATAGCCTCACAGAATAGTTAGTATAACCGAGGTAGCCAAATAAGCTCATACACGAAACTCAGTCCCAATCTGAAATTCATAACATAGCAAAATAAACATAAATACAAAGAACACACAACATTTACGCAGTCCAACCTTTGGCTTACGTCTGTTGGAGCAAGTCATCACCAATCAACTATATAAATGAGAGGTTAGATAAGATTTTACATGATATAAAATGAATAACATAAGTCAAATAGCTATATAGAGATATTTGGTGTTGATAAAGATGAAGATGAGATGGTGAATAAAATTATGAAGAGTGATAATATGGTAGAGAAAATGATGAAGGTGGAAAATAGAAAATGGCTTTTTAAAAATATTGCTCCAAATATGGGTGAATAAAATATCTATATAGTAGAGATCAGTGGTAAGAGAAGTACATAAAAGTTAGAGTTAAATATCATCATTTGGTTAAAAAGAGAGAACAATTTTGTGGTTATATATTACATATAGGGGAAAAAGACAAGAATATTCCTTTTGTAATAAGTTTATTCTTTATCACAAATGTCTTGAAGTGTATAACCTTGACCATTAATTTCCAAGCTCATCTAATTTAGTAAATTTTTCCAAATGACATCTTTATGTTGCTTCAAGTATTGTGCCCGTATTGTCCTTGTAACTATCCACGTGTCATTCGTTTATTGATTCAAAAATATCTTTTCAAATTTACCCTCAAACACTCGGCAGTCTTTCTTTTTTATTTTTTCATTTAACACAAATTTTTGAGTGGTATGAGATATTCATATTTTTGTAATGTTTCAAATTTCCCTCATATTCTTCTAATGTTTAAAATTTCCCTTCTGTCATTATTAATTAGGAAACTGAAATATCATCATCATAATAGGAAAAATAAACAAGAAAATTAATGATAAATTGGGATTAAATTAAAAAAAAAAGGTAAATATTACCAGAATAGAAGCGGCATCGTATCATTGCAAAAGAGAATGTGGCGTTAGAAGCTACAGCACAAACCAGAATATTGTCAGCAAAAACAGCATTGTAGAAGCGATATAGATAGTGCAACTTTTGTTGGTTAGGGAGTTGCGTTAACTTTCTTCAGGCTGCAGGGCAAAGTACTCAGCTGTGAGCTGCATACATAAGAAGGCCTTTTGGGGTGGTTCTAGTAGCGAGCTAAGCCAGGTATGAAGCTTGATTTTTCAGCAGCTACACGTCGATCTTCAGTATTATAAGCCATAGAACGGAGCTTCGTCACTATGGCTGAGCAGTCTGGGTATGCAAGACTGGCTTTGTCTAGGATAGCCTCCATTGCTTTCATTCTTCATGAAGCCCAACAAGGTCAATGGTCTTCAGATCTCATTTTTGTTTTCCCGCTGATGTCTATTTAGAATTTCAAAGAAATTTGTCACTCTGCAATTTAAATTTTGGATGACGTACAAGCAATCTCTCATTCACTGGGCAGTAAAAGGAATATTCTTTCATTATTTTTCTAAATATCCACCATTTCCATGACTTAATTACTATACAAAAAGGGACTAAGTAATCGTTATACTCCTTCGATAAAATCAGAATCCTTGATCATTGCTTGTTCCACCTCTTTAATTCTCGGATTCAATTCTTTCGCAAAGTGAGAATGACCATCTGATGGTGCAAAATTCAATCATGCTTGGGCTCGGACCAATTGAACTCGAGACCTCTGGCACCCTTAGCAAGAATCACACCATTAGACCAAAATGTAAGTATACTTTTAAATAGCACTGGTTTAAGGTGGTATCTTCTGAAGGCAAACAAATATCTACCTATCCTGTTACTCCTCATACTAGACACTACCATGACTGCCCAGACAGAATTTGAATCAAGACTTCCATTAAGTTAATCATAGAACTTTCATACATATGCATTACCTTAGGAGATGCCAAGGATAGTGTTTTCTGCTTTATTTTCTCATTAATTTATTCTTTTCTTTAATCGTTTGCTACTGGAAGTTGAACTGGATGCATACTAAAGTTAGCTTTAATTCAACAAAGAAGGTTAGCATTAAAAACAAAGTGAAATATACCAACCGTTATTTTCAAGGAGATTAGTGTCTCCAGCATTTTGAGATTGTTCAGTATCACTCTCAGTAGAAGTACTGTAACTAACTACCGCAACAAACTCCTCATCCTTGTATATAACTAACTTTGGGTTCTTTCACACTTTCACCAGCTTCCTAATCCACAAAATAGATTAAATTCTATATGTAAAACGAAAAACCATAAAATTAAGATTAAAATAAAAATGAAGTAAAAAACAGATAAGAACTATAGCTTGTTCATGTTCTGTTGCATAAAAAATGAAGTTAAAAAAAAGAGATTGTGATTCGAAGGTCTGCCTGAAGTACAGCAAGTGGTTCCATTAGTAAAACCAACTAACATTGTTCGTTTACCTAAGTGAGACAAAAAGTAAATTTTTTTTTTAAAAAAGGATATTGAGTTTAGTTCCAAATGGCAAAAAAATAAGACATGGTGAATAGGTTATCTTAACTCCTAAGGTACATAAGCAACTAGTTAGCTGCTTCACTGTATATATTCCCAGCCAATCGTCAAGCTTAACTATGACCAACCGAATCATAAAATTCCAAACTGAAAAGTACATGCTTCAATTTTCAGCATGTCAGCAGGATGAATTTGTTTTTCTAACTCCAATGAAACAGTGTATACACAAGCATGAGAAATCTCTATACTTCAGCCAAATTTTGAAACTAAAGCACCAAAGTATTTGTTGAAGGAAAAAAAAAAACTAAAATTATAATGGACTAATGGTGGGTTTATTAAGCATATGAGTTATTGAATATTATGATGGATTTAAATAACCTTAAAAATGCTTAAATTGTTTTAATAAAGTTAAGGCTTATCTTTTATATTTAGTTGAATTTGTTGTGTAAGATTAATATAAGAAAGAGAGATCAGGATGGAGGTAGCTTTTACTTTCCGGATTGGATTGGGAATTATGAAGAATGAGAATATTGAGATTGAGAGTGTGAAGTAGGTTGTTGGAGTAAGTTTTTTACTTATATTGAAATGAGAGTGTGAAATAAGAATTAGAATTTCATTTATGTGTTTACTTTATCTTGGGTTGGGAGTGAATTGTTTCAAATTACAGTTTTATCCTTAATTAAAGAATTATAGTTTTTAATTACAAAGTGAATAAAAAAATATATTTGTAAAATAAGCTATTTATTTTATTATTAATTTTAATTATATAAGTTAATAATAATTATTAATATTCTTAATTATGTAAATCATATTTTTTATTAATTTTAATTTTAATTATGTAAATTAAATTTTTTTATAAGAACAACACGTGAAATATTATTATTAATAATAAGCACAAAATTAATATTTTCTCAAAATAAACTATTTTATTAATAATAATAATCATTAACATTAAATAAATATAATATAATTAAAATTGAATAAACGTGTTGGAATATTATTAATTCTCTATGAATATAATAATATTAATTTTAAATAATTTTAACTCAGATCAAATAAATTATTATTCTAATTAAATATAATTATATTATATTTAAATAAGTTTAATATAATTATTCTTAATAAATGTAATATTATTTAAATAAATATATTATAATTATTTTTAAGTAATTATAACATAATTTTACTTTAATAAATTTAATTATGTTATATTTAATAAAAAAAGAATTAAAAAAAAAGTGGGAGTGGGAAAGAGTGGGATTCCCACTCCTCCTTAAATAAGTACATAAAAATTATAGTGGTAGAAACGTGCGCTTACACTTCCACTCCAATAAAAAAAAAAAAAAACCACATAAGAATGGAATTCAAAGAGATAAGCAAATCCAAAATATTGTTAGAATAATACCCTTCCCAAAATTTCTTTTGACCAAATGCCCAGAACTACTGAAACCAAAAACACCAAAGAAAACGGGGTTTAATTAGGGTTTAACAAGACCACCGAAATTGGCATTCTGAAAGAATCCACAAGATTTCGCCATGAAAAGGGCTTCATTTTCAATCCTCTCGCAGCTCACTCGCTGCCGACCCCAAAAGTTAGCCCCTTTTCTTTCCAAAAATTACATTCACGACCTCACCTCCTCTTCTTCACCACTCAAATCCTGCACAAAAGCCCATGGCTTGGAATTCAGAACCCACCAACCATCTCACACAATCAATACCCTTGTCGGAAATCCTCCTCAAACGTCCACTAGGCAGAGGAAAATCAAAGAAAAATCCGACCTTGAAGAGGCTTTTGAGTCTGCTAAGACATCTGAAGAAATGCTCCAGATTTTTAAACAAATGGAGTCTTCTTTTGACGAAACAGAGCTTGGGTTGGTTGGTTTGAAAATTGCTCTCAAACTTGACCAAGAAGGTGGTGATCCTGAAATGACTCTCTCCTTTGCTAATAGAGCTTTGAATGTACTTGACAAAGATGAGAGGAATAATAGACCCTCTTTACTTGTTGCTATGTGTTTACAAGTTATGGGTTCTGCTAATTACAGTTTGAAAAGATTTAGTGATAGTTTGGGGTATCTTAGTAAAGCTAATAGGATGTTAGGCAGGTTAGAGGAGGAGGGTTTAGGTGGAAGTGTGGAAGATATTAAGCCAATTATGCATGCCGTGCACCTTGAGTTAGCAAATGTAAAGACAGCAATGGGGAGGAGAGAGGAGGCTTTGGAGCATCTTCAGAAGTGTTTGGAGATTAAAGAGCTGATATTAGAGGAAGACAGTAGGGAATTAGGAGTGGCGAATAGGGATTTGGCTGAAGCTTTTGTTGCAGTTTTGAATTTTAAGGAGGCATTGCCTTTTGGTTTGAAGGCTTTGGAGATTCATAAAAAGGGTTTGGGGCATAATTCTGTAGAGGTTGCACATGACAGGAGGCTGCTTGGGGTGATATATAGTGGGTTGGAGGAGCATCAGAAGGCATTAGAGCAAAATGAGCTTTCGCAGAAGGTTTTGAAGACTTGGGGTCTGAGCTCCGAGTTGCTTCGTGCAGAGATTGATGCTGCAAATATGCAGATTGCACTGGGGAAGTTTGAGGAGGCTATTAATACATTGAAAGATGTTGTTCGACAGACTGAAAAAGAGAGTGAGACTAGAGCATTAGTTTTTATTTCAATGGGGAAAGCATTGTGCAATCAGGAAAAATTTGCAGATGCAAAGCGGTGTTTGGAGATTGCTTGTGGGATTCTAGATAAGAAAGAGACAATATCCCCAGAGGAAGTCGCTGATGCATACTCAGAGATATCTATGCAATATGAGTCTATGAATGAGTTTGAGACTGCAATTTCATTGTTGAAGAGAACGCTGGCTTTGCTCGAGAAGCTCCCACAAGCACAGCACTCCGAAGGAAGTGTTTCTGCTAGAATAGGGTGGTTACTTCTGTTGACGGGCAAGGTGCCCCAGGCAATTCCCTACTTAGAGAGTGCTGCGGAGAGGTTGAAAGAGAGCTTTGGTCCAAAGCATTTTGGAGTAGGATATATTTACAACAATTTGGGGGCTGCATACTTGGAACTAGATAGACCTCAATCTGCTGCACAGGTGTTTGCGTTTGCAAAGGACATAATGGATGTCTCACTTGGACCTCACCATGCTGATTCTATTGAGGCATGTCAAAACCTTTCAAAAGCTTACAGTAGCATGGGAAGGTAAGATCAATTTGCTCAGACTCTGACTTTTGGTTTCATTCACATCATAGCTTGTGTTTGTGTAAATTATTGTTAACTGAAATTGTTGTAACTATTGGTCAAAAGATAAAATAGATGCACTCTGGATCTGTTAGGTTATTGATAAAAACGGTGATGCCTAATTTAATTGCATCCTCTTCCAAGGCTGTTATCAAGTTGGAAGCCATATTAATTAAGAATATAATTTCCTATTAATCTATATTTCCTGCATCAATATTTGGTTTTTCTTGAGCAATTGGTTTGGTAATAGAAAAGTTTTACTAATTTAAAACTTGTGTTTCCATTTTGTGCCCTACCTAAAAACCAGATCTTCTCCTGTTGTTGAATTAAATATTTTCAACAAGAACATATGGCCAACTATTCCATGAATTGGTTTGAAGCTAAAAGAAACAAAATCCTTCCATAATTGAGTGGGAGATTGGGGCTGCTTTAGTTGCTACAAGGTTTCTTAATCCCTCTACTCTCTCTTGGTTTATGTGTCATCCAGTTTTGTCAAACTGTCTTTGCCATCCCATGGGTAGTGTGTATTATATCCAAACATGATTTTGTTCTGCAGCCTGTTTAGACCCTGGGTATTACAATGAAGACAAGCAAATACTCAGTAATGTGACATGAAATGAACTGATAAATTAGATTGCTTTGTCATAGTTTTGGGGCTGCCATGGTAAGAAATATAGTTTAGAGTTTTTCTTGGATGTTGCAGCTATACCCTTGCAATTGAGTTCCAGCAACGAGCAATTGACGCCTGGGAAAGTCATGGACCAAGTGCACAAGATGAACTCAGAGAAGCTCGCCGGCTTCTTGAACAATTAAAGATTAAAGCCAGTGGTGCATCCATAAATCAGCTTCCCACAAAGGCTTTGCCCCTGCCCCCAACTAGTGTCTCTGGCCAAAGCTCACAACCTGATGTTTCTATCAACCAGAAGCTGACAGGCGCAATGTAGTACACTTCCCCATGTGGCATGGTTTGGCATATCACCATACTCTTTGTTTATGGTCAGTGTTATTATAGAAGTGGTCAGGGTCACTGTTCCTCTTCTAAAATTTATCATACTGATGCAACTAGTCACTTAAGCAACTCAAATTGATGTATTTTTGAATTGTCTTGGGGATGCCAAAGTGTTACTTCATTGTTTAGTATTGATAGCATCTTGAGCATTATAATATGAGATTACATTATTTTGTTTCTAGTAGGCTGTATCTTCTATGAGGTCTAAGTAGTCCTGTTTGTTTGTCTTACTGCATGAGTACTGTTTTTGTACTGTATTCGAGTTGCTATTCATGATACATTCATAGGCTTCAAAAGGGTATTTGGACCCTTAAGTTTGTTTTATTTTATGCCTTGAATAAACAGTCAGGATTCAAGGATTTTTAAAGGTCATAATTGTAATTATATTTTACATGTATATACTATATGTATTCTGTTAAGAACTTGGGATTCCTCTGAGAAATTTAGATGGCCAATAAAATGATGCTTGTATCTTTCTCATTCCCAAATGCATTATGATTTGCTCAAAATTTGATTAATACACGTGTTATTGTGCAATGCCGTTTCTATTGCCTGCATAATTGCATAACATAATGCTATGCATGCAATTCTCATGAGACCTATCAATTGCTTGTTGATAGGGCTTGATGGGCTTCGATTGTTTCCTGTATTAAGAAGAGAGCATTTGATAAAGCTCATTATTAAGAAGCTAGTGCAAATAATCTGACCTACGTCACAGGTTTTCACATGGTACTTGATCACTCACTCACAAAAGCTTCTTTTTCATGTTTGTGCTGCATTTTTCACTTTGTTTCTCACTTTTTTCAAGCAAGAATTAGTGTATTTAGTGACTCTCCCCAGTTAAATTATAATGCTTATAAGGCAGTGGCTATCCACAAGCAATTGATAGGGAGGAATAATTTTAATGATAATGATGAAACTCTGGATATTAATATCTTGATGATGTTCTATGTTCATATTGCATGCATATATAATTGCTCTTTCTTTTGAAACAATTTAAAATAAAATAAAAAAATTCCTGTTGGATCCTTTATTCATGGTATTGAAATGCTAAACAAAATTGAAGCACCGTGTACACTTCAGCTGATATACTATTGCTCAGATTCACAGATCTGTTGCCGGATGGGCCAAAATATGTTTTCCTTCATCTTCAGTATCTTGTTTGATAGATCGCTTCTTGTTATGATTTGATCAAAAATACCCAAGTGAGAACTTAAAGCTTATTGAGAGACCACTTTGTTGTTTAAGCACATCAGTAAAGATTAAACAGTTGATACTGCTAAGAGTACGTCAATCCTCGTATACTGCCCTTGGCAAATAGTCATGATTGGTACGTGCAAAATGGATTGGCCCCTCCCCGACTCGTTTGTGTAAAACAGCTTTCAGTCGAATAGACAAACGTGCTCTTTCTGCCTGAAAAATACTGAAAAAAAAAATTCCATCCATAATTAATCTTTACATAATTTTCAGATAATTAATCTTAAACTTGAGCAGAATCATGGCTTCTGCTCTTTCACCAACATCAGAATAATAACTACAAGACAAAAGAGAATGGTGACCATTCCTAAAGGAGACTTTATATGTTTCACTTATGATAACTCATTGTTTGGTCCCTCTTCTCTGGCTCCCACTATATCAGGCCGGCCTTCTTTTCCCGGCTCTGATGAGCAATCATTCTCATTCATGAAGAAGAAGATACTTATTATAGAATAAGAAGTCTTATCCAACCATAGTGGCGTAAGCAATAATTCCACACCCATTCCTACATTTCAGTAAGAATCGCAATTGTTTCAACTTTTCACCCAATGTGAAAATCAATCCAAAGTCACCCTACACTCATCAGATTGTTGCCAAGCAACAGTTCAATGTCATCTTCAAAAACCTAACATCTCAAAAAAAAAAAATGAAAAGAAACTAAACAAGCAGTGTTCAAATTGAACAGTCTCACACTATAACTCAAATTCAACAGGAAGAACAGCATTTCTTGATCCCCTGACTCGTCCAAACGGGAAGAAAGATTTGCGGACTCTGGCACTACATTCTTCATTAGTACTAACCTCTCCATTATGCCCATTTTGTTGGACAATTGCTTGGACAGTTATGTAAAGCTGTCGATCAGCTGCAGAATCCAGTGAGAAGGATCTCCTAATGGGTTGAATAGAGAAGTGATCATCTTTCTGTCTTACATCAATGCACTCATCCCCCATGATTGAGACATGGTGTCGTTTCTTTCGTTTTGAGTTCCCAAGCTTCTGCTCTAGCGTCTTCGGTGATTGACTTCGGGGCTG
This sequence comes from Citrus sinensis, assembly GCF_022201045.2. Classification (NCBI taxonomy): domain Eukaryota; kingdom Viridiplantae; phylum Streptophyta; class Magnoliopsida; order Sapindales; family Rutaceae; genus Citrus; species Citrus sinensis. The sequence goes on along the minus strand of NC_068558.1, from coordinate 42,903,664 downwards.
ATCAAAAACTTCAGACGAATTGTCTCTTTCTTCTTGCCTATGTGAGAACAAAACTTCATCTTCTCCTCCCAATTCAATTACCACAAAATCATCATCACCACCCATGAGGCTTTCACTAAATTGCTGTGAGCCCTGAGGTGAAGGTCTCGGTGCAATAATTTGATCAATTGGATATCGAGTTGTCCCTGAAATGCTTGTGCGGCAAAGAGGGCAATTTGCATTGCTCTGAAACCATATATCAATACAATCTAAGTGGAATGCGTGACTACAGTTGGGAAGAACTCTTAGCATATCTTTTTCTTGAAACTCATTCAAACAAACCACACAACCGTATATACTCATCTCCTCACCTTCTCTTTTGAATTGAAAAGTTGGGATATCGCGAATGACAGAATCATCAAGCCCGCGGTTCCACATTGTTGGAGAGAGGGCTATAAATGGTTCTTCAATCTGTCTAGCTCGCAACACAGAAAATCTTCTCAGCAGATCAATTAGGTGCCAGTTATTGCAACATTTACTCACAAAAACATAGTAGCTAAGAAGCAAGAACGCGGTGCCCGTGATACTTAGGATAGCAATGGCTAGTATAGGAAAGGCAGATTCCGAATTCGACAATGAAGCTTGATTTGTTAACATTTCCTGGCTTTTGATGGGTGCTAGAGCCTGATCTCCCAGGTTATAGAAGTGGTTGTGGTCAGGGGCCATAAGCAGACAATCCCAAAGGAGTCTTTTGGAGTAGATGCAGATGATGTGAGGTTGACTTATGAATTCAGTGAAATGTTAAAATAAACAGACTCGTACATGTGAATCAGATAAAGACTATCTTCAAAGAGAAACTAAGAGGCAATGTTGCTAACATAGCCCAAGCGGAATAAAATAGCTAAAGTCAGAGATTTTATTGATTTGGAAATGGGCACCCAAATAAAATACATGAAAAATCTTGAGAAGCACATGTACATGAAAGAAGAGATCACTTAAACTAAACGTGCCCTGAAGTGCTGCTGGCGAGACTTTCATGTTAAGCAAGAAAATTGAGAGCCTTTGAACTATTTATTTATTTTTATTATTTTTTATTTTTTAAGTAGAGAAAGCAAAACCCAAATTAACTTCTTGGTATTCAAATGGAATGATCATCCAGTCACCTTGTGCACGCTGGTAGGTCCCAAGATTTCCTGTTATGATACAAATCAGAATGTAGCAAGCATTATACATTTTTAACTCCTCTTTTCGCGGTGTATATGTATCGGAAAAATGAAATTAGAAGACCCCTACAAATTGAAATGTGAGAGAGAAATAATGGAACGGTTTTATTTATCGGGGTTACCTCCAAAATATTTTATTCATAAATTTCTTGATTTTTGTAAACACTGATCAGGCAAAGGAAAAAAATTGTACGTGCAATTAATAATCGCTATGAAGGAATTTTTTAGCTAAACTTTAGCCTTTTAATATTCACGTTTTCTGGATGCAAGTGAGCAACTCCCACTTTGATTTCTCTAATTTAAATTATAATCTATTCAAGACCTTCGAGATTCACAGATGTGCATGCAAAAACTATACTTAAACGATTTTCTCGAGGCGAATTAATTAGTAGTAAACTTGAACCACATCAGCACACGTGGGATTATCAAATATTACATGAAAAACTAAGAAGCCAGACTGGTTTTCTAATTTTCTTATGTAATTAACTGGTTTTTTTTTCCTATAAATTAATTTTTATTCAAAAAAAAAAACCTTAATTTTCCAGAATGGAAAAGTGATGCAGATACTCATCCATCCAGGTTGTTCTCCTACCAAAATAATGGGTGCAGTGTATCTGACTAAAAAAAGTTGTACCCCTGTAGCTTAAACACGTTTCTGCCCAAAAATAGAATGAAGAATCTGCATCTTCACCTACAGGAAGGAGAAACAATCATGCTAGTGAAAATTAATTGTGTATCAGGCTGATAGCAACTTGTTCATTATCAAAACCCAAATGAATTTTTATCCTTATCTTCTGTTACTATTATTAGCAATTTGCTGATGCATGTGCATGTGGCTCACCATTAAGGGCAAGCTTTCAAAAGATTTATTACATTTTTATTCCTTAGTCAACAATCTGCTGCAAGCATGTTAATGCCTCCTCTATTTAACACCACTGAATTAATTCCAGTTCTGTCATACAGATCATCATTGAAATCATGGAGAAACTTGTTTCAAGCTGGTTTAATGTTCGACCGCTACCAGAAGCTTACGTTTTCCCACCAGAACAAAGGCCTGGAAAGCTATTTTTCCCCCAAGGTAAGTCTATTCCAGTACTTGATCTTGGCGGTCAAGATCGAAAGGAGACCATTCAACTGATTATGAAAGCTAGCAAAGAGTTTGGATTTTTCCAGGTAACATATTATATATCATCAATTTATCATAATCAGCCTCTCCTCACATCAGGTAACATATTATATTCCCTGAAATGTTCTGTTTAAAATATGGTGATATGAATATGTGAAACACATATGTTTTCGTGTAAAATATTACATAAACAGGTGACCAACCATGGAGTTTCTAAAGATTTAATCGCTGACACACTTGCTCTTGCAAAAGAGTTTCATGCAATGCCAGCTGAGGACAAGATTAGTGAATGCTCCAAGGACCCAGACAGAAGCTGCAAGCTTTACACAAGCAGTGGAAAATATGCAACTGAAGAAAAACATTACTGGAGAGATTGCTTAATTCACCCCTCTCATTCTTTTGAGAAATACATGCAATTCTGGCCTGCAAAGCCAGTCAGATATCGGTATTACTCCAAATTACTTATCTTTGTGCAGAAAATTCTCACATTTACGTTGATCAGGCTAAGAAAATAAATGATGTCTCTTTTGTGTCATTTTTTTCAGAGAGGTTATTGGGAAATATTCAATTGAAGTAAGGAAGCTGAGTTCCAAGATCCTGGAACTGCTTTCTGAAGGACTAAAACTCAGCTCTGGGTATTTCAGCAGTGATCTTAGTGAAAGTCCAATGCTTTTGATCAATCACTATCCCCCTTGCCCTGACCCAAGTTTAACTCTGGGATTAGCTAGGCACCGTGATCCTGGTGTCGTCTCCATTGTTCTTCAAGGGGATGTTCATGGCCTCCAAGTCTTCAAAGATGAGGAATGGATTGGTGTTGAGCCTATTCCTCATGCATTTGTTGTTAACATAGGCTACGTGTTACAGGTATGTATGCAGTCATTTGATGTTTTTGGTTTAAGTTAATGACAAATTTTACAAGTTTTAAATATCCGATCAATTGTAGATAATTAGCAACGGCAAGCTTAAAGGGGCAGAGCATCGTGTGGTGACAAATTCCACGGATGCCAGGACAACTGTTTCTTTCTTTGTGTATCCGTCCAATGACAGCCTTATAGAGCCTGAAAAAGCTCTGGTTAATGCTTGTGATCCCCCAATCTACAGAGCACTCAAATTTAAAGACTTTCATGTTGACTTTCTATCCAAGTCTGCTGATGCTGAAGCTGTACAGAAGTTTATAAGCTCCAGAAGTATATATTAATAATAGTGCCAGAGAAGATATAAATAAATATATATATATAAACACACACACACACACAGAGGCACAATTGTATTGTATTGGACAATCAACTTAAATATTTTTTAGAAAATATTGGCATGACTCATGTCCTTGGATGCAAATGCCTGTAGTTACTTAACTTGATTTGTTTCAGAAGACAACAGCTTCTACAATAATTCAGATTTATTGAAAAAGCAAATGCTACTTTGCTTACTCAGATTGGTAGAGCAATTTATATTGGTGTCTGATGCCGTTCACCAGTCATAATCATGGTTTAGTTTATGCTAGTGTGTAATCAGATAGCGGTTGTCAATGTATTGCTAATATCAAAGTAAACTTTATTAAATATTACTAATTAATGGGCTAGTTGCCGATGCTTAATTGAGAAAGAAATCAAATAATGATCTCTGAAATGAAATAAACAATATATTTTCATCCTAGGTAAAGTACACGAAATAAAAACAGACCAACCAAACTCAAATTTAATATTAGTATGACTTTGGGGCAAGTTCTATTTCAAGGAATTGTATAAAAAATTCCGGACCAATTTCACACCTTAAAACCAGCACATTAATTTCCTCTCAAGATTCACTCATCTACATTGCAGAAATGGAGAAACTTGTTTCTATCTGGTCTAAAGATCAACAATACTTGCCAGAAAATTACATATTCCCACCAGAAACAAGGCCTGGAAAGTCCATAATTCCTCTATGCACCACCATTCCCGTGATCGATCTAAGCAAAGCATCTGATCAAAATCGATCAAATACCATTCAGCAAATACTGCAGGCTAGCAAAGAGTTTGGATTCTTCCAGGTTCACAAGTACCTTATTTTTTTTTGTTACCCCTTCTCAGTCTTCTATAATCGTTTGTGTGTGTTTCTTTATTAGGTAGGTTTTCTCAAATAGATAATTCCACGCAAGGTTTGGTGTCATTAGCCAGTCACAACTCTGATTTATGAAACAAATTGCTACTGCAATCGCTGACAAACAGGTTATTAAGCATGAAGTTCCACCGAAACTAATAAATGACACCATGGATGTCTTCAAGGAGTTCTTTGACATGCCCGCAGAGGACAAGGTAAGTTTCTACTCTGAGAATCCAAGTAAAACTTGCAAGCTATACACAAGCAGCTTAAGTTATGATCGCGAAGAGATTCACTTATGGCGTGACAACTTGAGACATCCTTGTCATCCGTTGGAGGAATGTATGAAATTCTGGCCTGAAAAGCCAACTAGATACCGGTAAACATAACTTGCTTCATAAGTCATTTTATCTCAATATTCGATATGTTTTTCGTAGTTCATTAAGATGACATCTAAGTAGATGAAACAGTGAGGTTGTCGGGGCATATTCAAATGAAGCAAAGAAGTTGGGCTCAATCATCCTGGAGTTGATTGCTGAAGGACTGGGACTTGAATCTGGTTATTTTAGGAATCAACTAAGTGAAAGCTCAGTGCTATCAATTAATCATTACCCGCCGTGCCCGAATCCAAGCTTAACCCTAGGACTTGTTAAACACTGTGATCCCAACCTCATAACCATTCTACTTCAAGGGGATGTCTGTGGACTTCAGGTTCTCAAGGATGGAGAATGGATTGGTGTTGAGCCACTTCCCAATGCATTTGTGATTAACATAGGCTATATATTACAGGTAATCGCATTTTAAGTAATAGTTGTGACTTTTTTACATTGGACGTTCTTGTCTAATTATATTTCATTTTGGATCATATATATATATAATTAAAGGTTATCAGTAACAACAAGCTGAAAAGCGTGGAACATAGAGCTGTGACGAATTCAAAGGAAGCTAGGACGTCTGCTGCTTTATTCATAAATCCTGCCAATGATTGTGTGATAGAGCCTGCAAAAACTTTGACCGAGGCATCGAATCCTCCAATCTACAGAGCCTTTCAGTACCAGGAGTTCTTAATGGATTACATATCCAATCCGACAAGAAGAAACCAGTGATGGAACTTTACAAGAGACAAGCTTAAGACAGTGCTTTGCCAAAAGAGAGCAAAAACTGGCATATTTGGTTTTGTATAAATAATGAAGCCAGGGACACTGTTGTCCATTAGGAGGAAACTTGGTTATGTATTTTCACACTGGTCAAATTAGAGATGATTCTGTGGAAGTGAACTTCTTTATACATTCTGTTATTGATCATACAGTCTCATGACACCCTAAAATTTCAAAATATAAGCTGCAGCCTGCAGAACTTCATGGCTTACACAAATTGGTTTTGAATATTTAGAGCAACTGCAATTGGAGTAATCGGTGCTGTTCACCAATCATAATCATGGCTTGGTTAGGATTGTACAAGAGCAATTAGTGATTGTCAGTGTAGCTATTAAGTATTAACAAAGTAAACTCTATTAGACATTACTAATTCTTGAGCTAGGCGCCGAATGCTGATGATTAATTAAAATAATGCATTTGAAAAGAACTATACAATATTTTATTCATCTTTAATAAATTATATGATTTGGATTTAATGGTCAGCTGATTGCAATTGTCCAAGTTTACAAGCAATTCCAAAGCAAATGGTATTGGAATATTCCGTTTTCTGTAATTACATAAGTTCACACTCTCTTCCCACCACGACGCCATTACTTTCCCTGGAGGATTCACTCATCCAAATTGTAGCAATGGAGAAGCTTGTTTCAATGTGGTACAAAGATCAATCCTTGCCCGAGAATTATGTATTCCCACTAGAAACAAGACCGGGAAAGTCCATAATTCCTGCATCCACCACTGTTTAAATCGATCTGATACTGTCCAGAAAATACTCGAAGCTGCTAAAGAGTTCGGATTCTTCCAGTTACACATGCATTTATGTATCAAATTGCTGAAGCAAGTACTGTCCACTAAAGGTTATTAATCATGGAGTTCCAAAGAAACTAGTAAATGACACCAAGAAAGTCTTCGAGGAGTTCTTTGATATGCCTGCAGAGGACAAGCTAAGTCTCCACCCCGAGGACCCTAGTAGAAGTTGCAAGCTCCATAAAAGTAACTTAAATTATCATCGAGAAGCGATTCACTTGTGGCGTGACAACTTGAGACATACTTGTCATCCCTTAGAGGATTGTCTTAAACATTGGCCTGAAAAGCCAAACAGATACCGGTAAGCATGATTTGTTCCATACTATTATTGATCTTAACATTTTGTGTGTTATTCGTTAATGTCAATAGAAATATAACAGGGAAGTTGTTGGGGCATATTCAACTGAAGCAAAGAAGTTGGGTTCAATTATCCTGAAGCTGATAGCTGATGGACTAGGGCCTGAATCTGGTTATTTTAAGAATCAACTAGGTGAAAGATTATTGTCGTCAATTAATCATTATCCGCCGTGCCCGGGTCCAAGCTTCACCCTGGGACTCCCTAAACAGTGCGACCCCAATCTCATAACCATTCATTTTCAAGGGGACGTCAGTGGACTTCAGGTTTTCAAAGGATGGAGAACGGATAGGCGTTGACCCTCTTCCTAATGCATTTGTGATTAACAATAGGCTATGCATTGCAGGTAGGTAACTACATTTTTAAGTAATAATTATGACTTTGGTACACATTGAATGTTGTTGGCAGCCAAAATGTATTTTATTTTGGGCTATGAATATATGTAAATATGAATACAGATTATCAGTAATAATAAGGTGAAAAGTGAGGAGCACAGAGCTGTGAGGAATTCGAAGGAAGCCGGGACATCTGCTGCTTTCTCCGTATAGCCGACGAATGATTGTATCATAGAGCCAGCAAAAGCAGTGACCCATGCTTAGAATCCCCCAATCTACAGAGGCTTTCAGTACCAAGGGTTCTTTATGAATTACTTATCCCAGAGGGCATCAGTAATAAGATGCCAGCTTAACGCTATGGTTTTGTTTAATTACTTATTTGTCAAGTTGTCATAAAATTTGAGATGAACTTTTTTTTTTTCCATTTTGCTGGGCTATGAGCTTCATATGTTGCTGCAGCGTCTGTAACTAACATCCTCCGTTTTATTTAGATACAGTAGAGTTCACACGGGTGAGTCTTAATTTAAAAGTAAAACGACACCGTCAAGACCTTGCTTCTCAAATTACATGTCATCTTGACGTAACTGAGCCTAGTTGCGTTGGTGCAATTGGAGTCAAACCTCGACCGTCATGCATTCGCACTGAATGCACGGCTTTTGTCGAGAATTCACGACATCGGCAAATAAATAAGGAAAATGAGATTCTTACAACCGTTAGTACCACAGTTGGCACAAAACGGTGCGCTTTGTGCTAACTATAAAAAAAGTTACTGTGGCTTGCACGCGCACACACAGCTCCCACACTCTCCCTGATTCTTGGCATCTCTTCCCCACAGCAAACGAGAAAAACTCACACGACAGTCACACCAAAACGCAGCCGTTTCTCACGCATCCTCACTCTGCTCTTTGCTCTCTCTGTCAACTTTCTCCCTCTCTCTCGCCTTGGGTGTCTTCACACCTGCTCGTTGGATCTGTCTCTCTGTCTCTACCCATTGATTGCATCCATCACGGCTTCATCTCGTCGATTGCAGTTGCAGCCTGACCAAAAGGAAAATGAATATTTGGGCCAATCCCACATGGAAAATGAATATTTGGGCCAGTCCCACATGAGCTGAAGACGAAATCTTAGTTTGGTGTCCTTGCTTTTGCAGAGCATTCTGCCTGATATTCATGATGGATTTTGATCTCTAAGCTTTTGGTTCTTATTATTGTGTTGATTGATACACACAAAATTTCACAATATTTACTACTAAATCATTTGGTTTCTTGAGGCAAATAAAAGCCATCATCTTCACTCTTGAAAACAAAGCTTTTCCTTATATTTTTTTTGTTACAGTATGATTCTTGACCTATTGCTCTGTGCAATTATCTTATCAACCACCATTGTAATTAGTAATAGCTTTAGGTTATTGATGAAATGTTTACGAACCCTTAATCTTCTTTGAGCAAAGTAATGCCTGAACTACAACAAAGTACTGATGAAAGTATGACCATTAATATTTTTATATAAAAAAGTGTTCATCTCAGCCAAAATCACAATAACAAAATAACTCCAGGAGACGAGTATGGCATTACAGAAGAAGGATCGGAAGAACAAATCTGTAATTCTTTGTTCCTGAAAGTCTTTAATATTGATTTTATTAGGTTTTTCCCAAGTAGAGATTACATCACTAAAGAACTCCACTGAACAATTTCCAAGTTTGGCATTTCTGCTTATAAAACTTATGAAAAAAAAAAGTCACGCAGATTGGCTCTTGTCTGGTAGGATTTGGGGGGTAGAGAGAGAGTCAAGCCACAAGTCAATTTCTAAGAGAGACTAGAGAGTAAGGTGTCGTAAAGGAGTGAGACGCATTCGACGAGGAAGAGAGAGAGAGCCAACACGACGACTCTACAAAGGCAGCTATGGAGAGACCCACGGCGGCTGTGGATTTTGGGGAAGAGAGAGTGAAGTCGCAAGTCAATGAAGAAAGAGAGAGAGAGAGACCCGACGGTGAGAATAGAGCGTGGTGAGGGAGAATCAGCTGGTGGTGAGATTTGTGGTGCTGTGAGTGAGGTGAGATTTGGAATGTGGGCTTACAGAGCGTGTGTTGTGGGAGATGCGTGTGTGTTGTGTGGGATGCTCACCACCGTTTATAATGAGCACAAAACTGTTGTAAGAATATCGGTACTGAATCAATAAATAAGTAAACCGGATCCAACGTGTGTGTGTGTGTAGCTTTTATGCATAAACTGTTGTATCGACAGAGAAACGAATCAGACGTTTTAAATCGATCGAGTATATTAAGGTAACTCATTTACTGTCCCAATCTCGTGTCCAAGCTACGAATCTTTTTCCCATTCAACCCTTTCTTTTCTCGGATTTCATTGGTTTTCATTTTTTTTTTACATTAAATAGATTGAATGTACTTATTATTATTATTATTATTCATGATAATGTGCAATGTCGCTTGTTTATACGAGTGAGTTAATGCTTTCGATTCTTCCTTTCGTGGTGGAAATGGAATCAATACAAACCAGGTGCTTCTCTACTAAACAGTTGCAAACAGAAGCACTTCCTCGGGAAGCGCTTCTTAAAGCATCGTAATAACATGCAAGAAGACTCTGATTAATTGATCAAGCCTAGTAACTTAGTCCTTTCTATACTGTGAGATTATTCAGAGCTGTAATTTGTACCCTTGTTAGTTATCAGGCCTCAGCATAGGCATATTTAACCGATCAACTTATCAGATTTCGATGAGTGCGCTATTTGTTTTATGCTATTAAGAATTGTAAAGTGAAATTAATGATTAATGTTGAATTGACACGTTCTCTTGATTTTTTAGATGGAGAAAGCTGTTGGTAGTATGGTAAGCCAGATCTTTGAGAACTTGGTTTGTTTGATACGGAAATTCATTTTTTGCATACCTAATCACATTGCTTTTATAATGGATGGAAATCGGAGATATGCCAAGAAGCGGGGCTTGATGGAAGGTGTTGGTCATAAGGTTGGGTTCTTGGCCCTCATGTCCATGCTTAGGTGTTGCCATGAGTTGGGGGTGAGATATGTAACAGTTTATGCCTTCAGCATCGATAACTTCAAACGCAGTCCTAAAGAAGTTCAATCGCTGATGGAGCTGATGCAAGAAAAGATAGATGACCTGATTAAGGAAGAGAGTATTGTCAACCGTTTTGGATTGAGGATTTACTTTATTGGGAATCTAAAGCTCTTAAGCAAACCTGTTAGGTTAGCAGCTGAGAGGGCTATGCTGGCCACAGCAAAAAATTCTAAATCTGTACTGTGTATCTGTGTTGCATACACCTCCACCAATGAGATTGTCAATGCTGTCAAAGAATCAATAGAAGAAAAATGGGATGAACTCTCTGTGTTGAATGCAAGTGGAGCAGGTTATGGTCTGATTAAACTTGGAGGGAGTGAAGGTGATGAAAGGGAGCAACTTATAAAACTCATAGATATAGAAAAGCATATGTATATGGCTGTTGCACCTGAACCTGATATCATAATTCGTACTTCTGGTGAGATCCACTTGAGCAATTTTCTTCTGTGGCAGAGTGCTGTCTGTTATCTATATTCACCGTCTGTACTCTGGCCAGAGGTTGGTTTCCACCATTTTCTTTGGGAAATTTTGAACTTTCAGCGAAACCACTCATATTTGTACAAAAAGTGGAAACAGCAATAGCATTTTTTCAAGGGTAGTTTCTGACTTTCGAATTGACGATATTGAAAATAGACTCCAACGTTTGCTGGGACTTGTTTTAGCATCCACAGAGTTGGTATATAACTTAGGATGTACACATCCATTGATAATTACAGAAGAAAATAGTCTTTTAAACAGTAGAATTTACTTTGGTTCAGACAAAACATGTTTGGTTATACATTGATGATTATAGACCAATTGTTTATATTTTCGGGAATACTTTACATGGAGTGCCTCATGTTTTTGATAGAACTGTCATTCATAATTTTGCCTCTGCTTCTAGATATCTTCACAGAACAGAAAAGATTGTTAAATGAAAGACCAAAACTACGATGGCAGCCAAACTTGTATTCCTGAAATCTGGTTTGCTCTTTTCTGGCTTAGTGCTCAAAGCTCCTTCCTGGTTGATATATATTCATACGTATGGTTTACATCCAAGACTAAATAATGAGAGGCTGGGATGACTTAATGCAGTCTCGTAAATTGGTCATTCTATTTTTCTTTGTTACTCTTTTTTCAATTAAGTACATATTATGCTTATTGTCAATCATGTCTCTTTTTTATGTAGATTCCCATGAGTTTTCTTTGATATTGGTCTTTTTATTTTTGTCTGATAGGAAACATGTTTCTTTGATATTGCATTGTGAGATTATTTATTTATTTCAAATGTAATAAGTGCAAAGAAACGAATTTGTCATTAGTAAATGGTACTTGCATGAAGACCTAGTTAGCAGTTTAATGTGATGTCAGCATTACATGTGCATTTTATCTGGGTTTTTCTCACTCTATGCAAAAAGAGCTTGGGCTAAGAGAACCATCTGAAATCCCCAAGTAGATCATAGGTGAAACTTATGGACAAATAAATTCTTGGAAGCATGGTACAACAACCATAATCAAAATGTAGTATCACTATTCTCATAAGCAAGAACAGTCACAGTGGTCAAAGCAGAACCCGTGAATTTTGTGAAGTTCTTCAGCAGATTTTTATTTGAATTCGTCTGATTTTCCTTCATGGTTTTTGAGTTTGTCGGAGAGGTTTCAGAAACCCAGAAGGATGCATAAATTTTTAAATCATTTGAGCCTCTTTCTTGTTGAAGAATTTTTTTCCAGTTTTCCTGTTCTTTCTTGTTGAAGAATTCTTTTCCAGTTTTCCTGCATTATGAAGTATGAACTGATTCAATTGAGTTTATGACTATTTTGGCTTTATACCCCTGTATAGAATTTGTCGTTTACCTTTGTCCTCTCAACTTTTCCTTATGAAAGAATAGCTTTGAAATATTCCACTCAAGATTACTGATTCTCATTGTCAATTAAAAATTGTCAGTAGCTTTAGGGCGAGGCCTTCATGTGATTGATTCTGATGGGACTCCTACTAAACATGCTTTTCGAGATGGAATTAGACTTGTTGATTTCTTGACAATTACATGGTAGGTTAAACTTTTCCTCTCTCATGATGCCTCTCAATAGAAGATATTGACTCTTGAGTTAAATGGAGTGAGAAGTTGTGGCGAGTGATCGGGCCTCACGATAAAACCATGATGCCCAGAACAAAAACAGCTTGGCAGGAGCATCACCAATGAGACCATAATCAAATGTCAAGTTGCGGCCTATATGGGACCGAGTAGACATCGGATTAGGACCCATATGATTTGCTATCGGCATTATAGCATTCTTTTCTTCAGGCAATTAAAACACCACCGATTCGTTGATTTTTCTTTTCACTAATTGTTCCCACTGGATATCACAAACAAGCTGCCATAGGTCCCTATGATTGGCATAACAGTCTTGTGATGCCTGCCGATGGTAGGTCTACTATTACACATTCGACTTGTCAATTACCATCTAATAGTCCTTGTTTGATGAATCAAGAACTTGTGGCTCGGATTTGCAATATTTCACTAGGCTGCTGCTTGAAGCCCTCATAACTGCTTTCCAGGGGCTGTAGACTTAGGCTGTAACCATTGATCATGAGAAGGGCCTGAGAATCAAACTTTAAGATTCCGATGACGTCATCATCAACTGAGATGATCAATTGCGTGTACTACTTTTGATGATTCAAGTCAAAAGCGTAAGCCATATGACGAGAGCTCAACTCGCCACAACTAAAAACTATTCAATGACCGTTGACCACAAAAGAATAAATTTGGCACAATAGTGATACGCACACACCACTTAACACAACATATAACACCGAACGATGAATTTTGAGCCAAGTATAAAAGGTCACAGTAACGGATTAGTGGATGATAGAAGTATTTTGTCAACTTAGGGTATACGAGTGATACACTTGAAAAGTGTTCACACACGTTTGATATGGGTGTCATTTAAGGGTATATGGCTGATAATTTCTCTTCTTAAATTAGTTTTAAAAATAACTTTAAAATACTTGTTTTTCTATAAAATGTTTTCCTTAAAACTATTTGTAAAGCTTTGCCAATTCAATGTCTTATAAATGTTTTATCGAAATATTATTGAATAATTGATATTGAGAAATTGGAATATGTTTTAAATATTTTGCCTCATTGTCCGTAGTTACCATTATTGATATTATTGAATAGCTAACTGTATCGTGCGCACCTATTGACAATTATTGAGGGGTAAAGCACCCTGATGGAACTATTGGTCGGGTCACCGGGAGTACTTGTGACATATTGAATTATTGACCAGGTCACCGGGGATACATGTGATACTATGTGGCATGAGCAAATTGAACAAAAGAAATGTTTTATTGATAAAAGATTTCTTACGCAATTATTTATTGAAAATGATTTTTATGTTATGACTTAACTGATTATGAGTTACATATGATTATTAAATGATTACTGTTTTCCAAACTCATAGTACTTCATGATAATAATTATATACTTTTTCGTATTAATAACCTTATGCATGAGTTTGTTTACCAAGTTGATGGCTCACCCCTCCTCTCCAACATTTTGCATATTGATTTTATAGATGTGGGCTTTTGGTCTAGCGGAGAGGATTTGTTAGCTGAAAAACTTTGGCATTTTCTAGATGAATTAATTGTGGCTACTTTCAGTATTGCTTAGAGTTAGATTTTGTTTTGGAGGATTATTGATTGATTTATTATTTTGGAGAATTTGCTTTGTTTATGGACAACATTGACTTTATTTGGAATTAATTATAAGATTAGTGTTATAAAGTTTCATTACAAATTCCTCTTGAGTTTTTCTTGAGTGAATTGAGGGTGTTACATTTGTGGTACTAGAGCAAAAGTTATAAGATTCCATAGACATTTAAGGTTAATGATCAATAGCTTGGGATTGAAGTTTCATGGAAGTATTGCCCATTTTTCGGATTATAGTAATTCAAGATAGGTAAAATACGGAGTTGTTGAAATGAAAAGTATAATATCCGTTGTTTTTTTTAAAATTATTTATTGACCTTTTTTAAACTCTTACCCGTTAAAGAAACCTTTTTAAAACAGGATATTTAATAAATAAATAAATAATAAAAACAACGGGTATTACACCAACAATTGCATAAAAGAATTTTGCCTCAATTATTTCGGCACCTGACAGCCCCAAACACAATCTATTGCTCTATTGGTACACACTAGCAACTGAAGGAGCTGAGTTTACGATTGTTTTTGGCATCTATATGTGTAGAGAATTGATGGTTTCTTTACTGTACTTAACATTACTAGGGGAAACTTCTCACCACAATCATAGAAGCTGCCATTTTCTGTTATTAGAGTGGATGGGGATTGCTATTTACTCTATCATGGATCCATAGATCTTGGATTTGGAGGGGGGAGACTGGAGAGCGAGAGTGACCCACGGCTGCTGGATTTGGAGGGGGGAGACTGGAGAGCGAGAGTGACCCGCGGCTGCTGGATTTGGAGGGGGGAGACTGGAGAGCGAGAGTGACCCGCGGCTGCTGGATTTGGAGGGGGGAGGGAGAGCCGTGTGTTGTGACGAAGAACAGAGTGAGGGAGAGAGCGTGTGCTGTAGTTGAGAGTGTGTGTTGCAACCGTCGATTTACTGTAACCTTTTATATTTGACTCAAAACGCACTGTTCGGTGTTACGCGTTGTGCTTAATGTTGTGTGAGTGTCATTTTCCTTTATTTTGTCTTGATTAGTCACCATTTTATAACAATCCATCGAATCTAGTTCGTTAACATGATGAAGAAACCAATTTTGGTTTCCCACATAATAAATAATAATATTTTGAAGGCCCCCCACTATCATCACCTAGTACCTAGTACTAGGAACCAAAATCTCAATAGGGACTTCTATTAGCACGTTGAAAATTTCTCCTCTGTCCTTTGTTACAGAACAAAGAACACTTTTTCCACTCTGTATAAAATGCCAAAGAGTGGAATAAACCTCTCTCATATCCTCATTAATGGAAGGAACCAATAGAGGGAAGAAGAAAGAAGAAGAAGAAGAAACAAGCGTGCATTACAGAGGAGTAAGAAAGCGGCCATGGGGAAAATTTGCAGCAGAGATTCGTGACTCTACAAGGCATGGAGGTCCTCGGTTGTGGCTTGGAACTTTCAGCACGGCTGAGGAGGCAGCAAGAGCTTATGACAGAGCTGCCTTTGCAATGAGAGGTCCTTTAGCCATTTTAAACTTCCCTGATGAACATTTTTCATCTGGGGTCGGTTCTTCTTCTTCTTCTTCTTCTTCTTCTTCGACGTCGTCATCATTATCTTCATCATCATCTTCTTCTTCGACGTCGTCATCATTATCTTCATCATCATCTTCTTCTTCTTCTTCTTCTTCTTCTTCTTCTTCTGTGTTTCAGAACGTTGAAACAGGTGGTACTGATCATGAAGGTGGTGGGAAAGAAGTTTTTGAAATTGAGTATTTTGATGACAAGTTGTTGGAGGATCTTCTAAATTTTGAGGAGAGTAACAACAAGACCAAGAAATGACAAGTTGTTAGAGGATCTTCTTAATTTTGAGGAGAGTAACAACAAGACCAAGAATGATTCAAACCATTTTCATGGGTTCGGTTTCCTGTGTAACATTGTTTTGATTCTGGTAGTTCCTTGAATCTTTTAAGCTGTATCCGACATGTATGCATGTGAATGTAAGTTTCTTGCTGAGTCAGCTGGAGTCCTAGAAATATTTTGTCGATTATGGTTTATGTGATCTATATTTACATTTTACTTCATTTAAATTTGTTCTGGAAACTTTATAATAGCTGTCAAGGAAACAATGTCTTACTTACTACGTAGTTAACTTGCAGCGGGTGAGTTTGACTTCTACGTTGGAATTTTGGAATAGAATTATCAGAAGTCATTCTTATGGTAACACGTAGCAGTAACATCAAAATCATTATTACTTGCGGGTTGCTGCTTAAAATTCTGTTTACCTTTCTGGATAAGAAAGTTCTTTTCTAATCCTAGACCAAGAAAGAGTGTTCTATTTTGCCTAACCCAATTACTTGTACCCGGGGGTTTTCTCTTGACCCGATCGGAAGATGAGTCAGCTCCCAGAAAACCCGAATCCAACAATGTATTTTGGCCCAAGAGGATAACTGACAAAGAGTCTTGAATCGAGTTCAACTTTCCTTCTCCCCTAAACACAAAACCCACGAGAAAGAAGAGGTATTGAATTGAGATTACTCCTCCAACAACACAGGACAGGACAGGACTCCCTAACACATAATTCAACAAATAAATCCAACTGTTTGGCAAGTTTAAAAGCATAAAAAATATTGGTTATTATATGTTATTATGTAAATACAACCTATAGTCTGGAAATTTCTGTCAGACCTCAATTCTGTTATTATTTCTTTCTCCATTATGAATTTGAGTGAAACACACAAAGCCAGAATTTGCAAAAGAATTTGCAAATTCTTTTGAGTGGAATTTGCAAAAGAATAAAATATCCAGTCACATACAAGTTAATTAAGAAAAAAACAAGTCCGCGGTGATTTGGTTTCCCTTTTACAATGTAATCATTTGCTTTTACCTTGCCAATCTTGATCGTTTGGCTCAAGCAGCTTCTCCAACAACTTGTTATCAAAATATTCAAACTCAATAACTTCAGCTTCTTTCTCTCTGCTTTCGGTAGAGCCGTCGCCCCCAGCATCATAACAGATTAATGGAGATGAAGATGAAGA
The DNA here is from genome assembly GCF_022201045.2 of Citrus sinensis. Lineage (NCBI taxonomy): Eukaryota > Viridiplantae > Streptophyta > Magnoliopsida > Sapindales > Rutaceae > Citrus > Citrus sinensis. The sequence goes on along the minus strand of NC_068558.1, from coordinate 42,886,813 downwards.
TGGTAAAGAGCTGCTGCTGCTGTCGCAACGATATTGACTCTCATTTGGAAAATTAAGAATGGCTGAACGGCCGCGGAAGGCAAAAGCAGCTCTGTCATAAGCCCGAGCAGCCTCTTCGGCCGTGCTAAAAGTCCCTAGCCACAGGCGTGCACCGTTCCTCGTTGGGTCACGTATTTCAGCTGCAAATTTACCCCATGGCCTCCGCCGGATTCCCCGATATCGAACCTCTGAGACTGATCTTCCCTTCTCATTGTTCTTGCCTCCTCCTTCAGATGCTTCCATGCTTGTGTACCTGTTTTGTCAATACCTAGCAGCCAATTATTTGTGACGGCTTAAAAATTAAATTTCAAATTTGGTGGTAAAACAAATGCCACCCCGCAGAATTAACATATATAGGCGGTATGAGTAGAATGAGGTCATATCTGACGGTTTGAATAATTTCTTCTCAAGCAAGGAAACTTTCTCCTTGTCAAAATAAAAGTTCGATTCCTCCACAATATTTTTAAGCCATTTATCCAATTATATATATACATATAACATTGTGGCACCGGGACGTACCATATTATTTTAACTCTTTTTTCTTTTTCTTTTTTTTTTTTTCCTTCTAAAATTATTCAGAGCACCTTGGCGGTAAAAGTAATTAAAGTCGGATATAATAGATCAGGTGCATGCATGATGATGGGATGCTGACGATAGTTTCGATAATAATTGGGCCCTTTACCAATCACTTTAGGCTGAAAGATTACGAATGTGAGGAGCCAAGAATGACCATATAATGTAACATACATTAAAATAAAAAATAAAAAAAGGTATTTTACTCAACAAATTCAAATATTGTTTAATTGTACAATTATTTCGAGTTACTGAGTGCAATTTCTGGATGTGATGTACATTGCATATGACCTTGGCCCTATGTAACGTTGATTTGTCCAAAGTCACCTACCCTAGAGTAGCCTTAATTCTTATGGTTATGGGAAAAGTAAACTGCATAATAATCGAATCATTTGCAAGTGACGATACATGGGATATGTTGTTGATGCTGATCCGATAATTGTACTTTTAAAGAAGTGGTACAGGTTATTAAATTTTCAATATCTCTATAATTAAATAATTTTTATTAAATTATAATTCACATAACTTACATTGCTCTCAAAACATTTTCAAAAAAAAAGTAACATGAAAATAGGGTCCATTTCATTTTTACATGGCTGTAAGTTACATGAATATATCCTTGTTGCAGTGAAATTTAGCAATGCCCTAATTAGATTATAAGAGTAGGACCCCTAAATTGGTATGAAACAAACAAAAGTCAAGACTATTATTGATCGGATGTGTTTTTTTAATTGCATTGAACATGTCGTCGTTGTTTTACAATTATTATTTGTAAATATATGTCAACAATAATGAACTGTGGAGCTTGAAATATTCATGAAATGGTTGGCTATACACCTCGCCATTAATGCATGAAATGGCTGGCAATGCATCTCGCCATTAATGCATGTCCCCGGTTGCATGAAATGGTTGGCTATACACTTGACACTTCACCATTAATGCATGTCTCCGGTCTCTTCGGATAACTACTGAAGGCCTTTTGAGTAATTGTCATCTATTTATTTAGTGGTAATCACGCCGCTATTAATTTAAACTTCAAATTATAGGAAAATTTGCGACTAAAATTGATGCCACGATACATTACTTGTTGCAATTAATGTTGATTTATAAATTTTATATTTTACTTATAAGTTTTTATTTTGTCTAGTAGTAAGTAAAATAATAATTTACTACTCTTACATTAATTTATTTATTTTATTTTCCATTTACAAGTTTTGTGTTTCATTTTCAAAATTTATGTTTTCTTTTATACTTAATGTTGATTTACTAATTTGCTTCTATTTATAATTCTTATGTTTTATTTTCAAAATTTATATTTTATTTTATAGTTAATATTGATTCACTAATTTTATGTTATATTTGTAAATTTTTATTTTATTTTACCAATAGTACATCAATTTATTAGTTTAATATTAATTTTCCAGTTTTACTTTCCATTTCCAAAATTTATGTTTTATTTTGCATTTAACGTTGATTTACCAGTTTTATGTTTTATTTACAAATTTTATTTTGTTTACTAATAATACATCAATTTATCGATTTTATATTAATTTACTTGTTTCACTTTTCATTTACAAAATCTTGTATTCCACTTTCAAAACTTATGTTTTATTTTATAGTTAAATGTTGATTTACTAATTTTATATTATATTTGTAAGTTTTTATTTTGTTTACTAATAACATATCATTTTAATAGTTTTATATTAATTTACTTATTTTACTTTCCATTTACAAGCCTTATGTTTTATTTTAGAATTAATATTGATTTATAAGTTTTATGTTAAATTTATAAATCTTATATTTCATTTACATAATTTATGTTTAATACAATATTGATTTCGTGATTAAAAATCATAAATTTTATCACTTAATTAACTAAAATTTATTTGACTAACTATCATCTGTTTAATTAGTGGTAAGTTCACGCCATTATACTAAATGTTTGTAGCTCTATCATTAATTAAAGATAGAGATAATTATAAACTATAATTATAAACTATAATTATAAACTATACTATAAAAATAATAAAAGAGATTACGTGCCTTGAGCATAGTTTTTGACACGATGTTTGTTGGTGTCCCTTTGCTCGTTTCGTGCTTTCTATGGTTCGATTGCCTAAAATTTTAAGTTCAGTCCAACCCACATATGGATCGTGTCGTGCAGTCGTGCTCGACGAAACGTGTGATACATTGCCATGTTGTACGAGCATGTGTTCTGCCTTGTGCCATGCTCATTAGACTTTTTTTTTTTTCCTTTGAAATTCAACAGAATATCATTAATTAAAAAGAAAAGCCACTATTTTATACAAAGCTCATTCTCATTTACATCAGATGGTATGCAAGTGTATTTAAACAAGTGAATTTTCCTCACATTTGGAATAAAAAGGTATGATTAAAAAGGTGCCAAACTAAAAATTTTAAAAGATTTTTAAAAAAAATTAGATAGAGTTAACTATATAAATTATGCTAATTATTTAGAATAAGTATCTTCTCCCAGTATTTGTTTTCTCCTAATCTCGTGATGAAATTAGTGATCAAGGTTAAATTTTGAATTTACATTTTGAAAATCAAGTTAACTTTTTTTTTTCATTTTATTTACAATTAAATTAATTTTTTTTACTAAATTTAAAAGACTAAGGGCTTGTTTGTTTAACATATGAAATCTGAAATTTTATGAATTTTAGACCTTTCCTAAAATTTGATTCTTTATTTTTTAACTTGCATCTGATTTTCAGACATTTATATCTGAATAAAAAAAGTAAATTTTTGTGACTTTTTTCTATTTGAATGGAAAAAGGTCTGAATGTGAAGTAAATATTAATTATATTTAAAAAATATTTGTATAAAATATGTTTATTTCCTAAACTATAAAATCTAATCTCTTTTTTTTGTTTTGATTTAAAAGGAGATAAATGTCAAATAATCATATTTAAAATGATTTTTATTTATAAAAAAATAAAATATCACTTATATTCATATATTAAAAAAAATATGTCATTTAGGGTGTGTTTGAGATTGAGATTGGGCAGCTGTAACTTAAAAACTACAGCACTAAAATTATTATATCTTTACTAAAATTATTAATGTTTGGTAAATACTAACTGTTGTAGCTTTGAAGTTATTGTGGACTAGAGTACAATGAATCCAAAACTTGAAGCTTTAAAACGGCTGTGTTTTGAGTAAGTGAATTCACTTACGAGCCACGTGCTACACGTGTGTTACTCCCTTCATTAAGCTTAAGGAAAAACGACAATGCCTTCAACCGTTTTGAGCAAGCTTAAGTGAAGCACGTGAGACCGCATGTGAGAAGGGAATCAAATCTGTTATGAAGTCGTTATACATGCGTCAAAAGTCTCTGCAATCTGGGCTTCAATATCAAGGGTATAAAGAGGCTGATCGTTGAAGCAAATGGCATGGGATTTTGAGAGCTTTCCAGAGAGATCTTAGAAAGAGAGGAAGCGTCTTGAATCATCAATTAAACTTTTTCTGTGGCTTCTCTCATGGATGTAGATTGTGCATTTATGCATAATCGAACCACGTTAAATCATATTCTTTGTGTGAGTGTGTTTTGCTTCTAGTTCAAGTTAATCTTCTGTTTTCAATCTCCATTAACATAAAGCTAAGGTGTGAATTGGCATTGAAGCTTCAGATTGGTGTTGGTTTATTTGCAACTTGAACAGATCTTGACAAAGGTTCTTGGACACTGGTTTATTGCTAATCAGAGAACAAAGCAATTAATCACTACAGTTATGTTGATATGATTTTTCACTTATATTACGGAAAATCTATTATATTTTTAATAATTTTATCAAAATTATTATTTAAAATTTATATTTACTATAAATTATTAACTTTTATTTTAGAGTTGTAGTTTTTTTTTCCACAGCAACGGTAACTTAAAATGTACGACACCTCAATCTCAAAAAAGACCTTAGACATTTATATCTAAACCAATTTAAACTTTAAAAAAATTCGACCGATTTAAAATTTCGATTAGAAAAATAAATGCTTCCTAAAAGGCAAAAGCAGGCAAAGAGAATTCTAAAATAATTATTTATCATTTAAAAAACAATCGATCGGATCTATCGCGTTAAGTACGTGATTATTTATTATTTCAAAACAAGCCATGTCGCGTGGCCCACACGACATAACACGCGAACGACGGCGAACCATTTGATTCCCACATAAAGAAACAATAATAAAATGAAATTAGAGATTAACGGTAGTTTACACTACAATCCTTGTTATTTAGTAACAAATCTTATAATTCTATAGTTTTCAAAATTTATCATATAAGCCATCCTTGACTAGGGATGACAAAAATCCCCATGGAGACAGGTACTTTCGGAGATTTTCTCTATTCGAGTAGGGTATGGGGATAATTTCATACGCAATTTCTTATTCAGGGAAGGGACAGGAAAATTGTTTTACTCAATTTCTTATTTGGGGAGGGGACGGGGATGAGGTGGAATCCCCATCCCCTACTCATTTCCCCAGTTTGATTTTTAATTTTATTTTAATTTTTTAAAATTACTAGTAAATAAATAATAAAATTTAAATTATAAAATTATAAGTATTGGTAAAAATAAAAAATATCAAACTATTTATAGTATTAAACTTTTGGGCCTAATTAACTAATTAAAGTCCTAAATTTTTATTTAGGACATTAAAAAGACCGAGTAGATTCTATTAGCCCAAAATTTTTTTAATTTTAATATTCTTTAAATATTTTAAACTTAAATCTATTTTTTATTTATTTTTAGATGTTATAATTGCCCACAGTGAATCACAATTTTAATATATAATCTAATATAATATAATATTTGCTCTTGATTTGCTCCGATTTAACTATTGTGTTGTAAAGGGAATAGTCCACATTTATAAAGTGCCCACGCCACGATTGAAAAAGTTAATTTTGAATCTAAATTCAATTTTATTTGTAACAATTTTACATTAGACTATTAATTTGTTCATGATAGTTTGTAAAAGAAGTTTGTATCCCTTGCATGCTGCGTTACTTACTAATTTAATGTATGTGACTTTTGTAATGGATATTAATGTAAGATATATTTCGAACTTTACTTTTATTTGAATTTTTTTATTTTAATATGATTAACTCAAAATCGAAAAATATATATATTAATTATTCAGAGATTAGGGACATTCGGGGATCTCCTGTTATTATTCGAGAAAGAGATGAGAATTCTCTCAAATAATTCTGACGGGGACAGAGAGGAGACGGGGACATACATAAAATATCAGGATGAATACAGAGAAATTGATCCATTCCCCTCCCTTCCCCATTGCCATCCCCATTCTTGACCTTGACCTTGAGGACCTTGAACGCGAACCCCTTTTATCACACGAGTCCTTTGACCCACACTTATTGCTTACACTTATTTGATTCCACACGACCCACATGACATAACGTGCAGACTATTAGATTTGATTGACGCATAAACAACAAATAATAAATTGGAACACAATCAAAACCAAAAAATAAAAAATAAAAGAGCCGAAACATAAACATGAAAACTGGCCCCCAGTATCATCATTCATGCTATCATAGGATTGCCAGCCCAAACTTTCTGTACTTCCTCTTCCACAATTTAACGAGCGAAAGTGACATTTTATCTTTTTCTTAGAACATATATATATATATATATATATATATATAAAGTTCCTCATAAAATTTTAATATCTCATTTCATAACTCGTATTGTAAGATAAATGTTGTAGTTTTACATACAATTTAGTTATCTGAGACTCCTACAAAATAAGTTAATTAATTTGTTTGTTAAAATATCATATTTACTTTTTTAAAGTGTATATATATACACACGACTGTTTAACCATCAAAGATAAAAAGGGGTATTAAAAATTTTGTTGAGAACCCAAATAATAAAAGTAGTTTCTTAACAAGAACTACAGTGTCAATCTTCCATTTAAAAATGAACGCAGCCAATAATTGGCCGTTGTAACTTAGTTGTCAATTTTCATTTATAAAATGAAAGCGCCCATTGTCCACCCCGTATAAAAATAGTGCGATAGGGCGTAGGGTGAATATCTCGTATATTGTGATCATTATGGAAAAAGTCGGAAGAAGGTCCAAAGAGAAAGAAGAGGAAGCAACAAGCGTTCGTTATAGAGGAGTAAGGAGGCGGCCATGGGGAAAATTTGCTGCAGAAATTCGTGACTCAACAAGGCATGGAGCTCCTCGATTGTGGCTTGGAACTTTCACCACAGCTGAAGAAGCGGCAAGAGCTTACGACCGAGCTGCCTTTGCAATGAGAGGTCCCACGGCCGTTCTTAACTTCCCTAATGAACATTTTTTATCTGGGGTCAGTGCTGCGATTCCTTACTTATTCTTCAACTTTTCTTATTTATTTATTTTTGGAAAGGAACTTATATTCTTCATCTTCATTTGTCTCCTTGTTCAAAGTCTTCATCTTCTGTCCTTATGTTTCAGAAAGTTGAAAGAGGTGGTGGTACTAATGAAGGCGAGAAAGAAGTTTTTGAAATTGAGTACTTGGATGACCAGTTGTTGGAGGATCTTCTTAATTTTGATGACGACAAGACCAAGAATGATTGAAAACATAATTTGGTTGCCATTGCATGAAATGGTCTGTGGAGAGCCCTTTAATTTTGTGCAATTTGGGTCAAGTATTCATCTGAACTGTGTTAGTCTTTTACTAATAAAATGCAGTTACGTATACATCCTTATTTAATAAAAACTAATCCACAACCTTTAAAAAGATTAACACAAAAATCATATTAACAATCTATCCAAACTTTTACCAAGTATGGTTTCTTTGTTTATTTACTTTATTAAATTTTGTTCCATCTGGTATATACCATGATGCGCACCATCACTTTTAAGCCAATACTTAATTGTGGATAAGAACTCTTAACTAACAAGAAAACGTTGAAGTGTGTTCATCAAGTAAAAGTTATTATATATTATTGTTTTAAAACTTATTTTCTTGAGTAAATGTTATATATTATTGTTTTAAAACTTATTTTCTTGAGTAAATGTACTGCCAAAGCCATGTTGCAACGATTAAGTTCAGAAAAACTAATACAGAATGAGCCTTGCTAATATTAGCCCCATAGCTATATAAACCTATAAAGGAAAATGTATATATGTTAATTACCAGTCCGTATGAAAATGAGTTTGGGAGCTAGTTTAATAATGTTGTAACTTTTAAAATAATTGTTGTTAGTTATGCTATAGAAATAATTAGGTATGGAGAGAATCAATTAAACATTTGATAAATTTTATTTTTAAAAATGTTATGAATTTTAAAAACAGTCATGTGTCTCCAAATATGTTTATTTTAAAAGTTTATTATGACTGAAATAAACATAATGTTGAATAACATTTATTTACAAATTTATAAATATGTTTATAAATATTTTTAATTGTTAATTGAAAACAAAATAAATGTTTTATATAATTAATTAATTTTTTATTTTGTCATCTCAATATAATTGGTAGTGATGATAATAATAATCTATTTAAAGTTCATATTTTTATTCCCTAATTAATAAAGATAATTTTGAATTTTTTAAAATATATATGAGGATATAAATGAAATTGTATTAAGCATAAAAGTGATGCTCAAAATCAGATTTTTAAAGTTACTCCTTGCTTTTCATTTTTATAAAAAATGAGTGGAACACATAAAGACCAAGTGTAGTTCCAAAGATTCATCACTACAATGCGACTCAAGAGTACATTTACAAAAAAAATAAAATATTCAGATAAATTATGTGCAAACTAATTAAGTCGATAAATTTTTTGTGGTGAAAATAACAAGTTTAGAGAAGAACATTGGATTTTCGTCACGCTAAATGAAAAAAAAAATACATATAGTCGGTCACATACAAATTAAAGAAACACACACAAATCCGTGATGTACCTTTACAGATGATCCATTGATCTCATTCTAGTTTTACTCTTTACCAGGCCAATACTGATTGTCCCTAGCTTCAAGAAGTTCTTCCAACAAATTATTGTCGAAATATTCAAACTCTATAACTTCAGCTTCTTTCCCACTTGAAGAAGAAAGTACTCCTCTGCCAGCAGAACCATTGCCACCAGCGGCGTCAGAAAATGAAGTTGGTGATGGAGAAACAAGATATGGCAAAGAGCTGCTGCCGCTGCTGCTTTGGCTACGATATTGGCCCTCATTTGGGAAATTAAGAATGGCTGAATGACCCCGGAAGGCAAAAGCAGCTCTGTCATAAGCCCGAGCAGCCTCTTCAGCCGTGCTAAAAGTCCCTAGCCACAAGCGTGTACCGTTCCTCGTTGGGTCACGTATTTCAGCTGCAAATTTACCCCACGCCCTCCGTCGGATTCCCCGATATCGAACCTCTGAAACTGAGACTGATCTTTGCTTCTCATTGTTCTTGCCTCCTCCTTGAGATGCTTTCATGTTTGTGCGCGAATGCCTAGCAGCCAATTTCTTCTAATGACTTGTAATTTGATTTCAAATTTGGTGATTCAAACACATATGTACGGTATATATATAGGTCCGTGCATGCATGTACATGAATAATAAATAAATTAAATAAACATGATTAATGCAAGCATGTACGTGAAATAAATTAAACATGATCATATTGGCGCGCGGGTCATTTATGACGGTTAGAATTTCTTCTAGCTAGCTTTGAAACTTCACGGAGACCAAACAAAAATTCAATTCTTTGGATAAATATTATTTTAATATCGTCGTGTATATTTTTTGGAACACTCGAGATGTCACATAACGTCATTTTATCCTCGTGCCAATATATGTGTTTACAGGTTTATATGATTTTTGTTTGGTTTATTAAAGAATCTTAAAGAGCTGTACGTGCTTGGCAAGCAAGAAAGCATAAGAAAGTTGAGAGAAAATTCTAAATAGAAGATTGTGGAAACTTCTCTTATTAACAAACCGAAAATGAATTTACATTACATCTATATAGCTAGCTAAACGATTCACATCAGTTTGTTATACACACTTGAGATTTGCTTCATATAAGCTTGAATTGTGTAACTAATTTGCCAGGTGCTCGGTGTACTGTTCCTCTGCAATCAGTCACATGATATCAAATGTGTTGTTCTGCTCTGCTTGTAACACCAGAATCACTAACAAGTTAGATCTTTTAGGTAATTCATGCATTTCTATTTACTTTCATGATGTGTTTACTAATCAGCAATCGGAATAGGTTTGCATTAAAATGGACTGAAATCGGAATGGGGAATGGAAATCACAATAATTATGTGTGACGTCTTCCTTCATTTAAGAAGGATATTGATAATAACTAACGAGCTTATTAGGGATGACTACCTTAAAATTAGAAAGAAGTATATTGAGTGAGCTTAAATCCGTACCAATATCTTGGATGAGTCATTACATTACTTAATAATTGGTTGCTCATCGTCTAAATTTCCCAAACATCTTGTGAAATATCTCAACATCTAAATTTTGCCAATCATCTTATGACAATGCAATGCATCCGACCCAAACATACCCAATTAACTTTAAACGAAGCGTAAACTATGTTGATTCACATGTATAATTCAGCCAAACCTCCATCCATCCAACGACCCAAACAAGAGGACTACGTATGGAGCAAACATCATCACACCGTCACAAATCACAATCGTTCATTTGTATCTCACCACATACATACTCGAGTTATCAAATTTAATATTATCATCAACGTACGTAGCGGATATAATCGAACACAAGTGTGATGACGTGGTGGTATGTTTCAAATTTTTATCATTGACTTCAACATCTTTACAGCCTTGTATAAAATGTTGATTGACTTCAATATCAACGCCACATAAGATTGACTTCAACATCTTTAATTCTTTATAGCCTTCAATAATTTTCTTTTCCCTTTAACTGGTGGGAGAAGGGGACAAGGTGTTTGTATTTACCATTCGGAGCTTTTTCCTCCCATATAACCTAATGCAATGAGTTCATGAGCTCCTAACACCTCTTTAAAATTTTTTATGAAATTTTATTGTTATATTTCTAGCGCTTAATTTTATTTTAAAAAAAACTATGAAGAAAGACAAAACAATAAAGAGTTAATCAAATTTTAAACATACTTTTTATAATAAAAAAAATTATTATTGCGTTTTTTTTTTTCATTGTCTCAAAATTATTTTGAATTGATTACAAAAAAAAAAAAATTTATATCATAAATTAAGATGTAAAGATGAGAGGGTTCATAATTTACAGGTGTAAGATTTTAATTTAGATAAATTAATAACTATCTTTTTAATGTAATTTCTAATAGGAATGGAACTATCATCACAAAGACGAGTTTTGGAAGGATTTTAAAAGGACGTAAAAAGTATTACACCAATGCAATCGGTTCAATAGAAGCCCATCCCAATTGATGCAATCGGTTCAATAGAAGCCCGGGCTATTTGGCAATGTCTTGCTATTCCTGCAATCCTATGTGAGCTTTCATCAATCTCTGTACTTCGTAGTTGCAATTCAACGACACCAAAGTTTACCACCATTAAATTTAACTTTGCCGTATTCAAAATAAACAAAGAAAAACTCCCTTTGCCTGCCTAATTCTTTTAGCTTTCTTGGTTGGAGTGCAACTTTTTGTACCGATGCTTTTTATTTATGGTTGGGCTAACGCTTCAATACATCCATGTGGAGTACTTGCTTTTTTTTTTTTAAAAAAAAAAAAATATATATATATATAACAACATAACTTAATGATATCTACGATCAGAAATTTATCAAGATTTTATTTAGCTAAATAATTGTGTTAATGGGGTTGGGATCATTCTCCACCCCATTTAAAATTTGACATTGTTTCTTACCTTATTTCTAAATAAATTTAGTAGGATGAAATGGAGAATCCTCACATAAAGACTAGTTTATCCATCCTAACTCATTTTTCATTGGCCTATTATATAAAAAAAAAATCATATATAATTTTAATGAACTAAAAAATTAAAATAACTCAAATAAGATCATCATTAACATATTGTAAAGTATTTAAATTATTAAAAATATATATAATATATTAGAAGAATATATCGAATCAAATAAAATATGAAATATTTGGATAATAATAATAAAAATACATATTTATATGTATATGAGGATGAAGAGTGGGATGAAGAGTACAAACCACTCCATTATGAATTTGATGATTATTTTTCCTACATTCCTCACTCCAGTCAACAAAATTCTTCAAAACTTACTCTATTTGGGGTGAGATTTCATGGAACTCCATAAAGTAACTTTAATGGTCAAAGATATACCGTAATGTTGTAAACACTCGGAATTAATCATTCTTTATTAAAGACCCACTCTACTATTAGTGCGAGATATGCTGTAAATGCTTTGCAAAATAAATATTTTATTTACTCTCAAAAAAATTTTATTCATTTTTCTTTTGTTCAAATTTGCTACCTAAAAGGATCATGGCCTTAAACCAGAAAGCTGCAGTATAATCGTTGCATGCCATAACACGGACACCGTTCGAAACCAGAGAAATTAAAAGTGTCGGGTTTCTTTCTTTCTTGGTCATTTTTGATTGCTCGATGCACTTAATTATGTCCAAAAGAGCCTTTGTCTATTTTATTGATATAAATATGTGCGTGTAACTCAGGGATGTGGAATCCACATTTCTTAATCAGTAAATAGTCATCCTTACTTAACTACAAATAAGATTAAAAAACAGCAACAGAAAAAGACAAAAAAAAAACAAAGATTATTAAGATGTACCTAAAGAATGAAACAAAATAATGATCTGTTTTGGCAAGTTCCCATATGACATCTGCATACACAAATGCATAAAATGAAAGCTCGAAATAATTAAACAAGACATTTTCAATTGTAACTGTGAGGGCGTTCATGCATTTGGCCGTAGCTTTATCATATTCATGACATTAGCCGGGGAGTGATGTTGGAAGGATTAAATGTCATTCTTTGATTGGTCGATGATGAGTTATTATTTACTATAGTCAAAACGTATATGATTAATAATTAATCTAATAATATGATTGTTTTGGGAGTATTTTTCATCTAACTTATTTCTTAAATCTTAATTAAATCTCTTATGATTTTCTAAGAAAAAAATGAGTGAAACTCTGTGTTCTTTGACTAAATTATGTTTTAGAACTCATCCAAATTCCCCTAATTATCATTTGGCAAATATCTTATCATTTTATCCTTGATGGTTATTTGATATTGATAATACGAATATCTTTATTCATTTAATTAATAATTTTTTTATCATAATTAATTAAAAATTAAATTAAAGAATCTAGAGGCTCCATAAAGAATAATAAATAAAATATGTACTTGGAACAACGAGGAAAGAGCCCAGGAAGGAAAATGAAAAATGAAAAGGCTGGATCTCACTAATCAATTTATATATTAATTTAATTACACTTTTTTATTTATTCTTTTTATATTTTAACTTTATGCGCTATCATATATGAATTGACCATTTTAATATAACAAATTGTTTTAAAGTCAAATATTCAAACAATGGTGAAATATTTGGCAGATTTTTAATTACAGATATTTGTATACACATTGAAAAAAAAAAAAAAAACCAAATTGTGCCAAAAACAAATGAATAAAGAGAGTTCAAGTCTGACACATTGTTTTTTTTTTTTTTTGGCTTTAGTGTGGAATTTTCATGTGTAGAAGTGTCCAAGGAATTTCACTGGAAATCTGGAATCAACTCTTCTTCTTTTTTTCCAACATCTTAAAGCGGTGTTCAAATATATAATTGATTTTCAAGGGGTTTTTAAAGGTGCAAAACAAATATGTTTAATGCAAATTGGGCAGCGTCACTTGAAATTATTCAAATATATGTACGTGTATGCATGCATTTACTCGCCCTAAAAGTTAAATGGCACGAGGAAGAAAGCAAAGGATTAAAAATATTATCTTATTTTTCAGCTAAATTCCCAGCAGCTTCGTGAGCCTAACTCTACACAAGTGTATGATTAATAAATAGTAATAGGCTCATAAAGATTAACACAAACACACCATCACGGTGTGGCACAACTCGTCTTCATCTTCAATTATTAAATAATCATACTCTCTTCTCAAAAAAAATAATAATAATAACAATTATAATCATACTCTAAGAATTGTAAGATTCAATTCCGCAGCGATTTTATTTTTTATTTTCTTTCTCTTAATTCTTGAATACAACAGTAAGAATAGAAATGGTCGTGATCGAGCAAAGATTCGAGAAGATTGTTTTAAAACGAAAAAAAAAAAAAACAAAATGAAGAAAAGACAATTGTTCAATTAAGGAATACGGGTTCATGCACCATGCCCAAATTAGTTGATATTCTATGGCCCCATTTTGTCCAATATTTAATTTGTCATTTACTCAAAAGCACTTGCAGCTTGCAAGTTGGCCAGCCACTAAAATTTCATTGGACTCTGAAAAAAAATAGAAGCAAAACAAATGCTTCAGCACTTTCCTCACCTAATTCACTTCCTGATTTTTATATATCAGGGTGCTTATCAATTTACCCTAATTAATTAGTTTTACTTGGGTTAAAAATTACTTAGGTTCTGTTCGGAATTGAGGATGACTAATTGTAATTTTTAAGTTATAACGTTAAAATGATCGGTAATTACTGACTGATGTAATTTGAAAGTTAAGTTGATTTAGTATTATATTAGTATGATTAAAAATCTATTATATCTTTATTAATTTTATCAAATAATAATTTAAAGATTATATTTACTACATATTATTAATTTTTATTTTATAATTACTTTTTTTTTTTTGCAACTATATAGCATCTCAATACTAAACAAGATTTAGAGAAGAAAAAATAATAATAATTTTTTTTTTATTTTTACGAGGAGAGACTAGATAAGTGATGATGATATATATAACACAAGAATATAAACTAATGGGATTTCTATTTTACTTTATTCTTATTATTCATTGTTATTTGCAACCAATTGGTAAATAAGTTATATTATTTTTATTCACAAGTTGTTCGGCTGATGGTGTTGAATTAGAAAGAGATCACTCAAGATCTTTGAATTCAAGAAGCCTACGAGATAGGTTACCTATGATTTTAGTGTAAGCATAAATTTTTAACAACTTTATATTATTTAATTCTAATGAAAAGCGATTGGTTCTGTAATCAATGCTATGTAGACTAAGTAACTGTCGATTCCGGCGAAGATAGTGGCGGCGCCGGGCGGCCGGCCAGCGGTGAGATTTTGATTTGGATATGGTTTGGTCTTGAGAGTGGACCCAGTCCTTTGTGGAGGCTTTGCTTACAATAAAACAATAAATAACAATGAACAGATGAAATGCAATGAAATTAGGAAAGAAGGAAGAGACCACGTTCAACGAATCTTTATCTTTAACATTTCATTTAAGATTGCGAAAGTGAGAGAATTTAGTTACATGAATGGGATGGTGTAAAAAGAAGTCAAATCTGCGATGAAACGGTCGATTCTTCGATTCGAATATTCTGAGTCCACGTCTGCGTACGTGTGGCGGTATGGGATTAGGAGAAACCCAATGTTGTTGTCACGTGACCACGCACTAAATTTTAGTGATTTGTGAAATTTGCAAAGGATAATCAAAAATCATTTTATAGTTTTAGTTAACTTCGCTCTCTGTTATAACTTCTACACATTTTCACTTTCTATATATGTATTTTTCTTGATGGGTAATGCAGATATGTCAAGATGCAACCTAAATTTGATAAGATATTGTCCGTTTAAGGCCCACACGATTTTATTTTTAGGACACTCATACACCCTAAAATACGTTTTTTTCAATTAAGAAGTGAATCATTCCTTATAAATTCAGTATCTCTCTCCTACTTTGTCGATGTAAGATTTATATAGGGTATTATAAAAAAAATATAATTATGTATAGTCATTTTTGTCAAAAAAAATAGTAAGGTTTTTTACTATAAAAAAACAAGAGAAATGAAAATTTTCTTTATGACTATAAATTGTGATCCCAAGTTTTGACCATTTCGTATGTTTGATTTTGAATAATATATGGAGAGAAATATAATTATGGAATTTTTTTATGGGTTCAAAATAAGTGTTTTTGGTTATGAAAGTAAAAGAGGTTGTGAAGTTGACTAATACTATAAATAGCTCCCAAATTCTGTCGGTGTTTGTTAACTTCATTGATGACTATTGTGTTACGTACAAATACTTTCACTAATTTTATAGTGTTATCATCAATGACGAAAGTGGATCTCGATATCATCAATTTTGGATATAAAAACACACATTTTTTTATAATTTTTATTGTTTACCACACTTATATAAATGTCTTGCCCAATTACATTTTTTTTTTTTATGTTAAATTGTTGCTAGGGTTGTCAATGGGACGGGATGGGATGATATTTAACAATCCCAATCCCATCCCGTATATGCAAATTGGATGAAAAAATATTTCAATCCCGTTCTTATATTTTTTTTAGGATAAAAATATGTCACAATCTCGTTCCAAAAGAGATGAGATCCCGCATCTCGTTCCAAAAGAGATGGGATCCTGCGGGATCTCATCCCAATTGGAAAAATTTTCATTCTTAATCGGTAATGAGACCAGATGAGTTTGTCAATCTCACTCCCGTCCCGCATATGTAATAGGGATAAAAAAAGGTCTCAATCCCGTCCCTAAATTTTTTTATGGGACAAAAATATATCCCAATCCCGTCTCAAATGAGATGGGATCCCGCAGGATCCCATCCCATCGGGAAAAATTACCATCCCTAATCGTTGCCTACCACATCGTCGTCCAATTATTGAATTATGAGAAAGTCTTAGATGAAATTATTCTAACAAATTTAATGACCCCAAATAAATTATGTACGTATTTTTAAATGAGTGTATAATTTAATAAAATTTCATCAACCTATTATATAAGACTTTGTCCAATTAATAAGACTTTATCTTAATTAGACGTGTGCTTATCACACATTTAAAACTTGACATTATAGTTGATGAAAACCATCTCATGATCTGAAATTTCTCTCCTTCATTAATTGAATTCGTATTTATGATTTAATATTGTACTAAGTAAAAATCCAAGTGGCAATTTATGGTTTTAATAAATAAAAATATAAATAAATAATAAATAAATAATATTAAATCTTAATAATACACAGTCATTAACGAATACACGATATTGAATATTTAAATTTTAACATTTCAGGAGAAATGGTAGAAAATCCTAATCCGATAAGTAATTCATCCCAGACTTCGAATTTCAATTATGAGAAAAAGTTGGTTGGTAGCTAGCATGGAAAAAACTCTTAAATAATTCACTTTTATCATTTAATTAACCCGGCAGCCTTCAGCCATCGTTCAATTTAGAAAGAGTATTCAAAGTTTCAACTTTCAAAGCTTCCACCAAACGATAAGACCAAAGATTCTGGAAGCCCCTGGAACTCTTTTAGAAAGAACAGAAGCTGATTAGGGCATGTATCTGGTCCATTAATTTCAGCATTGCCTTGGTTAACTTTTGATATCTTATGTCCCTTTTCAAACACATTTATTTAAAATCACATAATTCATATGCAACTATGCATCACTTTCATCATTTTATTCACATGTTAGTCCTCCAAAATCATGCTGTTAATTTAACGCCGAGTGTGGCCAAAATTTCATCAAATTTGTGCACTGTCTGGTGCTTGTGATTTCCGTGAACTTTTGTAAATTCATCATGGACCAGGACCGTCCATTAGCAAAAACCATGTCCAATGAAAACATGGGAACCGTGCAATTGCCCTAGATAGCCAGCCACGTTGCATATTACGGTATCAAATAGCGACAAAGTGGGCATTTTCATCTCAAAAGTAACAAAAGTGGCACTTGGTGCGCAGGCCACAGATTTGGCCAGTGGACATGGCGAACAAATAAACTAAGTAAGCTGACAAGGCAAAATGAAATCTAACATCATTCATTAACATTATCTAGTTTTGATGATGCAATATTGGGTCCCAATACGCCGCCGTACGTCATTCAGTCACATGCTTAAATGCACCTCTTCTTCTTGCTCTCTCTCTCTTCACCCTATCTACAAGCCCTTTTGTTCTTGTGGTCCTCTAAGCAACTGGCAAATATAAAATTAATTTATATGCCAATGTTTTGAAACATCGTCCTTGACCAATAGTTTATGATTTTATTATCACCCTGCCCCATATTTTTGTTTGTTTGGTTTCTTGAAATTAATCTTTTAATTTCTTCTCTTCCATATAAAGGCTGGGGTGTGTAAGCGGATACTTGTAAGACCAAAACGCAATTCTGTTGCCGCATCCTTAATTAACTGGGCAAAGCAACATATTATTACCAATTATTACAAATGGAATCATCTTGTCTTCAAATCTCGGCGGAGTCTCCATTCAATTCATCAGCGTTTGACGATCAATCATTCTCGTGGGATGAGCTTCTGTTCAGCCACAATAGTTCGCTGCCTTTTAACATCAACGACTCAGAGGAAACGCTGCTTCTTGATGTATTAGCCGAAGGGACAACAACTGGAACGACTAAAGAATCTTCAGCAGACTCCAACTCTAGTAATAATCATAACAACAGCAACAACAAAGAAGATCACGAAGTGACTTCTTCAACTTCAAGTAATTATGGTGGCGGCAAAGCGGCGGAGGAGGAGGGATCACCGGGCAAGACATCATCAGACAAGTCATACAGAGGCGTGAGGAGGCGGCCGTGGGGGAAATTTGCGGCGGAGATAAGGGACTCCACGAGAAACGGGGTTAGAGTTTGGCTAGGCACATTCGACAGCGCTGAGGCAGCTGCTTTAGCCTACGATCAAGCTGCATTCTCAATGCGGGGTTCCCTGGCTACCCTCAATTTTCCTGCAGATATGGTCAGAGAATCTCTTCAAGAAATGAAGTACAAGTGCGAAGATGGGTGCTCGCCGGTTGTGGCTCTCAAGAAACGACACTCTATCAGAAAGAAGTCCAAATCTTCATCATCATCTTCGGTGAGTAACAAGAAAATTAAAATGAATAATCAAGATCGCGATCACCATCAACTAGCTGTAGCTGTAGGGTCACAATTATCGCAAAATGTGGTGGTGTTTGAAGATTTGGGAGCTGATTATCTAGAGCAACTTTTGATGAGCTCATGTGGAGCTGCTACTGCTACTATTTGGTGATCAAACATCATCGTTCATTATCAACCACCTGATTCCTTTATTGTTATTAATTTTTTTTTTTTAGGGTGTCAATTATCATAGTGCGCTAGTAGTGGGGTTTAGGTGATTTGTTTTTTTTTTTCTCCTTTTAATACAAAATTTCTTGTTTTCGTTCATCATGTGTATTAAGTTTTTCATCTTTGTAAAGTTGGAAAAAGCTAGCTTAAGTGTATAAAATTTGCACCGTCTCCTGCACTACTGCATCAATTATTGCAGCTTAAATACTGAGGACCTAGGATCTAGCCACAATTATGTATCTGTCTTCTTGCCCCGCTAAACATTTTTAATGAGTTGGGATTAATGAAAAAACAAACAACATATTGTTTTAAATTTGATCTAAATAGCTATCACAAGTGGCCTAAAACGTAAGACTAACTACTTTCTTTACATGCATCTGCAATCAACTAATGATGATGCTTCTTCCCAGCTATAAATCACACTTAATCAAATTTCAAATCTCAGACATCCTTATTTTTTCTATACAGATATGTTGTCAAAGCGTACGGTTTAATAGGGTCAATATAAATATAATATTAAACTGAACAGTCTAGCAACATGTTCACATTGAAAAAATAAATAAATAAATAAATAAAGGCATCTTCACCCGACAATAATTATAAATAAATATTTGCATTGTGATTTTTAAATTTCATGTATCAATCAATTTATAGTAGCTTCTTGTCGTTATTGGGGTAAAATATTAATTAGTTGTCTGCAGACTTGTACTGTTATGCTTCTTATTTTTGCTTATGCTTCCGCAGATATATCTATGTCTATCTCTTTAATTAGGACTTAGTTATGGTGCAACTATGGTAACGTACCACAGCGGCACCTAACCATTAGATCTAATTACCTAACCATTGAATCTCTTTGCACCATAACTGGACCCCTTTAATGAAGAGGACTCCCAAAATATTTCGACTTTTTTTTATTAATTATTAAAAAATTTGTATGTCGCGTGAATTTTTACAAGGAGTAAAAGTTCATTCGCTTTATGTTTTTAATATCCTTGGAAGAAAAATTATCAATGGGTCTTTATTCTCTAAGGTGCAAATACCACGTTGATCACTAAGTCTCAAAGTAATTCATATATAAACATAATTAGCTTGTGAATAATCAGTTGCGGGGTATATTACTTAGTTCAACTAACTCTAAATTTTCATAATTTTCTCAAAGAATTTTTTTTTTATTACAATATAGTTATAAATTATGAAATGTAGTAAGTGTAAGCGTTTATTAGAAATAATTTTTTTTTGAGTGCTTAATTGAATTTTTATTAAAAAAATGATTTAAATTGCATTTAATTAATTAGGTAATTTCAATTAGAAATGAATTTTATAAAGAGTTTTGGGGGATGTCAAAGCCTAGTCTTTACGCCAACATCAATTGGCCCAAACTAAGCTCATTAGCCTAAACTTCAAATACCTATCATGTGTGTATGCAAACTAACATCCAATACCGATTTCCAAAGTTGACCAAAAATCATGTTACGTAAATCTACACTTTTGAAGGAGTTGTATTAAATACACCCCACTGTTTGTGCTAACTGCCCCTCACTTCATTGAAGATGAGACGATAGCTAAGTGGGGCATAATTATCATCAGCCTTTATGAAGGGCTTCTTATTGGTATTTGGCCCTTATCTAAGCCTGGTATAAGTCCGAAAAGGGCGGTTGGGTCTCTATGATTACCTCTCTTTTATTTTGTTCCAAAATATTAAAAATAAAAAAAAGTTAACCTTTGAACCATTTTTGTAGTATTTTAATTTTTAAAATAATTAATTTTAGTTGTGTTATAAAAATAATCAGGTATGGAAAGAATCAGTTAAACGTTTTGTAAAATTTCTCTTTAAAAATAATGTAAATTTTAAAAGCAATCATATGCATTTAGTAATCTTATTATTGAATTGTCATAATAGTGTAAATGACTATAATAAATATAATATTGAATAAATTTTATTTATACATTTATATATTTTTTATTGTGTATTAATAATTTATTAACTAATTTTTTTTTTTGTATTTTGTTATCTCAATTTAATTGGCAATAATAATAATCTCTAAATTTAGTAATTTTATTTTCAGAAAAAATAAAGATAATTGTATATCTTTATAATAGATGTAAGAATATATATAGAATTGTATTATGTATAAAATTAATTACCAAAATCACATTTTAAAAAACTATTGCTTCATTGTTTTTTAAAACCTAATATAAGATGCATTTAGAAGTAAATTTGACCATTTTTACTTTATATATTTGCATTGCACCATCATAAAAATGATGCAGAAGATTAGTTCCGATATATATTTATGTATGAAAAAGTTGCATTAAAAACAAATGTTTGGGATAAGTGGAAAAACTCTTGCACTTATAATGTTGAGAGTAAGGGTTCGAGCCTCCATAAAAACATTAAAGAGGGTTTAAAGAATCTGAACAGCGCTTCAGAGGAACACATACTAAGAAGAAGGTCGCAGTTATATAACATGTTTGTAAATATTAATTGTAATATCCGATATAATATTAGTAACAATCTTGTATAACAATATTTTAAAAAAAATATTTGGGGTTGTACCTACAAAAATAGTCTTAGAACTAAACCCTACTCTCTTTTCATCTGGACCTTAGTTTTGTATGTTCTTTTCATCATCATCATTATTTTATTTATCATTATTGTTATTTTTTTAACAAATCTCCGTTTACAAAGATCCAAGGAATGTAAGACAACAGTGAATCAAATAATGTTAATGAGAAGATTATAATTTTGATGTTTCTGTTGGGAAAATATGCTCTTTAAAAGCATATGTGTTTATTTAATTGTAATAAATAATTTTTCTGATTAATAAAATAAATGAGGTATTTTATTCAAATATCTTAATTGCATTAATATTTGTATTAAAGTCCATTTAATCATATTATATGTATTTATGTGATCACCATGTGGATTCACAGAAGACATAAATACAAGTTATCTTATGATTAAATAAATTTAGTTCGCAGTTGATAAATAAAGTTGGGCACTTTATTTAGGTATAGACTGTAATAAATTCATTGAATGATTTGTCTTAATCATGTATGAATTTATTGATGTAGTACGACTACATTGAACAGGATCACATATGAGATTTAATTAACTTTGTAATAACTGTCAGACTTATTAAATCTCATAGGCGTTGATTTTACTGTAATCTTAATCTTGAGTTAATTATGATTTCATGATTGCGATTGTTATTTCATTTGAGTTACCAATGGGCACGACACATCCTTGTGGTCAAGATTACCCGGTATCTTGGTGGGAGCAATTATGAGTATTGGAGTTATGGATTAACAATATAGAATTTGTACAACACATCTCTTGATAGGTTTTCGGTACTTGATCATAGAATTCTCTGGCCAGAGTGTGTCAACATATTTAGTATGTTGAAAATGATCATTAGAGAAAACCAGTAAGGATCAAGGAATAAGATGTTATTAAATTGATTGGACAGTTGAGATATCAATTTAATTAACGATGTGGTACAAAGGATTGTGCAGTAAAGAAATCAATGTGGCTTGGGACGAATTATTATTCGAGCATACAATTATGGAAGTCAGTTCCAATCTTTTAGTGGAGTAGATTTGGAATTAAATAATTGGGCTAGTTTAATTACATGCCTAATTATTGTAGCCACTATTGTATGTTCCCAAATGATCCCTGGGTTAGCTCATTTAATTGACTGCACCACTACTGGACTAATAAGCAAGATAACTAGCCATTTGGGTCAAAAGCCTAAATATATCATTTAGTGGGAGGCTCCATTTAATAAGCTTATGTATAAGGGGCCTTATGTTATTTTACATGGTGGGTCCCCTATTAAATGAAAAGTAACGTGAGTTTTATTTTGGGCATTATTTGGAGCCTAGGGTTTTCACTAAAGGGAGATATATAAGGCTTATTTTTCTCAACAGAAAAAAAACAAGCAGCCACTTTATACAGATCAGAGAATAAGATTTTTCTCTCCATTATTGAGAGAAAAATTTTCTCGTGCTAGTTGCTTTGGTAGTGATAAAGGCGCCCACACGTCAAGTGCAGATCGAACCTGAGTCATAACCTGGAAGATCATTGGTGACAGTTCGTGATCTAGCAAGCGTGGTGGCGACGGATCGTGATCTAACAGGAGTGGTGGTGGCAGATCGTGATCTAGGAGCCTAAATCACTTCAGCGGAAAAAGCCAACTCGGATTTTCAAGGTACGATTTCTAGAATACGAATTCTTATATATTATATGAGAGCGATCTTCAAAAGGTTTTATAAAAATTTTAAAAACCTAATTTTTCCCCAACAGTTTCCTGTATGAAATGAAAAACGTCGATATAAGTAAACTCTGAAACAACCAGCGACGAAATCTTTAAGCACTTTCGTAAATAGAGGGTGAGGGACTGAGGGATATTTAGAGGGAAATAACAAATTTTAAAGAAAGTGTCGGGTGCAATGAGAACTTTGATTTATTAATATATATATAATTGTGGTCAAAGAAAAATATCATAGACCTTCAACAAAAAGGAAACGCAAGCTTCACTTTCGAAACTCATCAAAAATCAATATGAATCTCAATCTCAATTGCCCGTGAAAGCTGCCACATGTCGCGAATAAAATATCTCTTCAGTCGAGCTAATATACAGTGTTGGGAACGTGTCAAGTGGGCACTCGATTTCCAACAACAACAATGCAACTACATGAACAAGTTCATGTTCGTGGCACGTCAAAACTAGGGATGGCAATGGGGAGGGGACCAATCTCTCCGTACCCATCCTCAATATTTTGCGTATGTCTCTGTCCCCTTTTTATCTCCGTTAAAATTATTTAAGAGAATCTTCATCCCCTCCCCGAATAATAACAGGGGATCCCCAAGGGTCTCCGATCTCCGAATAACTAATACAATTTTTTTGTTTTCAATTTTGAGTTAATCATATTAAACTAAAAAATTCAAATAAAAGTAAAGTTCGAAATATATTTTACATTAATATTCATTACAAAAGTCACATACATTAAATTAGTAAGTAACACAACATGCAAATGATACAAACTATCATGAATAAATTAATAGCCTAATACAAAATTGTTACAAATAAAATCAAATTTAGATTCAAAATTAACTTTTCAATGGTGGCGTGGACACTTTATAAATGTGGACTATTCCCTTTACAACACAATAGTTAAGTCAAAGCAAATCAAGAGCAAATATTAGATTAGATTAGATATTAAAATTGTGATTTGCTGTGGGCAATTATAACATCTAAAAATAAATAAAAAATAGATTTAAGATAAATAAAAAATAGATTTAAGTTTAAAATATTTAATGAATATTAAAATTAAAACAAAAGTTTTGGGCTAATAGAATCTGTCCGGTGTTTTTAATATCCTAAATAAAAATTTAGGACTTTAATTAGTTAATTAAGCCTAAAAGTTTAATAATATAAATATTTTGATATTTTTTATTTTTACCAATACTTATAATTTTATAATTCAAATTTTATAATTTATTTACTAGTAATTTTAAAAAATAAAAATTAAATTAAAAAGTAAAATGGGGAAATGGGTAGGGGATGGGGATTCCACCTCATCCCCGTCCCCTCCCTGAATATGAAATTGGGTAAAAAAATTTCTCCGTTCCTTCCCCGAATAAAAAATTAGATATGAAATTATCCGCATACCCTCTCCGAATGAAAAAAATCCCTGAGAATATCCGTCTTCGTAGAAATTTTTGCCATCCCTAGTCAAAACTCAGTGGGCATTTTCTGCGGACAAAAATATCAGGCGCTAATAATAGGGCAACCATGAAACCGTGAGCATGTTATAATCTGCGTCTCGTAATCTGACCAACAAAAAGAACCTAAGAAGCCCAGCCGCCCACTTGAAAATTCTGCCTCATGGTCATGGGGGTATAAAGCGTCCGATGTTCTTTTGAGCAATGAGCAGGCACTGATGCGGGACAGATCACAACTTTCGAAGTTCTAAACCCAGTTCATTGCATCAATTGTCTGTTTCACAACACTACTACCTTAACAAATACTTTAGCCCATCTTCTTAGACTTCACTCATATGAAGCCAATCACATTAATTGAAATTGCTTGTTACGACACCTCATGGCGCGCGGTAAAATAATTACAAATATTCTATTGTCTTAAAAAATTATCACATAAATCCTTCCCTGAATAATTATGTCAAGAAGAACAATAATTTGATTACTGTAGTCGAAGGGCATAATTATTTTCAAAGAGGTATGTGTAACTATTTCTAAAAATTAGGAGGTTATAGTGGTCACTGTACTAAACTACGTACAAGGGATCTCTATCCTTTCCCCTTGGTTGTATGCTCCGTGGGCAAAGCACAGCACCAAATTGATTTCTTTAGTTTGGGGAGATTATGGGAAGTGTGTTGTAGTTGTGTTGCAGTTATTCATAATAGTTATTAGCCAAAATTAAACCAAGCATATTAGGAATTGTTATACCTAACCTCCGTCTAATAAATAGTGTTTTTAAGCCATAATTGATATGAAATAAAAATTTATAGTGTTCGGTAACTATTATTTTTAAATAAGAATTTTGTTTAACAATTGTTGGTTATAATCAATCACTTTTACAATCCGTTGACCAATAACACTTTAACGTCTATAACTACTAAACAACAATACCAAATGAACCCTTAGTAGGTGTGGGCGGAAACACACAAGGCCGCAATGATCTCTTATGGAACTTCCTGGGAAGTGCATTGTAGTTGTGTTGCAGTTATTCATAGCAGTTAATGGCCAAAATTAAACCAAGCATATTAAGAATTATTATACTTGAGCTCTGTTTAGTATGTATTTTGATGATGTATACGGTTTTTAAGCCATAATTGCTGTGAAATAAAAGTTTATAGTGTTCAGTAACTATTATTTTTTAATAATAATTTTGTTGGACAATTAGTGGGTATAATCGATCACTTTTACAATTTGTTTACCAATAACACTTTAAAGTCTATAAACACTAAACAACAATATTAAATGAACCCTTAGTGGGTAATTGGGTATGGGCGAAAGCACACAAGACCAACGTGACCTCTTATGGAGCTTTCTGGGAAGTGCGTTTTAGTTGTGTTGCAATTATTCACAATAGTTATTGACCAAAATTAAACCAAATATATTATGAATTGTTATACCTAAACTCTGTTTAGTATGTATTTTGATGATGTATATAGTTTTTAAGTTATAGTTATTGTGAAATAAAAAGTTATAGTGTTCGATAACTATTATTCTTAAATAATAATTTTGTTTAACAGTTATTGAGTATAATCGATCACTTTTACAATTTGTTTACTAATAACACTTTAAAATCCATAACTACTGAACAACAACATCAAATGAAATCTTAGTGGGCGTAGGTGGAAGCACACAAGACTAAAGTGATCTCTTTTGGAGCTTTCTAGGAAGTGCTTCCAGTTAATATTGCTTCTGGGAAGAAAGGAGGGTGTGCTGCTGCGCCGGGCGACTAAGTTGAATGTATACCACTGTGCTTTCCACTAAAAGCTGAAGTGGGGATTCACTATTAACATTGAAGATCGGCTAGCCGCCATTAGATATCACTCCGATTGTTTTTTATTTTTTAATTTTTTTAAACTTTTCTTTAAGGTGAATAATAAAGCTAGCTCTACCTTTTACTGTAGGGACTATTGATTTTCAAACTTACGAGTGAAGCATAAGAAACCTCTAGGAAGCTCTACTTTAAACCACGGCCCTTGAGAATGGACTTCTCCATGAGTACACCCCTCAAAGTAATTTTTTTTTTAAAGAAATCACTTTTGGGGTTTCAAATTTTTTGTATAGGGCGGATGACGAGAAAGGTGGATGATGATACAATTATAAATTATAAATTCTTATAGAGTAATGATATAATTATAAATTTTTATACAAATTGATGTGACATTAATTCATTGTTGAATGAAAATATAAAATAAATAAAAAATTATAGGAGATAAGAGATATTTAATTCAATAAATTTTATTATACCACATTAGTTTGTACAAAATAAATTTATATAAGAATTTATTTATTGATTAAAATAAATATGGAAACTGCAAGCCAAATGCACATATATTAATTAATTTTATCCAAAGTCATTATGAAATAACAATTGTTGCCGATGAGCACTTTTCATGGTTTTCAGCTGATGCAATGCAATCCTAATGATGTTGTTCTAAACAAAATTTAATCGAATTATACAAAAGAAAAAGTTTTCAAACCTTGTAATATTAAATTACTAAAATAATTTAAAAATTATCTCCACTACTGTAACCAACGGTCCTGGGTTCTTCTTCTTCTATTGCTTTTATTTTTCCTCATAAAACAAAATCACGATAATCGCATTATCAAACATACACTGCTGATGGACCATATATTGTGTTATAAACACTTAAAAGTATCTATGAATTTAGGCCAAAATCAAATGAAGGTTTGTGTGACTGATAGTGCTGTGAAAGTGGGCAATGGATTCAAATATCATATATATATATATATATATATATATATATATATATATATATATATATATAGGTACAAATTATTATATAAATTTATCTTGTACAAATTGATGTGACATAATAAAATTGGTTGAATTAAATATTTATTGGCCCACATAATTTATTTTTATTATTTTGTATTTTCATTAAACTAATGAATTAATGTCACTTAAGTTTGTACAATATAAATTTGTACAAGAGCTTGTGCTTGTATTATCACTCATTATAATAATCCTAGCTACAAGAAAGATGCAACCATGACCTATTTGAAAAATGGGGCATATAATGATGTCGTGTTGATCGTGAGGATGGACCATGGCGTCAACCTTTGGCAATATGCTTAGAGGTAGTGATATGGTCAAGGAAACAAAATAAAATTAATATAAGGATACGAATTTCGGAAAGAAAATGCGCGAAAAAAAAAATCCGGCATAAATGATTCTTTAAAACGCTGGTAAAATTAAAAATTCATGATATTGTACATAATTCATTGTATAAAATTAACTTAAAAAATTCATTTTTAACTTCCTCTATTATGGTTTCGTTATCAAAAACTTCCTCTATTATTGACCTATCCAAATGTAAAATGATGTGTTGATTATATCAATTAATTAAGTATAATTTCTGTTTTGGCCTTAATCGTCATTATGGTAGGTACGTTTAACATTTCGCCTCACGCATAATTATTATTTATATGTGAATCGAATATTTATGTTTGAATTATATAATAATAATAATAATAATAATAATAAGCTTTCTTGTCTCTTCGGAGAAATGAGACATTTCTTATAAATTAATGCCGAATTAGTGTACACATTACTTTGGTGGTCCCATCAGCCGTTGATTTAAAGTCAACGATGGAAAGTAATCAAAAGTAGCCACGTGAAATATGCGGATAGAGGAAAACTAAGAAATGTCTTCGCTTATAGTTATGTAATTGTGTCTTGTTCTTAGTGTCCGCGTCGCCTTAAACTTTTAAGTCTTTTTTCTTGTCACATGCAACTTTGAATTTATGCCCCTAAGGCACTGTAGTGTTTGTCACTGTTGATCTCCTCGTGACAGATATACTTTCTTAAAAAAATAAAATAAAAAAAATTTTACTTGCTGTAAGGGAGCTTCCATCAAATCACACAAGTATTTAAATTTTATTTTTTTCCTTCAATAATTTTATTTGACTAATTACTCAAATTTAAATTCCTAAACAATTAAATTAAAAAATTATTTTAAACTTTACACACTACCTTTTAAGAAAAAAAAAAATCTATTTGATGAGTGAGCGAGTGAGATAATATGCCCAATTTAAATAATACTTTCTTTTTGGTAAATGGGCCGTGCTAATAATTATATTATAAAATTTGTGACTAAGAGTCCTTCTATAAATACATATGTCTTCACTTTTTAAAATTGACCATTAACTTGCCACATAAATTATCAAAAAAAAAAAAAAAAGACAAATTAATTTTAAGAGGTTTAGTCTACATTTTCAGAAAGTACACACATGAGTACCACAGTTTTCAATTTATCACGAAGCCATAAAAAGCTTTTAAAGTTTGAATTGTCCATTGAAATTGAGCATCTTGAAAGTTCAAACCAACATGAAGTGATTCTGCAACGTGGGTATTTTTTTAATAACATACTGCAAGCTTACGTATTCTGACCAAATTAATTAAATGTTTGATTGTATAAAAAAAAAACAGAATATATTTGAACTTGACAAGATACTTTCAGATTGTGTGACATTAGCATGCATTGATTAAGTTTAGGCAAGGTTTTAAGAATAATTTATATATGTTTAAATATGTCTTCAATACTATTGATAAATTATTTCATATAAACTCATATATTCTTAGTTTAACGATTATTCTAAAATATGTTATTACAACCACCGTCTTTTTGTTTAATCTCCAATAATAAGTTTTATTTCAATTATTTTATGTCATTCTCGCTTATCTTATTATTCGATGTTTGAAATTTCATTATAAATTCATATTCGATATTGATAAGATTTTAATACTAACTTTTTCAAAAGTTGTGATTGATAGTCATCGAATATATGTAAATAGATAGATAGATAGATAAACATGCATACAAGTAATTAAATCTTAACAAATGAATTAATGAAGATTATTAAGATCACAACTAGGTCCAAATTCATTGGCACTATTCAAGTGTCAACGACCAATTAGTACGGATCACAACACAAGTCCACAGATCCAATGATTTTCTGACATTTGGGTCAGCATATTCAACGAACTTGCGTAAAGGTGTCAAAAGAGTGTTAATGTTTTAAATGATTAAAGATTGCTACCTAAGCCCCGAAATAATTTTAAGATTGCTAAATATTTTGTGTGTCTTTGTAACGCCTCATTTAGCCGACATCATTATGAACACAAAAGGAAAACAAATATAATACGAATATACTAACCAAATACGGAATCGCCAAATCCAAAGAGACTGACGACTTGCGAAAATTAAGTAGCCTCGTGTAGTATGAAAGGGCAAAAAAGAAAAGATAGAAAAATACAGATTTGCCTTACAATGCATGCTAATTAAATAAATTGATTAATAATATATCAAGACACGGTGTGCGCGTATGACAGTGTGGTGTTGACTTGAAATAGAAAACGACATTGACAAATGTAACATATCGACGGTCTAAATAATATGCACGTGCACCAAAGTTTTCAACTCACTAATTACATTTAAAAAAAAAAGAAAATAAATAAATATTAAATTGAAAAGAGAAAACAACTGGCTGAATCTTGAAAGCTAATGCCAACTGCTTAAAGTGTGAAAAAAAAGGGAAGAAAAATAGAGAGGAGTCTGGCGCGAAAACGCAGGGGAATATACCGTCAGAATATTTCCGTTCGTTGCGTTATATATATACACACACATGCACATACATTTGTATACCATCAACCCCGCTCCCCACAACAACTCGCCATTCAATTTGTTTCCGCCCCCTCCTCTCCGTCTCTGTTTGTTTTTTCCCTCACTTTCTTTCTTACATTTTCTCGAGTAAATAGCAGCCAAACAAACACACTAAAGAAAATCAACAGGTCAGTTTATTTCTCTCTCCCCCCCCCCCCCCTCTTTAGATATTTATTTCATCAAATCGACTTGTCTCTCTCGTTTTGTCTTATGTTGTTACATATTCATGCAAAAATTGCAACAAAAATGCTTTTGCATGTTCGTTTCCCCTTTTTTATTTTCCCCCCCATTTTTAATTGTTTCTTGTGTTTGTCCGTACGCAAAGAGAAAGATTAGATACATGCACGACATAAATTTATACGCAGAAAATTACAATATGAAAACGAAAAGTCGGAATTTCTTCGTTTTGCTTTATTTTCTCAGAATTGCAATAAGTTTTCGTTAAAAAAAAAGCACGTTTTTTTTTAAAATTTTTATTACT
The DNA here is from genome assembly GCF_022201045.2 of Citrus sinensis. NCBI lineage: Eukaryota > Viridiplantae > Streptophyta > Magnoliopsida > Sapindales > Rutaceae > Citrus > Citrus sinensis. The sequence continues at coordinate 42,856,045 of NC_068558.1, read as the reverse complement.
GATGCATCTGTTTCCGGTATTATCGCCATGAGTCAGAGTAACGTTGAATTTTTATTTATAATTATCGCATCCTTAATTATTGGATCTCCACGAATACACACACTGCATTTAATGCCATTTTCCATTATATTATTCATTAGTTTAGCAGTCCTCTGTGTGTGTGTGTGTGTGTGTGTGTGTATATATTTTGGCCATTTTTATACTCTGTTCTATTGATCACGCGTGTATTAATAAACACATACAGTTCAATTCTTGATAACAGATGCAAATGAATCTCTATCTATATTCGTAAAAATTTCTAATAGGTTGTATGTTGTATGTAACTTCTTGTTCTTAATCTGTTTGGTAATTAATTACGAATGGTTGTAAATTATACGCGCTTAATTTCTATGAAATGAAGTATGAGCCCAGTTCTTTTTTTCTTTTTGTTTTTTAAATCTCTGTGTTTATCCCGTGAGAGAAACAAACCATTTAATCCAAACTAAGATTTTAATCTTACAGTAAAGCTTCTTCTTTTGTCCTTTTCTGGATTTTTCCTGTAGCCATGGAGGGTTTTGGGCTTTTGCTAATGATGATTATTTTTTTAAATTAGTCAAAATGGTTGTGCTCCATAGTCCAAAAAGTAGCAGCAGAAAATTCTTTTATTATTAGATTTATAAGTTCTATGTACCTGTTTCTTTGTTAATAATATCCCTCAAATTTTCAACAGAGGGTAAGAATAAGTGGAGCAGTTGTACCCATCAACAGAGGTTTTGTTTTTTTTTTACCATATATTATTAAGCTTTCTTTCCTGCTTTTTCATAAATTGATGTTGCATTAGTACTTGTTCAAGAGTCTTAAAAAGAATTTGGGGTAAATTGTGTGATTCAGCCAGAGAGTAAGCAACTGCTCTTTGCCAACAACGTGGACTTTTCAACTTGATTGGGTCAAATTAATTTTTTGATAATCTGGTAGTTGTTGCATGTTCTCACTGTTTTCTATAATTTCAGATAGAAAGAGGGAGAGAGAGGGAGAGAGCAGAGGAAGGAAATTTTACAGCTTTGGTGACTAGCAATGGCCAAAGGACAATTAGAGGTGCTGAATGCACTTGATGTAGCAAAAACGCAATGGTATCATTTCACGGCAATCATTGTTGCTGGAATGGGCTTCTTCACCGATGCATACGATTTATTCTGCATATCCCTTGTGACCAAATTGCTTGGCCGCATATACTACCATGTTGATGGTGCTGAAAAGCCTGGATCATTGCCTCCCAATGTATCAGCAGCTGTTAATGGTGTAGCGTTCTGTGGAACCTTGGCAGGACAGCTTTTCTTTGGCTGGCTTGGTGATAAGTTGGGTAGAAAGAAAGTCTATGGGATGACTCTTATGCTCATGGTCATATGTTCAATTGCCTCGGGTCTTTCCTTCGGGAAAAGTCCCAAAGGTGTCATGGCAACTCTCTGCTTCTTTCGTTTCTGGCTTGGGTTCGGCATTGGTGGTGACTACCCACTTTCCGCCACTATCATGTCTGAATATGCTAACAAGAAGACTCGTGGCGCTTTCATTGCCGCTGTATTTGCAATGCAGGGCTTTGGAATCTTAGCTGGTGGTATATTTGCACTTATTGTCTCTTCTGCATTCAATGCGGCGTTTAAGGCTCCAGCTTATGAGGACGATCCTATTGCTTCAACCGTCCCTCAAGCCGACTACCTTTGGCGTATAATCGTAATGGTTGGAGCACTTCCGGCTGCACTTACCTACTACTGGAGGATGAAGATGCCGGAGACTGCTCGTTACACCGCCCTTGTTGCTAAGAACGCAAAGCAAGCTGCATCCGATATGTCTAAGGTTTTACAGGTGGAGCTTGAGGCAGAGGAACAGAAGATTCAGGAACTGGATCGGGATAAAGGCAATGGATACGGTTTGTTCTCTAAGGAGTTTCTGCGTCGTCATGGATTGCACTTGCTCGGAACAACAAGCACATGGTTCTTGCTTGACATTGCATTTTACAGTCAAAATCTGTTCCAAAAGGACATCTTCAGCGCAGTTGGATGGATTCCTTCGGCAAAGACTATGAATGCCATTCAAGAAGTGTACAAAATTGCAAGGGCACAGACCCTTATTGCTCTTTGCAGCACTGTTCCAGGCTATTGGTTCACGGTAGCTTTCATTGATAAGATCGGAAGATTTGCTATCCAGATGATGGGTTTCTTCTTCATGACAGTGTTTATGTTTGCATTGGCTATTCCTTATGACCACTGGACTCACAAGTCGAACAGACTCGGATTCGTGATTATGTACTCATTAACCTTCTTCTTTGCAAATTTTGGACCGAATGCTACAACGTTTGTCGTGCCAGCTGAAATTTTCCCCGCCAGATTGAGGTCTACTTGTCACGGCATATCAGCAGCATCTGGTAAGCTTGGCGCTATTGTAGGTGCATTTGGGTTCTTGTATTTGGCTCAGAGTAAGGACAAGACCAAGACAGATGCAGGGTATCCTCCGGGTATTGGTGTGAAGAATTCGCTCATAGTGCTGGGGGTTGTTAACTTGTTGGGTCTGTTGTTCACTTTCTTGGTACCAGAATCAAAAGGAAAATCTCTGGAGGAGATGTCAGGGGAGAATCAGGATGAGGGGGCACAAGACATGGAACGCGATCCATCGAGTAACAACAGTAGGACAGTTCCAGTTTAGCGTGAATAAACAGTTTTTTCTGTGATGTTGTAGAAGCTTTTTTTTTTTTTTTTTTTAATTTCCGACTTTTGAGAAGGTCTCATGTTGTGTTTCTTTTCTTTTTTCTTTTATTGTTATTAAAAATAATATATATCTGAAACCTGTAACGTCCTGCTAAAACTATATTCAAGTTAGTATATTATAGATAGTTGTTCCCCTTTACTTGCTGGTTCAATGATCTATGGCTTTTCAAAAGCTTTCAGTGTTGACCTATCTTTTCTGTTGATTTTTTGCCCCATATAAATGATCTGAAGTTTGAAAATATCTACTGAGTTTGTTGGTGAATCAAAAATTCAGCGTCCGCTTTTGAGGGCTAAGAAGATTAATCCATTCCTCTGCTAGTTTCTGAGGTTCCAGTAGGTGAGAAATTTCACAAGAACTTTTGTTACTTTTTGACTTAGTGCTAATTTCCTTTCGTCGACCACATCTTTTAGGGAAAGTTGTATAGGGTAGTTGGATCATGGATGTTAATTCACTTTTGCAAGCTCACGTGAAGATTTCAGCCTAATGTATATCTCCAGTTGACATTAAAGAGTTCTACTTTCTATCTATCACAAGTAATCGAATAAAGGCTGCAGCTTATGCATTTGGGCTTATCTTATTGATCTCATAGGCTCCGCTCTTCAAAATGATAACTTCTGTGCAATTTGGCATCCAATTGATGGTTACCGTTTCGTGCTGGCAATCCCTTACCATTAGACATTAGTGGACTGATGATGGGAAACACTTGTCTGGGTTTGTGGTGTTGGACTCATCGATTTTCTTTACCCCCCTTGCAAATTATGGACCTCATGCCACCTCAGCTGAGTGCAGCTGCAATTTCCCATCTAGGTTTAGTTCTATTCACTACGGCATATCAGCAGCATATGGGAATCTCAGGGCAATAGTGGGTGCATTTGAGTTCTTGTATCTGGCTGAGAACCAGGACAAAGCTCGGTGTATCCTATGAGAACAAGCGTTTAAGGAATTCATTTAGTAGCATTGGGTATATTCAACCTTTTGGGCAAGATGTTCACTTTCTTGGTGCCTGAAAGGAGAAATCTTTGTGCGAGGAGGAGGTGGAACAATGATCAAAATGGGGCAGAGGTAGCATAAGACAAGCGAACACATAACAAGAACCGTCTGTTGTTTTAGTCTTACGGAACAATATTTTTTTTTTGGTCATTAGGAACAAATTAGCATCAAAGTAATCGTTTTCCCAAACAAATTCTTTTGCTAGTTCTGCATTTAAAAGCAATAGAAGAGTTAGCTTTTATAACACGCAGTAGTTCTATTTCTAAGAATGTGATCCCTTCATTTGTAATCTTCTCTGGTCCACTTTCACATTATAGAAAATAAAATCAAGGAGGAAGTACAAGGACAGCGAATATGAATTAGAGATCAATGTTACGATAATATGTTCTAGGATTTCCAAATACCCAACAAACAAACTTATATTCATCAGAGTAGCAATAAACCACTGGGAAGCTAATTTCACCACAACAAGATAACCTCAGCCCAATCAGTCTTCCCACATTGCCAGTTATTCGAAGATTACGCATAGATTTTTGCACATAGATTAATGAAGCAAGGAGCAACAGTTGGCAGAACCCCTTGCTGATTTTTTTTTCATGGAAGGAAGAAACTGCAAAACTGCAGACTCTTCAGTTTGCACGGTTTCTAAGCTCTTCAAGATCCATCTCTGTAGGATCAGTAGCCTGAATCTCATAGTGGATACCATCCAGCTCCCGTCGAAATCTGTCTTTAGATGTGGCGTACAGCATCTTGGCACGGATTCTAGAGGTTGAAGGGGACCTGATTAGAGAGAGGTAAATAGTTTAAGAATGAGATCCTAATGAAGAAGTTTTATAAAGCTAGAACAATACTGCAAGAATTACGAAGGTATAAGAAATGCATCATCAGGCATCAGTTCTCCAGTTGATGGATTTTCATGATGTTGATTGTCACATTTGGCAAGCGAGGATATATTATCTGATCAACAAGTAACAAAATCAATCAAATTGAGAAACATTTACAAATTTGAAGGCAAGAACTAACCATGCAATGAAGAATATCTTGCTCTTCTGACAATTCTCAGAAGTCACATAGTCAAAGTCATATACAGCATATCGACAATCATTCTCAGGCAAAGCAGCAGCGAAATCCTCGTAGCTCTCAGCGGGGCCACCAGTCTTCTCAACCACAACCTCCTTTTTCTTCTCATCAATCTTAAAAATCACATAACGGTGAACCTTCTTCCTTTGCAATTCCGTGAATGCATTTTTGCTGTGATCAGCAACGCCCATGCCAGAAGTGGCATTTGGCTGAAAAGTCGAAAAGCCAATTGCATAAAAGGTTTTGCCATTGAATAGTTAAAACTTCAAATTCAATTCCACCAAAACTCGAAGAGTATCTGCATAACTAACATTTCCTTCATCTTTTGACAGACGATAGCATATGGTTTAACAAGCTCCCTAATAACGTTACCAACAGGTAAAAGTACGTGACAGCTAATTCTTAGCAGCTGCCGACCCGCTTGTACTTGACAACCAGTGATTCCATTTTACAGTAGCCGCAGATTTAAATTTCCCAAGCATACCCTCTGGCGGCAGACTAACTTTCCCTACTCTCTTTTTAGCATAAATCATATCAAAATCAATAGTTCAGGCTATCTACAGAATCCATCACCGACAAACAGAGCAGAAACGCTCAGCTTGACATAAGTCTAAACCCAAGATTAAAAAGACCTTCAGATTTAAATAATATGGTTAATTCTAGCTCAGACTTAGATTTAAATCTGGAACTTTTTGTCGTCAACAAGTTAAAAAAGCAAGCCCCAGCAAGCTATTAGAAAAAAAAAACAATAAATTTCAAAGAAACAAAGCTAACAATAGAACGGATAAAATCTGAAGAGACTTACTCGACTTAGTCCTCTGAAAGACATGGCGGCGGCAGCAACAGAACGCAGATCACCAGAGCAAGTAAATAAACAATGAAAGAGAGCGAAAATGTATTGTGCTCAGAATAAAACTAAAAGAAGTGGCCTAGTTTTATACGTAATAATTAAAAAAAAGAAAGAAGATTTTTAAAGAAAAGTGCAAATGGTGGAATGGGGAAGATTCGAACTGTGTATTTGTGTGGGGAGGACAGCGTGGGGTCTCTTTCTCTCTCTCTGCGCGAATGGCAACGCAACGGATGGCTTTTTATTTTTGTGTGTTTGTGTATATATTTCTTGGAACAATGATGACTCCAGCGCCGAGATCGAATGAGACAAAGAATGAATTGATTATTAAAATTTAAAAAAAAAAAAAAAGAGTAAAGGAAAAAAGAGGGGGCGGTGCGTAGTATCAACGCTTACTTTTGCTTTTTACGATTTTATCGGTGGCTGAACGTCGACGAGCAATTCTTTGTTTGAGTTTTAATTAACTTTTTATCTATGCTTCTCTGCTGCGGAGTTCAGAGTTTCAAGATTCAGTTCTTTTGTTAAATTCAGACAGTGATGTTGACCTAGACCTCAATCACGACCGTCCAGTGTTTCATCAGGCCCCACCATTCCGCGCTTCCTCCGTTGCACGTGCTGGTCACGTGGGCTCCATGCGACATGTCACGTGTGTATGAGGACGTTTTCGAGCCGCTGCGTATTTTTGTTTCTACTATTTTTTTTACCAAAGCCAACCTTTCCAACTATTCAACTGATGTCCCCTTTTTACTTTTCTCATAGGCAGGGGCGGAGCTCAAGTCAGATCTCCATGGGGGCAAACCTATACATTTTGGAATTCTTTTAAGGATAAAATTAAATAACAAATAAAAGTATTAAAAAAATATAAGGCAATTATTTAATGTAAATAATTAATTAAAAGATTGTATTTTAATATAAAAAGAAAAACAATTACAAACCAAAAGAGTCCCCTCCCATACAAAATTGCTATCAAAATCAGGATCCCCAACATAAAAAACGAACTCGATGTTCTTTTATATCTCGAAACTCATTGATTATTGATTTAATACTTATTTTTTCAGAAATTTCCCTTTTAATGTACATAATCAAAGAGTCTGTAAGAAATTCATCCTCCATTTTGTTGCGACGTCTTGTCTTGACTATACGCATAGCTGAAAATGACCGTTCTGAAGTTGCAGTTGACACTGGAAGAGTTAGCACAAGAACAATTATTCTATAGATAAGAGGAAATGTTTTTGCTTTCCTTGTACTGACCAACCATTGACTCAAGTCAGAAATGATTAATAAATTTTTGAACTCTACATGTTGGACTACACCATACTCATAATGCTCAAGCTGATTTTTCAGATTTATTTTCCCAGCATCTGTAAAGTCTGCTGGATAAAATCTCTCAACCAACTGACAAATATCACCAATTCTAAAAGACTTTCTACGTTCACGGGGATCAAGTGCTAAACTAAAAATACGCAAATCTACTGCATGTTCATTAAATCGACTATTCAGTTCTTGTAATTGACAATCTATAGCAGCATAAAAAATATTTACCCCGTAATGGTCAGCAACAGTAAAAGTATCTTCTTGATGACGGGCTCGACCTTGTCTTGCAACATAAGAGGCATCCATTTCTGGGACATCTATATTTCTTGTTTCACAGAAAACTTTCACTTGATCAAGTAAAGTATTCCACCCATTATCTCTCAGTTTCTGAATAAGTGATTTAGTTGATGAAACCAGATGCATGGCATGTAAAATATCTTGAGACTTAGATTGCAAAGCTTGGCAAAGTATATTAGTAATTGCCATAATTTCTTTCATCATATGCAAGATAAAAACAGACTCAAAAGTTGTCATTACCTCATATGCAGCATCAACATCTCCCTGTTGAAAAACAGTTGTCCCGTCTTCAATAATATTAAATAAAACTGAACATGTAGCACTGAATATTTTTATTAAGTTAGAGACTGATCTAAAGTGAGAACTCCAACGAGTATCTCCAGGCCTTGGTAAAGTACCAATTTAATTAAGCCCTCTTCCACTCTCAAGCTCATCAATGGAGATCATATACTCAATATCAGCAGCCTGAGCATGCTTGAGTTCATCATGACACTTGCAAGAAGCCCCAATAATATTCGCAACAGAAGTCAATTTAGTAAAGAAATGATGAACATGAACAACCTCATGAGATACTGCAACTAAAGCCAACTGTAGTCGATGAGCTAAACAATTAATGTAATAAGCATAAAGACAATCTTTTAAAATCAAAGCTTGTAAGCCTTTCCATTCACCTCGCATGTTGCTTGCACCATCGTATCCTTGCCCACAAATATTTTGAATATTCAAATTGTGATGAGACAATATAGAGTATATTCCATTTTTCAAGGTTGCAGCAGAAGTGTTTGAGACATGAACAAGACCAAAAAAACATTCTTGAAGAAAACCATTATTGTCAATAAATCTTAAAACTATTGCCATTTGTTCTTTTTTTGATTTATCACGTGATTCATCCACAATTAAGCAAAACTTGGCATCTCCTATTTCTTCAAGAATTGTCTTTTTCACTTTCATTGAAAAGACATGTAAAATTTCCTTTTGGATATCCAGTGATGTATATGAGGCAAACTTTGGTGTTTTATCTAGTATCACTTCTGCTGCCTTTTCATTGTTGGAACCAAATGCTTTGAGTAATTGAATAAAATTTCCACGGTTTGATGACTTTTCACTTTCATCATGACCTCTAAAAGCAAAACCTTGAAAAGCAAGATATCTAATCGCTTCAATTGTGATTTTTAATCGCAGTATATTATTTGCAATTTTTTAGGAAGAGTATCGATTAAGTACCTGCACTAAATGTTGAGATTGTCTCATCAAATCCTCACATGATCTTTCAGCCTTTTTATGAGTTAAGATAGGATCCTTTTGTTGTGCAAATTTTAATGTACTCGCAAGCGCACGAATCTATTGTAGTATAGATTAATGGTGACGAGTGTCGATCCCACGAGGAGGTGGATTTTAATTGTGTAGAATTAATTTTGTGAATGGGTGATTGGATTTGTGGTGGAAATGATTGGAATATGCTAAAACTTAAATTAAAATGGAGAGAATAAATTCTAAAATTGGTATTGAAATGGTGAGAATAAATTGAAGAGAATTCTATTGAAATGACGTACTTGGGTATCTGGATCCGTATCAACATGCATCATGGGCTAAATATTCCTTATTAATGCCAATTAAATCATGAGGGGGGAATCCACACCTCATGAACCACGTGTTGAGTGTTAGAAAATGCATATTTATAAAGGAGAAAACCGTCATTTTACATTTTAAGTCTTACTAACAACCCTTACTTTTATATATTTAACCTTCTTGTGATTTAATTACATGTGTTTTATTTTAATTAAGTATTTTATGTATTTTAGGGGCATTATAGTCATTTCACAATAAAGGAGAGATCAGACGGCAAAACGGACATCACTTTTGAACTCAGGACGGTCGAAAACCTTAGGAGGAGCATAAAAGGAAAAATGGCACTATTCACATGTACGGTACTATTCACGTGTACGGTACTGTATACGTTACTGTTCACGACACTGTTCACATAGACGGACGATGACGTGGCATTGACCGATGATGTGGCATTGACTGATGAGGTGTCACGATCCTGTTGGACTAAAATTCTTATGTACTGTTGATGGTGACGTGGCAGCATATCAGTGGACGAAAAATCTCGCGTACGGTGCATGCATCACACAGGATTATTTTCAACCAAACCGCGTTACTGTTCATCCGGGTCAAACCGCGTTACTGTTCAAAGTCGGGTCAAACCGTGTTACTGTTCATCCACGTGGTCAAACGTGGACTGTTGACTGATGACGTGGCGCAATCCTGAGCGTCCAAACTGTTTTTAATCCGATGGCCATGATTTACTCCATGTATCTATAAAAAGGGGGCCTCCCCCCCCTAATTGGATATCTCTGAATCCATTTTTGGGATCCATTTTCTGTAATTCCCTCTCCATCTTGTATTTTCTTCGTATTTTAATAAATTCCTATTTTGCCCCTAGTTCAACTATGAGTGGCTAATTTTCTTTCAAGCTTGGGTTGAAGGTGAAGTCTCAACATGTGTCATGGGCTTAATTTGGTAAATTTATTTTCTCTTCCCCTCTAATTTTTGTGGATGTTTTGACTTCTCGTCGACAAATAATAATAGTCTTGTCTAGATACCGCCTTGGTTACACCGGCTCTCTAGTATAAGGTTATTATTATTTGGCACGATAAGCCCTTAGCACCATATTGATTAGAGCGTGGTTCATGAGGTGTGGATTCCCCCCTCATGATTTAATTGGCATTAATACGGATTATTTAGCCCATGATGCATGTTGATACGGATCCAGATACCCAAGTACGTCATTTCAATAGAATTATCTTCAATTTATTCTCGCCATTGCAATTCCAATTTTAGAATTTATTCTTGCCATTTTAATTTAAGTTTTAGCATATACCAAATCATTTCCACCATAAATCCAACAACCCATTTACAAAATTAATTCTATATATAATTAAAATCCACCTCCTCGTGGGATCGACACTCGTCACCATTGATCTACACTACAACAGATTCGTGCGCTTGCGAGTACATTAAAATTTGCACAACAAGTTTTTGGCGCCGTTGCCGGGGAGGTAAGTAATTTTAATTCATAGAATTAATTTTTGTGAACAATTTCTTTTAATTATTTTCTTGTAATTTTTTTTTATTAAAAAAAAAGGAAAAAAAATTGAATCTGCATTTAAAGGTTAGTATTTTTTTTTTCTTTTTCTCTTCTGTAAAATTCTGTAATTTAATTTTCAATTTATTTTTCTTTGTAATTTTTTTTTGTTTATCTTATTAATTTATTTTTAGTTAATTTATTTCACATATTTGTTTTTGTGTATTTTTATAGTAAGGTTGTAATAGCGCAATAAGGTTAGTATCGTAATTTCTCCCTCTTCTTTATTTTTATTTGTTTTGTTCCCATCTTTATTTTTTTGTTTTGTTTGCATCTTTATTTTTATTTTATTTATTTTGCATGCATGGTCGTAGGTCATTATTTCCTAATCTTGAACCTATAGACCTTGAATTAGAAAAAACACTTCGCACACACAAACACGTTAAAAATAAAATGGATTTACAAGCACCACAGGAGAGGCCATTTAAGGACTATTTTAGTCCCTTAGCTAATTTGAGCACGTCATGCATAAGATACCCAAATGTAGCTGCTAGGAGTTTTGAATTAAAACCTAGTGTGTTAAATTGTCTCCCTACATTTTATGGCCTAGAAAATGAGGATCCATATAATCATTTGAATGATTTTCATACCATTTGTCAAACATTCAAATATGAGAATTTTTCAGATGATGATGTTAAACTTAGACTATTCCCATTTTCTTTAAAAGATAGAGCTCGTTCATGGCTTAATACATTGCCTGCTAATAGCATTGCATCATGGGAACAAATGGTTACAAAATTTTTAAATAAATATTTCCCAGTGCATAAAACCAATGCTATTCGCAGGGAAATCTCAGAGTTTACTCAGAGAGAGGACGAGCAATTTTTCGAGACATGGGAGCGATTCAATGGGCTACTCTTGAAGTGTCCACATCATGGGTATGAGAAATGGCATCAATGCCAATACTTTTTGGAGGGATTACTACCAAATGTGCAAGAATGGCTAATGGCAACGAGTGGAGGAGAGCTAATGTCAAAAAGTGCATCAGAGATTTGGGAATTCTTCCAGCGACAAGCGGATAATTCCCAACAACGGAGTCGATCACTCAGGAATACTAGACGAATTAAGGGAGTAAATGAGGTTCAAATTGGCGAGTCAACTTCGGGAATCAAAGAAGTCAAGGAGATGGTTGAAGGTCTTGCTCGACAAATAGCATCGTTATCGACTGCTAAATCAACAGAACCACATGACCAGGACTCATACTCAGATCAAGCCAATGCCATAGGTGTAATGAGAAAGCCATCAAATTACAACCCATACTCCAACACATATAACCCTGGATGGAGAGACCACCCCAATTTTTCATGGTCTCAAGGATTCCAACAGAATGGACCAGCAGCTCCAGCTCCACCAATGCAACAAATTTCTCAAACTCCTCAAGCCTCTCAGCCACTATTTAGACCATACAATCAGAACCAGAATTACTCTCAGCCCAGACCATGGGAGGATTCATTCCAGAATCTTAAGAATCTTACTCACTCCACGATTGAGCAACAGAACCGCACCATTGATGGACTACGAAATGAGTTGAGAGCGGGTTTCAACTCACAAGCCCAATCAGTTTCAAGCCTTGAGAAGATGGTGGGACAACTTGCTTCTTCAGTTCAGACCTTGGCAATGACTGTTGAGAAAGGAAAATTTCCAAGTCAACCAGTGACTAATCCTAAAGGAGTGCATGAAGCGAGTACCAGTTCACCACAGCAGCATGGAGAGATCAAAGCAGTAATGACCTTGCGAAAAGGAAAAGAAATCGACAACAAAGTGGAGATGCCGGTGACAAAGGAAAATCAAATTGTACCTGTGAACGTTGAGGACTCACCACCGGAGGAGAGAGAAGAAGCCAACCCACGAGAATACATTCCGAAAGCTCCATTTCCTCAGAGGTTAGCGAAAGGCAAGAAGGGAAAATCCACAGGTGAGATTCTCGAAATCTTCAAACAGGTAAGTGTTAACATCCCTTTACTTGATGCTATAAAGCAAGTTCCATCTTATGCCAAGTTTCTTAAAGACCTTTGTACTAAAAAGAGAAATATGCATGTTCAAAAGAAGGCATTTTTAACAGAAAACGTTAGTTCTATACTCCAACATAAAATTCCTTTAAAATGCAAAGACCCAGGCTCCCCCACTATCTCATGTAGTATAGGGAACCACACAATTGAGAATGCTTTGTTGGATTTAGGAGCTAGTGTAAATTTATTGCCTTACTCTGTGTTTGTGAAACTTGGACTGGGAGAATTACACCCAACTCCAGTGGTGTTACAACTTGCAGATCGGTCCACGAAAATACCTCGTGGTATTGTGGAGGACGTGCTTATCCAGGTAGACAAATTTTATTTTCCTGTTGACTTCATTGTAATTGACACTCAACCAATACAGGATTCAAGGAAGCACATCCCCATTATTCTAGGCCGACCTTTCTTGGCAACTGCGGATGCTCACATTCAATGTAGAACTGGAAATATGCAGTTGTCCTTCGGCAACATGACTATGGAGCTGAATATCTTCAACATTGCCAAACAACCTCACAGTGCAGATGATGGAATTGTTGATGTGGATTTAATCGAAGCATTAGTTGATGACACTTTTCTTTCAAACCTTAGTGATGATCCTTTACAAACATGTTTAACTCACTTTGGTTTGGATTTTGATATTGACAGATCAGTCGATGAGGTCAACGCCCTACTTGACTCAACACCATCCATGGACACTAATAAATGGAAGTCAAGAGTTGAGCAACTAGCACCATCAGAGAAGCAACTCATTCCATCATCAGAATCACCACCGAAACTCGAGCTCAAACCATTGCCCAACACTTTGGAATATGCGTTTTTGGGAGAAGAAAGTACTCTACCGGTAATCATCTCAGCATCCCTCAATGACGAACAAAAAGGTAAGTTGTTGGATGTTTTGAAAGAGCACAAAGGGGCATTAGGATGGACCATAGCAGACATTAAAGGTATAAACCCAGTAGACTGCATGCATTACATTCACCTTGATGAAAATGCTAAATCTACTAGGGAAATGCAACGTCGGTTAAATCCTAATATGAAAGAAGTGGTTAGAACTGAAGTCCTTAAGCTATTAGATGCAGGTATCATTTACCCCATTTCTGATAGTTCATGGGTCAGTCCTGTACAAGTTGTCCCCAAAAAGTCAGGAGTTACAGTAGTTACGAATGCTGATAATGAATTGATACCCACTAGAGTGACTACAGGATGGCGTGTATGCATTGATTATAGAAAGTTGAATTCTGTCACACGTAAAGACCATTTCCCTTTACCATTTATTGATCAAATGCTTGATAGATTAGCAGGACATGAATTTTATTGCTTTCTAGATGGCTACTCAGGATATAATCAGATTCCCATAGCACCAAAAGATCAAGAGAAAACTACTTTCACTTGCCCTTTTGGCACATTTGCATATAGAAGAATGCCATTTGGATTATGTAATGCACCTGCTACATTTCAACGATGCATGCTAAGCATTTTTTCTGATATGGTTGAACGATTTCTTGAAGTCTTTATGGATGATTTTTCTGTCTTTGGTGACTCATTTGATCAATGTTTACATCATCTAACACTAGTTCTGCAGAGATGTGTCGAGAAGAACTTGGTCTTAAATTGGGAGAAATGCCATTTTATGGTAAAACAAGGTATTGTTCTCGGTCACATCATTTCGAGCAAAGGTATTGAGGTTGACAAAGCCAAGGTGGATCTCATTTCTAATCTTCCTCCACCCAAAACAGTCAGAGAAGTAAGATCTTTCCTTGGGCATGCTGGGTTCTATAGACGTTTCATTAAAGATTTTAGCAAAGCTTCTAGACCCTTATGCAATTTACTTGCTAAGGATGTACCTTTTATCTTTAATGATTCATGTCTTATGGCGTTTGAAAAATTAAAACGGTTGTTGACATCATCACCCATCATTCAGGCCCCAAACTGGAGCTTACCATTTGAGCTCATGTGTGATGCATCTGATTATGCAGTAGGAGCAGTATTAGGACAAAGAGTTGATCGAATTCCCCATGTTATTTACTATGCTAGTATGACATTGAATGATGCACAGTTGAACTATTCAACTACTGAAAAAGAAATGCTAGCAGTAGTGTTTGCATTGGAAAAATTTCGATCTTATCTCATTGGTTGTAAAATAATTGTGTTCACAGATCATGCTGCTCTTAAATATCTTCTCACAAAGAAAGATGCAAAAGCTAGACTAATTCGTTGGGTGTTACTTTTGCAGGAATTTGACTTGGAATTCAAAGATAAAAAAGGGACAGAAAATGTTGTGGCGGACCATCTCTCTCGTCTCCATTTTGACACAATTATAGAACAATTACCATTAAATGAGTCATTTCTAGATGAACAATTAATGAGTGTGGAAGTATTACCTTGGTATGCTGATATAGTTAATTATCTTGTTACAGGTAAACTTCCAGAGCATTGGACCAAGCAAGATAAGGCTAAATTCTTTGCAGAGATAAAGAATTTCTTTTGGGATGACCCATATTTGTTCAAGTATTGTGCAGACCAAATTGTTAGACGATGTGTCCCAGAAAGTGAAATTCAGAATATCCTTTCATTCTGCCATGAACAAGCTTGTGGAGGCCATTTCAGCGCTAAGAAAACAGCGACTAAAGTTTTACAATGTGGTTTCTATTGGCCATCTATATTTCGAGACGCTTACACTTTCTGTTCTTCATGTGATAGGTGTCAACGAATGGGGAGCATTACACGAAGGAACATGATGCCACTAAATCCAATTTTAGTGGTTGAGATTTTTGACGTATGGGGTATCGACTTCATGGGACCCTTTCCCCCGTCTTTTGGCCATCAATACATATTGGTTGCTGTTGACTACGTATCGAAATGGGTAGAAGCAATTCCATGTAGGACCAATGATCACAAGGTGGTGATAGCATTTTTGAAAAGCAACATTGTTTCACGCTTTGGATTCCCACGAGCGATAATCAGTGATGGTGGTGCCCACTTTTGTAACAAAGCATTCAAAGCTCTTTTGACAAAGTATTCAATCACACACAAAGTGGCAACTCCGTATCATCCGCAAACCAGTGGCCAAGTTGAGATATCCAATCGAGAAATAAAGCACATATTAGAAAAAACGGTGAGGCCAGACAGGAAAGATTGGTCATTAAGACTTGATGATGCATTATGGGCATATAGAACGGCTTTCAAGACCCCGATTGGGATGTCACCCTACAGGCTAGTGTATGGAAAAGCTTGCCACCTACCTGTGGAACTCGAGCATCGTGCATATTGGG
This sequence comes from Citrus sinensis, assembly GCF_022201045.2. NCBI lineage: Eukaryota > Viridiplantae > Streptophyta > Magnoliopsida > Sapindales > Rutaceae > Citrus > Citrus sinensis. The sequence goes on along the minus strand of NC_068558.1, from coordinate 42,840,346 downwards.
CCATCAAGAAATTCAATTTTGACATGCAGCAAGCCAGCTCAGAAAGAAGATTACAGCTGGCAGAACTTGAAGAAATTCGCAATGACGCGTACGAAAATGCCAAGATTTACAAGCAACGAATGAAAGTCTTCCATGATAAGCAAATTATGAGAAAATCGTTCACTCCAGGTCAGAAAGTGCTTTTATTCAATTCTCGCTTGCACCTATTCCCAGGTAAGTTACGCTCTCGTTGGTCTGGTCCCTTTATTGTTCATACTGTTTTTCCACATGGGGCAATTGAAATTAAAGACCCAAAGAATGGTGTCACGTTTAAAGTTAATGGTCAAAGATTAAAGCCATATCTAGAGTACCAACCACATGAAGAAGACACCAAAATAAATTTGAGTGACCCACCAAATTTGAATTGATTTTTTTTTTCTTTTCGTTGATTTGATTTTTCTTTCTTTCTTTTTATTATTATTCTTTTGCTAATTGAAATTGTTTTTGCATAAGTGTGTTTATTTTACCATTAAGTTTTCTCTTATCATTTTTAATCATGAGTCTCATACTTAGACCGTTCCTCCTGAACATTCTTAAACCACTTCAACGTGTCAAAACTCATCTCAAAAGGCAGATTCAATTTTGTAAAACACAACGCATTTGGGCTCTACAACCACCAGAGTTAGTAGCCTATGTTGAGGGTTTAGAACGCCAACTCAGTGACATTGAGAGAAGTGTTTACGACATCCAGTTGGAGCTTGAGGTAAATTCAATAAGAGGACGATTTTAATTTTCTTTGTGTGTTTTAATTTGTTTTTCTATTTGTGTGCTTTAGTTTGTTACCCCGGTGAAGTGGCGGATAACGGTACTCCGTGACAATCAAGTCGGTTACTTCAGTTTCCCATAATAACTGATATTCTGAGGCGAAGGTATGGACAGAAACGAGATTCTAGCGAAGCTTCACAAGCGATTCCCTTCACTTCCTCAGAATGCCCTCCTTACGATCTATAAAGCTCGGTCCGAACGCATGCGATTACTCATGAGGAATAACATACCTGCTGACATCCGTTGGTTAATCGAGGCTAAAGTACGATCGGCAGGTGAGTTACCTCCAAAATTTATTGCATACATGCCTGGTTGTGGTAAAGGAAATTATGCAAGAAAACGACGAGCTCGAAGAATTTCTGTTGCTTGTCATAAGTGTGCCAGAATGAGTTGCAATAAAAACCCATGTTCTTTAGGAATGGTGTCTGATAACAGGGAAGATAAGATTCAATTCATTAGGGATGGCTTGAATAAGGAGTCATTGGATGATATCCTTTTGTCTCTTGAAACGCATCCCAGTGGATATGTGCAAGGAGCGATTCTCCAGTTATGGCCATTATTCCAGAAAGAGCATGCACGATATAGTCTCGGGAATCTGACTATAAACGACCCTGTTTGCCAGTTTATAAGAAAACTGGATAGGAAGCCTATCCTCGACCCATAGAGGGCGTTCAAGCCGTTTCTGGACGTAAAACCAGAGGAAGATGTGAGCCACAGTCGCAACTACCTGTAAATATCCTTTTACTTTATTGTTATTTTATTTCACTATTGTCTTATTGTTTGCATTATTGTCTTTAATAATTTTATTACTGTTTGCTTTTTCCTTTTTACTGTTTTCTTTTTGACTTGCGAGCCACGTGCTTTACGCGTTATTTGACACTAACATATTACCTCATACACAACCATGACCCACTATCACCGAGACTCTTAAATGTGATTTCTTTTTTGTCAAGCACTCACAAATTGTTTTCGAGAAGTATCACAATGGCAGCTACTCCCAATAGACAATTCAAGAACATTTGTGTGCTTTCTGGATTTACCTATGGCAAACATAAAGAGTTCGTTGAGGCAGCCATAGATCTTGGTCGAAGCATAGCAGCGAGAAAATTACACTTGGTGTATGGAGGAGGTAATCGAGGGTTATCAAAAATGGTCTCAGAAGCAGCTTTTATCAGAGGAAGTCAAGTGTTAGGCATCATCCCAAGAGTCCTAAAACCATTGGGCAGTTCGTCTAACTCATCAACTGGAGAAGAGTTAGTCGTCTCAGGTATGCAAGAAAGAATAACTGAAATGCTTAATCATGCTGATGCTTTTATTTTCCTTCCAGGAGATCTTGCAACACTAGAGGCACTTATCACGCTAGCATCTTGGGCCCATCTGCACATCCACCAAAAACCCATCGGTTTGCTAAATGTCAATAACTTTTATGATGGCTTTATCGCATTTCTTAACCATGCAATAAAAAACTATTTCATTCCCGCTAATGTGAAAAAACTCTTTATTTGTGCTCACACTGCTAATGAGCTACTGGATCTATTACAAGCTTATAGACCGGAGCCAGACCCCTGGACCTTTGTGTTGGAGCGTCCAAATAATGATGGTAACAGTAGCAGCAGTAAGAAGTACAAATTAGATTTAACTCTCCGCCTGTAAATATTTTCTTCTGTGTTGCACCACCCAGGTGATGTCTTCTAAACTCTACTTCTTTCATTTCAAACATTGAGGACAATGTTTCGTTCTGGTTGGGGGGAGGGAATAGTCGACAATTATGAAATTTTGGTTAAGTTTTTACTAATTTTTTGTTGTAGAAACTAACTGTTGCTAACTTTTTGTGTTGAAGATGGCTGAATATGGAGTGTAGTGACTCTAGAAACGCATCTTCATCGTTTAAAAAAAAATTAAAAAAAAAAACTTAAAAAAAAATTAAGACATTTTCTTTTTTCTTTATTATGTGTTTATGTTTATTTTTCTTTTTTTTAATTTATCCTCTATAAAAATGCATTTTCCAACTTTTGAGTCGAAGATGGCTGAATATGGAGTGTAGTTCCTCTAGAAACGCATCTTCTTTAAAAAAAATAATAAAAAAATCATTTTCTTTTCTATCATTTTTGTAACTTTTCTAAATTAATTTTTCTACATCATTTTCACATTTCTGCATGCATATATTTTTTTTTTTTTATGTTTAGAATAGGTTGGGGGGTAGAATGTTGTTTAAAAAAAAAAAAAAAATTTGATTTGTTTTAACATTGGGTGACATGATTAATTTAAATTTTAGTATTTGTATTATCTTTGGTCTTAAGTGATGTTACATTATGTTTGCTACTCTACATGTTGATGTTGGAGACATATATGAGTTGCTTGAAGGAATGAACATGTCATAATAAGTACCAAGTGAGTTTTTGAGCCTATTATTTTTCTTGGAGAATAACCCTTTTGCCCACTCTTTATACAGCTTAGCAGTTTATTATTTTATACACGATCTCTAAATTACTTTTGAGTTAACCCTTAAAAAAAAAAAATTTGTAAAATAAAAAAAGAAAAAAAGAAAAAAGAGTGTGTTGCTACATTTGGAGGCCCATCTAACTAGTAGATATGGAAGATTATTTAGAGCCCTAAAAGACGATGGAGAGGCCATCTTTGATCCGTTTGAGCCTTTCAAGCCATCCCTTTTATTTAATATCCATAGTTAACCCTTTTGAGCCTTTAAAAAAAAAAAAAAAAAAAACCTTTTCTTTGTCAACTTATCATCTTGACCCACTCCGATTTGGAGTATTACCCGATATCTTATAAGTCCCATCACCTATTTATGTTTGAGAAAATGTAAATAATTATTTTGTTCAGTGAAGTTATGCCAAAATAAAAGCAAAAAAAAAAAAAAAACAAAAAAACAAAAACAAAAACAAAAACAAAAGTTGTTGTTTCAAAAGAATAAAAATAGGTGAAATCCACCTTGCAACTTCCAAAAAAAAAAAAAAAAATTCTGCATTTTTCTCAAACATACACTTTGTTTTCCTTATTTCCTTTCTTTGTTAGCCATATCCCTAGCCTACGTTACGTCCTAATAAAAGTCCTTCTTGATTTTAGGGAACTATAGTTTGAAGTAGAAGCTAGTTATATGGGCTAAAAAGATGTAGTGATGCATAAAAAAAAAAAAAAAAAAAGATAAATAAAGTGGGTTGACTAACATTTTATTTGACTTGAGATCGTATTATTTCTAAGCTGAGGGCATATTTATTTCATCTTGGTGAGAGCATGTGATATTATTTCTTTATTATTTTCTCTCTCAATTACCATTCATTGGAGTGACTATGTTTATTGGGTTTTAATTTCTTTGTGAGAGTGTCACCACTTCCAGTGAGATTTTGGGGTTTGACATGTCATTCTTGAGAGTAGCTAAAACAAAGTCTACTGGGCTAATTCATGTGGATGGTTGATGTGGGTGTGATGTTGCTTTAGACTGGAGATAATGCTTATACTTTTATTTGATTGCTATCATTAATCTGATGGAATAAATACGAGTGTTTCTATTAAAAAAAAAAATATTTTGAATTTGAATTTTGTTTTCGCTTTATTTGCTAGGGACTAGCAATAAGCTGGTTGGGGGGTGTGTTGAGTGTTAGAAAATGCATATTTATAAAGGAGAAAACCGTCATTTTACATTTTAAGTCTTACTAACAACCCTTACTTTTATATATTTAACCTTCTTGTGATTTAATTACATGTGTTTTATTTTAATTAAGTATTTTATGTATTTTAGGGGCATTATAGTCATTTCACAATAAAGGAGAGATCAGACGGCAAAACGGACATCACTTTTGAACTCAGGACGGTCGAAAACCTTAGGAGGAGCATAAAAGGAAAAATGGCACTATTCACATGTACGGTACTATTCACGTGTACGGTACTGTATACGTTACTGTTCACGACACTGTTCACATAGACGGATGATGACGTGGCATTGACCGATGATGTGGCATTGACTGATGAGGTGTCACGATCCTGTTGGACTAAAATTCTTATGTACTGTTGATGGTGACGTGGCAGCATATCAGTGGACGAAAAATCTCGCGTACGGTGCATGCATCACACAGGATTATTTTCAACCAAACCGCGTTACTGTTCATCCGGGTCAAACCGCGTTACTGTTCAAAGTCGGGTCAAACCGTGTTACTGTTCATCCACGTGGTCAAACGTGGACTGTTGACTGATGACGTGGCGCAATCCTGAGCGTCCAAACTGTTTTTAATCCGATGGCCATGATTTACTCCATGTATCTATAAAAAGGGGGCCTCCCCCCCCTAATTGGATATCTCTGAATCCATTTTTGGGATCCATTTTCTGTAATTCCCTCTCCATCTTGTATTTTCTTCGTATTTTAATAAATTCCTATTTTGCCCCTAGTTCAACTATGAGTGGCTAATTTTCTTTCAAGCTTGGGTTGAAGGTGAAGTCTCAACATGTGTCATGGGCTTAATTTGGTAAATTTATTTTCTCTTCCCCTCTAATTTTTGTGGATGTTTTGACTTCTCGTCGACAAATAATAATAGTCTTGTCTAGATACCGCCTTGGTTACACCGGCTCTCTAGTATAAGGTTATTATTATTTGGCACGATAAGCCCTTAGCACCATATTGATTAGAGCGTGGTTCATGAGGTGTGGATTCCCCCCTCATGATTTAATTGGCATTAATACGGATTATTTAGCCCATGATGCATGTTGATACGGATCCAGATACCCAAGTACGTCATTTCAATAGAATTATCTTCAATTTATTCTCGCCATTGCAATTCCAATTTTAGAATTTATTCTTGCCATTTTAATTTAAGTTTTAGCATATACCAAATCATTTCCACCATAAATCCAACAACCCATTTACAAAATTAATTCTATATATAATTAAAATCCACCTCCTCGTGGGATCGACACTCGTCACCATTGATCTACACTACAACAGATTCGTGCGCTTGCGAGTACATTAAAATTTGCACAACACCACGCTCTAATCAATATGGTGCTAAGGGCTTATCGTGCCAAATAATAATAACCTTATACTAGAGGGCCGGTGAAACCAAGGCGGTACTAGACAAGATTAGTATTATTTGTCGACGAGAAGTCAAAACATCCACAAAAACTAGAGGGGAAGAAAAAGTAAATTTACCAAATTAAGCCCATGACACATGTTGAGACTTCACCTTCAACCCAAGCTTGAAAGAAAATTAGCCACTCATAATTGAACTAGGGGCAAAATAGGAATTTATTAAAATACAAAGAAAATACAAGATGGAGAGGGAATTACAGAAAACAGAGTCCAAAAATGGATTCAGAGATATCAAATTAGGGGGGGGAGGCCCCCTTTTTATAGATACATGGAGTAAATCATGGCCATCGGATTAAAAACAGTTTGGACGCTCAGGATTGCGCCACGTCATCAGTCAACAGTCCACGTTTGACCACGTGGATGAACAGTAACACGGTTTGACCCGACTTTGAACAGTAACGCGGTTTGACCCGGATGAACAGTAACGCGGTTTGGTTGAAAATAATCCTGTGTGATGCATGCACCGTACGCGAGATTTTTCGTCCACTGATATGCTGCCACGTCACCATCAACAGTACATAAGAATTTTAGTCCAACAGGATCGTGACACCTCATCAGTCAATGCCACATCATCGGTCAATGCCACGTCATCATCCGTCTATGTGAACAGTGTCGTGAACAGTAACGTATACAGTACCGTACACGTGAATAGTACCGTACATGTGAATAGTGCCATTTTTCCTTTTATGCTCCTCCTAAGGTTTTCGACCGTCCTGAGTTCAAAAGTGATGTCCGTTTTGCCGTCTGATCTCTCCTTTATTGTGAAATGACTATAATGCCCCTAAAATACATAAAATACTTAATTAAAATAAAACACATGTAATTAAATCACAAGAAGGTTAAATATATAAAAGTAAGGGTTGTTAGTAAGACTTAAAATGTAAAATGACGGTTTTCTCCTTTATAAATATGCATTTTCTAATACTCAACACCTTTCCCACATGATTAAGGAATGCACAATTTTTTCCATCTCTAATCTTCTTCCAAGAATTAAATCCTTCAACAGTGAAAGTAGTATGCTTATGTTGTGCAAATGGTGCATTAAATAGATAACATGGTAGACAAAAGGTTGCATCTTTTGTAGGCAAATACTCTGACCGAGAAGGAAAAGAATCAAACCATAGAGATTGAAATTGACGAGGATGCTTTTCTGATCCAGATTTTGGATACCCTGGAAGTCTTGGTTGGTATGGATCCGACAAAATATATGCTCTTCGAATTTCATCTTGTTGATTGACATCATAATCCCAAATTTGGCGGCGCAATCATAGATCACGCTCCAAAAGTTGAGTATCAACTTTACTTGTCTCAATTCTTGGAGATTTTGAAAGTTGGTTTTCAGAATTTGGAGAATTGACATGTGAAATTGGTTAATTTTTCAGAAACTGGTGGATTAGAACTTTCTTCTAATGTCTTCCTTTTGAAATATTGATCAATTTTAGATGATTTTCCCATATATATCCTCCCTATCCTTGGAATTCAATCAATGTGAGATACAAGTTACTAATCAAGAGAAGCGTATTGGATCGAATAATTGACAATCTAAAGAAATAGATATTTGAACCATAAAAAAATCAAGTAAGAAATAAATTGAACATGCCGTATACTGAACTGGAATTGAGTAAAATATGGAGTGCTTTCTGTAAAGAGATTGTCCAAATGATTTCCGACCTGAATAGCAATGACATGGTCAAACTCATTAGTCATTACTTGCGAACCAAACCAAATGTCAATAAGCTAAGTTATAGAATAGAATAAGTGTCAAGCATCAGTGCCGGGAAATATTCCGATATAATCATTTATGCTTAGATCTTTGAGTCGTTGATCATAGCATATAGGTTTCTAAAAAAGCAAAAAGAAAGAAATTAATGCAAGAGAGATTGATTAAACTCCAAGAAACTAGACAAACTTGATTTTAATTCAATAGAAAAAAATCACATAAAATACAAATTAAAAGATGGTAGATAATGATTAAATTTCAGGAATATCATCAAGCAACTCAGCAACAACATTCGTCCTAATTGACAATTTCAGTATTTCATTCAATTGCCTATCAGGACTGTAGACAAGACAACTACCGACTACCGTAACATCTATCTCCTTCATCAATTCTTTCCATCCTTAATAAATTTTAAGAGAATGTGTTAAACTCACCTAAATTCCAAGTGAAGTGCGATTTGTGACGAGTTTTTGCTGCAACAATTTGTTCTTGCCGCAACAGTTGGCTAACCAATTAGTAGACGTTGATGATCAAATTGATTAATCGTAAAAAAACGCTATCTCTATTGGGCTCTGTTGGACTTTTCTTGTAAATTGAAAGACTTTTTATTTATTATAAAATTATCTTATGTTAGTAATAGTATGTGCAAAATATTTCTACCGGGGCCAACATTGTATGTTTATTTAATATTTTTTTTACTTTTATTTAAAACTTTAAAAAAGAATTATTGGTCCCTAATATTACACACTTTTCTCACTTAATAGTTAATTCCCAATTTTATTTCTCCACCCCTGCTCATAGGTCCCTAATATTACAAACTTTTCTCACTTAATAGTTAATTCTCAATTTTATTTCTGGGGTCCTGCAGCCTGCTAACACCCTATACAAAAATCATGCAAGTTCTATTGCCTATTACAATTTTTTACATGTTTTTGAATCAAGTGTAACTTACACTAGTTTTAACTTACCAATTGCCTTATTTTTATTCTCTATTACGCACCTGACATTACATTTTAATCGTTCATATTTTATTACTATGTTTATAGCGTACAAAAATTTACCTACCTTTAGACAAACATATCACATTACAATGACAACACAAGTATAATTATAAAAGAACTCAATAATTTTTTTTTCTTCTTAAATCATTTTAATGACAGCAATGTAATTTTGAATTATAGAAAAAAATATATTAAGAGCTAGGTGGTAAAAGTGAAAAAAAAAAAAGCATTTGTTTAATATGAATTTTTAGGTGATTCTTATGTAATCCAATAGGTGGAATTTCCTTTTAAACTCGCTCAATAGATTGAACAATGGGCCTACTATAATGGGCGGGCGGACCAAGCCCAAATGCTAGGAGACTGTCGCTGTATCATGACGTGGCACATAATGATTCGGCATGTTACATTTATGCAGTTAAAACAATCGTAGTAAAGTCAACCCTTCTCATTAATAGCGCGGAGTTACTCGCAGACAACGTATAAAAGGGGTTTAATTCAGAAACAACAAATCGTGTCCTAAGCGTGATTAGGGTTTTAGGATTCAAAATCTAAAGATCACTAATCTTTAAAAGTTTCCCGCGAAAGAAAGATGGATCCTGAAGGTACCTTGGTTAAATAACCTTTTTTTTTTAATTTCCTTCAGAAAACAAAGAAGGATCAAGATCCCATTCAATGACTCAAATAGTTTTAATTTCAATTTTTTTTTTTAACTTATGTGTAAAATTTAGGGCAGCGAGCCTCAGCGGCGAGCGCTTCTGCTGTAATGGCTTCACTTCTAAGCAAGAAAGCCAAGCTTCAGGAAGAGCTTAATAATATTGAAAAGCAGGTGATTCTCCTTTTATAAATTCTAGTATAGTTTCTTGTACAATGTCTGTTGGTGTTTGTGTACCTAATTGTGTTAAGTTGTCCAAGAATTGCATTCGACGCAGGCTTGTTAGGGTTTCCGGGTTTTGAATTCAGATGTGGCTGTTTTGTACTGAGATTGTGCATTTACTTGAATAGGGTCGCGTTACAAAAGCTATAAGATTAATATATTTCTGTTTCTTGTTTGAATGTGTCGGCTCCTGTTAGCAAACCAAAGTGGAGCTTGTTAAGCAATACATTTTTTTGTGAAAGATTGTTGTTATCTTCTCCTTGATGTCGACCCCCCCCCCCCCCCCCCGGCGTGCTAAACCATGGTTGTAAGAAGAATGGAAGCAGTGCATTTTAAAGGCTTAAACTAGCCAAGGTTAGTGTTGGTTGAAACATGAAGTCTTCGTTTCTGAACTTTGTCTGCATCTAGATTTCATTAGTGAGGTGAGAGGTCTGTTGATAAAGGCAACTTATCCAGAAATGATCTCGCTGAAGAAGGTCCTGAGAGGGTGTTTTGGATATGTTATACGGTCCAACCTTTTGCTCCGATCGGTCTCTGACAATGCTTCTGAATTGAAGCGCTTGCACTCATCCTTCAAGTCTAAAATTGTTATACCAGACAATGCTTCTTTGAGAGTTCTATTTAACTTGTTTTTCAGCGTGGAAAGAGAAATCGAGCTATCCAACTGACATTAATTGCAATATAATGCAAATTTTTAATTTATAAGCTATGTGAGACCCTTGTGCTCAAGGTGTGATGTGTGGAAATTAACAGATCTTTTGAAGGGTTCCTCTTGTCTCTTGGAATTTTCTTGTATGCAATTATTATTATTATTTTTTCGAAACCCTCTTCACTGGAGGCTGATGAGTTTTCTTCTAGTGCAGGTTTATGATATGGAGACGAGTTATTTACAGGATCCAAGCCAATGTGGCAATGTATTGAAAGGTTTTGAAGGGTTCCTATCTTCATCTAAGAACACTGCGCTGTATGGAGTGGCAATTATATACTTCTTTTTCTTTTTCTTCTACTTGATAAGAATATATTTCTCTGGACTCTATATGTGAAATCATAATTCTGGCTAATTTCATGACGAGGCTATCAAATTTTGATAAATTTTTGTTTGTGCTTTGGTATCTGAATTCTTTGACCTGGTTACATGGTATCAAAAGATGAATTATGTTAGAAGACTTATGGAAAAATGAGAAATAGTCCACTGTCTTCCAGAGGCAGAAAGTTTTTAGCAAGACCATTAAAATTAACAATAATTAGAAGGCTCTTATCTGAGAAATTGCAGCTTGGTTAACTTTTAAATTATAAAATTCCAGTCAAGTCATATGATGCTGAGAGAATGTAAAATCTTGTCATACTTTAGGCAGATGCTTAAATTAAATGTTTCAGAAATATGGAAACACAAAAGTTTATTGTTGATACACTATAAACTTATATGTGCATTGAGCTATTAAAATTTGCGGATGCAGCTTGAAGCGGTCGAGGAAATTCCAACCTGAAGACCGGCTCTTCTCATTATCTTCAGTCACCTCACCAGCAGTATGTGTACCAAAATTTAAATTTTCAACAATGTTGACACTTTCAGTGCTCTCCCTGCTCTCTGTTCTGCTTCTGCTTCTGCTTCTGCTTCTCTGTGTCACCAATGATCAGGATTTTGTCCGTCTGAATAGAACTGTGTTTTTCATTTGCTTTACCTTCTTCATTTCCAAATGAAAAGAAAAGGATGTTGAGATCTTAATTTATTTGGCAAACCATTGTGGTGCTAACTCAATTCATGAATGGACACATTTATGGCTATGTTTATGATAGAAATTCTTGTTGTTGACTTTGCTGGAGAGGCAGAAGAAAAGAAGAGTTCCATATATTGTGCATTATGAGATATGAACTCTTTTCCCTCTTTTGATCCAAGTTGTAGCTAACCTTTTCACTTATTTGTATTGGGGTGGTGCGGGTTCAGGCAGAAGAGCAAGCCATTGGTCGAGAAGGTGAGCCCATTATACGCGGACTTTTGGACTACTTATTTTTTACTTTTTTTGTTATTGTTTGTTCTTCATTTGTGTTTACTGTAGATGGGAGGTCAGACTTTGGTCCAGGTCGGTCTAAGGGCGGAGGTATCTATGGGAATGGGCAGTAAGTAGCACTCTTTTATTATCTATGAGAGTATTGTGATGCACCTAAATGGTGATTGGTGATGCTGGTAAAGATATATGATGTGATGATGAACATATATGCTTTTATCTGAATTGTTTCCAGAGGAAAACCAAAGAAGGGAAGAGGCGCTTCAAGAGATGCGAAAAGATATAGGCACTCTAGTGAAGATTTTGACTATGATGATGATCCTGATGTGACATTGTGAAATTAACATTGCCTGGTTATCCTTGTTATGAAAGCTTTGGCAAGATCCGGAGCCTAAGACAGAATTTTGTGTCACTAAATCCTGTCAAATTCCGGAAATTAATAAGTCTTCAGGCAAAGCACAACCTCTTTCGCATGATGCAAGCAAGAAGCCTGAGGTGGTAACCTCCTCAAAAGGTTGTTGTTTCGACCAGATATTTTGTTGTTGGTATAATTATGATTAAAATTGTCAAATGTGAATCTTGTTTAAATTATTGAAGATTGAGTGAGGAAAATGTTTTTGTATAGAACTGATAAATTTTAATCAAACAACTATCAAAATGCGTTCTTGCTTTAATTCAACTATTTTCCAAGGGCGTAAGTGTCACAAACATTGTGTCTGGTAGTACCGCTCCTGACTTTTCATGCAGCAATAACATAGTTGGGCTAATTTAGAAAGTTTCTTAAAATTTCTGATTATAGTTCCAAAAAAAAAAGAAAAACGTATAATTTTTGTTATTTTGTCAAATAAGTCCTAACTCGATGATTGACCCGCCGGGCGCCAGCTCGGTACATACGTGGAGCTCAAACGGCAAAGTAAGCAAACGATGTCGTTTTGAAGCAGTCGTAGCTAGGGGTGGGCACGGTTCGTTTTGAAATTAAGTAGAACCGATTTAAATCGGTTATTTTATAAAAAGAACCGAACTCAATACGAACCGAACTCAAATGGTTTTTTTCGGATCGGTTTGGTTTTTTCGGTTCTGGGTCTATTAGGCCTATTTTGAATTTTTAAATTTTTAACCCATTGGACCTCATGAATGTAATAATTTTTTTCAACAATTAATTTATCCTAATTTTATTACAAATGTTAACAATAAATACAAAGTATTCAAAACACATTTTATCGTTAATATCTTACTAACTATTAATAAGATACTCTCAAAATATAAAATATTAAAATTTCAAAATACATAACGAAACTTCAATATTCCATCTATATAAATATAATCATAATGTTATAAAGAGAAATAACACATGTTTGATTTGAATAAAATCATGTTTGATTTGAATAAAATTATTAACACATGTTTAATTTGAATAAAATTATTAACACATGTTTCATTTGAATAAAATTAAAAAATAATTCGATTTTTCGGTTCGATTTTTCGGTTTAGCTAAGTGAACTGAATACTGAATTGACATTTTAATTTTTCGGTTCAGCTAAATGAACCGAATATCGAACCGACATTTTAATTTTTTTTACAAACGATATATTCAATTTTTTTAAAAAATAAAAATCAAACTGAATTAAAAAAAATTATCGGTTCGGTTCGATTTTTTTAACACTACAATTTTTTTACCCACCCCTAATCGTAGCGTTCAAATATCAAAACCTCTTATTAATTCCGAAAACTCCACCTGGGACATTGTCGGTTTTTCTTGTCTCTTTTCCCTCCCTCGATCGATGCTCCATGAACTTACTGGTATTTGCTTGTTTATTTTCTCACGCTCAAAATAAAAAATTAAAAAATATCCATAATTGAAAATAAATAAATAATTTCATTTTTGCTTGTCTTTACAGGAAAAAATTAAGAAGCAGAAGAAGAAAGAACCAGACAAAAGCATGTCAGTACAAGAAATCCCTATCTACTGGTTCGAGACCTCCGATTCCGTGACTCGCCACTACCAGTTTCAACCCGACGGTCACCTCTCCGTCAGTTTCCCTTCTCAATTTTCACTACTCATTCTGTATTTACAAGTTTCCATTTTTTATTCAAAAGATTTTTTTTTTGGCAGGTGAAAGTAGTTGACGACTCAAGACCAGTGTACCATAGAGTAGTTGATTCATTTCTCAATAAGTTCTTCCCCTCCGGATATCCGTTCAGGTAACTTATTGATTTATTATTGTTGGAATGTGGAGATTGGTTTCGCTTATAAGGTGGGTGTTTATTTTTCTATAATTTGCAGTGTTAATGAGGGTTATCTTAGATATACGCAATTTCGAGCGCTGCAACACTTTACTAGTGCAGCATTATCTGTGTTGTCGACTCAGGTCTCTGTCTGATACCCACAATGGATTATCCTAATATCCTTGTTTGCTGTGATATATATCTTCATTTTCTAACTGTGATATGGGGGCTGTTTCTTTATATTCTCACTGTGTTTGCAGTCTCTGCTATTTGCTGCAGGCTTGCGACCTACCCCTGCACAGGCTACTGTTGTCAGCTGGGTAAGTTTTCCCCTTTTCGTTTACTAAAGGTGTCCAGTGATAATTGCGTTTTTGCTGATATATATATATATTTTTTTGGTTTAATCTTTTGGGGTGTTGTTGGCGAGCAGATATTAAAGGATGGCATGCAGCATGTAGGGAAGCTCATATGCAGTAATCTGGGAGCTAGAATGGATTCTGAGCCAAAACGTTGGAGAATTTTGGGTTTGTATGTTTAATTTTATGTGTGTGGATTGGCCTAGTGTTAGCTCTGACTCAAATAAGCTGTCTAACTAGAAATGCCCTCCACCTTGCAGCTGATGCCCTCTATGACTTGGGCACTGGCTTGGAAGTTCTTTCTCCTTTATGTCCACAACTTTTTCTTGAAATGGCAGGACTTGGCAATTTTGCAAAGGTACACTCACTTACCTCATTATTTTGGTTTTCTCTAAACCTGCATCTATTCTTTTTCACTCCAAAAGTTTTGATTCTTTGTCGCTTGATTTTTGTGTTTAGCACCATCAGAATAAAAATGAGATGGGGAGCTACAAGGAAACTTGTTTTCATTCTGTTGCTTCTGTGCTCATTTTCAAGCCCATAACTACTTAATTTTGATATTCTCATCATCCAGTTCTGACATCCTTACGCCTGTGTTGAAATTTACTTTATTTTCTCAATGTAATAGGGAATAGCAGTGGTTGCAGCAAGAGCAACCAGATTACCTATCTATTCTTCTTTTGCTAAAGAAGGGAATCTTAGTGACCTATTTGCTAAAGGGGAAGCCATTTCAACTCTGTTCAATGTTGTCGGCCTTGGAGCAGGGATTCAGTTAGCATCTACAGTTTGTTCATCAATGCAGGGAAAGGTATTTAATTTGCTTATAAGCATCTGATTTCAAGCATGCAGTTGTTTCAATGATAGCTGGTTCTCACAGTTGTGTGATTTTGTTTTGAATTAAAAAAAAAAGAAAAAAGAAAAATCATGAATTGTGATATAGCTGATAATAGCAGCAATAATGATAAATACATTGTCTAGGTAGCGCAATTTGCTTGAGTTTCTTGATTTATTGTATCATACTATCCATTCATTACTGTAGCATTCAGATGAATATCAAGGCACCAGTGATGTCCTATTGATTTTCTGAAGATTGGTGCTTTAAAGCTCTTCTTTAGTTGGCTGGGGTAAATCTCTTTTATAACAACTTGTTTTTCCCTTCTCTGAAAGTCTTTAAAATTATTTTCTCTCTTAGGATCATTATTTACAGGGTTTTTGTTCTCGGGTGTACTCTGAGTGAGAGAGATGATGGTTAGAAGCCCCATTCAGTGAATTATTGTGTTGAGTCAGATACTTCTTTAAAACACTTTGCGTTAGCTAAAGTATAGCACGGAAATAAAGTTATCTGCCCTCCACGGCTGAAATTTGTTATGAAAACTTCATTACAGTATACATTCGAATGCTTGATTCAGGAGTTCTGGACAAGTGTAATTAATTGTCAGAAATCATGGAGCATTGAACATTAGCTTCTGAAATCAAACTCTTTTAGGCTGATATAAAGCCTATCATTGATCATATAAGTTTCCGATAAACCTGCAACAAGAACTCTTCTTAACAATTAAAGAAAGTTATAAACTTATGGATATTTTTTGCAGATGATCGTTGGTCCTCTTCTTTCTGTCATACACGTTTATAGCGTAATAGAAGAAATGCGAGCTGCTCCTGTCAATACATTAAATCCACAAAGGACTGCAATGATCGTAGCTGATTTTGTAAAGGTATGTTTGTATCTTTGATTCAATATGTTCATAGGTGTTTAGTTTTTCATTTCTCTAATTTCTTGGTTGGAACCTAATTCAGACTGGTAGAATATCAAGCCCTGCTGACTTAAGGTATCGAGAAGATCTTCTCTTTCCTGGGCGACTTATAGAAGATGCTGGCAATGTAAAGGTGGGAAGAGATCCGCACAAGGTTGTCAAGCCTTCAAAATTTCACGAATTGAAAGAATTATTTGCTGAGGAAAAGTTTATTTTGTGTCTTGGAAGTAGATGGACAGACATGGTATTAGAGCAGAATGCTTCAGGTGAAGATGCATTGAGGGGTTGGCTAGTTGCGGCTTATGCTGCAAGCATGGCGAAGTCTTTCCATGATCCAAGTCTTACCGTCTTGCAAGATGCCTATGATAAGATGAATGACGTGTTCACTCCACTTTTGTCTGAGCTGCAGGCCAAAGGGTGGCATACTGATCGTTTTCTTGATGGAACGGGAACCCGTTTTGCATGGTAGTGTCTGTGGTTTCAGATAATACATTTCATCTTGAAGGTACAGAGATTCTCTGCTGAAACCTAAGTAGAACAAAATGTGATAGATGGCTTTTGCCTTCTAGAAATTAGGGGAGGTTGTTGCTGCAATGGATATGCAAAGATTTTTGTCCTCCATTGTTTTATTTGCTGTTTAGGACTGATACTATCTGGATTATTCAAAGTCTTATGGTTAATCAATAGTCAAGAGCCTGAAGTTGGTGCTTACAGAAGAAAGCCCTCATTGAAGTTGTTTACACACGAAAAATGTACCTATTTGATAAAAAGAGTCTGTGAAAAAACACATTAATTAGTTAGCTCGTGAGTTAGTTTCATTTATACCCTTTTAATCCTCCGAGACACAGGAATTGTATTGAGTTAGTTTCGTTTATGCCTTTTCAGTAGCAAATGAAATGTGGAAAATATATTATGTATTTGTTCTGGGCGCTTTCTTATCCATTAGATGGGACAGTTAAGGATTAAGCTTTTGTTCATCTACTTTGTTTGTTTCACTTTATATGGATGAGCATGACATTAGTCGACTTTTCGAAAATTGTTTTATGTAATACTAACTTGTAGATAGGTTTGCAGAACACTTCACAACACAATTACATCAATTAAACTTTTAACCTGATTGCAGTCTGCCATCATTTGCTACTCTAATTCAGATGCAAATATTGGGACCCCTTGCAATGCTCTTAATTTTCCTGTCTCTTCTATTACTTTAAAGTGATTTTTACCAGTTTAACAAAAAAGTAGCACCAAAGTCAATCAATGATGATGTCGGTTTCTTTTTTTTATTTTTAATTTTTCTCCCTTGAGGTTGAAGATAAAGCTCATAAAAACTGCCGGTGCATGAAGCTCTAAAATCGGGAAGCAAGTGGGGAGAAAAGAAAGGTGAAAAAGAAAGGCTATAAAATTCAGTTCATATTGCAAGAAAATTGAAAATGAAAAGTGCTTTCGAACAGCCGTGCTTCTTTGTTGTTGGAGACGTAACAAACAAAACAGAAAAGAAAGACTGATGTATTATATGGATGGGTAAATGTTAATTCAAACCCAGGAAAAAGTCAAATGCAAGTGATTGACTATTGATAGATATGTCTACTGACTGATTGGCTCGTCTTGCTAGTTGCTACGTATCTATTTGCCTCATTTTGCATTTTTTTGACTTGCCTACGTTTGGAACATGTCGATAATAAATTAAACATTCAATTGCAGGTTGCTGTCAAAAATCAGTTCAGCCACGATTCTAACATGATAATTCTCATTGTTTATTTAATTTCTTATAAACTTGGTGGTGCTAACGTTATTTTGCTTTTACAGTTTATCTTTTCCCCAACGTCAAATGGTACGCGCTATTGGTCTCTTTCAGAGCTGCCTTTTAACTCTCCCACTTGATGCTATAAATGGGGTTTAGCTTTAGCTGAGCAGCCAGTGTCAAAAAAAGCCACCATGCGTGAATCCTCTCAATTCTCAAACTCATAGGTAAAGCATACTCTTATTATTTTACTGCACCAAACCTAACGAAGAGAATGATTACCATGAAGTTTATTTGGTACAACGCGTCTCCTGCTCCGAACTTTCAACTTTCAAAACTTTTGTTCTCCCCCCCTCTGGCCTCTCAAATTTTCGTTCATGACTCCCAACTCATGATATATTACATACAATATTGTAGAATTTGAGATGTCAATAAAGAAAATTTAGGGTATATAACAAAAAATAGAAAGTTTTAGGGGTCGTATTATAGATATTAATTATTCTCTAACGAGGGCATCCTTATTTTATTAAAATGATTGATGCTACTAACGGATAAAAAAACACATATTTTAATATACTAACAAACTAAAAAATAAACCTAATTTCTAAAATATTTCCTAATATATTATATATCAAACCATCTTAATTTCAAGATGTTTTGAATTTTGCAGCAACTTTGTCAACATTTTGGAGCACTCGTGACATGACGCTGCTTTTGCATGAATTGCTAACTCAAAATATCTCTTAATCGCTGACTTAATCCTCTCTTGATTGAATTTATACGATTTTTTTTCATTATATGTTAAAATAAACGAGTAGTAGAGAATCGTCTTCATTTCTTGCACGCTTGACTAGAGATTTTATATACAGCAAATCACCATTCAACGTATTGATGATTTTGAATGACGAAACTTATGCAAACGAAGAAAATATGGGCTCAAAAACTATTATAAATGGTCAGCTGTCACGTCTTTGATTAGAGCTCAGTGGCCAGCCATCGTTTTATGGCAAAATTTAAAAAAATAAAAAATAAAAAACTTAGAAATTACATGATACTGAAATTCAAAGACAGAGAAATGTGGAGTATGTGCTCATACATGTTGACTTGCCTAACCCTAGTGACATTGTAACTTCAAAAGCAGTACTACTCTCTTTCTGTAAGTTTAAGTGCTTGTTTTAATCATTCACATTACTACTATCAAAGCACTAATCCATGGACTTCATTGGCTTAACCATTGACTTTGATCCAAATATGTATCTCATCTAATTCAAATAACTACAGTAATGTTACTCCAAAACAAAGACAACTAAAATTTGACATTGAGATTATCTATATATATATATATAAACTATCCAACTGTTAAAGTTACAGGGTCTGAATCTTAAAAAAGAAAAAGTTAATTTGTTAGAAAGTAATCGAGAAATTGATTCGTTATCATTTTAAAATGTGATAAAAATAACTTTTGAATTTAGACAAACCGTCATGTTATTCCACAACCAATTATAATAAAAATAATTTGTATAAGATTTTGTTGTCACGTTAAGTAAGGAATTATGTTATATCTAAAACTTCTTATACAAACTGATGTGGTATTAAGAAATTGGTTGGATAATAATATAAAATAATAAAAATAAATCAATGGGCTATATGATGTATTCACTCAACCACTCATATGTGATGTCATCTTTGTTTGTATAAAATAATTTGTAAAAAAAGGTGTATGGCTATATAATTGCAGTAATATACTCATTAGCAAATCAATGAAAATTTTGAAGTAAGACAAAAGGCCAGTTTAAAATTACTTTTGAGAGTTTCAAAAGTGATTTTGAAAAATTAGAAGTTAATTTTGGTATTTGATAAATTTTAAAAAAAATCACCCATCCTACAACAAATTTTGAAAAATAACAAAAAGGGGTAACTTTTCAATACCTTATTTTGAAAATCAGTTTTATAATTAATATATTTTCATATATATCCTCACATATATTATAAAAATATAAAATTATCCTTATTCAATTTGGAAATAAAATTATTAAATTTAAAGAGATTATTATTATTACAAATTATATTGAAATAACAAAATAAAAAATAAAATTAACAAAAGAAAGTTTTATTTTATTTATTAATTATTATATATACCCAATAATAAATATTATATATACATGTTTATTAATGTCTATGTTAGTCATTTGCATTCTTACAGTGATTCAACAATAAAATTTGTTAAAAACAAACGACTGATTTTAAAACTCACAATACTTTTAGAAATAAACTTACTAAATATTAATTAATTCTCTTCACATCTGATTATTTTCACAGTTCAGTTAACAACAATTATTTTAAAATTTACAATATTTCCCAACCGACCCTAACATGCCTCCATGTCATGGCTAAGATCTTACTTAGTATTGAGGTACTCTGTTACCTTTTTTTTTTTAAATGACATACTCTGTTACTTACAAGCTCATCTATCAAATTCTTGTACGCCACACATGAACATTGATTTTAAAATTAATTAATCCTAGTTTTCAACTCCTCTTATCTAGCCAAAGTTGAAAATGTGCTAACCCTGATAATCAATTAAGAATATTTTGTAAAATATGGTTAGCTCATGACATTTTCTTTTTAAAATCTAAATAAAATTAAGTAATAATAGATATCTTAATTTTTTTATTATCTCAAATTACATATGTCATTTATTGATTGGTTGATAATTCTTTACAAGATCAAAGTGAATTAATTATATTATCCTTACTAATCAATTGATGAACGCTTCATCATTTGAAATAATTTTTTTAGATAAATAAATTGGGATACGTAGCACTTACATATAATTTAAATGTTTATTCTAAATTTTATGATCACATGATGCTCGTGAAAATGGAAAATTATTAAGTGACATCAGGCATGCTATCAGCAATTAATTTGTATAAAGTTTACTTTGAAAAAGATATTGATACATATATGTCCATTATATAATTCAAAGTGGGATCAGTTAATCATGTGATACAGCGACAAGAAATCAATTGAAAATGTTTGATTAATTAAGTAGGTATTTGACGATATTAAAATAGTTTGAAACGATTCGATAATGTCTTGACTTTTGACGTTTAATATTGGATTAATATTGTTCATTTTCTTAATCTTTATCATTCAAAATATACTTTTTAATAGACTTCAAATTTGTTTGACGTTTTAGACTTACAATTTAAATCATTAGACTCTAAATTTATACCGATGATTATGCAGCGTGGTTTTAAAGTAGTTTTTCTTAGTTGACAACATAAATTTAGGGATAATAATGGGCACCACCCGCAACGGGTCTGTCATTAACAAACTCATACCCACACAAAATTTAAATTATCAAACACATCCGCAAGTTGCTACAAGTTTTAATTTTTTTTTTTTAAGAAAATCCACCTATTGTGGATTTTGACAATTACCAAATCCGTAGGATATCCAATAAATTTTTTGTACATTTCCACATTTAAAATCACAAATGTTCAGTATATAAATTTATAATAATAACCTAAAATTCCACATAACATACTCAATTCTAAATTTAACCAATATAAATAGAAAATTAAAATTTCAACATCAATCGAATATAAATTCTTGAATTTAAGTATAAAATATACAAATCCATAAAAAAAAGCCACAAACTCGTATCTAAAAATAACAATTATCATTTCATATTATCATTTAACATAAGCTTTAAGAGAAGATCTTCATTTTGTTCACCACCATTAGCACCCATCCAACATAATTCCTACAATAATAAATAAAATTAATATTTTCTAAAGAATAATACTTTTTCAATACTAATATGAAGAAAAAAAATTATAATAATGAAACAATCCATGCATTAAATTAAAGAAGGGAAATTATCATTGCACCATATCTGCATTACCTTATGTTCATCCAACCACTACAAAATTCTAATATGTTCTTTACACCATTTTTTTTTTAAATTTGTATCAATTAGCCACTTTACACTAACATTATTAAATAATTTAAGCGAAAAGATAATTTTACCCCTAAATAAATTAAAAGACTATTTTATCTTATAAAAATTTTGAAAAATAAAAAAATTATAATTATAAAAATACCCCTAATTTTAATAAAAATAAATCCTAAAATTAAAATTTTTATTTTAAATAAAAATTATTTCTATAAAAAATAATTGCAAAATTTTTTAATATAATAAAAATCCTCTAAATTATTAAAAATTTGGATTTATTTTTTAATAAATAAATTCAGTTATTTTTAATTAAAAATTTTGTGAAATTATATTTTTTAAATAAATAAATTCAGTTATTTTTAATTAAAAATTTCAAAATTAAAATTTCTAATAAAAATAGTTATTAAAAATTTTCAAAATCTAAATTTAATAAAAATCATTTGAGCACCTCTATTTGGGATTTTTTTAATTAAAATTGGGGGTATTTTTATAATTATAATTTTTTATTTTTCAAAACTTTTATAAGATAAAATAGTCTTTTAATTTATTTAGGGGTAAAATTATCATTTCATTTAAATTATTTAACGATGTTAGTGTAAAAGTGGCTAATTGATACAAACTTAAAAAAAAATGGTGGTGCAGAGAACATGCTAAAATTTTGTAGTGGTTGGATGAATATAAGAGAAAATAAAAGTGGTGTAATGATAATTTCACATTAAAGAATAATAGTTCATACAAAATTATAATAAGTATATAATAATTTATACATTAAGTTAAAGCATATTAGGACTTAGGCACGTTGCAACTTGCACACATGTTTGCACTTTGCATTATTTACTTTATATATTTTTAAATTTTAATATATTTTTAATTAAAATTAAATTAAAGATATTAAAAAAAAAGTAGCGAGTTGGTGGATATTTGTATATTTGGCTAATACCAAATTCACCCGCAACCTAATGTGGGTTTTAATTTATAATACCAAACCTGCCCGCAACGTACAAAATTACTTGAGGCAGGCATGTTTTGGCGGGTGGGTTTGGACGGGTTTACGGGCACTATTGTCATTCCTACATGAATTAGAATCTCAAGAAAAATAAGGAGTTAAAAATTGATTTTTAAAATGATAGAAAGTATTAATTCCTTTCTCTTGTAAATTTGTTGCTCTACAATAAAAGAAAATTAAACTGTGCTTATTTTTTTAGGTTGTGCTAACGAAATTTGAGTGACAAATATCTTCTCCTTTTTTTTTATTTTTTCTCCTAACTTCTTTTAGTTTAATGAATAATCAATATTGAGTTTTAAATTTTAATTTTGGCAATCAAATCATTATTTTATTTTATATACAATTAAATGCACTTTTTTTTTAGAATTTAAAAGATTAAGAGAGGCAACTATAGGGGAAAAAAAAGAAGAGGGGGGGGGGGGGGGTTAAAAGAGGACCTTTACTTGAAAATTAAACAATGTTAAGAATTTTCTTACAATCTAATGATCTTTAACCAACTAAACTTTGAATGAAGCACGATATTTGCATTCATTTAATTAGCTCCGTCATTTTGATTTGAGCCATCACATAAACACTCCATAAATTAAAATCCAAAAAACATCTCCACTTCATATTTGTATTAATTAATAATTAATCAATTAATCGTACATGATTAATGATTCCTGGCTCCTATATTATTGACAGTTGTTCATTTCCCTTTTCTTGGTCACTCTTCATTTTCAGCACAAACCATGCGCAATATCCATCAAAATATTTCGGATTCAAAAGTTTATTAATTCTTAATTAAAGGGAAAAGTACGTATCTTAGCATAAGATCCACGCTTTATCATGCGCAAAAAGTTTTGGTCGCCCTAATTTAATCGTACTTTTAACAAAAATACAAAAAAAAATCATAAATTAAACGTCAAATTTAATGATATAAAGTGAAATTCGTGACAAGCAAAAAGATTTTTTAAGTTAAAAGAAAAAAAAAACTAATAAAGAACAATGGGAGCCATATCTAGTGTAGTGTCGGTAAAGGCCACGAATTGATGGTAGATTCACTAATTTATTTTTATTTTTTGAATTTTTTTTTTTAATTGCTGAAGGACGTATTAAAAACTGCTTTTGATTGTACATGGGGCCAAAGCACTTTTGCAAAAAGCTCAAAATTTAAAAAGCAAAGCATAATCACAATTATTAGCATAAGCCAGAAAGAGTCAAACGACGGCTGGATGGAGCTGCGAGGTCTTAATAAGTAGGCCGTGGCTCAGTTCATACGAGTAAATTAAAGGTACCAAATTGACCAGATTACAAAAATCTATTAAAATAATAATAGAAATTATAAAGTAAGACATTAAACAGTTGCCTCTGCCTTAGGATTAATTCAAGTCAAATTTTGCTCTAAAATTCTCCACAATATGTAATTAGACTTAAATAATCAAAATTCAACTTATTAGAAACTCACATTCAAATAATTATTTTGCTGGCGAATTTACTAATAGAAAAAGGGGGCAACGGTTAGATTTTTCATCTTTGAAACACTGACCGGTATTGAAACAATCTTTGAAATGCTGGCAGTGTTTCTCTTTTTTAATAATAATAAATTGGGACTAATTGAATTCATAGGTTGCTGAAAGCCCTCAATCATCTCATCTCTATCAATTGCATCATGCGAAAGGAGACCAAATCCTCTCCCGATCCAAAATTTTGCACAAAATGCAGTCAATTATGTGTGGCTATTCAATAAAAACGGTAAAAATACATAAATCTTATTAGTAATACGTTATTATAAATACACATGTCACATAAAATTTTAAGAGCTTAAAGAACTCAATTTAGAAAAAAAAAATACTAACATAAGAAATAAATAGAATAGAAGAAGAAGAGATCAGTTAATTGAAACATCCTCTTCCTCTTATTGAAAGCACAAATGAATTCATAATATATATCACTACAACAAAAAGAACTTTCAACGGCTTTGTATATGTGTGCCGTTAAAAGGTTATGATGGTATAAATTGATATGTTGTTGATTCATAAGGTGTGGAAAGCAAAAGTAAATGACGGCATAAATTATAGGCCGTTAATTATCATTTAGACAGCAATATGCTGTAAGTATTAAAGACGACATTTGTTTTTTGCCATTGAATGATTGAGATAATTATGTAATAATATTAGTTCATGGTAGAGGAAAATTGCCACTAATTATTTTATTTAATTTTTTACTAAAAAATCTTAATTCCTTTTATACATCATAAAATAAAAATTAATAATGATTACATCAAACTGAAAATTACGCATTTACGCTTTAGCAATTAGCAAATTGTCAAATAGACAACTAACAAATGAATTCAATAGAGTTGACAGAACATAAAATATAAAAGTTGGACAGAAATGTTACAAAAAGTTAAGAGAAAAACAGTTCTTTTCCCTCCTTGAATAAAAATTTCGATATAAATTGACAACATATACCAAGTAGCAAAGCAAAACAATTAAAGATTAAAAAATACCAAGTAGCCACCATCAATTCAAGAGCCAGCTCTTACAAAACAAAACAAAGTGAAATCAATGTAAGATTAATTTTTTAATATGAAAACTAATGTAAGATTAACAATAAAAAATAATTTCCAACTAACAAGTTAAATAAAATAAGTTGATTAACGATCAACAGATTCAAACTGAAGTAATACCCACATAGGTCTCATCTAATATAATTGACAGAACCAAATTTTATACCTCCCTTGAATATCTAAATAAAAAGAAGAAAGGTAAAAAAAAAAAAAAAAAAAACTGAATCCTTTACTTTCAACAAAACACACCCCAAGTAGATTGAAATTAACAAGCACACCAAACTCTAATTAAGTAGACTTCAATGACACAAACAACCTAAAAATAAAATAAACCATTAAAAGAATTAAACAATAGAAAGTATAATAAATCAAATCACATACTTGAACCACGTTGATTAAATCAGTACAAGGTATGTGATTATAAAAACTGAAGGAAGACAAAATTACCACAAGTAAATTAATGGAGCACAGCCAGAGAGAGAAGACGAGTCATAGGACGAGTGAGGAGATTGATTAGGATATAAAAATCTGCATAGTGGCAGCCCCTAATCCCTAACCATGAAGAAATCAATTAAGAGAAATCAAAAAATCATCTGCGCCATAAACAATTAATTTAACAGCATTTATTGTTTTTATACCGTTAAATATTGAGTTACCTCCTTATTTAACGGCAAGTAATAAAAGCCTGCCATTAATTAATATTTTCAATGGCATATAAATTATACCTGTCTTCTTTGCTATTTTTTAACGGCATTGATATTTTATGTGCCATAAAAGTTCCACCGTGAAAAGTCATTTTTGTTGTAATGTATGATAAAATTCAAGTGTTAATTTTCATTTTTATTGTTTGAATCATTTGCAAAAGATTGAAAAAGAGAGGGGAAAAAAAACGACACTTAAGTCCCTACTTTTCATATTACCGCATGGATCCCTAATTTTTTTTTAATTATCCATAATATATGATATATTTTAAAATCTTAATAATATATTATTATAAATACACATGTCACGTAAAATTTTAAGAGCATAAAGATCTCAATTTAGAAAACTTTAAAAATTTTAACATGTAAAATGCTCCTTTTTTTTTTTTGTTGATAAACACATTTCACTAGACCAATATGACGTTAGTTCTAATAATTTAAAAAAAAAAAATCAAGTAAAAAGTGTTTTTACATATTTAAAATCAGGGATCTAATGGGTAACTAAAACAATCCGAACCTAAGTAATAAAAATGAAAAATAATAGGACCTATATTTTCTTCTCCCAAAGATAAGTTCAGAAAAGATGTTACTGAGTAAAAGCCTTTCCTACAACCTATTTCCTTCATATAATATTTGATCATTTCCTGTAAGTTTAATGTCATATTACAAGAATTAATGTTGTCCACCGCGTACCTAGTCAAACTTGAAATTATATATTTACTTTAAATTGGAAATTGGACTACCCAAAAGGCTTTTGTTTTTCAGAGGAATTGACCTATTTGCGAGACAAAACAAACCGACTTTTTACCTAATGAATCAGTAATATCATAAGCACCGAACATTAATTTAGAACACGTAGCTAATCATACTTTAAGTAGACTTAATTTTCATAACACCACTTTCACATAAAGAGCGTATATTCGACGTATCTATACATATTCAACAAAATCATATCATATTTTATTGATGTACATATCCTAGCCAAGAGATGAGATCAAAGTCAATTAAAATTGGTCACATGAAGCTATATGCAAGTCACAATTGGTTTGTCATTTATTTAACATTTATGAGCTGACATTAAGTCAAACTGTGTTGTGAGTGAGAAATTTGCACTTTTCATCCCCTATCATTTTTTCAAATTAGATGTTAGCCAGCAATTTGCCAAGAGACTCTCTTTCGGCCTACCTTAGGGCACGCATGTATACAGACACAGTCCACTACAGCCTCTTTTTTTGACCCCTAGCATTCTTCAAATTATACACTACTAAATTCCGAATGCACCAAAAGAATTATGCAGCCGTCCCACCTCTAATGACGGAGTGCGACTGTATGTAAATGTTAATGTGTGCAAGAGTGTGCATGTTTATTTGTGAACATACAATTCCTTACAAGAAATAAATGGATAAACAATTAGCTTTATATTGGCAAGTAGAAATGCGGGCCGTCGAATGTTTTCAATTAACTTTATTTAGTTTGTCATTTGAGTTTGAATGCGTTGGAGAAACAACATATTGAACTTTTACTTTGATGCATAATTTTGAGTGAGACCTTCTGCGTGTAAGTGAAAGATCATGAGTAATTCAAATACTCCTTCAAGAAAATGTGGAGAAAATGTATTTATATACTCAAAATAATGATAGTGTGAAAAAAAAAAATTGACGCTCAAAGTTCACTCATTGACTGCATTGAATGAGAGCAGGAGTTAACAATTGTAATACTTAGTTAAATTAACAATTATTTATCTAATTACTTTCAGAATTTATTATTTGTTTGCTAATTAAATTCAGAATTTATTATGAAATTGTAACAATCAATTACATTCAGATTTTAATAAGAACTTAAATCCAGAATATAATACATGACTAAAAGGAATGGGTTAGCTGTTACAAGTGTGTTCAATGAAAAATTACAAATTTATGGACAAAAATGGCTCTCACATAATCCTATAAATTGATGCATTCATCTTCCTCATTTTCAGAGGTTAGATATGAGTGGAAAATGATAGTAATAGAAGTGAAAATAGATAGAGAATAAAGAATGGATAATCCTTAATTTTTCATTGTCATATACGCATTTTCATAAAGTTCAAACACGATGAAAATTCATTGTATGTAGCACGGTGGTGGCGATAGCTATTTGATATGATTATATGTTAGGAGACAGATACCGTATGAATCCTAAAGCATCATGGTAGGAGGCATACTTGACTTAAGAACACTTTGTGTAAGAGAGATTGTAACATTTTTCAAGTTTTTTGGTTTGATATTCTGGACGAAAACGGTTTGCCGTTTCTTGAGCAAACGACTAACCGTTTAAGTCCAGAGAACATGTTTGCTATTCTGGATAAAACGGCTCACCGTTATTGAGAAAACGGCTAACCGTTTATTTACAAAGAGCAATGTATTTGACATTCTGGAATAAAACGGCTCACTATTTATTGAGAAAACGGCTAACCGTTTATTTCCATAAAGGCGTCAATTGGAAAAACAGTTAGCAAGAATGAAAATTTCAATTGTCAATCGATGCAAATTCAAACCAAAAGAGTGTCTTCGAAGAAGTACCATTTCTAATGGTTGTATTCTTTAAAATAAACATCTTCTTCATTAAAGAAAGACCACAATAAGATTGATGATCAGATTTTTGCAGGTTTCATATATGTTCTGGAAATACAATCTTTTTACTAGAGATTGTATTCAGGATTTGATATATCTTGGGGGTAATTTGCCAAGAAAAACTCTATAGCAAACCAAGATTGGTGAGGGCAAATAAAACCTTAAAGGAAAGTGTGCAAACACGTCTCAAATCTTAAGAAACTTTCTTTGTTCTTTGCCTCCATATTCTTTTTATTCTCTAACACTTTGATGTCACATAGACCTAAGACTTTTTCCTTACATTTCTCCTTAATTTGATTATTATTTTGTAATAATTTTATATTTTATGTCAGTCAGATGCTTAACTGTTCTCACATGTTTTTTTAGTCACTTGATCTATAATTTGTATTTCAGAAACGTTAATCATATTATTATAATATTTTTCAACAAAATACTGAGGAAGATATTATATAAAAATTTGATTTGGACTTTGTCCATCCCTTTAAATATAGATAAAATTCGATCCATAGAAATTCGAGCTCTGTACTAAAGATACCGTTTAGCTCTTTTAAAACACCCTACATCGTTAGCTTAGGCCTCATCACTTGATGATACAATAATGAATCTTTTTCAGTTTGCTAGGATGGATCTACAATCTACTGTTCCAGTTTCCCAACTGATATGAACTTATTATTGTTATACTCGGATTTGAAACTTATGCTTCTTTTAAGGATTAAAAAATAAAAAAGCCATTTCATTTGATATAATTTGCAAAAGTTAATAGAATCCAACTTCTTTCATTTCAAGGGAAGAAGAGAAAAAAAAGGGAAAACAAAGCAGTACGTCTTTGAAGATATTAACTTAACCCGCAAAGAGTCCACTAATCTCAGTAGTCAGTCTTTGACCAAGTAAAATTCAACTAATTAAACGTATCTGTATTTTCCCAAAAAGAAAAAAAAAAGCAAATAAATAAATAAATAAATACGTGTATATGTTATTGTGTGTGTGCATGTGCATAAATGATTTCGATGTCACAATTACTTAAATCCAAATTGCATGATGCTGGCAGACTCTCATGTGTTTTAATCAACTCTCACGTGTTGATTGACCGGATATGGACAAATCACATCACTTCCCCTCAGGCCCTAGCAAGATGGGGTTAATTAACAATTAGTCATGTTTTTTCCCTTTGAAGGTTAATTATTAATAATAATATTATTTATTACCCAATTATTTTAATACTTTGAACTTTGTGTGCACCTCATTTTATATATATATATACACCTTGATGGCCTAGCTGAGCTCACATTGTATTCGTGCTTTGAGATCAAACAATTTGATCAGAGAGAATTAAAAAGATACATAGCAAAGTTAAATATACTGCGGTGGTCCAAAAATGGTGAGAGCTCCATGCTGCGAGAAGATGGGATTGAAGAAAGGTCCATGGACTCCTGAAGAAGATCAAATTTTAATCAATTACGTTAAACTTTATGGCCATGGCAACTGGCGGGCACTTCCCAAACAAGCAGGTAATGGTTCACTTAAAAATCTTGAAGAACCCTAATTTTATTTCATTTTCTGTGGTGTTGGTTTCAAATATTCACTTTCGCTCGATCTTTCTCCGCAGGTTTATTAAGATGTGGAAAGAGTTGCCGGCTCCGGTGGATAAATTACTTGCGGCCGGATATTAAACGGGGAAATTTCACCAGAGAAGAAGAGGACACTATCATCAACCTACATGAAATGCTCGGAAATAGGTACGTATATAACTTACTTGCTAATTAATTACTGCTTCCGATTTTCAATTTCTATTCTGTAATCAAGATATAGTAATTTTTCTGTAATAAGGTATGTAGCACAAATTCGACATATAGCTTCACAATTCGATCACTGAAAAAGAGTTTTTATATTAGGCTTTTAGAGGAAAATTACATTGGTCTAGCCAGCCGTATACTAGAGTTAGGCTGCTTTTAGTATAGACACGGCCGGAGCCCGGAAGTGCGGGAACTCTCCGGTTTCAACAAAATTCAGCAAAGATAAGGGACTTCACTGAAATTTTAGTCTAATTTCATGAATTTTACATTTGGGCCCCTCATATTATAGTTTTCATGTTTTGACCTCATATAAGATTGCAATTTATCCCTATCAACCCAATATTCTAGTGCCGTCACCAGCTCCCAGGTGAGAAAAATACTCCAGGAAACATAAGACCCCCCATTCAAATTAGTCTCTTTTCTTCGAAAATTTTGCATTTTAGCCCCTTAGCATTAGATCGTTTGTTATTCAATCCTCCTGGGGATTGTAGTTTCTTCGTCCTTACCGTGTAAGTTTCCCTTCTGGCCCCAGCTTGTGGGGTATTAACTTAAAACTGAAAAACTGAGAAGATTCCTTGACGTATCAGCAACATGGTGAGAATGATTTGTATATATATGTCTCGTTGTACATAGTAGTTATATAATATGGACAAGATTTGCACACTGAACGGTGCATAAAATCTTTTAATTCTGAAAGCAAACAACAAGATTTTGCCAGCAATTTAAAAATTGAGAATCTAACGTGATTGCATGTACATTTATTATTTCAGATGGTCAGCAATCGCAGCAAGACTACCGGGAAGAACGGACAACGAAATTAAAAATGTTTGGCACACCCACTTGAAAAAGCGTCTCAAGCAAAAGCAACAACAAGAGCCCGTGATTAATAATCATAGTAACGCTAATCATGTTACGGCGAGATCCGAGATCTGCAGCGGCGCCAGTACTCCCGATCGGCAAGACTCGACTACTACTTCAAGCGACATGTCGTCCGTCACCTCCTCCGCGGCTAATAACGCTTGCGTGAAAACAGAGCCGTCGTCGTCCGAAAACAATCACGACAGCTTGGTTGAAATAGATGAGAATTTTTGGACGGAAGTGTTGTCGGCTGAGAACTCGGGCATTAGTATTGAGGACAGCAATGATCGTTTTTCAGCGGTTGGAAGCGCCGACCCACTGTCTATAGTTGAATTTCAATCATCACTCGATGATTTTAGACCAGGTTCTACTTTGTGTGATAACACCGACTTTTGGTTCAATCTTTTCACCAAAGCTGGAGATTTCTCAGAAATGTTACCAGAAATTTTATGATTAAATTAACTAATTTTCACTTTCTTAGTTGGAACTCCTTAATTAATCCTTCCTTTTTGATGAGAAGTCCAGATTAGCTATCTGCCTCTTTCTCGACCAAATTTTTTTAATTCATACCAAAAAATCTTTCTTGTGTGGATGGTATTTTCATCTCATCCCTTCGTTATTGGAGTTGATCATTTAAGCATCCTCCTAACAGTTTAATGATTGGAAGTTTACAGGTTGGGTTATAATTATATCAAGGCACATCTCTACAATTTCTTTTACGCAACTACCGTAATGTAACTTGTAATTAAGGGCGAAGTTACGTACAGGCCTGAGCCCTGGGCCCCATGATGAAAAAAAAAATCATGAAATATATAAGAAAGGATTGAAATTTTCCGTATTCAATTTACAATTTACATTTGGTCTCCTTAGATTCCGGACCCATTTGTCCTTTTCCTGTATTATGATCTGCCGTTGGCCTCCTCAATTTTACATATTTTATGATATGGCTTACTTAAATTTATATTTTCGCCACTGTGGTCTCCACTGATCCCGAATTATGGATCCATTACTTCCTGTAATGTATAATTTAGAAAAGAACAGAAAGGGTAAATGCTTTTGACATTCTCACATTCTTAGTGGTTTGATTCCATGTTTCATCACGCTTTTGTATTCTGCAGAACACCTCAAGACCTCATTCTCGCTCAACCTTTTACACAACTTGATAGCTTTTGACTTTACAATCAAAAAATTAAAAACACAAAAATCAGCTTTGGATTCTGTTGATGATTTGGTTCAATAGAATATGTGTGCCACTTAAATTAGGAAAACCAAGACCAATAGCTAAGTTAGAGGGCAATTAATAAAATAGCACGTTTATGGCTGCGGCCTTCTCACTCCAAACAAAAAATAATAATAAAATAGCTAATCATACTCTTGATAATCTCGTTGTCTTTATTTTAATAGCATCCCTTCCTTCGATCGGCATCTTTGGAGAGTTGTAGTTTATTAATATCGAAGTTAAGAATATTGATAGTTAAATCCCTTAATTAAAACGAAAAAAAATAAATCTGGATCGTGACGACGTGACCCTGCAATGTGATCGAGATTGAATTATTAACACATAAACAGTTGTGGTTATTATTGCAGTGTCTGATTAGTAGGATGGCGGTGCGATGATTTGATGTTTCCAAAGTGTGATTGAAAAAGTTTCACGTGGGTGCATTCCATCTGTACATGGGGCGCGTCAAAAAATGTTTGCACGTTTTTAATTTGGCGACGAAATCAGCTTGCATGCTTCTTTTTCATAAAACATGATTTTTACACATCTCTTTCAGAAAGGACTTGGCATTGATTAGAGATATCCGCGCACTCAAATTTGTCTGGCAAAAGGCATTTATAAATTGGCAATTGGGTTCGGCTAAGTTGGACTATCTCCAACTTAGAGAAAACTAATGTCAGCCGTAGGATCTCTGTTTATTTTTGTCAACGGTTTAGATTGTTTAGACGGATACCTTTGGGGACCGGGTAAACTGGTTAAAAGATTAGTGCTGTTGACATACCTTTAACATTCTTAAGGAACCCCTTTTCTTGCCACACCCCCATAAAATTAAATTTACGATTAGAAACTAATTTAATTTTTATCTTAACCACGAGGTATTCTGGATAATGCCCCAATTGTGGAAGACACCTTTAAGCCCGTACCATAACCCAGATTAGAAGTCCCCGCTCGAACCGAGAGACATAAGTTCTCCCAACAAAGACGACTTCCTTACGACTCAAACTGGGGAACAAACTCAATCAAGCCACTTAAGGGGACTCCATTGTCAGTGTGCAGCCAACACTTTGTTGGTAATTTAAACCTCACTTTGATTTCGAAATGAGTAATGTTTTGCTTGCTTACTTTTGACACTCAATTGAGATACTCATTGACATGACATCTTATGTGTCAGACATTGAGTAAGTTGTAAAAATAATATGTTAATAATTAATAATAAAATCAATTAATACTATACATATGACACATAAGTGAGTATCCTAACTAAATATTCAAACTAAGCAAATATACCGATATTATTCCAACAACCCTACTTATTCTCTTCTAAACAAAAACCCTCTCTTTCCTTTCTTTTACGGCATCAATCTCTCTTTCTTTAATAGTAATTTAATTACAACAATAGTAACTTTAATTATAATTTTTTTAATTGTTTAGCTTAATGGCAATCTAATTCTCTCCTTATCCATGTGAGTGGATTTTGAAACAAATGCCTCTTATTTTCAACACAAGAGATTTTACATCCCAACTAGATGACACTCCTTTTTTTTAATTGTTTAGCCTAGTGGTAAACTAATTCCCTCATTACCCATGTAATGTGGAATCAAACACCAGACCTTTTGTTTTCCACATAGGAGAATTTACAATTCTCAACTAGATGGTATCTACAAATTACAATTTTAATTACAACAACAATTACAGTGACAATTACAAATGCACTAACAATTACAAAAATAATTAAAATTACAGCTATTGTAACTACAATTCCAATTACATTAAAAATTGTATTTGTAGTTATAATCACAATATAATTACAGATGCAGTTGTATATATAATATCATAACTATAATTAAAATTGTTATTATAATTACAATAAATGCAATCACTATTGTACAATAACGATAACAGTTACGATTACAATTACAGTTGCAATTGTAATTGTTATTTTAATTATGAGTGTAATTATCACTGTAATTGTAAGTACAATGGCATGACAATTAATTGTTATTGATAATTAGATACTTGATTTACAATAATTCTCATACTGCAAAAATTAACTTCAAATCAACTTTTATTAATAAGTGTTATGTCGAATGCACTTACTTATTCTACTATGTCTAGCGCTAAATTATTTCAATCAATTTATATTGATTGGAGGAATTTGTAGCACTGGTTCGAGAGTCATTATAGTTGTAGCAGAAATAATTTCAGTTCTTATTTGCAATTTATTTACATCATGTTTTTTTTTTTTTAAAGAGAAATCCGTTAACTATCATGTAGTGGCAAAATATTACGATGTCATTTATTTCGTATGCTCTAAAATATTTATTCAACTTAAACCAGTAGTATAGAAAACTACCCTTTTTTTTTTCCTTTTGCTTTTTTTTTTTTTTGGTATTAATTCAAAGATTATTAAATCATGCTCGGCAAAAATAAGTTATCAATAGCTCTTCGGTCATACTTGTATAGAATAAATAGAGCACTAGATCAACAAAATAAGTTACAGCTTTCAATTTACAACAAAAGACCACATACAGTCCACAAATTGAGTACTCTTTTATGAAGACTAACTCAACTGTTCAACCTATGAAGGACTTCTAATCAAGATGTAGGCACTGGGTCGTGAAATCTCGAATCTTTCCAAAGTGAGTTAAGTTGGGTTTAATCTCAGCTCCTGTCTAGTGAAGAATCACAATAAAAAAGGTCAACTTAAATCAAACACATAATCAAAATTTCAAATTACCCAATAAAACATCAACTTAAAAAAGAAAAGAAAATGAACAATCAAAACTAACCCTAATACCCAAATCACAATTAGAAAAGATAATCTAAAAATAAAAAATTACATACACCGCTAGTAATAATTATTAACAGAATAGGTGAATATTTAATAGTAACAACCCAATACCAACAAGAATGGGTGTATCATAAGTAAGCCAATTTCATTAACCAAACTTTGAGATCGGGTCTTTCCGATAGGTTTACTCTACGCGAGCCAGCATACTACTACTGGTTTAAGCTAGTCGATAGACAAATCCCAACCGTTTACTTTTTTATTCAGATCGTGCGATTCATTTTGCTTAGATCTAAGGGCTCGTTTGGAATTGTAGTTAAAATTTATTAAACTACTTATTTCATAATTTTTGATAAAAATAGTGTTGAAGTGAAGCATGCAAGGAGTGATGACCTTTGTAATTACGTCATTTATTGATATTATGATATGTCCCCTCAACTTTGCGCCGGAGTTTACAATCTTTTATATGATAAATAAATAACACATGGCCTATGGTTGTAAACTTGTAGCTGCTGTCCGTTGAAATAAAGCATGTGTGAAGTGATGACACCTGCATTCAGTACAATAATATGTATCATTCAGTGATGTGAAGTCTAATGGGCCGTTTTCTAACACTACGACATGTCCACTAAAATTTTCTGTGACATTATGAAAAAGAAGTTGAATCTGATAAATACATGGCATCTGGTTGTCAACGTGTAGCTGTTCTTAGTTGAAATGAAGCGTAATACGAAGTGATGGCACTTGTATTTAATTACTACTAGACAGTATCATTTGTTGGAATGATGTTGCAACAAGTGGCCTAACCAGAAAATCGATTTCACTGGAGAAAAAAAAAAGAAAAAGAAAAAGAAAAAGAAAAAGAAATTTTATTATACAAAATGCAAAGAAACAATGATGCCCATTCTGCGAGTTTAAGATGTAAAATCGATAATCCTGAGAAACGTGAAGGATATTGGGAGGAACTAATAGAAATCAATGACATGCCATCATCATCGGGAGCAGTATTAGAAATTATGAATCATTAATCTTTGGATGAGGATACTAGTAATAGTCAACAAAATTTTATAGTAGACTTATTAATCAACTTAGAACAACGGTTAAAAGTCAATATTGAAAAGCTAAAGTATTAATATTAGGATTAGGAAAATTTTCGAAACTAGTAATATTAATATATTAAGAAAAAATTTAGATTATATAAAAGATTTTAGTCAAGAAATCTTTTACGAATAAAAATTAATTAATGTCTAGTTCGCAATATAGCAGAACTAAAATGTGAAATACTGCATTTAAATCCAATAGGTTATAATTATAAAGATTTTAGTCAAGAAAGTAATACTATCTAGCAAGCACAAGCCAATACTATTATTAAATTATTAGTCAAAATCAGCAATAAGTTAGACGACTAAGACAACAGACTCAACAAATTAGGAAATAATTTCCAAACTTTTAAAATTTAGCTTTTCTACTCTATTGGTTAATATGTCTAGTTCTCCATCTAAATTGTCTAACGAGTTACTAAATTCTAAGTTTGATACAGATTCTTTATTCTTTTTAAAAGTTTGGAAATTATTTTCTAATTTGTTGAGTCTGTTGTCTAGGTTGTCTAACTTATTATTAATTTTGACTAATAATTAATAATAGTATTCGCTTATGCTTGTTGGATGGAATTACTTTATTGACTAAAATCCTTATAGTTATAACCTATTGGATTTAAATGCGGGATTTCACGTTTTAGTTTTGTAAGGATGCGATTAATAATTTATCTGGAGTCATTCACTAACTATTATTTTTATTGTATCTAATTGTATTTGTAGATCTTGATATGTAAATTTATTTTCTATTTCTACCTTTAAGCTTTTGACAAGATTTTTAATTCCTAATTCCATTGGATTAGTGTTTTTATGTCTAATAATTGAATTAATTCTATTATTTCTTTCTTGCTAGGGAATCTTTTAACCTGGCTATTAAAATCAGTTAATAATTCTTTTATATAATTTAATTTTCTTCTTAATGTATTAATATTATTAGGTTCGAAGAATTTTCTTAACCCTAGTATTAGCTCTTTTAGCTTTTCAATATTGACTTCTAAGTGTTGTCCTTAGTTGATTAATAAGGCTACTATGAAATTTTGTTGACTATTGCTAGTGTGTAGAATATTTTTAAATTGATTTTCTTAAGTGTTCTATATTATAGCTAATTTTTATTCTTTCTATCAAATTTTATTTTTGTTTTCTATAATGGCTGATTTCTAAATCTAAATATTCTAATACCTGAAAATTCATAAACTAATTCTCTAAATCCTCTAATGTATTTCTAATTTTTAATGCTAAATTCTCATACTTGCCTTATAATTTTATTTGCTTTTTAATATTATAATATTGTAAATTATACTTTCTAACACTAAATATGGGTAAATTTGTAAAAGCTTAGATATTTATTTGTTTATTTTTAATAATAAATTTAATGAATTCCATTTGATTCGGCATTTCTACTTAATTTAAGTTTTAAAATTGAGCTGGAAATTATAAGTAGATGCTATAATTTTAAAAGAATTTGAACTTAAAAAAATGAAATAATTAATCCAGTAAGGACAGGTTTGTAATGTTAATTGAAACAGACAAAATATATTTTCTAAAATTTTTCAGACACTCACGAGTAGCTACCCCCGCACTTCCTGTAGTGACTCTGCCATTGATTGTATCTAATGTGTTATTTGTTGATAGGAGTATAAGATTAATACATTAATGTTAGATAATTAAAATCAAACAAACACTGCATATGACATGTAATTATGGACACATCATTTATGATGCAAACAATGTATTTAAATAGTCACTTGATGAATGTGTTTGGAGATTTCTAAATATAAATATAAATAGAAAACTCTATGACTCCTTGTCACCTAATAACTAGAGTATTAAAGGAAAAGTTTATAAATTTAGAAATGTTTTCTACAAGAAGACAATTTTTTTTAATTAAGAATTCTTGACTATGTATATATATATATATATATATATTTATCATATAGTATATTGAAATTTTTTTTTTATATGTTAGGTTATCCCTAACTTTAATATACTTTGAAATCTTGATCAAAAAGCTCATCTGAAAAATAACTTTAAAAGATAAAAAAAAAATACATTTTATTTAGGAATAAGATTTAAAAAAAAAAATACAAACGGAGTGAAGGGATGATTGAGAATTCTCTCTCCCTTTTACTAAGGGGATAGCCCAATTTGATGTTAGGCTTCCTTAGCAGCCCACTTTACTTTAAATTCTCCAATCGATGGATCCTAAAACAGATCCCCAGGCTCGTCGCCCACTCTTACTAATGCTTTTCACACCCCAATCTGCTTATATATATATAAAAAAAAAGGGAAAAAAAAACCTATATTTTATCAGTTTTTCATTATTTTATGAAATTACATAAATAGACAAATATGAATTTGAATTAAAGTAAAATATATTCACACATCCTTTTCCAAAACAATAAATAAATAATTTATCAAATATCAATAACTAAAATTAATCATTTTATAAACAACTTTGTAAACTTACATTACTGGTTTTACATAATTATAAAATGACTAAATATAGTAATTCCGAAAAAAAAAATCATATTGAAATGAGTTCAGGCTAAATGTTGTTTCGGTTAATTTTGGTTTTTTCATACTCTTTCAATTATGAAATATAAGTAAAATAAAAAAGGGTATATATGTAATATGTTGCTTTCGTGATCATGCTTTAATTTGTTGAAATTATACGTGTTTATTTGTAATTTTCTTTTGATTTTGTTTCACTCTAATCCCGTTTTCTCTGCCGTTGTGTTAAGAGCATCTCCTCATATTTCAATAAGAGTCCTACACCGCTCTCCCAACTCCCAAGTGCAAAGGGAACGCAGGATAACGTGTACAATGACGGTGGCTCGAAACACCGTCGTTTAGCGCTTAGCGGATTAAAATACAGATTTATCTTCTTTTTTTAATTTTAAAATAACAAAAAACATTACTCTTTAGTCTTAACCGCCTCGTGGTCGTGGAGGACAATAACGGAAACATATATAAACTGACTCGTAAAGATTTATAATAATAACTGTGAAGAGGAAGGCAATAAGGCATCCGACTTTCCCCGATCCCCCTCTTGCTCTCTCGCCTTAAATATCTAGGGTTTCCTTGCTTCAGTTCCGAATTTGTTTATCGTAGAATCACTCAAAATATTTGAAAATTTGTAAAGTCCTGTTCATCATAACCGGGCCCAAGCATGGCAACAGCATCAGGTTCGTCTTTCTTCACCATCTCTAATTTTGGCGCTTTTAGTTTAAATCGTGAATACGTTTTGAGCAAGTTTGCAACTTGGAATTTACGGATTCTGTTTTCGAATTTTTGTTGAATTTTTTTTTCATTTTCATCGATTTTCCTGCTTATTTGTTTGCAGATAAAATAATCCATATCTTGTGTTATATATGTACATACTGGGGAAAGATATCAAATAGACATCAACTTGTTTACATTAACGTCAAGCGCATGTTAAATTTCTATCTTTTCAACATTTGCTTGACTTGGTGGTGGTGTTTGTGTAACCTATAATGTTCTTTTGGCACTACTTGTTTTCATTTATTCTTTATTCGTTAAAGTAATGTTTGACGTCGGCTTGCAGTTGCTTTTAAATCAAGGGAGGATCACCGGAAGCAGATTGAATTAGAAGAGGCACGTAAAGCTGGGCTTGCCCCAGCTGAGGTTGACGAGGATGGAAAAGAAATCAATCCTCATATTCCACAGTATATGTCATCTGCTCCATGGTATCTCAATTCTGAGAAACCTGTAAGTTACATGCTCCTTTTTGTTTGTATTGTCTTCTCTGTTACATACTGTAACGAAAAGGCTGTGTACTTATATGATTTCTTTTATGACATTTTAGAGTTTGAAACATCAAAGGAAATGGAAGTCGGATCCAAATTACACTAAATCGTGGTATGACAGGGGTGCAAAAGTATTCCATGCTGAGAAATACCGCAAGGGTGCATGTGCAAAGTAAGTTATACAATCTCTCTCCTATCCATTCAATTACCCAGTTTCCTAGAGAGCAGATAATTTTTTGTTTGAAGAAATCAAAACCAACCTCTTTATATGATAAAACATGTTTTCATTGTGTACCTACTCTCCCATGATGAGTAAAAACTGATAATCATTTGCATAATTTAGACTTCAAAGCTTCTTCTTAGGCAAGTAAGATTATACTTTCTTGGACGTTAAGTGAGGCCGAGCATTATATTAGCTTAATCGATAGAAATTTTTTAAATGCATTAAGTATTTTTTGAATTTGTCCTGCTAATTTGTGGTTATATCTTAAGTTTTGGTCCTGCTACATAATATTAGCTTAATCAGTAGAAATTTTAGTAACGCATTAAGTATGTCTTGAATTTGACCTGCTTATTTGTGGTTTTATCTTAAGTTTTGGGGTCCTGCTACTCGTTGGATACATAATTAACTTTTTCCTCATTCTTTAACTGATTAAATAATGACATAATGTGCATGCGTGGTTTTTGTAGTTGTGGAGCCATGACGCACGATTCAAAGTCATGCATGGAAAGACCTCGAAAAATGGGGGCAAAGTGGACGAATATAAACATTGCACCTGATGAAAAAATTGAGACCTTTGAGCTTGATTATGATGGAAAGCGTGACCGGTGGAATGGCTATGATACATCAAGCTATGCCCGTGTTGTGGAGAGATATGAAGCTCGAGATGATGCTCGAAGGAAATTCAATAAGGAGCAGCAGCTTAAGAAATTGGAGGAGAAGAATAATAATAATGATAGTGGTGGGGGTGGGGACAGTGATGGAGAGGATGAGGATGATGATTTAAGAATAGATGAAGCTAAAGTTGATGAGAGTAAACAAATGGATTTTGCCAAGGTAGAAAAGCGTGTGCGTACAACAGGTGGTGGGAGCACTGGAACTGTAAGGCGAGTGTTCCTCACTGATGAGTTGCTCTTTTAGTTTAGTTAAAAATGGAGAAATTAAAAAAAGAAGCTTATTTGCTTGTTTTGAAATGCTCAAAATGCGTCCATGTGGTACTTCTTGATGGACTTATTTCAGTATTGTTTCGAATGCCCTTTTACTGTTGTAGTGATTGACGTACTGAATTATTCTTACTATCAGGAATTTGCGTATTCGGGAGGACACTGCAAAATATCTTTTGAATCTTGATGTCAATTCTGCTCACTATGATCCCAAAACTCGGTCCATGCGTGAGGATCCCCTTCCAGATGCAGATCCAAATGATAAGTTCTATGGAGTAAGTGGCTGTTGTCGACATTAGATTTATGAAGGACTTCAATTCAACTACTGTTTTCATTTGAAAAGTAATATTATATATCAACTGATATTTTTGTCCCTTTGACAGGGAGACAACCAATACAGAAATAGTGGTCAAGCTTTGGAGTTCAAGGAGCTCAACATCCATGCTTGGGAAGCATTTGACAAGGGACAAGATATTCACATGCAAGCTGCTCCTTCCCAAGCTGAGTTGCTTTATAAAAATTATATAGTCATAAAGGATAAATTGAAGTCCCGAACAAAGGAGACAATCATGGAGAAGTACGGCAATGCGGCTGCTGAGGAAGAACTTCCTAGAGAGCTGCTTTTGGGACAAAGTGAAAGAGAAATTGAATATGATCGTGCTGGTAGGATCATAAAGGGACAGGTAAAGTTATGTTGAAAATAGGTTTGCTTCAGTAAACAATTTGATGGGTAAATTGACATCGCCTAATACCCCTATCAATTTAACTGCTATTCTTTATTTTGTTTGGTTAATTGTCATTTAGTGTGCATTGTCCACTTTTTAGTGGACATAGGTTGAATGCTCTCTAAAAGAAATCTCATTGGCTTGCCTCATGTTTTGACAGGAGACAGCAC
Organism: Citrus sinensis; assembly: GCF_022201045.2. Taxonomy (NCBI): domain Eukaryota; kingdom Viridiplantae; phylum Streptophyta; class Magnoliopsida; order Sapindales; family Rutaceae; genus Citrus; species Citrus sinensis. Next base: position 42,798,357 of record NC_068558.1, on the reverse strand, counting down.
TTCCCAGGAGCAAGTATGAAGAAGATGTATATATTAATAATCACACTAGTGTTTGGGGTTCATGGTGGAAGGATCATCAGTGGGGTTATAAGTGCTGCAAACAGGTGATACGGAACAGCTACTGCACAGGTGCTGCTGGAATTGAGGCTGCAGAGGCTGCATCCGATCTTATGAAAGCCAATATTGCTCGTAAAGAGGCATCTGAAGGTTAATATACTAACATCCTTTCCATGTGCTCATCCTTGGTTTGGTTAAGAGTGAAAACTGGTCTGTCAGATTTTTAAAGTTACTTAAAAAAGGAAAAATTTGCTTGATTTCATCGACCATTTTTAGTTTCCATGTCAGGTTACCCTGTTATATCATATTTGGTTGTTATTAATCTTGCGATTGTGTTGTGAACCTATGACAGAAACGCAGACACCAGTGGAGGGAAAAAGGCTTGCTACTTGGGGAACTGATCTTCCAGATGACTTGGTTTTGGATGAGGACCTGCTTGCTGAGGCACTCAAGAAGGTAAGCATGAGTTCCAACCTTTAGGTCTTGTTTCTCTCACAGACTGTGTTCTTTAGTGTGGTATATTCATTTATTTATAATTATTAGTTCTTTTTGGGGGAAGAACTGTGAGTTGGGTGTTCCTGATTTTCTTGCTAATGTTACTTGTGACGACTTATGATATGGCTCAAGGCCTTTGAAGTTATCTTTTAAAGGAACGGACTGATGCTTAGCAGTGATCTGCTTTTATCATCTGAACCTGAAATAACCTTGATGCCATTCAAATGTTCAGAGTTCTGTTAGGGAAGAGCGTCATCAGTCTTAGTTAGGGGTGGGCATGGGTCGGGTTGGATAGGTTTGTGAAAATCCAACCCAACCCACTACTGATTGGGTTGATAAAAAATCAACCCAGTCCAGCCAAATAAACGTATTGATTATAGTTAAATCATCGGGTTGAGTGGATTGGATTGATTATAGTTAAAAAGTAGAAAAAGATAAATTAAAAAGTTTATGGTACTTAAAATCGATTCAAATAGGGGAAAAAACAAATAATTCTCTATCATGCATTAAATGTTGTTTATAGTATCTTACATTTATTAATAAACAAATCAACAAAAATAAAGTGTATAAAAAGCTACGTGATTTAATGTTTGAAAGCCTATATCAACTTACTTTTAGTGCAATTCAAGTTTAATTATTGATAGTTACTGAACATGCTTGTCTTGGTGACAGGAGGATCAAAGGAAGCGAGAGGAGAAAGATGAAAGAAAGCGTAAATACAATGTTAAATGGAATGATGAGGTATGGCCATTTCGTCCTCAACGTTGAGCGAACTAGTATCATGATTTTTGTGAATTAACACTTGTGGCTTTGGTGTGGTTTTCCTAACCCAAATTTTTGTGAATTACAGGTAACGGCTGAGGACATGGAGGCATACAGGATGAAGAGAGTACATCATGATGATCCAATGAAGGATTTCCTGCACTAAGTTCATATGTGTGATAATGTACAGAGAGAGGCTCTGACTTGGATTCGAGGTTGTCATTTGCTTGAAGTTGGAATAGTAAAGCTTCGGGGGCGCTTGTCCTTTTAAGAAAATGTAGTTGTTTGCTCTTTTTTCAAACCTATATTTTAGCCAGCCCTTAAGCATACTTCTGTTATTTTCATGATCTTTTTCAGTTTATAAAGTGGTCTTGTAAAATAAAAATCAAATATGTTGTAGATGTTCCTTTCTCTCGTCTTTCCTAATACATTATTATTAGCTTTGGCCTTTGTCTGATTATTCACATTTCAGTCAATTCTAATTCCTAACCTTGTGGTAGAATGATCGATGTAACAGCATAATATCAGATGACATGCAAAGTAAGTTGATAGCGCATATTATCATACGAAGTAAACAAGAAAAGAGTTCGGCTATGTTTGATTAATTGGAAAATATAACTTTTGAGTTTTGACCGATCTCCAAAATACAAAGACAGCCATAATCAGGGACCTGTTAGGTAACTGTCAGTAGGAAGTACACAATAACGCGATCAAAAGTCTTCGGGTTATGAATGATGATAGGAATCACACAACTTAAAAACGGAAAATAACATTGTAGATACACATGCAGATTAATTCTTTTCCTTCCCATCTTGATGGACCATTGAAACTGCTCCCCCTTTTTTTTACATCATTCGGGACTTGTACAGCTGCTACACTGAAGAATGACGAGAACAAAAGAAAAAAAAAACAAAATTCAGACCCTCGTTGATGCTCAAACATTTGGCAAGCAACTGCTACAAACGACGCGCCATAATCTCCTGAAGCTCCATTTCAGCTCGGAAACTCCGAATGAACTCCTCGGCTCTCTGGTCAATCCCATTCATTTGTGGCGACGCCAATGCCAAAGACTCCCACATATCATCTGCTGCGCTAGTAGCACTAGCTTTCTCTTCCTTGATATTAACGTTGCTTGTCCCTGGCGCTCTAGCTTCCTGATCCAAGACCACCCTCGCGTTCTTTGCTACAACCTGGGCAGTAGCTATAGGCTCTTTGAAGAGCTTGTCGATATACACGGGCCCAGCTTTCTTTTTGAAGAGGTAACGGCGATGCTGACGAAAACGTAGGGCTTTGTTGGACGGTTGAAGAGTAATCTTTTTACGTTGGATATTGCGTTGGTGTTGGCCAAGGAAGGGAGATGGGTTGATGATTATAGGAGCCTTTGAAGCAGTATTTGTAAGATAATAAAGTCGGCTCTTGGGTTTCTTGATATCTTTGGACCTGTGAAGCTTATGCAGTCTGCTCTGTAATTTGGATGTGAAGCTCTTCCATGCCTTCTTGGCCGGCCGTAACCTCAGATTCAAGCAAGACATTAATATCTGTGGGAGTGCCAGAGATTTGCAGTGCGCTGCATTGCATGAGGAGACTGATAAAATGGTTCTATATAACAAGGGTAATCTATATTCTTCATACGATGTCAAGTTTTTGTTTTATTTCTTTATTCTTTGATTCGTATTCGCCTTTGTTTGGTCCAATTTTTCGACTGGCTTAATTCCTACGCAACGCGTTTGGTGCTAGAGCTAGACTTTTGTGTAGCGAGTGAATACGGACGTAGGGTGGCTTTGGTAATCCTTTTTAACTTCTAAAAATAATTGCTGCTAAATGTATTATAAAACAAAGTGCAGATAATCAATTAAATATTTAATAAGATTTATTCTTACGAGTGCTGTAATTTTAAAATATGTCGTATGTGTTTGGCAAAGTTTACAGTTAAATTATTGTAGAAATGTTAATGATTGGACTGGATATAATTTATTTACATATTTATAAATATGTATATAAAATATTTTTAGTTGGGTTACTTGTGTATATGTAATAATTGAAAACTAAAATAAATATTTTATGTTAATAATTTTATTTTGTCATCTCAGTATAATTGATAATAAGAATAATCTCTCTAAAGTTAATAATTTTATTTTATAATTAATAAGGACAATTTTAAATTTTTATAATATATATGAGATACATATGAAAATGTATTGAATATAAAAGTGATTCTCAAAATTTAAATATTAAAAACCTAGTCCCTGTTTTTCAAAATCTATTATTGGATAGAGTGATTTTTTAAAAAAGTGATTTATAAAAAAATTACTAAAATGCCAAAATTAATTTTTAACTTTTTAAATCACTTTTTAGCCAAAAGTGATCCCTAACCACCCTTACTAACTTATGAATTACGGAAGTTGTTGGGGACACAAAACTTACGTATGAACTAATATCTTATTATATATACGGTCAGTAGTGAGAGCCACACTTATCCCCCGTGGATAAATTCATAAATCTTGTTTATTAGAAGTGGATATTTTATTCCTAATATTTAAAAATAGATCCGGGCCCATGAAAATAAAGTTATCTAGAAAGTTTTAATAAGAAAATTTGATCCTAGATATTGATAGAATAATAATATTTAACCCCGAAAATTTCTTTCATCAACCTTCACTTTTTAATTAATGCCTCATGTTTTTGAAATTATTCTTATTTAAACATTAAATCATAATTAAAAAAAAAAAAAACAATTCAGGCGGTGGAAGGCAGCTAAAATTAATCATTTGGGCTTCAATTAATTTATTACATACTGTATATTTATGCTTTAATCTAGCATGTATTTTATCAAGAAAATCATGGCCTCAATTTGATCTTCAAGAAAGTTGCTTCGGCTCCATCGAGCTTCACTCGATAACATCATCACATGGCTACTAACTACGTATTTTTATCTTTGATATAATTCTGTTTCACTCAAAAGTAAGCCCATGTGATAATATTTTTATATTTTGTGTAGTTATATTCTTACTTTTTTTAATAAAGATATTTAAAAAAAATGATTAATTGAACAATAAAGATTAATAATGAAAAGAATTGAAGAATCAAATATCACTACTCTAATATCTTTCAAGTCTAGACTGAATTGGGACTCTTTCTAGTTAGTCGTCTATGGATTCCGTTTGGGGGGCTTTTCGACCGCAGAATAATTCTGGCGTAAAAGGGTATTTTAATTTTAACCTTTCAGGCCAAGCATTATCCATCATAATAAATACCATCAATGTACAGGTAAACATCAAAATGACGGTGATGGATGCCTTTTCTCAATCATCGATTCAATTTTGGTAGTCACCGTTTTTACATGAGAAATACAATTTAATGCACAAGATAAAAAATCTTCAGTTTCTTCATTGTGAATAGCAAATAACATATGAAACATATTAGCGCTTCTGAAGAAAACACGTGAAAGAATGTTCTTCAAGAGACCGCAAATTAATTTCTAAGTCCAGAAACAGCAGAAGGACGAATTTGCATGCTTTTCCAAATTTTCTTTATTTCATTTAAATAATTTATAAGTTACCCTAGAGATGAAATATTCTCTGGCTGTGATATGACAAAAACCCAGAGAAGTTCAGACAAAAGTTGTGGGGAAAAAGAGAAAGAAGAAAATTGGGGGAAAAGAATCAATCTTACAACTCCCTACAGTAAGATGGGGAATATTTCAGAAGTTTTAGATAAGGGCTTGGACACCAAGTTGTTGCATCTCTCTCAACTTCCATATTGGGTAGAGAACATCTTCTCCAAGTTCTTCTGCATCTACTTGCTGCATAGCCCAGGCATAGTATACGGTCTGAATTGTATCCTGAAAATTTAAATTTGCCAGAGCACCAGAGAGTCAATATACCGAACTGAAGAAAAGCACAGCAACTTTCAATGCATGACAATTAAGGGGTTTTGGAGGTCGTTCATTTGTTCTTTAATACAATGCCTTAGGCACATCAATAGTACTATATTTGATAGAATGCAACTTTACATGGTTAAAAATTAAAGCTCAACAACTTTAGTCTCTCTTTAAAATCTCCTTATCTCTCCTACAGAACATAAACAAAGCACTGCATACGCACACAACTCCACTGAACTGCAACAAATTATGAGGCAGGCCAAGAGAGAACTCAAGCATGAACAGGTTGACAAAGTAAGCAGTGGGACCCACATGCTTCATTTAGGGGTAAATGACCACATTCAGGAAATAGAAGTGCTGTATTATTTACCTTCCCCCCTTCAGTTATCGTACCATGTTTATCACGTACGCAGTAGATTTGCTGTGTTTGGAACTGTTACAATATCAGGGAGATGGCAGCAGAATCAGCATTTTTTCATACTAAGAATTGTCAATGCATCAATCAAGTTCCAAAGGGAGAAAAATATTCGTATACCGCTACAATGATTATTGGAGAAGATCCCATCATTTTAGTCTCTCTTACTTCCACCTCAGATACATGCAGAATCTGCATGAAAAATGTTATCACAGAGCTTTGTAAAAGCTCAAGTTACTTGGTTGGATGTGCAATAGCAAGCTTTTACAAACTCCCAAAGTACCAAGATGAATACTAATGAAATGACAGTCACTACTTGACAACCAAAAAAAAAAAAAAAAGCACACAAAGAGAAAATGATAGAATTTCACAAATTCGTTTACCCTGTTATCAAAAAATATTCCATGGCTCTGATAAGCAGTATGCTCTGCTTTACACCGTTCAATCACTTCAGGGCTACAATACTTCTTTAAAGTCTCAACATCTCCCTGCCATATAAAATTTTGTTAAGCAATGCACCTCTAATGTCACTGGCACAGCCACCATTCAAAAGAATTTCTTGAAAAAGAGGGCTGTTGAAAAAGAAACTACAATATAAGAGCACACAATTTCATCAATTTCAAAGAAGCTCAAACTCGCCTTCATGTAGGCACTAAGGACTGGTCTAATTGCTTCTTGAACTTCTGACACAAAATCTGGTAAGGAGAATGATCTAACTCATACAAATAAAAAGGTTGTTAAACTCTGGAACATAAAATCCAAACATAATACCTAGAAGCAAAAATCAAAAAAGACATGATCATACGGATCTCGACGCCGTATTTCCTTGATTGATGCTGCAGCATCTGTTTCTTGAAAGATGGTCTCGTTCATACTGCAACAGACATGACACCACCAAAAAAAAAAAAATCCTTGAAATTCTAACCAACTCTATAAATCATGAACAGAATCTGAAGGAAAAAGTTGAGGATGCAAAGCATACTCCTGAATTTTGTGAACAATGGGGTTGTCACTGGTTTCCCATCTTTCCCGCACGTCTTCTGCAATCTGAAATCCCAATCCAGACAAATGTTAAGTGTCACCGTCGAAGTAACTACCCCCAGTATAATATTTAGACAGCCGGCACTAATTATGGAGTCTAACACTAGTGATGCTAAATGATAGACAATGAAACAAAAATCAAGCAATTGAAGAAGGCAATTGAGGGACTATTTGCCAAGAGAAAGGTCTATACAACATATATGCTAGAGAATAAAACTTCAAGGCATAATCATCCACAAGTTTATGATGTGGGATAACCATGCATAATAAGCTCAAATGTCATTGAACTTCCCAAGGAAATTTGCTTGATGATAAAACATAATACATTCTTAAGTAAATGGTGAATGTGAATAGAGCAGTGAATATTGACATGGACAGCAGTCATAAATAGTACTGATTGAACAATACTGGGAAAACAAGTCAACTGAGGTTTGCGTTATACAACAAAAATACTACACGAGAGACAAAACAGGCACTACCGTACCTTCAATTATAAAGCAAATAACCTAATAAACTACTTCTGCCAATCAATACTTATACAATGTGCAACGTCAAATGAAATAAAACAGGATGAAGTCAATAATAACCTATTGGAGCATACCTCTTGGCCCTTTGTCACAACAGGTTCACTAATTCCAGTTATGCGCTTAAACACAGGATAACCTTGCATCTGGGTTAAAAGATATAAAATCAGTTTCACAAAAGTGGCATGAAATGCAAGACATAGATACAATATCTTGAGATATTATATGGCACCAAGAAAATACAAACCTTTTCCTTGAGTTTACTCCACATAGACTTCTTTGAGGGTGTAACAACAAGATCAGTTCTCGTACTTTTCTCACCTGTCCATGAAGGGGAAGGAGTATATTCCAGATGCTTTCTCTTACTTGGGCTACCACTTAACTCATCCTTTACAATATCATATCCCTTTTTTGCTAAGTCAACTACTTTTGCTTCCTTCAATTTTTGGAAGGCCAAAGTAAATTTTGGGGAAGAGATACTCGACTTCAATTTCCCATAAAATGTTTCTGCAGTATCACTGGACCCTGTCTGCTTCTGCTTTTCTTCCCCAGATGATGCCTTGAACCCATCTCTGACATCATCATCATGTTTTGCGGAAGTGTCCGTGGATCCCGTCCGAAAAGTCCCTTTGACCTAAATCACACAACAGTTAAGAAAAAATTCCCATTAATCAGGTTAAGATACATATCAGTCATTATTGACAGGCTGACAGCCTAAATAAAAGTACACACCTCCTCTGTAGCAGCTGAAATCTTCTCTTTCATGCTGGCAGAAACCTATAAACAATATGGACTGACATCAATTCTATTTCTTTTGATACAAAACAAAGGCCCTCAGCAAAAGCGGCATCTAACACTCAATACATGAAAGTACCTACTCCTATAAACTTGAAATATGACTGCTCTTAAGGACTATGCAATAATGAACTTATAATGCATGCATACTCATCCTAAAACCAAGAAAAATACAGAGAAATCAAGACAAAAACTACAATGGGCAGAACCTCCTCTACCAGCTATTCTATCATGAAGGTGGGACTGCAGTCAGAGGGTGAAATATGAATGGGGCAATCATAGAAAATGTTACGGGTGCAAGCATCAAATATTGATCAAGGTTGCGTATGTCGTAGTGTATGAGAGAAGAGAATAGTAGCGAGATCAAATTGCCTAAGTCTAAAACTTTCTTAGTTTATGCAACCCAATGCACTTCTCATTGGTAGATCTATTTTTCGTCAATCTGACTACTGATATCAAATCCATTCCTCGTACCCATAATGGATGCTAATATTACATTGATTTTACATCTATTATTACTATTGGATACATGAAATCACATACTTATATAACTTAAACCTTTGTTGTTGAACAGAATTTCAATTCAATATATCTAAATCTCCGATAAACCAAAAACTATGCAAACGCAATGACTAAGCGAAGGGTAGAGAATACAAATTGGTTTCCAAAGTCAGAAAGAGTTTTGTTAAAAATTATCGCAATAGCTCATTGAAGACCTCCAATACGACTGGAAGAGAAGGAGGGAAAAAAAAATTAATTTAGGTTCTACCCTTCAACATTTAAACAAATAAAAGAATAAATAAGTTCAGTCCCCAGTCTGAGATCGTGGCCATGGGCATGATAGCAAAAGTTCATGAATTAGCCAAATTCAGTTCCATGCCAAGGTCAGCCTGGACCTTTCCCACAGATTGTGTATCCGAGAGCGAAAAATGAAGAAAGCATATTTATACACTTAAACTGTAAAAGTATCTAATCGGACCTTTTTTACCGTAGATTCAGCCTCCGTCCACACACCATCCACTTGCTTGTAAAGCTGCTCAGTTGTCTGCTTCGTTCTGCATTCGCCATTTCACCATCTCAGGCCCACCCTTGACATACAAAAGTATGTCTCAGCCTATTAACTAGTAAAGCCACAAATAGATCACAATAAGGAACCATATACAAAATTACCTTTCTTTAAGTTCTTCTTTCACCCCTTTAATCTCCTCTGCTTTCTTTTTCAGTTCTTTCACCGAATGTTTAAATTCAGGGTTACTGCAACCAAGCATATAACAAAGTATGCACAATGAGAACACAGCTAAGGAAATAACACAATATCCATACAATGATACATTAAAACTCATGCTGAACTCAAAACTTTATAAGTTGGAATAGTTTCAGTTTTGTAAAAAGTATTGTAGGTTTCAAATTCCAACTCGCATTCATTTCTCATAGCTTCATCAACAGCAAACCAAATGCTAAAAGTACAGTGATACATAAAACCAAAATCAACAACCAACCAATCTTGAAATCTTCATATATACTGGGAGATAAATTGCGAAAAGACTCAAATACCTTTCAGCTTCGCCTTTAATTTTCTTCGAAAACTCCTTAAACACGCTGAATTGACGATTACTCGAATACCCATTGGCAGAAACCAACCGCAGTCTCGTACTCGAACCCTATTCCACCAAAATTTAACCCCCAACAAAACCAATAAAAATCAAAACTTTTCACCATAAACGAGCAAAAAATCATAGCTTTAGATTCGAGCGAACCTGTAGAGGCGTTAACTGAAGAAACCGGGGCCGCTGTCTAGACAGAAACAAGTCCCGAACCAGCTTTCTACTAGCCATTATTTGGGGACAAAAATTTTCTCGAGAAAAATATGGGGGGGGGGGGGGGCGGGCGCTTATAATTTTTCTATGGAAAATTAGATTCTTAATTATGTTTCCTTCCGCAGTAGGAAGGATTAAAAGGAAGGAAAGATTCTGGAGATTTCTTGAGAAACAAACAATGGGGGCCGACCAACGTACCTCTAGCCTGAAGCTGCGAATGGTTTAGGGATTGTTTGGGTGCAAGGATAAGTTTATGCCTATGGTGGGTTGTCCAGATATTTTGCGGCGGCAAGCAAAGAGTTCGGAGGTGGAATCATCTAAAACCGACTGGGGGTTATAAGTACATTTGGAACCATACGGGACGCTAGGGTTTTGCTACATCGCTTATAGGACCAAGGCGCAACAAATTGTAGGGTTTTGGTCCAATGATATTTCTTTTATTTTGTATTTTATTGTAATCCAATTCCAAATACTGTGTGCTGTAAATGATAATTAACTTAACTCGTAGGTTTATGCAAGTATCTAATGCATATTGCCCAAGTTAGGATCTAATTCTATCGTAACATGTGTAAACAATAGTTTGGGTGGAAAAAATAAGAGATTTTCTTTGCTGCGAATCTATTTTGGATTGTTCTTCGGTTATGAATAACTTAATTTTGTTTGATGATTTAACTAGTTCACATATTCTCTCAACGACATGCATTTAGGTAACCATCATGTCTTTTGACCGTCTATCGTGGTTAATGTGGTTTGTCGTAGTTAAGGTGTTTAGGATTGAGGTTGGACAGTTGTAACTTTTAAGTTACACTACTAAAAGTATCTAGTAAACACTGACTACTGTAGTTTGGAAGCTATATTAATATTGTTTTTCACTTATATAATAGAAAAATTATTATATCTTTAATAATTTTGTCAAAATTATTATTTAAAATTTATATTATTACATATTATTAATTTTTATTTCATAATTACAGCTTTTTTTTCCACATTAGTTATAGCTTAAAAACTATAGCACTTCAATCCAAACAGGACCTTAGTGTGGTTTGTTGTAGTGGGGAGCTAACAAATTTTTTTTGGGGTTGGTTGGATTTTTTTCTAATTAAATTTTTTTTATTGTACAAGAATTATTCGTAGGAAATTAAAGATACACTTAATAAAGAGTATATAAGTTTTGTTTCTCAAATTATTTGTTCTATACAAATGAAATATACTGAAATTTGTCATTGCACCTTATTTTAATTTTAAAAGTTTAAACTTTGACAAAGAAATAATGAGAAGATGAGAGTTTTCAAGTTAAAAGAGGGATGAACACTTGCAATAATTTGACGATAGTCGAACACTTGCCGATTTTTTTCATGCAACCAATGGATTAATACCACATCAATTTGTACAAGATAAATTTATAAAAAAAATTTGTGATTCTATCGTCACTCTTTTTATAATTAACCAAACAATTTTTTTTAGATAACTTCGCCATGGCTTTGTTGGCAAGAAAGAAAGACATACATATATATAGCATGAGTTTATTTCAGTACTTAAATATTCTGGGAAAAAGCCATTGGCTTATAAAATCTACACATGATAGCCCTCTCATTGTAAATTCTTGAAAAAGAAAAGAAAAAACAATGAGTCATTGGATTCAAATCCAATGGCCTAAATTATCCTGTAGTTTTACTAGAGTCCATGATCTCTTAATGAACTTATCTCTCTCTCGAGTTATTAATTTTCTAATTTAATTATATGTAGAACTTCTTTATGAAGTGAGGAAGTCTTCGCTATATAAAATCACACAATGCATCATGAAAATCCTAAACGTATCATACAAATGAAGCCTTACAAGAATTTTAGGGATAAAAGCTTCACATAGAACTCCTAGCTCTGGAGCTGATTGAATTGATTCTTTTTAACAGCTACCGACTCTTCTCCTCGCTTAGTGTCTCAGGTCAAGAGAGAAGAGCGATGGCATTGGCATACCTTGAGTGAGCTGGTGGCCAATGAGAATCCTACTTAATTTGCTAAACTTGAGAGATGGACCCAATACACTAAGGTTGTACAAAAAAAGGGTTTTTGACAAATTTTAAGCCCGTAAAGGGTTTTATAAGATTCAAAAAAGTCTGTTTGAGTGCTTCCTGCATATATCATAATAAAACTGAACACTTGCGTTGAATCGACTTTCAAACATGATTACTCTAATGAATGAATAACTAAAGAAAATAAATAGATGGGAGATAGAAGTAGAAGAGAAAGAAACTAATTCTAAGCATCTCTCATAGGTTCACTAATCACTCGATTGAACACCGGCATCGTGTTTCTTTGTGTGTGTTGCAAGGAAAGAAGAAAGACTTGTAACCACGATATTGTTAAGACATTCAAAACACACGTGTCCAGAAAAAAAAGAACCAGAATGTGAGAACCAGTTTCATGAGCTGGGGGATCCCTTCCCTTCTAATTACAAGCCTGATTGGCAATTAAAAACTTATTGGCTTGACGGGAAGCTGCTTCTTTCGATACCAAAGCTTGAATAAACAAAGTCTTGACTTGCCAAGGCGAGAAAGGAAACCCCTCTCTTGCATACGAGTTGAGCAAGGCCGCAGTCCCCTGCTTCACCAGTCCAGCAAACGCGTTCTCGTCGTCGTTCCTCGTCGTCGATTCCAAAAGCGTCAGATCAGATCTGAACCGTTCGTACACTCTCGATCCGAATACCTTGGATAACGTCGACGTCTGTGGGACCATCCTCGGCCACGCCTCTCTCCTGCTGCTCCAGAACCTACAAAAGTCAAAATGTTTGTGTAAATATTTTATGAACATATGTTGCCATTAATTTAAATTTTAAACAAAACAAAAAAAAGGATCTTACTGTGGGGTGCATCTTCCTCTGATTCTGGTGTAAAGAAATCCAGGCCGTCGAATTTGAGTCGTTGCTGCCGCTGCTGATGATGTAGCTGCAAAACAAACAGAGAGTAGAAGGAGAATGATGAGTCGACTCGGTACGTAAGTGCCATCCATATTCTTGCTAGCTTTCCATGTGGAGCTGTGCGATCTATCTGAGTTAAAAAAAAAAAAAAAACACTGAGATTTGGTTTGGATTCGGTGTCGGTTTCAGTTTCAAAATGGCTTCTTTGAGACCGGTGTCCTTTCCAACTGGAGCTGTCGTGACCCGAGCACCATTTTCGAGACAATTGCTTGCTTGCTTCTTTTTAAAACAATTTTTGTACTGCGTTTCACGTGTTTGCCATTCTTGTGGGGGTTATTTTCCGTCAGCCCCCACATGTTTCGACAAAAATTGTCGTGCACCTTAATGTTTCAACAATCATCACCACGCTCCCAAATCAGCATATCCAACCGTTATCTTTCATGGTAGTACGGCAAAATTGAGATTTGACATTTTTTTTCATTTTTTTATTTTTTCAATCTTTATATTACTCTCTTCAATAGATTTGACACACTCTCTGCTACCATTTTCCTCTTCCTAGTGTACTTTCTAGTCACCAAGGTCGAGGGAGTTTGGCAAATACTTTCTGGTTTTCTTTCAAAATTTTCATCTGGTGTTGGCCAAGCATGAAAGCTCCTTTCTAGTTCTTGTTCCTTAGGATCCTTTTGCACTAGAAAAGGATGAACCTGATTTGACATCCAAACTCTCCCACACCATTTCCATGCTACTACTTTTCTCTATCTGGCAGGACGTCTCCCGTTATCATATTTGTTGGGCCAACTAGCAGGAGAACTACGGCCAAAAGCATTGTATATAATAGAATTGTATGGCATCTGCTTACTGTAAAGAGGAGAGCGGCTGAGGTTGGTGCTATAGAAAAGATTGATTCCTAACTTTACAGTCCAGTCCCTATTACCAAGTATTGCATCTTCACTATCCAGAGACAAGTGGATTCTTTTCTCGTCTTCTTTGGTAGCAACCCTGAATGAGATTTCATCACAGAGAGAATCAATTCCCAATTCCCAATTCTTCAGCCACTAACTTTGCTTCAGCCACCATCTTGGGATAATCTACAAGTTTTTAGAAAGAATTATGGATTATTAGGGGGCTGCAACTGCTCTCAATAGAACTATATTTTTACAAGAATGTAACACAGAAAACACGCACAAGCTTGTTAGGAAGGAGAAACTCTCTTCACTACCGGAGAGAGTAATATAAAGACTGAAAAAATAAAAAAATAAAAAAAATCTCAAATCTTAATTTTGCCTTACTACCGTGAAAGATAACGGTTGGATATGTTGATTTGGGGGCGTGGTGATGGTTGTTGAAACATAGGGTGCACGTCAGCTTTTGTCGAAACATGTGGGGGCTGACGGAAAATAACCCTTCTTGTGGCCGCTAGTACGTGACTTCAAACTGAGGGTAAGTTAGTAAAACGAATAAAGGAGGAGCACGTGACATAATATTTGCAACACGTGCAAGGCAGGTGACTAGATTTACATACAATCCTTCTTCATTCCCCCGGTTTCACTTTGAATTTGAAGTGGTAGCGCCAGGTTACTTGAAAGACGAGTAAAAGCTCTCCTAATTATAAACCCAGTCCCAATCCATTTGTTTAAGGGACGATGGATTAATTGCTCACTTCACTTCCCACACCCCGGTCACGAGATGGAGATGCACACACTGGTCCATTGTTAATGCTCATTATATCAACGGGACTGCTAAGTAAGTATCCATACGAAAGAGAAAAGTGCACCCCAGTAAAATTACAGATAAAACCTTCCCTGCCAGCAATCAATAATTCTGTGAGATATTCTATCAAAAATAGATTACTTTAATATTCTATCAATAATTCTGTAATTAATATTCTATCAAAAATTACAGTTTGATCAACAAGAGGCGAGAGACTGAGAGGCGTGCGGATGTAATATATCAATTAGCTATATATTCTGATTAGATGACGATGACGACAACACTTCTCAGTAGTAATTTTAATGCCACGATTTCAAGGCTATAAACGTCTCGTTCTTCTGTCACGGAGGCAGGTTTTGCAACAAAGTAGAAGCCTTTAATTATAATTTTCCTTTAATCTGTACAAGTTAATAAAAAAGAGTAATTACCAATTAGTATTTGAGTTATTTACCCAGATCAGTAAGAGAACTGCTAATTTAGCCAGAATATGAAAGTCTAGCAATGCCAAAGTCATTAGGCATACGGATTTATTGCTTGCTGTGAATGATACGCGTAGGTTAGGCACTGCACCGTGAAACGGAGGGACGCAGATGGAGTAGCTCTCTACAATATCCTTGCTTAAAAGTTTTCCCAATTGCGAAGGAATCGTGCCATTAATAAAGTTATGGCTTGAATCAAGTTGACCCAGTACTGTAAGCTAGTTTGCCGATCTGTGATATTGTTGTTTCCCGATCATAATGACTGCAACTCCCAGCAGTTCATGAGTTCTTGAGGAATTGAGCCATTGAGTTGGGTATAACCAAGATCGAAGATGTCAGATTGGTTAAATGCCCCAAGCATTGAAGGAATAGATACAATTATAGGATACATGAATAGCGTTTCAAGATTCTTCAGATTTCCTGACGAAGCAGCCCATAAGTAGATTAAAATAAAGGTGCAGAAAAATCAAGTCTGTTAAATTACCTATGCTCGATGAAATTGGACCATCAAATTTATGAAAATAACAATTTTTTTTTTAATTTAGTATTATTGCAGAGAATTCAATTGAACAATCGCACTGCAGTTGTTCTTGTAGTGTATGGTCTTAATTCTTAAGCAACATGCATGTCCTCATTTTGGCCTCTCAACAAATGTGTCCTATTTTACACTCCTATCAAGCGATCAAGATAATAAGTCATTGAGGAGATTACTTAATCGATATATTATATGCGAACACTACTACTATTTACTATATATTTCTTAGAAACTCATTTTTAAACGTACAAAGTACACATAAAAACAGTAGTTAACAATAACTTTAACTACAAACTCTCTTCTCTCAGAGCAGAGCGGACTCATAATAGATAGTCTCTTTATTGTTATTATTCGGTACCCACCTCATGACTCCCTAACCCACAAAAGAAAAGCTACATATTTCATCCGCTTTACAGACATATTACATTAACAACATCACTTGACATTTTCTTATATTAAGCTGAAGCCCAGAAGCCTCATCTCTCATCTGGGATTGGCTGCTGCGAATGACAGTGGTCTGCTGATTGTTGTGCTTGATCCTACTTGCGTCTTCCCTCGAAATCTGGAAAGCATTAGCCAGTATCTCTTCTGGCATTCCCCTCATCACCGATGTGCGGCCTGAGAGAGGGCTTATCATGGCGTTATCGTTGGTCTTAAAAGAAATCCATTCAAATTCCGACCCCCTCGCCCGTTTCACCACAGCAAAGTTCTGTGGCACCACCATTATCTATCCTCGCCTCACCTCCCCGTCGTACACAGACCGTCCGTAGCTGTCCACGACCTGGACGTGGCATGATCCGCTTATCGCGTACATTATGCTTTGTGCGTTCAAGTTCCAGTGTGGCACCATCATCGCATTCTGCGTAAACATATTAAAAGAATAAATGTCTAAAAATTTTACCCAAAAAAAGAGGGGGGGGGGGGGGGGGGCGCGCTTTCAGTTACTCGTATACGTACTCTGTGGAGCAAGCCCCTTTCAGCGCTGAGCTGGATCCATCTTAGCACAGGGAGGTTGAAGCTGTTGAGCGTGGTAATATGACCGGCACCTTGGGTGTAAATGTCAGCCTTAGAAGGATCGCCGATGTTTTCTCTGAGCTTCATGGTGCACATAGTCTCTTCAACGCCATTACCACCTCCGTATCGTCCCCGAGATCGCTCGTACTCACTGCTGTCTTCCTCGTATTCTCGTTGACTCTGTGTCCTCGGTGGCCTCGCAACCTGGAGCTGACCTCTGACTGTAACAATGGCTCCTCTGTAGTCCTTCTCGCTCCGGAGCCTCCTCACAAGACGCTCGTCCACGTTGAAAGCCTCTGCCAGGATCCGCGTGTCGAAGCCGCAGAATACGTTGTTGCATTGCTGGTGACCGCCAAAACGTTCTTGTTGCCGCTGTTGCTGGAACTCTTGATGTGGGTTACCAGCCAGATGGAATTTCTGTATCCAAAAATGAAATTCATCATCAGATCTGATTACTTTATTAATTACAAGTCTTGGCGAGTTAATTGTTAATTATTTTCTTACTCTAGGATTCCTATCCAGTTGGTTGTCATTGTTTGCTACGTCAAGAAGAACAACAGCAACGACCGGCGTACTGCCCTCGTTGTAGCACCAGTGAGCTGCTCCGGCTGGCAATGCGAAAATATCGCCTTGGCGGAAGCGTCGAATCTTCTGGTGGCTATCCTGCTGGGACCTGCCAGCACTTTCTCCGAATCCTCCTTGTTGAGGTGACTGATAAGTCTCAGGGTACCCTGGAAAAGGGTCCCCGTGAGACCCTCTCCTGTACGTGTACGCTCAAATTAGCAACAAATCAATTACACATAAATGTGATATATCACAGATCGGTTAGAATTGATATATGGAGAATGTTAATGGAATAATTAATAGCGGTGGAAACAGTATTTTGCTTCGACAGAATTCAATTCAGGCCTCAGCCTCGTCCGATTTAACCTTGGAGAATGTAGACGAGTTGAGGAGAGTTGGAAAATTGTGGCAAGAGAAGGCCTTTCTGCCGGATGGTGTGTCTAACGACGGCAACTCCAGCGCATTGGAATTGCTCGTGCCCAGGGTCCCAGGTTTCAACAACACCTGCTTCACACTCAACGCGGTTATTAGGTTCTAGGGCCTCGAGATTATTGATTTGGCAGTCGTTTGGTTGCTGCCATTGCTGCTGGTTAGCAGCTAGGCAGCCGCGAAAGAAAATAACAAGGCTAACCAGTAAGACGGAGAGCTGTGAAGGCTTGGCCGTGCAGATAATTGTGGGTTTGAAGTGAAGTGGCTAGTGGGAATCGTAGTGGATGGTATTTATATGTAAGAGGAGAAAGGGTGGAGTGACACATAAGAGGTTGTGCTTAAGGAGGCTGCATGTGTTGGCCATTCTTCACTTCTGTTTCTTACACATCATAACTGCACTCATGGAAGTTATGATGTGACTTTTTGTTTTTCCCCACTTGATGCGCGCGTATACATATATACATACATATATACATACACATATGTGTGTGTGGATACATACACAAACTTCCAATTTCAACCTCACCTTTAATTAATGTATAGTTCGATACACTTCCAATTTCTTTTTTTTCTTTTTTGATAATATACACTTCCAATTTCAATTTCGCTTTCAATTAAATATGTAGTTCAGTCCGGAGAGTGGATCTCATGAAAAATAAAGCAAGCACCACACACATCATATTCTAACAAACAGACACTTTGATACACGTGAGTCCCACGTGAACCGGGTAGCACAAACCTACGGTGTTGGTATTTTATGACAAATTGGCGGTTGCATGTTAGATTTGTTGCCGTCTGTTTAGTTCCCTTTTGTTTTTTTTTTGGATAAAAGTGTAATAAATACAGCGCGAACGTTCACGGTGGGACTCGAACCCACAATCTCCCGCTCCGGAGGCGAGCGCCTTATCCATTAGGCCACGCGAACTGCACACTGAAGGGATGTAGATTTACATTTATATCTAGTCAAGTTAGATTATGCCTCGCATGAACCGAGATATCCAATGTCACTTGTTGAAATTATGTGAACAAAATTTGGTGAAGGAGCTTGTAACTAAATTAAGATCGATCAATAAATGGGTAGTAGTAACATACATTATGAATAATGTAGTAGTGTTTGGCTTCTTTTTTCATATGCTCAGCTTCAGATGCCCATACACATTACTTTCATCGGTCAAGAAAAATATGGACAATTGATGGCAACAAGAATAAATAATGACATTAATAGACCTACTACTCCTTGGAGACAATATACATGGGAACAGCGGGTTTGGTCTTAAACCTGTAGTAAACCCTTTTATTCTTGAGAGTGACATTGTCAATGGTTATGACAATCTTGCCTGGTTCGCTAATATAAAATGAATTCCTCATGCTCTCTCCTTCTCCTCCTTTCTTTTCCTTCTCACTTTGAAGCAAAACTCTGTATGAGCCTTCATCATCCGGTATGAACTCTTCTTTGTAGGACACATCCCATCCCAATACTGTTAAATCCCACATCATTGTCACTCCGGTCTAAACACCACAAACAAAATCCCCATTACCAAAGTTAAATATGTTTAATTAGTAGGTAATGGGCCTTTAGTCCAACAGTGAATCTCTACTCTCACAATTAAGAAGGATTGTGAGGGTAGTGGTTCGAGTCTCTATGAACTCAAAAACTCTCTCAATTAAGCATTATGCATGATTGTATGAAGTTTATTTGTAAGTATTTCTTCTTTACGAAATGCGAGTGGAGCAGAGAATGTTATTTGTCTGGGTAGATACTTCATTGATTTAATATAACAATAATGTAAC
Organism: Citrus sinensis; assembly: GCF_022201045.2. Lineage (NCBI taxonomy): Eukaryota > Viridiplantae > Streptophyta > Magnoliopsida > Sapindales > Rutaceae > Citrus > Citrus sinensis. Next base: position 42,779,135 of record NC_068558.1, on the reverse strand, counting down.
AATGTAAGTCTTAATTATGTACATCTAATTATATCTGATTGTAAATATAAGGGTAATGTTTGTAATAACAGTTATAAATATTTATTTTTAAATATTTGTGTAATACAATAATTTGATGTGTAATCAATATTAAAAAAAAACATTTAATTAGTATGGTGAATGATAAGTTAAGTCGGTGCCAGTCGGTTCAATAAGTAATAAAATATCTCTTAGCATGGTACAAGAGGATAAGGTCGAATCCCCGGTTAAGTGGGTGCGAAGAGAATTCAGTTTCCAGTTATGATTAGCTTTAATATAGAAGAATTGGGAAGGTTGTGATATTTTAAATAGAAGTATTTATGCAGGTTAGGAGGGTACCATTTGATTCAACTGGTAAAATCCCAAAGAGCGATTCAAGAAGTATGAGGATCCAATCCACTTAGCTTAAAAGAAACAAAATGGAAAGTTATGTAATTACCTCTGCTACTGGAATTCTGACGGAACCAGCTGTATTTTTCCGGACAATCAATTCTGAGGTTCTGTCCTCAGGGAAAAAATCATCATTTTCTCTGTAGAGACCACCATATTCAACTGGAAGATTCTCTGGAGATATGAATCTGAATGTTTTTTAACCCAAAAGTTTGGTTAAAATGGTTAAAAGAGGTAACAAGCAAATCATAGAAAACACTTGAGAAACGCAACCAGATTTAGACTTCTCACTTGAGAAGGGTCTTGGTAACTTTTGCTGGTCTTGCAAATACAAACTTCCTTTTACACCTCGGGCTTAGGAACTTGGAAGCCACTGTATGAAATGCATAGTACCAAAAGGGAACGTTTATGATTATCTGCAAATCAAGAATACATATATATAAAATTCTGTAATTGAAACTGATCCAATTATCATCCTATTTATAAGAAAAAAGAAAAAAAAAACTTACATTTCTGTGCATGAGCTCAGGATAGTTGTCTTGAAGCATCATTACAGTTTTCTTGCTGACAACACGAAATTTCTTAATGTCGGGAGGCTTTGAGTTCTTCAAATCTATTATCTGAACTATAGAGTTTGCGCCACCAGGTTTAAAGTTTAGTTCCTTTATACCCTTTTCCACGAACTTCACTTCAAGCCTAATAAACTGGTCACAAAGATCCTCCAAATCAACTAATTTTTCGGGCAATTCCCTGTTCTTGAATGCGCCACAAACATTGTAATACAAAGGGCGACCCTCTCTGTCTTTGCAGTTAGAGTAAACGAGTTTTCCAACATCAGGATCCAAACCGTCTTCCTGGATTAAATCAGCCAAGTAATCCCTTCGCCATTTGAGGGTCTTCCGAAGCATCTCAAAGGCATCATGAACCTTGTAGTCTTTTGCTTTCAAGAATTTCAAGAGTACAATGTCAGTTCCTTCATGTGCTTTGCTTGGCAACAAAGGCACACCCCACAGAGTAATCTTTTTGAGTTGTGATCTGGCCAATGCAGCTTCTTTCGGAGAATGACTTCTCGGGGGTTTCCCTAAAAGATAATTACCGAGAACTGCATCTTCAACCATGCAACGAAATTCTAACAAGGCCTTTTTCTTTTTGAACTTCATGTCAATTATAGCAGCAGCTTCTCTGTTCCCATCTTCTTGAACATGTTCAGGATTCTCTTGGGAAGTAAAAGTTTTATGGACTCTATGGTTCTCTTCTTTCTCAATAGCCTCCCCCTCCTTAAAATTCTGAACAATTTCAGTTTCATCATAGATCTTGTTGCTTCCATTGTCAATTAACCCCCTCGACATTGCAACTGATTTGGTACTTCTCCCCGTCAGAACTCATCCATTGCATAGACGACTTAGCCGGAAAACGGAATTCCCACGGGGAGAGAGAAGACTGTGCCAAATAGAGGGGTAGGGAAGGAGGGCGAGAAAAGGATTCTCTTTTCCGTTTTATATGGGAACCAAGCAACTGCCTCCAATAGTTGCCTTATTTAGGGCGAGTATTTTTAACTGCCAAACATCTGCCAGCTTACAAATTGGTGGTAGTTGTGGGACGAAAAATAAGTGGCATTCATAAGGAAACGAATTATATTTCCCGTTAAATATAGATGTAAGAATTTCCCAGCACAATTTCTTGTTATCGGATTTACCATTTTTCCATACCTAGTTAGCTGTAAATTAAAACCCGTCGACAAATCGCATTTCGGTTTTAAACCAATGGTGCCACCTTGACCGAACTAGTTTATCCAGCACCATCCAGCTGCGAAATCCGCTTGATTGCATCAGCCTTGACCTCGAGGCAGTTCAAAAGGGAAACCAATAAAACCAACAACCATTAAGATAGATGGAGTCATCGTATTTCGACCTTCGGCCGGGATAATATATGGGTGCTTGATGAATGTTATCTCCATCTGTTCACTTGAACTTTAAAGCTTCTGTTGCAGAGAGGGATACAGGTGCCCTGGCCGTGAATGGTGTCTACATCTGACTATGAGAGACACAACATTAATCTGCATTTGATCGATTATCAGTTATCACATACATTTAGCACTTTTGTCCATGTGTTGTGAGAGAGAGAAAGATAGAGACACCGCATCAATTAGCAAGTGATAGATTACAAAACTCAAAAGTTGAAGCTTCCTGGAGATTTTTGGTAAAGAACTCTTTGGAATCTTGGATGACACCGGAAGTTGTATTATAACTAGACAGGGAAAAAGTTAACAAATCTGTTAATCCAAGTAATAAACATGCCTTACGAAATAAAAAAAACAACATCAAACTGCAACACGTCATAAAAACTATTCACTATTTACATCTAACGACCCCAAAGTACGGTAATTTACAAAAAGAATCGTTAACGCACAGTGGATCTTCAAGATTCTCGGTACTTTGTCAGGTCAAATGTCAGGGTTCTTGAACAGCTGCCAAAAGTTAAAAAAGGAGCATTATTTGTTAGTAGCATGTTCATTAACTTGACATCGTGGACCATGACATTGTAAAAAGTTGCCAGTAAAGGAAAACAATTAAAGATTATGTGAAAAAATTCACCTTCTATCTGAGTCCCTGTAAACCCCAACCAAAGCTTCAGCTTTGTCATAAAAGCTATCCTTCAGAGATATCACAATACTCTGAAAACCATTGCCTTCATCCGCATCCTGATTTCCCCTGGTTCCCTCACATGATTTTGAGCGGATGAATCCAGCTACCTTGGCAACATTTAAATTATCCAAAGCCGCATCAACTTCATCCAGTATGAAAAAAGGCGAAGGCTTGTAGCTGAAACATCACACGAAAGAACGAAAATGCTCAAGGATGGTTAAGGCAGGCTATGTGCATTCCCAACAGAATCCATCACTTGAGTTGCGAGTAAATAGAAGAGCTAAGATTGATCTAATCTATAGGACACACCTGTGAATAGAGAAGAGTAATGCGAGTGCCGCAACTGTCTTCTCCCCACCAGAGAGTTGCTCCATATCACGGAAGCGCTTTGTTGGTGGCATAGCAGTGTATTTGATCCCATGCAAGAAAGGGTCATCTTCATTTTCTAAGTTCAAATATGCTGTTCCACCCAGTGGGTGCGTATTACTCCTTGTTAGTTGTTTGTATATTCTATCAATGCTACTTGAAATATGATTGAAAGCTTCCATAAACAAACCATATCTGCATCCACCAGAATAAAGTCATTGACACATTTTCGGACACCACAAAGAAAATATAGTGTACAAAGATTAGCTTGAAAACACAAAGATGATGATGCAAACTTGATAGGCATGCAGAACTTTGAATTTCAACTGCATCTACAGTTATTAACAAAATGAAAAGTAGAGCATCCCACCTATGTAACTTAAGAGGCAAATATAATCAATATAAGCTCTACTCATTTCAATCAAATACATTATGGTATCTTAATTTGTGAACATATGTTTCAAAGATTATCATCAATTCGAAGATTTGCTAGAATACGTTAATTAATTAGTACCTCTTCTGCTTAACTGAATTGTAAGCATCAGCTGCCTGCTTCTCCTCTTTCCTGGCAGCTTCAAACTCTTCTGTTACCGCCCTTTCTTTCTCTAACAGAGCTTCATATTGGTCCAACGCCTTCAAATTCGGAGCTGTTTTTTCTATTTCTGAAATAAGGGCATCCATTTTCTGCTTGAATTCAACCTCAAGCTTCTCGCGCTCAGATGGTCTCCTCTCCTGCAAATAAGACCTATTTAACTGACTAAAATCGAAAACAGGGCCTGGAGATGAAGAATCAGTTTCCATTGGGTCTTCGACAGTGGGAAGGACTATGCATTCTAGTTCACACTTCTCCATAATTTCCTGCTTCCGTGAAATCAGCTGTTCAATCTGTGCCTCCTATAAGAAGTAAAGAGGTGTCAATTGCAATTCGTTTTAATATTGCAACAGACCAACTTTTCTAGAATCTTCAATGAAGAATTAAGAATTAGAGAAAATTTTAGACACCTTAGAATTAATCTGACGATTCAATTTCGATAGGCTTGTAGTAGCAGCAGAAGCTTGCTTTTCCCATTCCTGGATCTCCTTCTCACACTCATCTGAATTGGATTTCCATCCTATTGAAGTAGGAACAGAGGAAAATAATTTTAGAATTTATCTTTAGTTAATCTGGTGGTGGACCTCTGGTTCATCTCTTTTTCCGTACTTCATTATAGTAAAAAAAAGTACTTGGTTTCCTTCACACAACCCCCCCACCCCCACAACCCCAATCCTCATGAACCCAAAAAAAAAATTAACCTGAGTAATTCAATAACTTATTATGTTTAAAAATGACTTGAGAAAGATACTTATAGATATACACTGAACCTTATCGTACCTCGCATTTCTTCCTTCCAACGAGTGATATCCCCCGTGGCTGTTTCTGTTGCTGACTTGACGTCACCTTCTTTCTTCTTAACCTGTTTCAAATCATTTTCTAAGGTACTGAGGGAAGATTCCAGCTTTTTAATTCGTGATTCCACATCTCGCTTTTGCTCATACTCCAATCTGGAATTTAGAAGGGAGGGAGAGGGGAGGGGGGTTGGAATAAGATAAGATGGCCACTTGACAAACCATACACACAACCAGCTAAATGAAGAGAGAGAAATAAAAAGAGAAAAAAATGAAACACTGTCAACATCCAACAGAAAGTACTCCATGCATATTGTTGAGAGACCTAAGGTCAAATTCAATATAACCAAGGCTCAAGCAAGTACTTAAGCACCAAAGATGAACATTATCGACAGGCAGCCCCAGTATTCAGAAATGTATATAAATTTGAGAATTTTCTTAAAAGTCAACCAATGCAAGAGTTTTGAGATGTTCAAAACTCATGGCCAAAATCTAATTCCATTTTCTTCTTTCTGACAATTGTTTATTAAAAAAATACAAAAGAACAATGGAGAAGTTCTGCCATTTTGATCTCTCCTCAAATTTTAATGAAATTTTACTCTAGACCCTGTTCGTTATGTTCAACTTGGAATTATCTCCTGCGGTAAAAGAGAATCAGACTGCAGAAGAAAAAATATGTAGTAACCCAAATGCCTGCTTCATTCATAAGCATCACGTCACAGAATCAGACATCAACTTTCAGTTCAAACAAACCCTTTCAATTGGAGAAACCATTCTAGCTTCAGAAACTTCAATTCGACTAATCAAATATGCAAAATCACTAACAGCCACAAGTAGAGACTCATAATCATATATTTCCATCAAGAGAATTTTGAGCAAATTGTACCCACAAAACACATAAAACAACATCCAGTAAAGCAGGCATAAATACTGGGCAGATATATACCTTGTAACCCATCTTGATAGATTAAAAGAAGGAAACATTTATCAGGAGAAGAAGAAAAACATACTGATACTTCAACTTCGCCAGCTGATTACTCAAATTAAGCCTTTCTTCAGCAACATTTTGGGCAGCCTTGAGCTGGTTTTCTTCATACTCGCGGATGTTTGCCACCCCAACAGACTCACTGAAATCTCTGTAGAGCCGATCAGTAATCTCATTGATCCTCCTTTCCAGCTTGTTGATATCTGTGGTCCTCCTATCAATTTTATCCTTTAACTGCAACCATTTTTTACAAGCACCTAGGTCAATGAGGTGAAGATATTTACTACATAGAGTAGATAAGGGAAAACTCGTAGACATAAACCACCTTTTGAAGGTCAGGTTTTATACGACCAATTTCTTCCTTGATAGTACGCTTTTCCTGCCTCAGGTTTGCAAGCTTGTCCTCAATGCTCCGCTGCAAAATAATTCCTCCAGGTCATCCAATTAACCAAATGTGCATCCTAGTAAACTTTAATGATCAATTAATCAACAACCCACAAAATCTTATCCTATCTATGTGGATCAGACAAAATATTTCTGCCGCTCTCCTACATCTAAGATCATGTCTGTCTGTCTGTCTCTCCCTCTCTCTCTCTCTCTCTCTCTCTCTCTCTCTCTCCCTCTCTCTCTTCCTCTTTTTTTTTTGGGTTTTGGGCGGGGGGACCCACCTCCCCTCCCCCCTCCCCCCCCTCCCAAAAGAAAAAAAAAATCTTCTTTTGATAATACTATATATAACGTCTAACTCAAAAACACAAAAGATATATTAGCAGTGTCTGCCCAAAAATCATACATAAAAGTTAATCAAACAAGTGTGCATAAAAAATTCAGGAACCCTCCCTAGTATTGCAGGGCATAAATCAGAAGTTATACCTTCTCGATCTCAGCATATTGAATCTTCTTCTCAAGTCCACTGATTTTCCCAGATGTTTCAGACTCTCTTAGCTGCATCTCCCTAATAGAACCAAGCTCTTCTAACTCTGATTCATACTGTTCTTTCTTTCTTTTAAGTCCTGTAGAATGGTTACATATCAACTTTCAAAGCTACAGTGAAAGAAAATAACAAATTTCAATATACTAACCTTCAATCTTCTTATCATCCCATTGTTTTGACCTTGCTTCCATTCCACCAGTGGTACCACCAGTCATTGTGCCAGCTTTTGTGAGTAGAATTCCATCAACAGTAACAACTGATACAAAAACAAGTAACCAGAATTAATATAATATCAATTTGCTGATGCTGAAAATTAACAAATCAAAAGGAGAGTAAAAATTTACCTCTAAATCTCTCCCCACTCCAGCTAAGAACCTTGGCTTCATCCAGGCCATCACAGACTAGAGTATTTCCAACAGCAAAGAGAACTGCCTTTTCCAGTGATGGATCAAATGTGCAATTGTTAAGTCCACAAACTTAAAGGCACTTGTTTGGAATGATGCTATTCTTTAAATTAGTTACAGGGAAATATTTGTTTATGTTTTCCTCAGGGAAACAAAACTTTTCTTAAGGTTTGAAATGAAAAATTCAGAGCAAATAGAAGCAATTTCAACAAGAAAGAACAAACAAGCACATGGGATGTTTCTGCCTCACAATAGAAACAAAACTTATGGAAGCTTAGGCAAAGGATATTGAATTACATCAAAGACCAGCTTTGCTGTACCACCTAAAGTACGTAACTTCTCAATGATAGGCTTAACTCGAACTGATTGGAGAGGTATAAAAGTCATCGGAGGAAGCCTCTGCTCTTTCAAATACTGTACAGAACCAATGTAAAGAATACTTGAATTAACAGTAATGTCAACCATAATATTGATTATTTAAAAAAAAATTACTGATTGCAGACGTATAAAAGTCATCGGAGGAGGCCTCTTCTCATTCAAATACTGTACAGAACCAATGTAAAGAACACTTGAATTGACAGTAATGTCAACCATAATATTGATTATTTTAAAAAAATAAGAATACTGATTGGATAGGTATAAAAGTCATCGGAGGAAGCCTCTTTCAGATACAGTACAGAACCAATGTAACGAATACTTGAATTAACATTAATGTTAACCATAATATTGATTATTTTTAAAAAAAAAATATTGATCACCTTAATCAACATCGTATTTGCATAATAAAAACCATAAACTTGACCAACAGAATATGGATGGTCAACAAATATGCCCAGCCATGATATGGTTTGAACTACATGACAATATTGTGAAACTCCAAATGCTATAACTTCAAGAACGTCCGCATTTCAAGTTTGGTTAAATCACTAAGATACATGGCCATCAACTAAAACCTCAAAAGCATCTAAACCAATAAAATTAAGAATTAGAAAGATCTGTAGCATCCCTGACAAGCAAAGAAAAAGCTTGCCAGGATTTGGTTACAATAGACAGAAATAGTCAACTTTTTAAGCTATCATTTATCTTTGCCAGTCAGCATCACATGCATGTAAACTGACCAAATGAAGTAATACAGAGTTGACATCACTGACCCAACAAAAGCAGAGCATAATTTAAAGATCAATTATACCTTGATGCATTCCTTTCCAGTATTCTCGTCCTCAACCACCACTGCATCCATAAATTTTCCCATGGCAACGGTAACAGCAAGGTTGTACTTCTTCTGGGTTGGCCTACAAAGATCTGTCATGCGACCATGAACACCTTGAAATAGGCGTTTCAGAGTCTCCACAGCTTGAGACAGTTTAGCATCCCTCTCATTTTCATGTCTATCAGCCTTCAATTCACGTAATTGATTTTCTATTTCACCAATTTTAGACTTCAGGTTTTCATATTTTTGCCTGAAAAAAGCAAATCATGTATATCAGCCTTCAATTCATGTAATTGATTTTCTTTCATCATATAATAGACTTCAGGTTTTCATCGTTTTGCCTTCATATCCAAAACCAATAGATGTCTTTACAACGCCTTATTTTCCATTTCTCAAAACATATTCAATATATAAGGAGAAGATGCCACATAAATCAAACTTTTCTTATTCTCTATACTAAGAAAAAAAATAAATAAATATCAAGACAGCTCAAAAAATAAAAAGCTCAAATCAAGAGATCTGGACATATAAAATAACAACTTGCACCAACAAATACAAACTTTTCTGAACCTAAAGGAATATATTAATGCAAAGAAAGAACTAAATTCATGGAAAAATCTAACACTTATATAACCTGGAATCTCGGTGTTTATCTTGCATTGAACGAAGTTCCTTTTTCAACTTTGTGAGCTCATCCTTATGTCCACCAGAAGCATCTAAAATATTTTTTTGTCTCTTTCGCATTTGATCCTCCTGTGCGTCCAGTTCATGCTCCCTATTACTAAGCTGTTGAAGATTTGCTTCCAGATTCTTTAACACTTCAAGATCAGCATGTTGTTCCCTATCCAGAACCTCTTTCTCATCTCTTAGCTTTGCGGTTTTCATTCCAGCCTCTTCTTTACTGAAACATAAAAACTCCATTGATGCAGGAGATGAAAAATTTTAATGCTTTCCAGCTTTTGTGACTTGTCACAATGGGGACAGTAAAAAGGCTTAATCATGGAGTTCATTTTTTACTTCAGGCTAGTCTAAAATCCAATATACAAACAGCATGATTTTAAATAAAACAAATAAGATTGACAGGTGCAAGTATGAATGACATATACTGAAATGAAACCTTGAAAGGACAAAAATAATTTAAACTAGAAAACCAAGGCCAGCCCGAAAACATGAGTTTAGGAAAGTATGAGAAATAATAAAGGATATTCAGGTGTTAATTCAATTTGTAAACATTTTAAACTTTGAAACTAAACAGAACTTACATTTGAAAATATTCTGTTAGTTGAGTGTCAAGCAAGGGAAGTCTCCCAGCACCATCTCGACTTTTTTCATTCAACTCTTCCAGCTTCCCTGTCAGATCTTGTATGCCTTTCTGTAGCTCTTTGATATCATTAGCGTGTTTCCTCCTTTCTTCTCTCTTTCTCTCAAGCTCCTTTTTGCTGCTCTTGATTTTTGAATTAATGCGAGACATTTCTTCATTTAATTTCAGAAGCTCAGGTTGCTGAGCTCAAGAAAACAACAAAGTAAATAAACCATTAATTTCTCTCGACTAAGGAAAAAGAATAATTTCCATCAATAATTTATTTGACAGACCATAAAATCATGAACTAAATATGAATTTGAGAAAGAAATAATTTAAGCATATCCTCTTGAATCAAAAGGGGTGCTGTACGTCCAACATATATTCCACTCACCCTCTCCCCATAGCCAAGGAAAATAGAATAGGAGAAACAGTGATGTACCGAACATTGTAGTGATGTACAATTTGTTCACCTGAGCTTAACTGTAAAGCTATCAATCTTTGTGTTCAAAGATGCATGCGATAGTCTCACACTTTCTCTGTAAAGCCACTCTTCCCAAAAACTGAGCTAAATCCATCACATATTGCATCCATCTCTAAACTATGTGTAAAGAGATATCTAAACTTTATCAAAACTAATCAAAATCTACAAATTCCAGCGCAGATCAGCAATATAAATCAAATAAAATCAACAACAATGCCAAAACCAGAGAAGCTTACACTTTTGTCAAGTCTATTGTTTCTCTCAGCAATTTTCTTTTCACATTGCGCTATCTCTTTCAAGTACTTTGCCAATTCCTTCCTCTTTCCTCTCTTTTGATCTTCAAAATGCTCTAATTCTCGCATGACTTCTTCACGGGATCTCTTCTCAGCTTCAAGATCCTTACTTGCCTTGGTAATATCCTTTTCTATGTTAAACAACTGCCATAGAAAGTGTTCTTTCTTCAAAGATTTCTGCAGAAAAAAAAATAAAGGAAATATGAGAACTCATTTGATGACAAGACGACCAAAGCATTGGTATAATCCTGGTAGTATATATACCCCTTATGTTTTCATCAATTTTATATAATAATAAAGTTTTTATTTTGTTTTCATATATGTCCTTAATTCAATTACACTTATGTTTTCATTAATTTTATATAATAATAGAGTTTTTATTTTGTTTTCAAATATGTTCTGAATACAATTATATTAATTCCAATTGGAATTAATCACTTATTCTATAAAATGATTAAATTATATATTTAACTATGTCAATGTAATATAAAATCATCACTAGTATTAAAAATACTTACAAAAACAACAAATAGTAAAAACTATCAACATTTTCATAATTTTTATGTGAATTTTGAGATTTTATTTATTAGTTACATTAACTAAGAGGACAATTTAGAAAATTAAATTTGAGTATTTTGTTTTGATAACGAATCAACAGCATCTGGTTCATAAAAGAGAGTCAAAGCGCCTGCCAAGGAACAACAGCAACCAAGTATCTTTTTGTTTATTGAAACATTTTACTAGTAACATTTTTATAACTTAAAAAGATGAATAAATATTGTTTAATTTATTTAAGCCTGTAATTAAGTACTTGACTTCAAACGTAAAAGTTTTACTAGCAACTTTTAATTGATTGTAATTGCATGTATTGATTTATTTTAGCTTGTAATTCTTAATTGATTTATTAATCCTTATATAATTACATGATATTATAGGTTGCAATGTCAAATACCACAATTGGAACATAGTGTTTTTATATTTGAATTGCCTTTTGTTTTCTACTATTTTTTTTAATTATTTTTATTTAGAGTATGTATTTATAGAGGTAAGGTTCTTCGTGTCCCCCCTTATTTGATGTACTTCTTTCTGCAAATGAATTTTTATGCTCACTTCAAAATATAAATTTCTTAGATTAATTTGGAGTAATATAAAGTCCTAAGTCCACCCCTTTAATGGAAAAACATATGCAAACATCGCAAGGCAGATATCAACATAAGATACAACAAATAAACCTTAATAGTCCTTACCAGTTGATCTTGCAAGCGAAGATGCCTCTCTGCTTCTTCCTTTTGTTCTTTCTTCTGCTTCCTCTCCAAGACTACCGTTCTCTTTTTCTGATAAACAAGTGCTGACTTCTCTTCTGCTTTCCCTTTTTCATCTTCCAGCACCTCGTATTCTCTCTTGAGTTCATCAGAACCAGAAATCTGCTCAAGAAGTGCAGTAAGCTCCTTGGGATTTTTAGATGCGATGGACTCCACATCTCCCTACATTCAACAAAAACAAATATGTGTCAGAAGTAAGCTCCAGCTTATGAAATTTAATATGCCAGACCACTGCAGTAGCTGCAGTATGCTTGCATAAGTTTGATGCTTTAGGAAATAAGTTAGAAATGTACAACTAGACATACTTCCTTTCTTCATCAGTCCAGTTCATTAGTCAATAATCAGTTTTCAAATCCTGATCAGCCAAATGCAGCATTCAAATTTAAATTATAACGTACACCCCCAGAAACAATAGAAATCAAACGGGTAATTATAGAGTAACCAAAAACAGAATTTCCCCTAAATTCACCTAATTAAACACCAATTCACGTGCCCAGAGAACTATATAATGCACAGAAGTAATACAGCCCTCAAAACACACCAGGAAATTCAGAAAAGACGCAGATTTATAAGCATAAATACATTAATTAAAATAATTAAATTAACCTGAAAGACGAGAAAATTTCTGGCCTTCACAAGAATCCCAAGAGACCTCAATTTGGCATTGTACTCGTCCCAATTGACAACCCTTCCGTCAATTCGGTACTCGCTTCCGCCGGAACTGGTAATGGTTCTAGTAAACTGGAGTTCGGACTCGTTACCCAACTGATACACCAGCCTCACGAAAGCTCGCCTTCCCTTCTGCTCCTTTTCTTTATCGTCGTAGGCGTAAATCAGATCCTTCAGCTGGCCCCCACGGAGCTGGCCCGTACGGACCCCAAGAACGAAACTTATGGCGTCCATTAGGTTCGATTTGCCCGCCCCGTTCGGTCCAATTATGGCCGTGAAGTCCGAGAAAGGCCCGATTATCTGGAGGCCCTTGTAGGACTTGAAGTTCTCGAGTTCTAACCGGTGGATTTTGCCCGGCGAGAGTAGGGACGGCATCGTTTAGGGTTTTTGCGTATTCGAGTGAGAATGAGGGGTTTGTGGGAGTTCAGAAGCGGGAAATTTTGACGGGAAATGGAGAGTTTTTACGGAGAGTTGACCGGTGGTCTAGGGATTTTGAAAAGGGAGGGAAATTTGGGAGGGTTTAATTATGGAGCGAGGGTGGACATTTTCCTTCGAAGTATATTGAGTGCAGGAAATGATGTGGCGCTCCTTTTTCAGCAAACATTGTTTTAATTGCGTATGGTCAACGCTCGGTCCCTGACTTTTGACTTTTTCAGTTTTTGCGATTGTACCCCCGACTCGGGTAAGTCTTTGTATCCGAGTCTTGGTACTTTGGTAGCGGTAGTGGCAGGTGCGACAACCGGTATGTCGTTTCAATCACACAACCAAAACCCAACCGACGAAGTACCAGGACTCATCAAGCGGTTATCTGATTATGGGTATGTCGTTTAGATCACTGTGTACTGTGACTCCATTGTTTCATTATGGTGAGCGAATAAGATTCAGCGGCAAAACAAACTCATAATCCTTGAAACGACAGGGCACTGGTAGTTTAACAAAAAATCTTAAATACCTAAAACTTCTAATAAATAACTAGTTACAACAATCTGATAATGAAATGATCAGTCGAAGAGGTAGGTCAGCAGCAGCTGGACAGAAGCTACGCCACTGGTCTGCAAGACACTACCAATTTTGAAAACACTTACATTCTACATCTCTCTTAACACTGCTTGCTGGATTCAGTGCTTCTCTCCTTTTGGGGAATCTGCTGCCTTGGTTTCGTCGTGAACCCCAATGTGAGCAGGAAGGTTGGCCTCACCGGAATTTAGTGTCTTGGGTTCAATGTGAGTTCCATCATGAGCAGGCAAGTCGGCCTCACTGGTATCAGCTGCCTTGGGTTCGCTGTGAGCTCCAACACGAGTGGCCAAGTTGGCATCAGGGGTATCAGATTTTCCAGGTGCGGGTTCTCCAGATTGTACCGCCGCTTCTAGTTCCTCATATCTAGAGATGACTAGTTGCAGCTCATCGTGAAGATTCAATGCTTCAAATAGCATAGCTTCATCATCAGTGGTACTTTCTATGATCCTCTGAATGACAGGCTGAGATTCCTTGCATTTCTCCAGCATGCTCACTGTAAGATCCTCCTGCAACCATGTTACATGTAGTACGAAGAGGAACTTACACTAATTAGATTTGGAAACGTAGATGGGGAAGTCATATATAACTAGACTCAGGTAGACAACAACATCTCAGATGCAGATATGACTATGCTTCCCACTAGGAAAATGAAAATATTTGCTTGACGGAGCAGTAGAGATGAAAATACAACTGTCTAAGATCTTATTATAACTTTCATCTTCTAAATTCATTATTTTATTGGTAGGATTCATAGATTTTAATTTTGGGGGAAGGATATTACTAAACAAAAAGAAGGAAAAACAATGAAAATGCCCTTGAACACAAACAGAAAAAAGAATATCAGTAAGAATTTAAAAACATCTCTTCTCAGGTATAAACATAATATCAAAATTCTTGCATGTATTAGCCAAAAGCATTGTTTTTGAAGGGACACAAATTGACTAACTGAGGATAACATTCTTAAGATGCCGGAAGTACAATACCATGGTAAGTGCTAAGGAAACAGACAAAGGCGAATGGAACATTAGAAGTAAATGGATTACCTTTATGGGTTTAGGCTCTGTTTCAGTATTCAAAATACTAGATAGCAGATCAAGGCTATTCCGAGTAACTACGAGAAATTCTTTCTTTTCATCAACAGAGAGGCTCCCATAATTATAGGCAAAACTAGTACGATCTGCACCATGCAATCCTGTCTCAGGAATAGGATAGCTTTCAGAGGGGGACAATGGCTCTTGATTAATGTATGACTCCAAAGAGTACTGCGTGGGAGGCAAATTGCCATCTTCTACAGGCGGAGGCACACTCCTTTCTTTCAAGCTCTGCAATGACATAAGCACGAAAGAAGTTAAGTGGAACCACCAGTGTACTTAAAATTTACAAAAACCATGTACACAATGACAACAGAATAAAAATAAATGATGCTGACATCAATCCTAGATAAATACAAAAGATATCAATGTATGAATAGGATAAACAGGTAAGTTGTTGGTGAAATAATAACGAAATTCCATATCAATGTTTTATCCTGTAGACCCATCTCAAGAACTTAAGAAACACAACTTTTTCTCAGCAAAATTCTCCAAATTTAATAACTACAAAAGCTGTTAGGAGTGACAATACTACAAACTTGTATGAATGAACCTACGGGAAAACAATAATACAAAATTGTCAACGGGTTCTCTCATTTACCAAAAGGGAATGCTTCAAATCGAAGCATTGCCACCAATTCTGAGGTGGACTCTAAAAAGGAGCCATGCACCGGTAATAGAAATTAAGATATCATCAAAATTAAGATTTGAAATTACAAAAAGGTAGATAAGCTAGATAACAAATCTGTGAAACAGTAGATTATTATTAGAGAAATTATCAGAAAAAACTCATGAGCATTGAACCCCGCATCTTGAAAGAAATAATAACGTTACATGAAGTAAATAATATTTACAAGACCATCATCAGTCAAATATAAAAAGAGTACTCACCATATAAGTCTGGCGATACACAGGAAGATAAGCCAGATCCTCAGACTCTCCCCAAGCCCGAATCAACTGCAGAGCCCTGCTTCTGTTCCCCGGATCCATCTGCGGATTCTCTATCATCCTAACCATCTCATCCAACACCTTCTCAGACGCCACCTCAGAGAAAACCTTCTCGCAATTCATAGCACACGCCTCCAACAAATCAAGACTCAACCTTTGACTCACAACACTCTTACCCGAAATCTTTTTCTTTATTGCCTTAACAATCTCCGACCCACTAAACTCCTCACTGTTGATCAATGCACAAATCCTCATATTCATGCCCCAATTCGGCTCCTCTAAAGTTTCCAGCGTGGCCTCATCCACCATTTTCGATTCAGGTGTTGGGGCTTGTAACATTTCTTTCACTTTCCCACTCACAATTCTACCCATTTGGGCCCCACCCGTCTTTATTCTCTCCCCCAATTGGGTTAGTTTCAGCTTATCCATCACTTCACAAAGTTCTCAACACTCAAAATCAATCAGCAGAAACAACAAACCCTAATTTGACCAAAATAAAAAATAAAAGTGTCAATATAAGCACAAGCATGTTCAAGCCGAAAATTTTAACCAAAGAAAAAAAAGAATTTTAAGATATTAAAACATGAAAACAAAACAATAAGAACATCCTCCGTTTGTTTGCTGAGAAAATGGAGAAGAATCTTACGGTATTTTCTGTTTGGAAATAGTCCATTTTTCTTATATTTTCTCGGCAACCAAACAGGAAAATATGAAATTTGGTTACCTGAAGAACAGAATAAGGAATCTGACAAACCTCAGCTCAGCTAGAATTTCTGGATTTGGGTAAAGGACGGAATTTTGTTTTGATATTGTTTTTATTTTTTTTCAACTGAATTATTTTATCAATTTGGGAGTGGCGTTTTCTCTTTGTAAGCCGGCGACAGTGAGAGACATGGGGAACGGTCGGTCAAGTCTGAGATACGCGTGGCACGTTTAGCGAGCGGCTCGTGGTCTTGGATGGGGCCCACTCCCACTACAATCAATTTTCATTAGTTGGATAATCGGATGTCGGATAGAGATGGAGAGAGAGCGATTAATGTCAACAAATACACAAATATGGAAATAATGTAAGGTTGAATGGGATTAGATTAATTTTAGAGATTAGATTGTATTAAATTAAATTAGCTTAGACTAAATTATATGTGATATTATTTTTTATTTGATATAATGTTGGATAAAATTATGTTAAATTTAATTTAAAGAAAAAATAGTTATTTCAATAGTTTAATTATTTCTAAATCATATTAGCAATTGTTGAACTTAATCAATAATATACACTATTATTATAAAATGAATAAATGAATTTTTTTTATGTTTAATATTATTTAATATTTTATATGAATTATTGAATTAGAATTTTGATGTTTAATCTTAGATTATTAAATAAAATTCTATTATTGAAATCAAATTTAGCTTAAAATAAGATATGAAAATTAATCTCCTCTAAACCCATGAAACAATGAGAGGCTAATATTACCAAAATATTTGAACTAAAATTTGGATTAATTTATTAATCCAGACAATTAACACAGCATTGGATGGGATATAAAATGACAGTCCTAAAAATTAGCCCTGCCCTACCAAATACTAGTAGACAAATGTAGCCAGTCAGATTCGCCATGATTGGATATGACTTAGGAAGACTACCGAATTCATTTTTTTTATCTCCTTTTTAAGAAGCTAATTTTAGTGAAATTAGAACATTGAAATTCTTTTAAAAAAATTGAAATGGAAATGATTTTATTTTAATGGATTTTCACCTTCCATTATTTTCTCAAGATAATTGCTCAATTAATTGTCACGACCCATTTATACCAATTAAAGCGACAATTAATTGGGCAAAACTGTATAAATCGTGATTAGATTCAGCAATAAAAACACAAGATAATATCAATAAATCATGTGAATCATGTATTATTTTCATTAAACCAATTCAATTTTATTAGCTATGTCACGCCATTTGTATTTTAAATTTTACATTCAACTAATTCAATTATATTATATTACATCAGTTTATACAAACAATAACATTTATTATAATAAGAAAAATATTAGGCACCAAACGTTTTTGCACAAACTATTGTCCACAAATTAAATCTTACATGAGAGCATTTTCTCAGCCCGCAGAGCTCAATGAGGAAGGCGTCAGTGGTTTATCAGTGGGTCAATTGCTGAGTATTTTATCTACACACCAGAATTGTGCTGAATTCGAGTGATTTGTGATTTGAATAAATAATTTTGATGAATCATGATATCTTGTCTTTAACATTATAAAAGGAATAGCACGATCGAATATAAATTAAAATTATGCATTGCATTTAGTAGAAATTGATTTTTTATTTTTTATTTTTATTAATCCTTCTTCATGCTCCCACTAACCACTAATGACCATGATGGCTTTTATTGATTTTGATGACGACGATGATCAGAGGCGAAGCTACTGGAGGGTCGTTGTCGTGGGTGGATCTAGTTTAGTATTTTTCTGTTAAGTGTGTCTTAGATCCTTTATGAAATAATTAAATAAAAAGATAGGTCATATTTTTATATAATAAAATATTTGGTAGTTTAACAATGAGAATATTATTAAGTGGTTTTGGAGAAATTGAATTAAGTTTTTTTAAACTAATCCCCTAGTTTTGGAGTTTAGATATTGTCCCACGCTACAGCTTGATAATGCCGTTGAATTAATTTACTTTCACGTGATTATTATATTATAACTAGTGTTACACCTACGAAGTCAAGGCATGCATTAACCTGTAGGATACTAAATTACTAGCTTGAGCCGGATTTTTTTAAAATTAAAAATGATTATTCAATACATAAAAGATCAATACATAAATATTAGCAATACGACATAATAAACTACAAAAAAAATATTTATTAGTTATAAATTATAAAACTTAAATTTGGTCCAAACTTTTTTCATAAACTCTTAAATAAGTTTATTATAGTGAATTTTAAATTTTTTTTATGTATGCTTGTAATCTCACACTACAAATTCGATAAAGTTTGAACTAGCCCGAGCTTTTTCACCCCACTCTATTAACGGTCGTATAATGATAACGTAAGTAACTACTTTTCGGCTAAAACGCGGTAATTTGTAACGAAGGGACATCAAATCAGTGAGTTATCAGATTTCGTATTCATCTGCCAAGTTTTCCAATTTTTCTTCGTTTATGGGAATACGTTGATGCCCGTTTTCTCAACAATAAATATTTATATTGTTTCCCATTCGCTTGGTTCTACATAGGGATGGCAAAAATTCTCACGGGGACGGGTACTCTCGGGGATTTTTTCCATTCGGAGAGGGTATGAGGATAATTTCATACCCAATTTTTTATTTGGGGAGGGGACGGGGAAATTTTTTTACCCAATTTCGTATTCGGGGAGGGGACGGGGATAAGGTGGAATCCACATCCCCTACCCATTTCCCCATTTAATTTTTTAAAATTAGTAGTAAATAAATTATAAAATTTAAATTATAAAATTATAAATATTGGTAAAAATAAAAAATATCAAAATATTTATATTATTAAACTTTTAGGCCTAATTAACTAATTAAAGTCCTAAATTTTTATTTAGGACATTAAAAAGACCGAGTAGATTCTAATAGCCAAACATTTTTTTTAAATTTTAATATTCTTTAAATATTTTAAACTTAAATCTATTATTTATTTATATTTAGATGTTGTAATTGCCTACAATGAATCACAATTTTAATATCTAATCTAATATTTACTTTTGATTTGCTCCGATTTAACTATTGTGTTGTAAAGGGAATAGTCCACATTTATAAAGTACCCACGACACCATTGAAAAAGTTAATTTTGAATCTAAATTCGATTTTATTTGTAACAATTTTGTATTAGACTATTAATTTGTTCATGATAGTTTGTAAAAGAAGTTTATATCCCTTGCATGTTGCGTTACTTACTAATTTAATGTATGTGACTTTTGTAATAGATATTAATGTAAGATATATTTTGAACTTTACTTTTATTTAAATTTTTTATTTTAATATGATTAACTCAAAATCGAAAAAAAATGTATTAATTATTCGGGGATCGGGGACCCTCGGGGATCCCCTGTTATTATTCGGGGAGGAGATGGAGATTCTCTCAAGTAATTATGACAGGGACAGGGAGGGGATGGGGACATACGCAAAATATCAGGGATGGGTACGGGGAGATCGGTCCCCTCCCCTCCTCTCCCCATTGCCATCCCTAGTTCTACATCCTCCACATCCCTCGACGCAGGCCTTGCGTGTGATGTAAGAGCTTTTTCTCTTACCAAAAAGAAATATAATGTTATTATCTCAACTCTCAAGGCTTGACATTGATCAGACCTTAAATGTTGAAGTGTATTATCTAAAATATGTGTATTATATTATAATAACACTATATTCTATTATATAAAATTAATAATATAATCATAAACTCTTGTACAAACTGATGTTGCATTAATTTATTGGTTGAATTAAATATCTCTTGACTCATATGATTTATTACTATTATTTTATATTTTCATTCAATCAATGAATTAATGTCACATCACTCTATTATACAATCTTTAGTATTATATTGCATTATTTTAATTTTTAATTATTTTATGTTTGATGCATCACCACATTACACTATACTATATTAGTTTTTTGTAACTATATAAAATAATTTCTTTGAACAATTTACTGTTATAATAACTTAGAAAAATGCTTAGATTTTAATACAAAGGAAGTAGATTTTAAAAGTATAATTTGTTAAAAACAGGAAAAATATATTTTGAAAATAAACCAATATTTTATATTTTTAACTACTAAAAATTGACGAAAATAAATTCATTAAAAGTAAAACAACCAAATTTAACAATTAAAGAAGGAAAAAAGAGCGAATAATAAAAACAAATTAACAGCGCACAAGGTTTTATTGATGAAGAATGTAATGACAATTTTGCTAGAGGGGTCGTTTGGGATTGTTTTCAGGAGGTTTAAAAGTAATTTTGAAAAGCCCAAAGTAAATTTTGTTGTTTGATAAATTTTTTTATAAATCACTTTTTGGCAAAACCACCTAATTTTACAGAGATTTTATAAAATAAGAAATGAGTAACTTTTTAAAATCTGACTTTGAAAACTAATTTTCTACTTACTACAATTCTATACATATCCTCAAATATATTATAAAAATTCAAAATTATCCTTATTAATTTAGAAATAAAATCACTAATTTTAAAGATATTATTATTATTATTATCAATTATATTAAAATAAATTATTAATATAAAATATTTATTTTATTTATCAATCATTATATATATACAATTAAAAATATTTTATATACATGTTTATAAATATGTATATAAAATTTTATTTAATATTATGTTCAATTCAGTTATTAATATTTTTACAGTAGTTTAACAATAAAATTTATCAAACATGTACGACTATTTTTTAAACTCACAGCACTTTAAAAAATAAAATTTACTAAATATTTAATTAATTTTCTTCACAATTTCTACATAATGATTAACAATAATTACTTTAAAAAGTTGCAGCATTAACAAACTGCCCTAAAGTCGAATCATATCAATTACAAACCTTTGCAACTACAAGGGATTAACAATTATGATGGTAGTACATGCATATATGTATAAAATTATAAAACAAAAGTTAAACTTAGAAGAAAATGAAATATAATCTTTGATTTTGCAGATTATACTTAGGCAATAAAGATCAGCACAACGGTGGTGGAGAAGCATGTGTAGCAGACGACGAGGCAGTCCTCGAATGCATGTGGCAAAGGCGATGCCGATGATCGGTGCGTGCAGCAAAAGTTTGGTGCGGCGAAGCTCTGAAGATGGATTCATCGCTGTAATCAAGAAGCGGTGGTCTTCAAGGTGAGGTGGTGGAAAATGGAAAAGGGCCTATTTGCTTTCTAACCCTATACAGATACGTATAAGTTCAACGTAGAACAATACTTTTATACAATGTAATATTGGACACGAAACACACCTTAATAACTTATTATAATCGACATAAAGAAATTTATTGCACTTTTATATTCAGATACATATTCTAATTTTAATGAGTAAGAAGAGAGAAGAACCAAAATAAAAGAAAATTTGTAAAGTCTGTTTGTTTAGATAGAGTCGGTTGCTTAACTTTGAGAATTGAGAATACGATTGGGCTGTTGGTCTCACAACTGTGAAGATAGTAATGTCTTATGTAAATATGAGTAATAGTATGATTGTAAATATCAGTAATAATCTTATATAATATGAGTATAATCTGATTGTTATAGCCAGAATATAAAAAAAAAAATTGAGAATACGATTGATAATTAGTACAACGAGAACAAGCGGTTCAAATTTCCTCACATGCATTGCGTGTGTTGTGGATTCGGCCCACACCATGCGTGAACCCAACCGACCTAATTGTGAATTATCCGACCCAAAAAGCCTTGAAACAAACATGAAAGAGTGATGATACAATCATAAATTATTGTATAAATTTATCTTATACAAATTAATTTTACATCAATTTATTGATGGAATGAAAATATAAAATAATATAAATAGATTATGTGAGCCCAAAAATATATAATTTAATTAATTTTATCATGCCATATCAATTTATATAAAATAAATTTATAAAAGAATTTATGACTATATTACTAGTCAAAGTGAAAGATTGACGAAGAGAGAGGGGAAAAATAAATAAATAAATAAATAGTTCTAGGGCCGGGGCCGGGGGTTTAACAAAAGTGGATGCGAAGCTACAATACAGAACACGAACGAGAGAGAAATCGAGAAACGAATAGGATAGCAGAGGCAAAATAGGCAAATGGTTTCTCTCTCGACTTGGTTTCGATACATAGCCAACAAGCTTGAGTACTCCGTCTCTATCAGTTGGAAGGTCATTGCTCTTCCATGTCCGCTTTTCGTTTTGCTTCTTTTATTTTAGTTGTTGCCATTCTCGGTTTTTTTTTTAAATTAGTTTATATTATTATTGTTATGCGCTGGACGCGCTATTTTAATCTTCTTGAATTTTCCATATCTGTATATACATAATTCACCGGAGTTTGTTTACTTTTCTATTTATTGGGATTTATGGGTGAATACTATAAGTTTCTTTTTTTTAAAAAAAAAGATAAAATTGTATTCCCATGAATTTCAAGTGATCTGCTAGTGAGCAAGGATTAGATTTAATGTTGATATTGGTAATCACTAGCTGTTTAGGGTTTATAATTGTTTAATTTTATACTTCCTCTCACTTATGCTATGCGCGACATTGGGTACTTTTACTTTGGAGGTGGGGAGATTGGCGTTGGATTAGACTAGTTTAGAGTTTGATTAGTGACATTTGAAACTGCATTTGTAGTTACACTCTTTGCTGTTATACTTTTCAAGTGACATTGTTTAATTTGGCGGTAGGGTATAGTTCAGTTCCTTCCATGGCAATTTGTAAAGCCTCAATACATGTGGCATGTTCTCCTCATGAAATGGATTGCAATGGAATTTTGGCGGTCTGTTACAGTTTCATTGGAAACATAACAGAAAACCAAAAAATTCATTGAACTTTGAAATTGTCAAGCGCAGAGACAGATGGATTAGATTTCATCTTTCATTTATACTCAAGAGTTTGTTGCTAGTCTAACTAGCAAGTTCAAGTAATTTGAGCAACAGTTATCATTAGGAGGGTGAATTTAGAATTTTATGAGAAGATTCTTGTTGTTGTTTGGAACTGAAATCCATGATCCACATCAATTCAAGTGTTGCACAAAAAAAAAAAAAAATTATTGAAGTTACATAGAAATTTTTTTAATTGTGATGCAGTTTATTGTATTATTCACCAGTCAAGTCTTTCTCTGCTTTATTTTCCAACAGATTCTATTGTCACTGTGTTTTTGCTAATTACCTTGAGTGTGGCTCTTCGAATTATTTTTATTAGATTGTTCTAACAGAATCTTCCATCTGAAGCAGAGCTACACGCGAGGTCAAATCAATGATATAGAATTACGTGATTCGGTTTGGAAATATTTGTTTCAGGGAAAGTTAACTTACTTATACGGGAATAAAGGAGATCAGATGGCTCCAGTTATGGGAGGGCTAGGGGGAACCCTTCTTGTGCGGAAGTTACCTGCTGCAGATCCAAAGTAATACTTGTTATCTTTCTTTTATCGCGATTAACTTTTGAAATTTGTATTAGACCATACTTTACTCAAGTGCCATATGGTTTTCTTCAGTTGACTTCGTCTGAAAATACTCAACCATATCATGTTGTCATTTTAGGCACCTAGCAAGATAGTTAGCGCTATAGAGTTGTTTACAATTAAATTCCAAATTTTTATTTTGTGCCTGATTAACTGGTACTAATTTACATTATTTTTAACTTTATTTGCATTGTTCATCTGTATGAATATTTTACTTGTCTTGCTTTTTACTTATTGCTTGAGTTTGGAAATCAAGCCCTTTCTGACCTTTCTGTTTATTTGTTGAAATACATCCTTGCTCTTTTCTTCTTCTTCTTCCTTCTATCTCACTTGTAATTAGAGCATAGCTTGTCATGCAATTTAGGTGCTTTAGAGAAGCACTTACCTGCTATTTAAGTACATGAAAAGTTTTACACTCGTGAGGAAATACTTCGTTTTGTATTTGTATTCTATTTTTTTAGTGGTCTGGTTCGTGTCTGTTGTTTATCATATTATGTTTCCCTATTGGAACATCAAGTTGGATTAAGTTG
Source organism: Citrus sinensis (assembly GCF_022201045.2). NCBI lineage: Eukaryota > Viridiplantae > Streptophyta > Magnoliopsida > Sapindales > Rutaceae > Citrus > Citrus sinensis. Next base: position 42,754,942 of record NC_068558.1, on the reverse strand, counting down.
GCATCTTAGTGTGCTTGTTAATGCCTGTTGTGTAGGGCCTATGAGTATCTGAGTGTCTGTCAGGTTAAGGCAACCACCACATAAATTGGATGTTATTAATATATGTCCACAAGGGAATGTAGTCTCTCTTTGTTTGTATCCCAGCTCTTCCTTTTTCCTTTTCTATTATTAAATTGTTGCTGTGTTTCAGACTGCTTCATTTTTCATATTTTTGAGAATATTATTTACACTGCAGCATTATTGTGGACTTGATTGATTTGGATGAACATAATTTATTAATCACGATCTCCTTAATCAATGTGAATTCAAGTTCTACATTGCTTCTAGACAGATGAGCTTTGAATCCCACTTAGACATTCTTTTGTTTGGTTCACTACTGTTGTATCTTTCTTCTCATGCAAAATTATACATTTGTTGTTTAAACACTTTGATAGCTCAGTCTTGGAAGTTCTCCATCGTCCTGTTCTTTTTAATTGACAGGCGTGTTTCTGTTGGAGATGTGGTGGTCATGAAAGACCCTGAGAAGTCAGATAATTATATCGTGAGAAGATTAGCTGCTATTGAAGGGTATGAAATGGTGTCAACTGACGAGAAAGATGAGCCTTTTGTTCTTGACAAGGATGAATGTTGGGTGTTGGCTGACAATGAAAATATGAAGCCTAAGGTACTTAATATTTTTTTAAAATAAAAAATTATGAAAAATTAATATCATATTCAGATATGTTTCTGCAATTCTTGAATTTCCATAAATCATTTTCTACAATGCAAGTATCATTATTCTTGGACTAATGTGTAAAGGCCAATCAGAGGAGTGAAATTAACTTGTTTTTCATTAACCTGTAGAATTTTCATGGATAATCACAGATGCATACGTAGAACATACAGACATACAGGCATGCATGCATATATCTGTTATCATGAAATTGCATGTTCTGGTTCAGAGCCCTCCTCCCTGAAATGGAAGGCAAAGGACGGAAGGAAATAAAAATTTGTACTTTGCAATTGCCACATTGTATGTCCAACTTGAATTCTTATTAGGAATAGATGCATATTACATGTACAAGTTACTTCAAGATGTAATCACATTTGGTTTTTTTTTTTTTTGGGGGGGGGGGGGGGGGCGGGGGGTTGTCTTGGGGAACGATTGTGTTGTTTCCATGAATAGTTTGTTGAGTAATTATTGCTAATTGTGATTTTATAATTTGATTATGACCATAATCCTCTGCTCTTTGGTATTCTTTTTTATTTGTCGAGTGACAGGAAGCCAATGATAGTCGAACATTTGGTCCAGTTCCCATGAGAAACATAGTTGGCAGAGCCATATATTGCCTTCGAACAGCTGTGGATCATGGTCCTGTACAGAACAGGTAAGTTGGTTAGTTCCATTGTACTGAAACCACAGTTGAAACAAGATAGTTTAATTCTGATGATCTTTGAATATTCTGTGTTCGTCAACCAGTAATGATAGCATGCGAAAGGATTCACCAGTATTGGAGGTGGAACTGGATGTTGATGAGATGATGAAAAACCACAAAGCATAGAGCTTGCTCTCACAGACCACTGACTGACTGCATTTGGTTCATTTTATTGTCTATTCCTGCTGGTTGTACCCCCATTTAGAGATATCTGGCTTGCATCAAGTACAAAGTGAAAAATAAAAAGATGATCTGCATGGACATCTCATAAGAGGTACCAGATTATGATTATTCTTGACCAGGTGTGGCTGTTGGGTAATCAAGACTTTCCTTCAGAAAGAAGAAAATGAAGAGCCCTCTACCTTGTGAGTTTAAACTTGCTTTTGGAACATTCTGTTGTTTTAACTGCCAAAGAAAATGGTCAATTATTATGATGCATGAGTCCACTGCATTCAGATATTGAAGAGTAACATCTGAAAATGACTATTTTTTCATTTTCCCAAATTCATTTTGAGGAAGTTTTGGGCATGCTAGCAGCAGGTCATTGTTTTATGTTATAATTATAAGAACGGCTACTTTTGGGTCTCGGTCTTCTTGTTTTTTGAAAAATATCTTTTATTTGAAGCGTAAATCATGAGTGAAACTTCATGTATGATCGCGTTGTTAAAATAAATTTTCAGGTCAAATGATATGTCAATTAATTACATCATTGCTGAAATATATATATATATATATTGTGTGTGTGGGTTGCTGAAATATATATATATTGTGTGTGTGTGTGAGTGTGTGAGAGAGAGAGGCTATCAAATTAAATACTTAATAACTGGTTCATTCGGACAGGGAAACATGTATATTGGAAGTGATTACGGATTCCCAATTTTTGTAGGATCATCGTCTCTCTGAGTGAGCCTATGAGAAATGATGTATTGTTTATTAAAATGACGCATGAATAACAAAAGCGTTATCATCAGATATCAGTCGATGTTGTCACCCTAATATACCAATTCACTGCCAACGTTTTCTTACAATTTTTTTTTTCACTTCTCATATTTACATTTTACAATTATTTTATTTCACTTCTTATGTTTACATAAGGAAAGTTTTATAAGTCAAAAATATTTTATTCGTTTACAAAAAATATTTTCTTTAATTCAACAAAGAAGAAAATTACTCATTAATTAAACAAAAAAATATACTAAAAAAAGTGGAATAAGTTTTATTGAATTGGTTTAACCATAAATTTTATATTTATTCTAAGGCAGTTGTCCACTTTTCTCCCATTTTTCATAATAGTATCTATTTATTATACAAGTTAATTAAGCACAACTATTTATCTTGATATGGATCAAGTACAAAAAAAAAACTTATATTACTAGACGCATATATGAATCTAATTTTGAGTCTTATGCATACTTCATGTAATTTCAAGCTTTTTACTTGTATTTAGAGACTATTTAGGATTGTTGTTGAGGAAGTGTAGAAAGATGAAAAATAACCTCATCTTACAACAACTATAAAAGATATTAAAACAATATTTTTTTCATAATTTGATTTTGAAAATAAATTTCATTCTTAATAAAACATCACATATATTACATAAATATAAAACTAGCATTATTCAATTTAAATAAAAAAAGCATTATTCAATTTAAATAAAAAAAGCATTATTCAATTTAAATAAAAATAAAAAATAATAATAAATATATAAGGTAATAAACATTATAATGAGTTTTTATTTTACAATCGTGAGTTTTTATTTTGCAATAACTCTTGCATTAATTTACTTATTAATTCATAAGTTTTAGGCATAATCTACAAAATTTATGTTTTATTTTGCACATAATGTTGATTTACTTGTTTTATATTATATTTTTAAGTTTTCGTTTTATTTACTAGTAATATATCAATTTATCTGTTTTATAGTAATTTACTTGTTTTACCTTTCTTTTACAAGTCTTATGTTCTATTTAAAAAATTTATGTTTTATTTTACTATTAGTGTTGATCTACTAGTTTTATATTATATTTGCAAGTTTTTATTTTGTTTATCATTAATACATTAATTTACTAGTATTATATTAATTTACTTGTTTTACCTTCCATTTACAACTCTAATGTTTCACTTCCAAAATTTATGTTTTATTTTGCATTTTATGTTGATTTACTAGTTTTATATTATATTTTTAAGTTTTTTTTGTCGGTAATATATCAATTTACCAGTTTTATATCAATTTACTTGTTTTACATTTTCTTTACAAGTCTTTTATTTTAATTCCAAAATTTATGTTTTATTTTACAGTTAATGTTGATTTACTAGTTTTAAGTTATATTTACAAGTTTTTATTTTGTTTACTAGTAATACATCAATTAACTAGTTTTATATTAGTTTACTTATTTTATCTTCTATTTATAAATCTTATGTTTAATTTCTAAAATTTATGTTTTATTTTGTACCTAATGTTGATTTACGAGTTTTATGTTATATTTGCAAGTTTATGTTTTATTTTCTAATAATATATCAATTTACTAGTTTTATATTAATTTACTCGTTTTACCTTCCATTTATAAGTCTTATGTTAAATTTTTAAAATTTATTTATTATTTTACAGTTAATGTTAATATATAAGTTTTATGTTAAATTTACAAATTTTATGTTTTATTTACATCATTTATGTTTAATTACAATATTGATACCATAACTTTAATAACAGCATCATAAAATGACCCTTAAAAAACTAATGGCATATTTAATATAATTTATATGAAAAGACTATTTTACCCATGTGTAAGTATTAAAATTATAATTTTAACCGCTAAAATGAAAGAAATTGCAAAATCAATTAATTCTCAAATAACCAAACGAATAAAATTATATTACTAATTGTATGACTAAAATTATGACCGAGAAAACATGGATTTTGCCTTTTGTGTTTCTAAGGAATCGATTTTGTTAGAAATGATGATATGTGATAAGGTCTTGTGTCTGGTTGGATCAGGTTTGATTTCTATTAGTTAAAGCGTATTATATTTGGATTTGATTGGGTTGATAGTATTTGTTTATTTATTTTTAATCAATTTTATTATTATCTTTTGGGTATTAAATAATGTCCTTTTATCATTAACGTAGTATTGTTTTGACTCGAAAAGACTGCATTAATAAAAGTGCTCAAATACTCTCGTGATATAAGTTAATTTACTAAATACATACGATTGCTTTTAAAACTTATGACACTTTTAAAATTAAAATTTACTAAATACTTAATTGATTATTTTTACAATTAATTATTTCTTTGATTTATGTAAAATGACATTACTAAACCGGCCCTATATAACATGTTCTACACATTTCATAAATGCATACAGTATGTGATCTATTTCATAAATTATAAACAGCATGGCATACCTCTATATTTATATTATTATTATTTTTTCATTTTAGACCAGTGGCAATTCAATCTTCTCACCATCAAACCCTAAACCTCTCAATTTTTGAGATTTTACCAACTCAATTAATTATCACATGTATTTTATTTATTAACTTATTATTATAAACTAAATAATTTTAAATATATAATTAATAAATTAATATCAATCTATTTAATTTTCTCATCAAATCTAGTAATATAAATATAATTCGATCCAATTCTATCTTATTTATTAAGAAGTGAAATCTATTTTTCAAAAACGACACGATTAAAGATGCTTAATTTGAAGTGAGTTGGGCCGACGGAGCCCATTCTCAAGATGGACTGGAACCTTTTCTTCTTACGAGCAGCCCATTGACATCTGAAGAAATATCATCTTATTTAGAGTGGAAATCTCGAGGGAGCAAGAAGAGGCTGCTCTGTACTTTCGGTAATTCCTCGATTAGTCACTAGAAGGTTAGTTTACACTCTCCACTAGAATGTAATTTTATTTATTTTTGTTTTCTCATGTTCTTTCAATTTCTTGGGTATATATAATTTTTTTGTTTTGAGTTAGGGCAGGAAATAAAAGACATAGAGCTGGTAGCTTTACCCAAATGATCTTTCGATATTCTCTTGGCTGCTACTTCTTTTATCTCTGATTTTATAATATTATTAGTTTTAATTGCATTGATATGGGACTTATGAAATACACATGATCTTATCATATTCACTCCGTAAATAACTAAATATGTTTCAAGATTTCAATTGGAGGTTGGTGTGTTCTTTGTAATAAACAACGTTTT